>NC_086284.1:198525937-199144933 GCF_963924245.1 Chroicocephalus ridibundus
TCTGTGCTTGTTTATGTACTATGCTACCTCTGCCACTTAACATAGACTTCAGGTACTTCACCACACCAGAGTTTTGGGGAGGCATCCTTCAGAAGAAGGGGTGATAAAGAAACAGGAACAGTTTCTTTTTTGCCTTCCTCATGTTTGCAAAATTAATCTTTATGTTTGAAGAGGAGGCTTTGTTTGTCTTTTTCTGTTAAATGTGGAAGTTGTACTTGTTCATTTGTGAAAAATTAAGTTATGAAGTTACAGTAAACATGGACAATGGAGATGGAATGGAATTTTAAGCCATTATTTAGAATACTGCTTTGTGCACCATATTTGACTTAGTTTGCTTAAGAATAGAGACCCCCTCCAAAGAAGGATTTTAAACATGCTGGAAGGCTCAGCATCCTTGCTATTCAGAGTATATATTCAAAATAATCAAGCTTTCCTAGAGAACTAATGCTCAAGCTAGACTTATCACTAAACATCAGGGAGCAAAAAGGCGTTAGGGAAATAGCAGGAACCACAGTTTCTCTCTCTTTTTTTTTTTATTTAGATGAAAAATATTAATTACAATTGTAATTTTACTCACCAACAAAGGATTATATGCTCCACAGGCACTAAAAGCATCCTCATCTCTCAGATACACATCTCTTGATGTCAGTCTTTCCAGCAAGGACATACTTAATCCAAAAGTCAGTGCAATTTTAGATTTTATTACTGGCCCTAACTGCTTTGGATCTCCAACAAGAACTATCTGTATATGCAATTAAAAAAAAATATAAATCCATCTTGTATTAAAACAGTTACTAAAAAAACATAGTCTTAATAGCAACACACACAATTCAGAATTCAGAACTTAAAGGTCAATTTATATCAAGTATTCTGCTTTCCTCCAAACGTCTTATCTGTTTGCGAAGAAGGGTTAGAAAGACAGAAATACAGGGGACAGAAATACAGGGGACAGAAATACAGGGGACAGAAATACAGGGGACAGAAATACAGGGGACAGAAATACATTGTTGTCTTAAACTAAGAAAGTGTATTTTTGTTTTGACATCTTCCACACACATAATCCTGTCCTACCAATGTAGACTTGTTTTAGATTTAAAACAATTCATTTAAGTTTGGGAAATGGACGTTGTGCATGAATAAGATTTATTACAAGTACTCCATACTCATTACCAGGAAATGGCGGCTTGCATTCTACATCATTCATGAAAATAAAAACCAGCAAACCGATATTTTTTTCCATTCAGTAAATGATGCTAAGAGAACTACCTGTCCATTAGCTTCTGAAATCAACCCAATAGGAATCAGGCTTTCTGGTTCACTTGCTTGCCCTGCCTCATCCAGAATCACATGAGTGAAGTGTCCAAGCCTAGAATTAAAAAACATGAACCCAAACCAGGGCTGTTTTCAGATTAGTTCATTCTGCCACCCTGTGGTTGACCTCAGCAATTCTGTTAACTTCCTTGTCAAGTGTGCCAGGCAACACCAAGCACACAGAGCAAAGATGGATATTTTCAACACGGAATATAGAAAAACCAACCCAGTATCTTTAATTTGTCATCTTTGATTTTGCTTAGATACTCTGATAAACACAACCACTGGTAATCATGATTAAAGCATTGTTTATACCAAGGTTAAGACACTTAGAAAAGCCTTCCTTGTTCTCAATTTGGCTATTTAATTAGAACAATGTACTTGGTGTAGCAAAGACAATCCCCAGGCTTTGTTTCTATCAAACAACTCAAGCCAGTTAGGCTTCAGAGTGTCATTTAACAAAGTTAAAATCAAAACCAGAGGAATCTTTAGTTAACAGCACTTGACATGGTGGTTGCGTACAGTTAGTTAAAGGTGACTTGATAAAAAACCAAATACAACGTAAAATGATTGTCAACAGCAATATCATTTCCAAGGCTCCCACTCGTAGTGGAGGAGAAGTTATTGTGTCAAAATTTTTTAACAGTATTCAAGATAATTCTAAAATTTACCATGGAGAAAGTAGCTGCTTTTACTAAAACATTACTAAACCCAAGTGGTTTGCTAGGAAGACAACTTCAAAATAGAAACACATGCAATAAACTGTATTAAAACAGCTCAAGTTACAGTGTATGAAGGGTATCTAAAAGCTCTTGGTTTTGTAGGATCCAGTTATCTCAGTGATATTCCTGTCTATAGTACTCTACCGTATTTCTGTTTGATAAAACATTCCTGCGCTGCTGCATGTGGTAATTATTATCCTGAACCATGATGCTTTCCAAATATCATCGCCATCTTTGCAGTAAGGCCTCACCATGTCATCAATTTGCTGCAGAAAAGCAATAAAAAAAGAAGGTATTTTATGAAACAAAATGCTGCTCTAAACCTAAATATTTTAATTTGAATAAAAAAAGCCCACTGAAAACTATTTTAGAAACTGAGCAAAACACTTAGATTTAGACCCATTCATACACTGAAATGTATTCATCATTAATTTGCCTAAAAAAGTAGTATGCAACACAATATGCAAGACATCTGTGTTTTCTTTACTGTAAGGATCAAAATTGAACATAGGGATGTTTCATACACATACATAACATATACATACATAAATACGTATATAAACATATACATAAAATGCACACACAAAGTGTGTACTGTATAAAAATGACAATCTTACTTTCTTACTTTTCTGTGTAAGTAGTCTTAATTTGGAGACAAAGGCTTGACTTCAGTAACAGATTTCAGGATTGCTTTGTAAATCAAAGTATCTTACCACGTTAAAAATCCCACCGATATGTATTTGCTTCTTGTGGAGTTGTACACTGCAGGATAGAGGTTAAGATTCTATACTCATACAATCAAATTAAGGGCTATGATTAACATTTTCCAGTAATTCTGCTGGAAAACTGGAAGTAATATGTTCATGCTCTGGATACTAAACAAGCCTAACCAGCCTAATAACCACTGACAGTTACATTACTAAATCAGTATTTTAAGATTAAAATATTAAAATGGAAATATTAACTGGTAGATATCTATAATATTTACCTCTGGAGACCTGAAGGTAGCATTAACTCGGACCATAGCTCCTGGTTTTAATAGATTGCTTTGATGCAGCCGCAAGCAAATCAGATCTGTTGCAGCATTTGATGGTGCACAAACCAAAATTCGACTGTCTGGTAGAGTATAATGTATCTACATTAAAGAAGATGGACATTAAAAAAAAAAAAGGGTTATTTAGAGGAGTAGCAATAGCACAAATATGCCCATTTTATTTCACTGAACACAGAATCCAGAAGAGTTTTGCATACATGTTAGATTTCATCCATCCTTTTGCAGTTCAAGAACACTAGTCTTCACAGTTATGACTAAGTACACTCAAACCAAGTGTACTGACAGCAGAATTAATTCATGGTTATCCTGTTAACGTATACCTGTGCTTCATGAATATATTATGCAATACTGGAATCACAAATTAGATGCTGTTGACTAAGGCTTTAAAAACAAAGACAAGAAGACTTGAAAATAAGCCATTCAGGAGCTCTATAAATCCATATTAGGATCTTTCCTCTTTCACAGAGCTATAGAAAAGGATCTTAAACAGAGTATTTTGAAAACTCCTTTGGAAAAAAATATGATGGTACTTACAGAATTACTCTAAGTGTTCCAACACTGAAAAAGATTAGAGAAGACTGATCTGTCATCCACCATTACCTGTAAAATAGCTTCAATTACTGTTACTGTTTTTCCAGTTCCTGGTGGTCCAAAGAGAACATAAGGTGTTGGACGACATTCACCACTCAGTATCCTCTTCACTGCCAATTTCTGTTGCTCATTCAGCATAGGATTGAAAAAATCACCTGCTCTCTGTTTGATTGTCACAGTTTCACCAACTATAATCATGAGAAGATATATTAAAACTCTGCATAAATATTTTAACATACATAGATTGAAGCAATGCCAATTCACGTTATCCTTCAAAAAACTTTCACTTTCCTTATGTGTAACAAGTAATGAATTTCTCAAAAATTCTGATTTCATAGAATAGCACATAGAAAATAAGCCATTAATATTTCAGAAGTGTATTGGATCTTTAATAAAATTGAAGGCCAGAAAAGGACTCTGATTATGTAACCCAACAATCTGTAAAAACTCTATTCAGTAATTTTAGCATCAAGCTTACTTTTTTTTGTCCTAGAATAGCAAAATTTCAGTAACTTTCAGTAATGAGTACTTCAAGGATAGTACCGGTACTAGATGACCAGCACTAAGTCACAACTACTGAAATTTTTTTCTTAATCCTGTCTGAATTAGTCTAGCTTTAGCTTTCCATAGCAGAATCTTATTAACCCTTGGACAGAAGTACATTCTAGGTAATCCATTCCATATTTCTTTACGCATCCTGTCTTTGGCAATTAAATATACTGATACTTAAAGTCACACTTTCCAGAAAAGCACAGGAATCATCTGAGCTTTCTAAAGTTTTGGCATCTTTGGCAAAGTAGCTATCCCAAGAATGAGACACAGCATTCCAGTAACAAATTGGAAGCTTTGAACATGAACAAAAGTTTTCCAGCAAATGTCTGGGAAATGATAGCTTATTGAATAGAAAATATATCACTAGATGTTTGCTGCCCCCTCCCTGGAAGTGTTCAAGGCCAGGCCGGATGGGGCTCTGAGCAACCTGATCTAGTGGGAGGTGTCCCTACCTATAGCAGCGGGTTGGAACTACATGATCTTTAAGGTCCCTTCCAACCCAAACCATTCTATAAGTCTATGAACTAAAGATGTTTACGTAATCCACAGAAAGACTCCAATAAAACTTCTTGCTAGTACTGTTCCAGAATTTGTCTTTTTAGACAGAACATGAGGACATCTAAAAGGTATCTTACTCAGCCCTGATTTACTGAAGTGATTGCAATCCTGAACTGTCTATACTTGAATATAAAGTATTAAAGTATACCCCGTTGGCTTGTTTGCGCAGCTACCCTCATCACATCTGTTGTGTTCATCTCCCTCGATGCCACGTGTTTTGCCTGTTTGTTCTGCAGTTTTTTGACCTGAAAACAGCAAGTGAAGATAAATGCATATAAAAAATAATCGTGATAAGCCAGGGAATGTCTCTGACAGCAGGAAAAAGCTAATACTGTTCCAATTTAAGACAGACAAAGAAGATGTGGGGAATTATAGCTTGTCTGCTTCACTCCAATCCCTGAGAATATCATGGAGCACATAATTCTAGATTCCATAGCCTTCACAGGATTGGAAAAAAGGATGACCAGGAATAGTCAACATGGCTAAGCCAAAGGGCACACCTTTCATGACCAACCTGACTTTCCCCTATGATGAGGAGACTTATGTGGACAGACTATTAAGTTGACAAAAAAAGCAGTCGTTGCAATACTCCTTGACCTCAGCAAGGCTTTTGAATTGGTTTACTTAACACATCATTCTTATTTGTAGGCTGAGGACACATTAGCTAGATCAACCGACAGATGAGTTGAAAATTGACTGAACTACTGGGCTCAAAAAGTATTAGTCAATAGTTTGATACTCAGCTGGAAGACAGTCAGAAGCTAAGAACCCCAGGGCTGTTGTTGAGACCGATATTATTCGGTATCTTCATCAATGACTAGCATGTGATCAAACAACACCCTCGACAAATTTGCAGACAGGACAAAATCAGGAGTCATACCTCAAATGCCTGATGGTGCAACTTCAGTTCAGAGGGACCATGAGAAACCATGCTCTAGTGACAGAGATTGTAGGGGTTTTTTTTTTGTGTGTGTATGGTTGGACTCAATGATCTCAAAGGTCCTTTCCAACCACGAAGATTCTATGATTCTATGAAACTTGGCAAAAGAGCCAACAGAAAGCTCAAGAAATTCAGTAAGGAGAAGTGGAAAGCTCCACACCTGTGACTGAATAACTGTGAACCAAGACAGGCTGAGAACACACTGGCCAAGTAGTAATCCTCAGGCCCTTTTCATAATCCTGGGTTACTGTTGGTGCTAGAACTGCATATGAGCCAATATCATGTTCTTGTGAATGACCATGACCTGGAAAGGCTATGAGAGCGTGGATATTTAGTTTGGCCATAAGGAGGTGAAAAGGCAGTCTAATAGCCCGTGTTGGCTTAAATCAGAGTTACAAAAGAGAGAGACAAACTCTTCTTTGTAGTCACATATGACAGAACAAGGGACCACATCCACAAGTTGCAGACAGAAGACCATACTGAGAATTAGGAAAAAAAAAAAAAAAAAAAATCTTAAGTGGAAAGGTGGTGAAGCACAGGTTATGCAAAAGCTGTGGACAAAAATAAAGAAACACCTCCCCCCACCAAGCTGACTTGATTTAGTGATGGTGACAGTCCTGCTTCAAATAGGAAGGAGGACTAGGTAATCTACTGAAGTCCTTTCTAAGAAAAAAGATTTCTACATTTTCTTCATATAATTTAACTAGCAGTTAAAAAGCCTGGGTAAATCTACTCAGAATAGGATGATTACCTTCTGTCACAAAATTATTTCCTGCCACCATGACAGGACTTAAGTATCTACTCAACAGTAGCTACGAAAACTACTCTAAGGCTAATCTGACAATTCCAATTATAATCATACAGTTTTTTATTAGCACTTTCCATTTGAGATGTGGTGTTAGCTTAATAGTATTAGTTGTCATAAAATTGCCTGTCCCCAGGCAAACAAAAACTGCTGTCATCAGAAAGCAGCAGAATACAACTTCGCTGCTTTGATAATCCATTATGCAATTCCTTTCTAACAATAGCTGTACTGTAGGTATCATTTACCAATCTGAATGGTATTCAGCATTTTAAGAACGTTTACAGAACAGATACCTTACATTCCTGTTCCTGCTGGGCACATTGTTCAAGGCCATCATCAACAACACAGTAGTCAGTAGTATTCTGGGTCTTGATAGCTTGTGGTGATTGTAAGACAAGCCTTTCCGGAAATAACACTTCAAATTTAGAGGAGAAAGAGAAAGTAGAGAAATTTAAAAGCCACAGAAACGCTTTGCATGTTTCACTGATTAACATTACTGCCGATACATTAGCTTGTTCTGAGTTGCCAAAACTGGTTTATCAGAACTAACGTAGAAATGGTAAAGACCTGTATGAGTTTATATGGATCGTTCCACTCAACCATAAAAAAGGAAATCAGTCCTTTTTAATAAATTCTGAGGTAACACAAAACACTAACATTTCACTTGCTGTTATTATAACAGTATTGTTTCTACAGCTCTTAGTGTCTCAAACAGGTCACAAAAATTTGTTTCCACTCCTCTCCCCCACGACGGCTAGATGAAATCATTCTGATGATACCTACTCTAGATTCAGAGAATTGTCGTTAAAAAAAAAAGTTACAGAAGACTCCTCTAAGAACAAACTACAATGCATTCTTCTCAGCTTGCCCTGATGTGAAAGCTGTACAAAACACAAGACTCCCCTCAAACTCCTCTAGACAGCTTAAGTCAACTGAAGTGTACCTTTTTCACCCAGGTAGGTAGCTTGCTCAAGTGCTAACTGGCATCGCCTGCTAGTAATCCTGTTATCAGAATACAAATTTGTAGATTAAAGTAAAAGCTTACATTTCTGTAACATATAACAGCAAACACCTACCAGGTACCCAGTATTTTTTACTGCATATAAATATAGGAGTTTTACATGAAAACACTTCTTTTTTTTAAAAAAAGCATCTATTAAGAAATGTGCTGCAGAAGTGTCAATCAACAGCTTTGCTATGAATAGCACTGATATATATATTCTCTATCTCTTCAGTGAGAAAGAGATGGCCTCATGTTCTAGACTTAGATAGTCTTTCAAGGAAGTTCTCTGCAAAGCTGATTTTACAGAGAAGATCAAGCAACTCTGTGCAGGTAATAAAATCCCATGAATAAAACAAAAGTATAAAAGGATGGGTGGTTAACATTGGCTTTTTTTTTTTTGCATAGTCTTGCAGCCATATTGGTATATTTTTTTTTTCTTAAAAAAAAAAACCAAGACACTCCCAAAACCAAAACACCCCACCTCATCACCCCCATCATTTCACTGCCTGGCATTGTTACAATCATTTAGAGAGGCTTAAGACAAGAATTCTTTGTACATTGTGACTCCAGTTGCAGTCTTTTACCAATTAATGTAGTGGCACAGGTGTGTTGAGGGAAAAAGGTGAAAGAATTGGCAAGATTTTAATTAAGTCCTTCTCCTATCTGTATCCACCAAAACAACCAATCGACATGCATGTATATTTTAAAAGTCGCTTTACTAGAGGAATCATTAAATGCAGCTTTTTGGGAAACTTATAAAAATACCTGCAATGAACAAATTCCACATCCATGGGTTCCAAGTTGTAAGCCTGTTCAAAGTCTGTGTTACATTTAAGAGTAACGTTTTCATTACATATCTGTTGCAAAGATAAAAAAAGTCAGTTTACTGCTGAAGGTTTAGTACTTCAAACACAAAGAAACATCTCTGAAATCATCGAACCCCCCATCACCTCCAAAAAGAACACCTGGATTTACCTGCAATCAACATACTGCATATCTAGATAACGAGTGCTTTCAGAGCAGGTAAAGATTATAATCTAGAAAGAACAGGGAAGCCCAAGTCTTCAAAAATACAAAAAAGATACAAAAATCACCAATCAGAACATAGATAAAACAAAACTAGCTTCCCAAAAGTCAGGTTAAACTAGTCTGTAACTCCATGAATTGCCAGCTTCCCCTTTGAAACCTGTGGGCAGGAGATATACCTTGCTTACCTCAGTAATACAGGCAACGTACTCTATTATATGGTCAGAGTAGACCTGACTTCTCAGTATCACCTTATCACCTAATTGTAAACAAAGTTAAAAATGAACATACTGTTACAAGGAATAGTAAAATTCTTGCAGCAGCACTTAATTTCTTCCTTTTCTGCATGGTTAAACTATGAACTTGCAGAATACTAGACATTAATTGGCTTCAGCAAAGTTGCTGTATCAGTGAGTAGCCTGATATGGCATTCTGAAATGCCGTATGCAAGTTGTATGTTAAAGGCACCTAATATTGATGCCATCAGACAACACCTCCTGAAATCAGTTTCTTGTACAGTATATTGTTTGAGATTCTAAATTCAATTTTAACTACTGTCCCAGCTTTTACTACACCTATTGTCTTTTAAATTATTATTACATTGTGCTGTTTATTTTTGCTGAAAGCCCCACTGATTTTTGTACATGAAAAATCCTAATGTATTGGAACACGCGTAAGAACAGACATGTGCAATGCTGCTTCAGACAGCAGCCACTGTAAGACTCATACTGAGACACCAACAGCGCAGTTCACCTGTCTAGTAGCTTGGATTAATAACTGTGTTCAAATATGTGAAAGACTGCTTTAAACAAATGAATAAGCAATGAAGTTTGTATTGCACACAGTGGAGTTTGTATTGGACACAGCGGAGTACTGTGTCCAGTTCTGGGCTCCTCGGTTCAAGAAGGACAGGGAACTGCTGGAGAGGATACAGCAAAGGGCTACCAAGATGATTAGAGGACTGGAACATCTCTCTTATGAAGAAAGGTTGAGGGACTTGGGTCTTTTCAGTCTGGAAAAAAAAATGACCGAGGGGGGATCTTATCAATGCTTATAAATACCTAAAGGATGGTTATCAGGAGAATGGGGTCAGTCTGTTTTCTGTGGTGCTCAGTGACAGGACAAGAGGTAATGGGCACAAACTTGAACATAGGAAGTTCCACCTAAACATGAGGAGGAACTTCTTTACTTTGAGGGTGGCAGAGCACTGGCACAGGCTGCCCAGAGGAGTGGTGGAGTCTCCGTCTCTGGACACATTCAAAACCCGCCTGGGTGAGTTCCTGTGTAACCTGCTCTAGGTGAGCCTGCTTTGACAGGGGGGTTGGACTAGATGATCTCCAGAGGTCCCTTCCAACCCCTACCATTCTGTGATTGCACTGAAAATATTGATCCACGTGCTATTTGGCTTTCTCTCCCATTAACTACTACCTGCAACCAAATGAGGTCTGCCATCTTCCACTCCTGGCACTTCCAACACTAAGAAGTTCCCATTCCTTTTCAAAGTAACCCCACTCATGTTGAAGTCTTTTATGTCCATTTCTGCATGGATTTCTTCAAGCCACAAGAGAGTAGAAAAGTTTGCTTTATAATTATCCAGATTAAGATGCTGAAAAACAAAACCGTATACATCATTGTTGTAACTTACACACTAAGATATGGAACACACTATTCCTAACATTATGCAAAACACCTCTTAAGACAGACTGCACAGCAACTGGCTTGCCAATAAAGGCATCTAAATACACATACCTTACACTAGCTAGTATTTTAAACTCCCCCAGTAGTCAAAGCAGAATTAGTATCCTCCTTGGAGCTCAGATACCAGTCAGCTAAAGAGTTAATCAGAGAGTTAGTCTCTCCCTACTACAACGGAGTATTGTACAGTACATCTGAATTCAGGGGCAGTCTACAAACTGAATTCCATGCTTATCAATCCCAGAAAGCATAAAATCCAAGTACACTGGGCAGAGATGAATGAAGAGATAGTCATATCAGTCTTGGCCCTGGCTGATAATTATACAACTTATGGCAAGCTGAAACAACCTTAACTTTCTCCCTCAGAGCTTAACATATCTCACTGAAGCGGTGTTCTCCAACAGTACAAAGCTCTATCTAAACAATGACTGATAGCACAGAATGCTTTCTATCTGGTGTCTTCTCATTCAAATACAGGGTGAATGAGCCTTGGAGTCTACATTCTGGAGTAGACTTAAAACAGCCACCAGTACCAGACAGAACCTAAGGTGTGGTTCAAAAAAGTTACCATTAATGGCAGGTTTTCAGTATAAGATAATTTTAAATACTACAGAGTTTTATCTTCTTTTTGAGAGAGGATCACTAACCTGCTATCTTAATGCTGCGACCTCAGGTTTTGTGAGCTGTTTAGAAAGCAGACAACACAGCCTTTTACATTTTGAAAAATTAAGTATCAGTCCCAGTTTATAAGTCCTTAAAAGGTTAGGGGGGAAAAAAGTGAGTTGCAGCAACGTTCTACCAGAAATCAGGAGTTTTGGAGAAGGTATCACTGTAATATTTGTTAGACTTCAGGGTTTTGTTTGTTTGTTTTTTGTTTTTTTTTCGTACGTATTCTGAAATAGCTATACTTGCTGGAAGAATTTGAACAACACAATCAATTAAATTTAAGCATTTTTTTAAAAAAAGTTTTGAACCAGAAAAGAATAATTTGTTATTGCAATAACTTAAGAATTTCTGCTTTCATTTGGTATGAAACAACTGATGGACTACTGTTCTGACACCCCAAAAAACCCTTTCCAGTGATGCCTAAAAAGTGAGAGTGAAGAGGAATCTTTGTTCAGCTTCTGTAATATCTCCCCCCACCCCAGTATACTTCTACTCCCTTTTCAGTTTTTCACATTTACCCTTTTTGTGTTCTTGTAAGCTTGGATTCTGTGACATACTGAATCCCACAGGAGTCACAGCATACCGATTAAAGTCTTAAGGCTACTTGGTAACAGTATTACATCAACTTCTATTATACTACTAAGGGCTGCACATTTTTGCTAAATGAAGGCCAACTTGAACAAACACATGAGATATATTTTCTTATATGAACCTACATACGCATACCTCTGCTAGGAGAGGCTGAAAGGTCAGTATGTCTAACTTCTGCTCCACGCATTTCCTTAACTCATCTGGTATGGTATAATGCGGGAGAAAGCTTGGCAACTGCCTTCTGTGATTTCTAAAATAAAAGTATATAGCATATCATTTAGCTTTCTCAAATTATATATGTGAAAAAAGCTAATTAACATGTCACATCATTAAAGCTATAAAACCAAAACCATACGTACACAAACCGAAACCAAGACACAGATTCCTTCAAAGTGACAGTTGGGAAGTTTGCTATACTGGGAAGAAAGGCAAGTGTTCCAGTTACAGGTTACTTGAATCGTGTGTCTGCTTTTTCAGTTTAGGCATATTTTTATAACTAAACAAATACTGTAAGTATAATGGAAGCTTATTCGCAAAAGGAAAAGCTCTGAATGAAAGATGGGAAACATTTATCAGATACAGATGTCAAAGTTGCTTGAGGAGTTAAGAAGGTAACTCTCTCAGAAAACTATTTATGATTTCCCATCTTTTTTCCTTAAAAACACAATTGTTATTCATAGATTACTACACAACAGTGTTTATTTTGTTTATCACCACATTATATAGTATAAAGAGCTCCTGTTTGACCAATCTACAAAGAAATCAGGCAGTTCATTACTCAAACAAGCTCTTCTATCAGTAACGTCCACAATTATCTTGTTTACAACAAACATAAACACGTACAGATTCTCCCAGTTTCACATTTCTCTGTCAGCATTGCAGAACAGATATAGCAATACCAAATAGACCAAATTAGGTAAGTGTTATTTTTGCTCTAATTCACAGTACCTTCTGTATTTAGGGGCAACGACTGTTGTCTTCCTTGGCTGAGGTTCTGGAATAATTTTAGGCTTTCTTGGAGAAAATGGCTCCACAGGTGCTATTATGAATTCTTCTTCATTTGTTACAGTGGCTTCAATATAGCGTCCGACAGTAAAATCAGAAAAACCAAGCAACAGGAGTTCTTTACTGTACCCAGGATTTCTTCAAATAAGCAGAAGTTATGTTCTTAAAACCGTCATGTTCGTACTTTATTTTCCCCAGCCCTAAGTTTATTTAAATTAAAATTGTAGATTCTCATTTCAGTAACATATGAGAATAGCTAATTTAGGGTAATTCCTCACACTTCCTCCCCACCCTGAGTTCAATCCAGTTATCATAAATAATAATAAAAAAAAAGTAAAAATCACAAAACCTCAATTTCATCAAAAGCTTGGGTAATGAGCAAAATCCCTCCCCTCAACATCTTAGGTACAGAATTAATACTACTGTCACAAAGAATATCTTGGAATTACTGTTACTGAAAAATATCAGCCAAACATTTCCATCAGAGGAACCTGACGCATATCCCTTCACTGTCTGCAGCAACAGCTTCGCCCCACCTTGCTTAGGGCTCCTCAGAACTGAACCCTAACTGGAAACACATCAAGTGGACAAAGTAGGAAAGATCCTTTATTTCTGAAAAATCTTCACCTTGTTGTATTTTTTTTTTTTTTTTTTTTTTTTTTTTTTTTAGAGAAGTTATCTACTCTAACTATATTTCTTCATTTACTACTACCATTTTTTTTTGACAAAAACCAGAATCAAGCATTACAATGCTAATTACTTTCAAGGTGTAACATAGGTTTCCACATCATTTGCTAGTATGTACTGGCTTACTTTATCCTAGACCAAAAAGAGAACTGTACACAGAATAAGGGAACTATTAGTCAATTTTTATGACTTGTTTCCATTTTATTGGTCAGAACAAATAGAAATAAATACTTACACAGCTGTGCAAGTAATCACTATGAACGTTTTTCCACCCGGTGGTATGACAATTCCTCCAGTAATATTGATGTGCTTTATTGATTGATCCACATCTTCTCTTTGCTCATTTTCTCCATTATGTAGATTTTCATCTTTCGCCAAGGAAAAGTTTTCTTTTGTCCCTGGTAAATTTCTATCCTGGGAATTAATTCCTTCTGTAGTAAACAGATTATGATAAATTCTGTTACCACAGTTACTATTGCTAGCATAGGCAAATCTTCGCAAACAAACCTATAGGTCCATCTGAGGAGTTAACGCTCAGCATTCAAATGTTAACATTTCACTGTACCTGGAATGACTCTATTCTTCATAATGGATGCATTACTCAATGACTCATATGTTGTTTCTCCACTGTCGTTATATGAATTAATTGCAGCTTTTGAGAAGTTTTCTTGATTTATTGAAAAAAATGACAGATATGCTTCTGGACTGTTCTCACATCTTTGAGGAATCTGAAAACTGAATTGCTTGTTTTTCACCCATCCAGCTAATCTGCAGATGATTAAGGATTGTGGTACACTCCCTTTATTCCTAGAAGTAGTTACATAATAATTACATAATTAAATGCATAGTTAATGTTCTTGGGAAGCTTAATTCTACCTGACATCAAATACAACTGTCTATAGCAGGTTAGTTCACCATTATTTCATAACCGCTGTCAAAGAAATTGCACTGCTGCTTCTAACTCATGAGGACCAGAACCTCTGCTAAATGTTAATATTTCTAGCTTATATCAACTGCCAAATGAAGCATAGAGAAATACTGTGTATAAAAAAAAGCTATGGTAACTTAAAATTTATCATTGGGTAACTAACTCTTAGGAAAGAGCACATAGCAACAAATAAAGGATATTCAGATGTGACTTCATTTGAGTATAGACTTCATCTCTATACCCAGATGTGAAAAAAAATTAACAAAAAATGAAAGAGAAAACCACCAAAACAAAAAACCCTCAAGGATATACCAACATAGTCCTTCAGCATCCAAGTTAAAAAAAAAAAAAAAAAAAGGGAAAAAAGATCTGGTTTGCTTTTAATACACGAGTATGCAACAGTCTTCTTGTTCTAAGATTTTAAAGATGACAGTGTATCTGCAGTTTAATTTCAACACACTTACAAATAAAAGTATTTACTTTAATTCTCATTTCAGAAAGGATTTTATTAGGATTGAAAAGAGACATAGTGCTTTGAGACTCCCCAGTCCTATCTGCAAGATAGGTGCTCAATAGAAGGGCTACCCTAAAGACATTAAATTCAATATGAAATTCTCTTTAATTCCATAGTATTTGGGGGTTATTTGAAAACCATGAACCACAAAGCTCAACTTTGAAAGGCTTCTGTATGAAAGACAGGTTTACAGACTATGGAGTGATGGAAAGAAAGAAAGCTTAGAGAAATCAGAAAGGCTTACTCCATCCAAATGATCATTCTTTTAGATTCCCCCTGCTTCAGAGTTCCAAAGTTAGTCATTCTTGATATTTCCAATCCTCCTTTGTCTCTCATTAAGTCTTCATAAGGCTCATCCAGATTGACTCCATTAGAGTGAGATTTTCTGTAAAAATAATTTTAGCTAGCAATTTTGAAACATAAATAGACTCAGCAAATACCTTTGATTCAGCACAAGTTTAAGAATCACTATACCAAAGCACAGTCACAGTATTTAGGAAGAAGCAGTTGAGAGGATTCACTTTTTCTCAGCTACTTATACTTCCAAGATGATTAGATTACATTTACTAATTTAAGCAGCACATTGAAAACAACAAGTCTTTTGTCAGCAGCACAAAACTTTGGATACAAGACTAAAATGATTAAGAAGCTAGCTAATCTTTGCTGAAGAGCTGAATCAAATGGTGACTGAAGCTGTTATGGATGTCTTTGGGAGCTGAACCAAGATGCAACAAAGAGTAGCTCCTTAGTAAGAGTCTTGATTAGCACTGGAGCTTAAAAGATAAAATGTCTAGATTGGAAGTGTTTCAATATGTACCCCAAGAACTTATGTCTTCTGCTTACTGCTACAATCTGAAAGCAGCAAACTGAAAAAAAAATTAAAAAAGCTGAAAAACAAAGAGCACCCTTAAAAACTACTATCACACATACAACTGATAAAAAATGCCTATGAAACCAAAGTCCTGTGCTCTTCCCTGTCTGAGACCGTGACCCAAGCTCTAACCTCTCAGTGTCAGCTACCTGTAGAAACCATTTAAAAAATTGTTTCTATTCTACAATTAAGAAACTATTCAGTCAGATACTTTCTGGCATGAAAATAACTTGGAAATATTTTAATAATCTCACCAATATTTACACACCCTAAGTATTCCTAAATTACCTAATATAATGAAGTAGAAGAGGACTGCAGCTGTTCTTTATTAGGAACATCAATTTACTAGCAAAGCCCACTAGATGTCTCCCACTGCAGCTTAAGATGCCTCAATTTTTTGATATGGTAGGAAATACACTAAAACTGAAAAATTAACCCTAAGGTCTACTTTTGTAACTTGGCTACAGTAATAATTTTCTGTATAAAATCCATCATTAAAAATAGGTCCATCTGAAAAATAAGTGAACAAATTGTACTGTTGTGCAAAGCGTTATAAACACTTCAAGCTTCAACTAGGTACAATTTAAATCTATTATATCCATTATCTCCTGTGAAAAGAGCTTATTCCATTCTTCATAGTTCCTTTGAAGACATATGTGCCACCCTTAGCTATGTTTCCTAGAGATTGAACAAGGCAATTTCTCCCAAAGACTGTTTGAGGGGTATCAGAATTTTCTTTTTGTTCTCCTTTGGACTTTCCAATTGGTCAACAGCTTAATTTTGGCCTGTAGAATCAGAGTTGGTAGCTCTACCAAGGCCTTGTTAGCACTGAGAATGACAGATTTTACAGGCAATAGCCCTATTTATATACATTTGGGCAGTATTTGTCTTTCTCACAGGACAAACTCACAAGTCAAACTCCGGATCATTGCTGCAGAACAACTATGACTAGCTGTTGCCCATTCTACATTTATGTAGTTGATTATTTCACAAAATTTTGCTTCTTCTCCATACTGAACATCATCTACTTTTTCCAACCTTTTCTTCAATCTGTCTAGAGCCTCCTCACATCACATATGCCATCTAAAGCGCTAGTTTGTGCTAGTGAATGGTTTTCAAACAGTAAAATCCTCATTAGAAGACCACAGACTAGAGGAAACACAAAGTAAGAGCATGAGCTTGGCATTTTTATAACAAAAGCATGTTAAATTCCTTCCTTCCCTAGCAATATCCCTGAGCTCAGCTGCTACTAGTTTTGCTTCTCCAGTAAGAACAGATGTCCCCACCTTCTGTAAAGGAAGAAAAAGTAAGGGCCAAATCATAACATGCTCTGATCTTTACAATGATCTATCATGCCTTCTAGTCAACTAGTGAAGAATTCACAGTATTTCTTGCTTAATAGAAGCATCAAAATTTAAGCTGCATAATTACTATTTATCTCCAGTGGTTATTAAGTGGAAAGAGAATGAAAGAATGAATATTACCCGTTCTGGCTGACTGGCACCAAGCAGAGAGCTCTCCAAATATAACACGACTGATTGCTCTCCACCACAATCGTGTTCACTAGATCATGTCTACAAGGTGAATAGCCATCAGGAAGTCTCAATGAATCCAAAGTGAAAAATATACTGTCATCTACTGTACCGCTTCTTCCACAGATGCTGGAAATGCGAACCTGTAACAGTTTGTTATTCAGTGTTACTTGATATTACCTGTTTAAGCTAATAGGCACACTACTATTGCATTGTTTTTTCCTGCAACAATCAATCTAGCATTAACAAGAGCTGCATTCTGAAGTTTCAGTTATTCATGGGAGGTAAACATACAGCTCTAACCTAGAAACACGGTGCTTGTCTTCCGATTTAAAAATGTAAAGAAACACAAGTACTTCAGATAAGCATTAGGTTTTACTTAAATGCATACCGCAATATGTACATTTTACTTAATTATGATACCTGTCTTGTGACTTACCAACTTATCTAATTTATACTTCAATACTAGCAGTCACAAGAGAAGAATTTTTTTTTCCTGTGCTTGACATGCAAATATTATTCAAGATATACAGTTAAGGCAAATACAATAAACCACAAACCTAATATATGTATTCTGAGAGGGAACAAATATTTTCATTAAAATAAAAGAAAAAGGGGGGGGGGGCGGTGACAACAGTTGTTCTTAAGCCAAAACACTTGGATAAATTAAACATAATAAATTCCAGCCATTACTTCTGTAAAAAAGTTTGAAAATCCACACATTATCATTACAACCCATGTAACTAAAACAACAGTAAGCATCCAAATCAAAAACTGATAGCCAGTAAATAAGTTAGTTACTCTTCCTGTTCTAAACAAAATGTGTATGCTATTTCAAAAAGCTTTGTTATTTTGAAAATAATCCTACAAATGGATGAGTTGATGTTTTATCATTTAATTAAAGTTGTATTATAGACGACCTACCTATACTAGCAACTTAAAAATCACCTTCAAAACCCCACTTCACACAAGATTCCTCTTGCCAAAAACAATGTGCAGAACATTTACCTTGTCTACTCGCTTATATCTCAAAGGTTTTACAGCAACCGCTTCACTGTTCCATGTTGTCGAGTTAATAAAATATTTCGCTTCCACCCAGTCACCTTCACAAGGTGTGAAACCTGTGTAAAACAGAACATTTCTTAAGTTTAATTGCTACTGATAAGATTCGCATTATTCCCATACAGAACTAGTTTAACTTGAATACAATACCCAGACAGAACAATGCATTATTCACATCCACCGAGTTCAAGCTTATCATCGCAGTTCTTTCCCCAGTAAGTTATAACTAACTACCTAAGAGATGCTAGTGGGAAAATACACCTATGCTTACACGACCGCATGCAAGTTATGCTCAGGGCGCGTGAACAGGTAGCTTTCTTCACCCGAATCACTATGTTTGTTTCACTACATACACTTTATTAGAGCTTATTTGGGATGTGGATTAAAGTTTATGAGAAGATATTTCTATTGTATGTATAATTAAGGAAGACCAAACAAGAAAGCCCCTACACACCTTCACAGACATCTTCCATTGCAAAAAAAGTATTCTCATTAATATAGCCACCATCCTTAGAGAGAGAGGTAATATTGCCAATTAATACTTTCATATTTAGTTCAGAAGCACCACAAGTAGCACTGGAGTCTTCCCATGTATTCTGGATGGCGTTTACCTATTAATACAAAAAACCAACATTTAAACTGCTGATACTTAGAATTATACATTAAACATATATTCCTACAATAAATATCAGAATTTCCACATGAAATGTGGAAGTTAATTTCAACTGCTTATGGAAGTCAAGCTCCTTATTAGACAATTCTGTACTCACTGTGGCTGTTCATTTTTGTACACAAAAAACATAACTAGTGAACAGTAAGTAATTTCTCTTCTAAGAAGTCTACTGTATGCTGAAACACTGACAACTCCTCTAATTACATATTCATTTGTCAAATCTTTCTCATGCTCCCCTTGCTTCAGGTCTACTTAAGAAGTGTCTTAATTTTGATAAGAGGACCCCTCCCAGCAATCTGATTGTACACAAGTGGAACTAGAACATCACTATTTCCAAAAGCCAAAAAAATGTTTTCAAGATGCTTTTTATAAACACTATATGTATTTCAGACTGCCCTTCTGTCTCAGCACCTCAAATGTAAGTTAACTTGCTTGAAGAGCCCACTGCAGAACACAAGCTACAAACTATCAATGTATACAAACTATTTCCCCCCCCGCCCCAGCTAATGCTGGGGCAAGGATACAGCATCTCAGCTCTTAATTACTAGAATTCCTAGAACTGTGCGTTCTCTTCCTTGCTCCCAAAGGGCCATGGGTCATAGGTTCAGGAGTCTTCACTCTGCAGTTCAAATACTTGTTCTTCAGAGATTCCTTGCTCTCTACAAGGAATGTCAAGGCCAGTAACAACGTCAATGCACTGGACAGAAACACTTGTTACCATTAAGCAAGAACTGCTGACTTCAGATGGTATGTAGAGAAACTACATTGTGCAATAAAGCAGGAGAAAAAGAGAGACGAAATTCTTTACTGAGGCTTATGAGGATAAGGATCTAGCAACGCATGAAGAATGTGTGCAAGGTATCTCTGCAGTGATCAAGTACAATGAATGAAATGCCCGTGGACAACTTTTTCTATCAACTGTAGTGTCAGATCATGAAACAAACAGCTTATTTCAGAAAGACAAGTGTTTAAAAAGTCACAAACAGAGTAAAGAAAGTGAGTGGAAAACTAGAATAAATCAGATAAGGGAGTAACTAGTAACCGTAACTGGACAGAAAACAAAACAAAAAAAAACCAAAACAGTTAGCTCTAGTGTTTTCACTTCCACATGAAGATTAGAAACTCTGAATAAAAAGTACTTTCTTGATGTATAATGTGAAAAAAGTAATATACTGACAAAAGACTATACAGTGCCATTTTTCTCTTACAGATCAGCATTCATGCACAGATGGAAAACAGTCCTCCTACAGCCACACTTTTCATAAATATTAAGAAGACTTTTACACTTGTTAAATGCTATTAGTACCTTTGTGTGGCACTTCTTCGAGGCACAATTTTCACAAAGAACGCAAAAGTTACAAAGCAAAAAGAAACAGTTTGAACCTTAACTGATTTGTCTCGATCACATGGATCCCATGCCAGATGCCAAGGCATCATCACAAAATAAAAACCAGTGAGGGAAACTACCAGAACTAGCCTGTGAGTTGGCTTCTCTTACAATTGAGACTTCCTTAGCAAAGGAACTGGTAACAAATTCCACATGAAAGTACTTGTTGAGAATTTACACAGTGTTTATGCAGGGAGACTCATCTTTGGCTAGGACAAGGACACCTATGTACCTGGTGGCATATATAGCCATTATGGAGCTAACAGCAGGACTGGTGATCTTATCCCAGCGCACTCCATTGCGGTGACTGTTCACTTTTAACACTATACTGTTTACACAACTGAAATGTAACCCCAACAACAGATGTACTAATCTAGACTAGACTAATGGCAAGTCTAAATCCATTTATTTCAGAAAGCTTACAAAATAAACTATGACACTGAAAGCCAGTTAAGGGAAGTGGTTATCCCTCTTTATTCAGCACTTTTAAGATGACATCTATGATACTGAGTGTAGTTTTGGCCTCCCCAGTACAAGAAAGACATCAATTAACTGTACAAGTTCAGTGTAGGGTCACTTTGGTGGCTGGGTGCTGGAGAAGTTAGGCTGGGATGAGAAGCTGACAGAGATGGGCTTGTCCAGCCTGGCTTCAGCAGCCCCCAACTACCTAAGGAGAGGTGATCAGGAACACAGAGCCTTCATTGTGGGCATAAACTGAAACAAGAACACTTCAGGCTGGATATAATGAAAAACTTTTTCACCACGAGGACAGTCAGCATTGGAAGAAGTTGCCCAGAGAGGCTGTGCAGTCTCTCTCCATCCTTGCAGGTTTTCATGACCTGACTGGATAAAGCCCTGAGTAACCTCGAACTGACCACAAGCTGACCCTGCTTTGAGCAGGAGGTTGGACTAGAGAGCTCCTGAAGTCTGGTCCAATCTGAATTATGCTATGATCCCAATTTCTCTATGATTCTGTTGAACACAATGAATATTACCATTTAAGATAGTAATAAATAGCTTACATCTACCTGTACTCTAGAGTTTGCACACATTGCAGTTAAACTGTATTTTTTAGTCAAAATTGTTATATTGCATTAGAAGAACTATTATTACATGGTATTCCTTTCAATGACATGAAAACTCACTGTAAAAAAAAAAATAGAAAAAATGAAGAAACCCCTATATTTTGCTCCAGTGTGACAACTATATCTTCACATTCACCAAGAAAACCTGAGAATATCAAACTTTCTTATAAGCAATTTGTATGGCTTAGAATAGGCCATAGGATAGCATCTGAATAAGCAATTACACTGTTCAACAGAGGAGTAGTAAATTTACCTTTTATCTAATTTTTTTCCTCTGCCTAGGGGACTGAAAAGAGACTTACTTCCTTCCCTCTGCCCAAAAGAAGACTATGATTGAAATGCTGTTGGCTGTTCTCAGCAAACTCTCAGGGCATCTCAAGTTTGTGCCACTACATAGAAAGTAATTTCAGATTTATCACAGAGTGAGTTTAGTTTTTATCCAAGTACGTATAACAGACCCTTTGGAGACGGAAGACTAGTGCTGTTCCTCTGAAATCAGATATTTTACATCAGTAACACAGACAAAATCTTGGGACCCAAAGTGGGAACCCCAGACTCTGTACGCAGGAAGCCCATTATAATCACGGCTATTCTTGCTCAGCAGTAACTTTGATGCACTCTCGCCCTGGCACTCCCATCTTTGGAAAGAGCAGTTATACAATTTTCCTTTTTATTTGCAAGAGCTCAGAGATTACTGCATACATTGAAGAAATAAGCTTTGCTTATTGAACCAAGATTGCCCTTGGACTTTGACTTTCTATAGAGTCACTCAGCTTTTGGCACAAGCTTGACTTTAAGCTACTCACCCAGTTAAAAACTACATTGCCAGAAAAGATCTTCTGAGATGCCTGTAGGATTTATGACTCGTCACAAACAGGAACATGACAAATCATTATGTTCATCTCAAACTTTTGAAAAGGCCATTATCTAGCACATACAGAAACAAACCCCATAATTGCTAAACAATCCTAGTTGTTCTGGAGATCCTTATGCAGTTTCTCAGTTACCAGGTTTATGTATTTTAGAATGATGACAATATTTCAATAGTATTGTCAAAGCTGTCAGTCAGAAGAACAACAAGGAAGGAGAAAGAAGATTTAAACTAATTTATTTTTTGGCTGTGTGTGTGAGTACTATTTTATCAACCAGCACTGAAATTGCGTGCTGGACTTCCAATATTTAGTTTTCATGTAAGGAAAAGAAAAAAAAAAAAAGAAAAAAAAAAAAGAGAGAGAGAGAGGAGATCGAAGGTTATCTTACAAAACACTAGGTTTTTAATAGCACTACAGCTGGTAATATTTTAGAAATAAGACTTATGTTTCACTTTTCCTCTACGTTTAATTTCAGATCATAGAATAAAACCCTCCCCCCACTAATATTCTTTCTTCAGTTTTATTTTATAAATAAAACTGCTTTGGTTTCAAAATTAAATGGATTTGTTAAGAAAAACTCCCCTCAAAATTTTGCACGTAACTGGAATTCATTTTATGACTTAGTGTTGGTCTCTTACATAGTTCTAATCTTTAATATGAAACATCTTATTTACTTTAGCCTTCAGAAATTGTTCTCGTTGCTATTTTGAGTTAAAGGACAGAAGAGAGAAAAATGGAAGTGTGCAACATTTTAAATATTCTTGAAATAAAGAATTAAGAAACAGATGCCTAACAAACCCAGATTAAAAAAAACCACCCCGTTGATTATTAACCATGAACATTTCAGAAATAGTTTTCATGATATCCTCAGTTACTACCAAACCAGCAACAGAGCTTGAAAAGAGTCCGAACAAGTAATTCTACTGCAATTCCTCAGTTGATTACAGATTTCACGAATATATAAAAATACACCTAAACCCCCAAACGTTCCACAGAGTAAAACACAAATCAAGTTAGCCTTCTAGTATTTTTATTTTCTGTCTACTCCACATTTTTAATCAACTTCATTTTATCAGACACAGTACAGTTACTGCCAATTCAACCATTGGAGGAAAAAAGTTTCTCAGAGGTCTGCATTTATTTTAAGCTCAAGTACAGCCTCTAGGGAGAAGTTTATCATATGCAAGTCATTATTTCAGCCAGAAAACCTGTCTTACCTATTAGTAAATCTCATGGACTACTACCATGTTCAGATTAAAAGCATATTTATTATTGACGAATAATGATTACAAAACAGGCTTTCAGCAGGCATCCAGCATGTTTCAATTGGTTTCCTATTTATAGGTTAATTAGATAAAGATCTTTCCCTAAGATTAACAGCTAAAGTGGCTGATGAAGTTAGAGTTTTGAATGCTAGAGAGATTTTTAAATTCAAGGCAAAAAAGGTAAGAAGTATAATAAAGTAACTTTCTAGACTAACACCTGTACTAACACGTGTTTTACAGGAGGCAACTGTTTCTCACGG
Organism: Chroicocephalus ridibundus; assembly: GCF_963924245.1. Taxonomy (NCBI): domain Eukaryota; kingdom Metazoa; phylum Chordata; class Aves; order Charadriiformes; family Laridae; genus Chroicocephalus; species Chroicocephalus ridibundus. Next base: position 198,549,593 of record NC_086284.1, read on the forward strand.
CAAAGACAAACCTTCACTTCCCCTTCATCCACACAGTTATACTAAAAGGAAGAGCATTCCAGTGAATGGAACTGTATTGTACTAAACCTCTCACGTGGCCACTCACAAAGCATGGTATCAGGTCTTTCTTTACGGAGACTCTACTGGCCTTAAGTGCAGCTCTTCAAAACCTAAGTATCATCAACAGGCAGTGTTAAAATTTTTATATACTTCCAGTTACAGATGTGTATGTGACCTTTATGTACATACAACACATGCCCTCCACAATACGCATCCTTTTCTCAATTTTAATTAGATGTTTTACGCAGCAATGACACTCTAGCAATTACATATCCTGTACATCACAGATACATTGTAGAAGCCTCACATACGTGACCCCCTGAATTTCCAAGCGTTCGGTAGTTTGAGTTAGCCTGACCTTCAGACAGCTCAAAAATTAAAACAGATGGGTCAGTTCCTCAAATGTTGAGGGAGATAGGGAGCAAGAAAGAGAGTACACCATACAATCTTGCTTTCCATAGGCATGCCAATGCCTCTGCTGATATTCAGACCCTTACTTAAAAGCCATGAAACTCTTTTCCAAAAAAGTGCACAGAAAAATCCAGTATCGCTTCAACTGCTCAAGTTTATCATCAAGAGAAGACCCATATTTGACAGAAGAGAAACATAAATAAGGACTAATCCCATCGTGACAGATGGAAGTATTTTGAAAGGTATGTTTCTACTTACCATTAGTATGAACAGTTTCAGGATTGGTCAACAGACTAATTCTGAAAAGCGTACAGTACATTACCACAAACACACTAGCAGTTTCAGTTATGAACTGTAATTTACTCTATTAATATATGCCACTTGGTACCAACAGAATTACCAAACATGTCAAAATAGTATAAACTCGCTTCCATATGACAGCTGGTTATGTCTGGACACTGATGGCAACTGACCAAAATGTCTCTGAAGTACCAAAATAAGGATGGTGCACGAAAGGCAGGCATGAGGAATCAGGAACGCTATATGCTAATCAATGTAGGATTCTGGCCTTCTTTCCCCAATTTATGTATCATTTGCTAATTTAACACAGTAATAACAAATTCTTCAATCTGGTAATTTACATTTTTATTAAACCTGCATATCAGAACTTTACTAATAAGATTACTAGATACATTAGAATACTTTGGCTAATTATTACCTTCTTATTATCTGAAACACGATCCCTGAAGCCACTATGTTGTCTGATTACATTCTTTATAGATGGGAACGATGCTTAATTATAAAACACCCATTTACTAGAAAGCTCAAGTTAACTTTTTAACCTAGTTACCCTGTGATTTGCTCTATACAAGCAGCTTAAGCTTTCGCTCAGACTTTTGGTCAGGGTGTGTTTATTAGATGAAGTACACTAATCTAGAGCTGTACTTAAAGTATAATGCAGTTAAGCCAAGCAGATACAAGCCAAGAAGGTGGATTCTGTACTACATGGTTATCAACTGCTTCAGCACTGCTGTAATTCTTTGAAGCACCAGTGATATTTACGTAATACCTAAATGGAGAAGGGCCACTTGGCTCAGCTTCTCAGCCAGATTATCAGAGACACCTAAGAGCGGAGCCTATACAATTAAAAAAATTACAGCAGTTTAAAGTTGCAACAATGTAAACCTACTTCAAGCTTAGTTATACAAATGAAGTGTTAAGCAAGAAAGGTACTGAAATCTCCATTTTTATAACTCTCCATTACATTAAGTTGCTGATGCTTTACAACAGTAAGTTTTGAAATTTAGGTTTTTATTCAATTCTGTGCAAAAAGAGTAAACTCGCAGCCCCTGTTTTTATTTTCTTCATATAACAATATTTCCATTCATATAACAGTAACATAAAATTGACTTTGAAGCTCAAAAGAAGTTAATACACAGAGATTATAACTAGGTATGATTAAACAAATTCTGATGCAATTATCTCAACCAATGGTTTCATATTCACTACATCTAGACTTATATTCAGAGAATCAGTATCAAAGGAACAACATTTTAAAGGAGCTGGAATAAAATAATAATAATAAAACCCAAACAACTTATCCCCACTAGGTGAAGGGCTGGCAATTTCTCCTATTTTGTAGAATTTGGGAGGTGAAAATAATAGTAACTTCCAAAAGAAAGTCTCAAAGAATTTACAGAGAAAGTGAGACCACTATTTATCTTCATCTCTTACCCTGATGGCCTTCAGGCCACCCGATGTTTTATCCTCTTCAACAGTGGCAGTAACTTCCTGTCCAACAGACAGCAGCATATTTTTTGTCACAGCATCCTTTGTGAAGATTATCATGTCATCTATCATCCCATAATCATGGCAAAATCTTGTCACTATTCCTTGTACAGTTTTTAATTCTTTATCATCTGCATTCAGAGGAAAAGGGTTGACATAAAGACAAATTACTTGTTTAGAAAAACATGCAACAAGTAATGAAGCTACAAAAAGTGTGCTGTTCCTTCTATCAAAAAGTCATTCTCTTGTTGTTACATCCCACTCCCAGTAAAGAGGGAGGGTAAGTGACTTCAGATTCGTAAATTCTCAATGGTGCAGACTAAGGTGAGATAAATCTCAAGGTCCATATAGAAACATTTATTAGCTTACCAAAATGGTTAGTATAGGTCTTAACAAGTCCACGATAACTGGTTAGGTATATAACAAATTATGGCAAGTGGTGAGGTATGCATTGAGTTACTTAACAGCAGGTATAGGACAACTTATGTCAAGCAGTACTTAAGGTCGTACTTAAGGTCATTACTTAACAACTTTAACCGTTACTTAACAATTCTAAGAGAAAAGAGAAACTGAGGGATAGAGAAAGGAAAAGACAGAGAAAAAGACAGAGATAAAGAGATCACCAGTCCTGGTTCCAGCGTCTTTTTCAGGGAATCTTCCCAGGCACTGTCTTCTTCTATTGTTTCTTCTTTGTTTCCCCTAGGGGCACTTATTTTCCCCTTTTATGTTTGCTGAATCAGCATGGTCCACCCCCCTTGCTGAGGACAGCCTTGTCTCAGGTTTCTCCCTTCTCCCAGGTGACGTGTAGCATGATTTGGGTGGAGAGACGAGTGCCATAGTCATAGATGTTTAGCATGATCTCTACAATCTTCATTAGCATATGCAGGGCTGTGCGCTTTCATATGCGTTTTGTGGATAATGAAGCAGAGGTCACTCATCGGACACAATGGCCTTGAGAACTGAGAACTAGCAAGCTCACCACACGAGTGGCAGAACTGTCCTGTCTTCACAAGACAGTTCTCCCACACTTCCAGGCGCCAGAAGTGTTAGCCTTATCAGTTCTTTGAAGGCCAGGCCTGCATTATTGATTTCCTTGCGAGTGTTTGAGGCATTCCATTGAAGGCTTGAAGGGCCTTCTGCCCCTTGTCAGGGAATTTACAGTCCGTCCCTTCTCTGCATGGGATTGTTAGGACCCAAGTTAGGGTCCAGGTCCAGATTGTTAGGACCTGGCACTTGGCCTCGTTGAATCTCATACCATTGGCCTCGGCCCATCGATCCAGCCTGTTCAGGTCCCTCTGAAGAGCCTTCCTAGCCTCAAGCAGATCAACACTCCCACCCAACTCGGTGTCAACTGCAAACTTACTGAGGGTGCACTTGATGCCCTCGTCCAGGTCGCTGATAAAGTTATTAAACAGAACCGGCCCCAGGACTGAGCCCCGGGGAACGCCACTTGTGACCAGCCACCAGCTGGATTTAACTCCATTCACCACCACTCTTTGGGCCTGTCCTTCCAGACCGTTTTTTACCCAGTGAAGCATATGCCCATCCAAGCCATGGGAAGTTTCTCCAGCAGAATGCTGTGGGAAACAGTGTGAAAGGCTTTACTAAAGTCCACATAGACAACATCTGCAGCCTTTCCCTCATCCACTAAGCAGGTCACCTTGTCATAAAGGGAAATCAGGTTTGTCAAGCAGAACCTGACTTTCATAAACCCATGAGTGGGCCTGATCACCTGGTCAGGCAATGATGCACTGAAGATGATGCCACATGATGCCACTGAAGATGATCTACTCCATAACTCTCCCCTGCATCGAAGTCAGACTGACAGGCCTGTAGTCCCTTGGGGATCCTCCTTCCAGCCCTTCTTAGAATCACAGAATACCAGTTGGAAGGGACCTCAAAGATCATCTGATCCAACCACATTTGCTAACCTCCAGTCAACTGGGACCTCCCCAGTTAGCCAGGACTGCTGAGAAATGATGGAAAGTGGCTTGGTAAGCGCTTCCGCCAGCTCCCTCAGAACCCTCTGGTGGATCCCATCCAGCCCTGTAGACTTGTGTGTGTCTAAGTGGCGTAGCAGGTCACTAACCATTTCCCCTTGGATTATGGGGGCTTCGCTCTGCTCCCTGTCTTACAGCTCAGGGGGCTGGGGACCCAGAGAACAACTGGTCTCACTATTAAAGACTGAGACAAAGAAGGCATTAAGTACCTCAGCCTTTTCCTCATCCTTCATCACATTTTCCCCTGAATCCAATAAAGGATGGAGATTCTTCTTAGCCCTCCTTTTGTTGTTAATATATTTATAGAAACATTTTTATTGTCTTATACAGAAGTAGCCAGATTAAGTTCTAGCTGTGCTTTTGCCCTTTAATTTTCTCTTTGCATAACCTCACAACATCCTTGCAGTCCTCCTGAGTTGCCTGTCCCTTCTTCCAGAGGTCATAAACTTTTTTTTCTTTCCCTGAGTTCCAGCCAAAGCTCTCTGTTCAGCCAGGCCAGGATTACCTCATCTCAGGTGCAGAACCTGCACTTGAAGAAAAATATATATATTCAAATACCTTGAAAAATTTGAAATAAAGAAATACCTGCAGGCTAAACAGCTTCTCCCAAAAACGCTGGGCCAACAACTGTTTTCATGATTTTCCATAGCAAAAGAAAGTTCTCAGTATTGTTTGCATGTGGAACCCAAGACTTTTAAGATTTCTATACTGAAAAAGCAGTAAAACTAAACAAGCTATAGAAATTGATTCTTCACATTTGTTTATATTACATTTAATACAGTTTTGAACTGAGATGGGGTGCTGTTTCTCTAGAGACCTATGAGTTTCAAGTCTTTTGTATTAGAAGTAGTATCTACTTACATATCACACCAACTTTCATTCAACAGCAGTGCACTACACCTTCAGGCTTAAAGCTGGACTGAAGTATGATAGTTTAGATTTCTAACATATTATTAGCTAGTCACAAGCAAAACTATTAATACAGTAAGTAATCTTTTTTGTTTTCTGCATTCATAAACACAAAAAAGCACTTCTTGCTACATTGAACACTATTACTAAAAGCATTTTAAATGTACACCATTTTGGAGCCTCAAAACATCAAAGCTACACTATCATCTCCATTCTACAGCCCAAGGAAGATGAATAAGGTTTATTTATTAAGACAGTAGTACAAGAGAACAGCCAAAACATCCCTCACCCACCACCACAACACTCCTCTCAGACCTCACTCCATGCTCTAAGCAGCAACAATAACCTGTCCTAGCAAAAAGGTACTGCTAGGAACACTCCCACGTGCTCAGTAGTCAAAAAAAAGCTGCCTTCTTTTCCTGATTTCCTTTCTTAAGGAAGCAGGTCTTCACTCAGCCCCACTCACATCGGGGACAAGACCCCCAATGCCCTCAGGGCTCTGAAGCCGCACATAAGTCCTGCCTCTGGCACCACACACCCATAACGGGGACAGGAGCTCCTACCTGAGGCCTCCCACCTCTCATCTTCTCCTTCCTTGTCACCTGCGCGTCTCCAAAAGTAGGAAAGCACCTTGGCGAAGAGACCGAGCATGACCGAGCACCCACCGCCCCACAGCACACACCTCCCTACCAACCACCGCCACAGCACCCCCTCCGCCGGCCGCGCCTCAAGCCCGCCACGACGCCGCCGGCCAATCAGGCTGCTCGCTCCTGGTCACGTGGAAAAGGCCGCCCCGCGTGCCTGGGGGGCGGCCGGCTGAGCTGAGGTGCCGGCTGTGCCCTCTCCCCACCCCCAACCCGCCCCAGGTGTGAGGAGGCCGCGTTCCTGCCCGACCCACCGTGAGGGGGCGGCCCTCTGAAGCGCCTCTGCCCCCCACTGTGAGGGGACGATGTCTGTGGAGCCGGGGAGGGGCGGGGTGTCGTTACCGATGCTTCCCTGGCTCCTCTGCAGAGGCGGCACAGGGCCCTCTCCTGGTAGGGCCGAGTGGCGGAGATGAGAGGACCTCCTTCAGTAGGGTTTCAGGGCGGGAGGGGTTGGGGAGACTTAAAGATGGTGTTCTGTGTGGCTACCACAAAAAGCTTGAAGCAAAGGGGTGCGGGCAGCCTGTTGGTGGCCGGTGATGCTGTCTGGAATGGCAGTCCTGCTGTACGATGGGTTTTCTGGGTTTCTGTAAGCGAGGAGGCCTAGGCAGGCAAAGCCCACAGGCAGGCTGCCATCTCACTGGGGCTGAGGGCTCTCAGTGCTCTCGTGTGGCACTGGGAAGAAGTCAGGCATGGAGTCTCTCCAATGTGGTAAAGTGGAGTACACAGGAGAGTATGCATGTGCAAATGGCATACTGTTGAGTTGCTATAATGTCAGTAGCAGCCAGTTTCAAAATGACAGAATAAGCACTAGAACACTGTAAACTTGTTTTACAGAAAAAATAGTATTTTTGTCTTCATATCAATGTAGGAGCTGCTGTGGCTGTAGAGGAAATGAGATTTTACTGACTGTTGCGTATCATTAACACTTGATATTTTTACCATTTCTCTTTGTGCAATGCACTGTAGGTGTCTTTAAATTTTGTTTATCAAATAGTGTTTCGCAAAGCATAGTTTTTGAGTTGATGAGCTCAGCATCTCAGTAATTTCAATGGGAACTGCAGCATAAGACTGCTACAGGAGACAGTTTCAGGAAGAAGGCCAGAGCTGTGTATACTTTTATGTGAAACTACTTTATGGCTGTTGCAGAAAGGCAGTGTAGTCTGTGATGAGATTCTGAGACTAGACTAGCGGTTGTCTTTGGCAACCTTTTATTTTCTACTAGTATGGTTATCTCAGCATTATTTAGGCAAAGAATGGCTAGGAGTGCATTGCAGATTGTTTCATGCTTTTATAAAGTTCTATACAGTTCATAGACCAGAAGAAATTCTGGTTGTCAGTAATTACACACAGGTTCCAGTGTCTTGCTCTGAAGTAACTGAGGTGATGCTATTGTGAGGAGAAATAGCAGTGATCTTTTTAGAAAAGTTCTAGGGGAGGGACAGCCTCTGCTTTTAGATACACTGATTTAAAACATTTTAACTACCATTTTTTTCACTAAGATTTTTGTGGAGTGCAAGCAGAGGAGTGTTGGTTCGCAAAACCATGACAGGTGAAGAAATTGTTTTTCTGGAGGAGGGGAGTAGTTACACATGCATAAATTCCTGCATGAAGATCCTGTAGTTAGTAACACCTTTCCCAGGCTGTGCTTCTCAGGAATCTTATTGCAAGAAAATGGCCAAGGCAGAAAATACCAGTATTCAGTCTGGATGTCCTTTAAAATGCTAACATGATGTGTTTGTGACATCCATAAAACTAGAAGTATTTTATGTTTTAATAGCATACAATGGATAGTGTATCAATGGATAGGGATCAAACCTTTTTAAGCTCTTCAGATGATGATTCATGTGAAAGACTAAATCCAAATAAGTTTATATTATACTAGGGGAGCAAGTCATCCTTTTGAAGCTATTTGGCCTACATTTTGTTCTTGGTTCAGTACATGCCCCAAGACATGAGCTGGGAAAGAAGGGTTGAGAAATCAGCTCCAGAGAAGCAAAATACTTCAAAGAGCTGATTTATTTAAAAGAGCTGAAAATATTGAACAAGGAATACAGGTAATGAGCTAAAATAGTGTAATTATATATTGTGTGAAAAAATGCATAGATAGCATAGCTCGTAAAAACTCATCAAAAAAGGAAGGGTTGGTGAGCCATGGTAAAAGTATATTTCACCAGAGCTTCAGGTGCTGTATGCTTTTGTGTTTGGATTTGGTAACGTGGGTATGAGCCTGGGTTCAGTGCTAGGAAAACTGTTCCAGGACAGAATGCTTTTTTATTCATTACTGATACAAAAGTAGGACTATGACAAGTTTATGTACCGTTTCATCATATTGTCCCTTGGCAGATCAGTCATAATTGTCAATCTGGTTTTTGTCTTTTGTGGTTACCGTGGGGGATGCTCGCATGGCACAGCCCTGGGAAGTGATGTAGTATCTGCTATAGCTGCTTCAGGCAATCTGAACTTGTTCAGTGGTCATTTCAGTGGTGGAAGTAAGTAGTTCTTTGTAGTCTCTGACGATTTTATTTGATTTTCTTTCCTTGACATGTTTTGGCCTAACTTAGGATAAAAACACGTAATTTGTAAATCCTTTTCAGAAGCCCGTAATCTTCTGTTGGCATTCTTATGTTTCCTACAGTCTTTGTGTAGATTTCCTATGCACCCGTTAGAGGTGGGCGGAATCTCTGTATAGCACCTGCACCTTACCTAGTGTTATAAGGTCTTGGCCTGTGACTTGGGCTCTGGCTACCAGATCTTGCTTTGTGGTTGTGTATACGCAAAAATGACCCAAGACTTTTTATGGAATCAGGAGCATGAAATTAAGGGAATGTAAAATAAGGGCCCCAGAAAATTTTTAGAGTAGAAACTGAGCTGTGAAGTTTAAGTGTATTTTGTTAACACTGATGCTAAATGCAGAGGGTACAGTAATTGTGTGGTGAACATCTGTGCAAAAAGGAAAATGGCAAATACTAAGAAATGGACAGGGAAGGGGGCAGAAGGAATTTCACCATAACCAGAGCAAACACTGTAGTGCCATGCTTGAGAGAGGTGGGTTTCAGGTACAATATTGGCTGCAACACTTGGAATTGTGAACAAAAGTTTGTAGGGTTTGAGCCCTGCTCTGTTCAGTGATGCAGGAATTTTAAAATTGTTTTTATTCAAAGAGATTATATCAAGTAAATACCTGAATATCTCACCAATTTTGTGGAAAAAAATAAGTTGATCTCCCTAAATTGGTCAAACAGGATAAAATATGATCCTGTCTTGTATCTATACTAATTTATGTTAGAACAAACCAGTAAAGTAAGTATTACCCATTTTCCATTAAACCGTAGTCTTTTAAATGTTACAGGTAATGTAAATATTTGCATGGTATTTCTTCCCTGAACCCAGGAAAAGAAGGGCTTAGTTACTTAAGACAGTTTTGATTGGCTAAAGAGTCTCTTTTTTACCCTTTTTCTAACACAGTTTACAGCTGTGTCTAGCACTGTGTATGGTGTATTAATTTCCATGTTTCAATCTATTAAAACAACTGTAACATTTTAATATTCTTTCAGTATTGGCTGACATTATGAGAAGAGTGAAATCGACAGTCTGTACGAATTGAGAAGTAGTGCTGTTCTAAAGTTTTTCTAGCACACTTTAAAGGTGATGCCCTTCAGAATACTGAAGATCTAATTGTGTCTTGGTTACAACAGTGTTTAAAGTTTATACAAAAGACCCTGTCATTGCTGCAGCTGTCAAGGTGCCAACATCTTCAAGATAAAAGCATTCTTTTCTTTTTTTTTCATTGCCTAATAAGCAGGAGGACTGAATCCAATGTACGCTGGCCATTGCATGTCATTGCTGCCTGCTAGATTTAAAATTTGTTGTTTAGTCATCACGGTGTTCTGTAAGTATGAATGTCAGCACGACTGAAGTGTGCAGGGTTTATCTGAACACTCTAGAAAACTAGGGTTAGTAGAAAAAGATAAAGAAGAGTTCTACAGTGAAGATAATATTCTTGATAGATTTCTAACCTTTAACTGTCTAACTTCCCAGCTTGTTGGGATACTTGAATACTTGAATTTTTATCTGTAGTTCGTTCTAGGATAATACTACATTGTAAGTAGTTTTTGTTCTTTTGAAAAAGGAACTAGATTGTTGAACATTGTTATCACTGGCTATTATAATAACTAAAAGTGGTAAACTATGAGGAAGGTTTTATTTAAGATGCTAAGCAAGGGGTAGTACTCAAATAAAAAAGAGACTTTAAACTTTTTTAATTTGTTGGTCTGGTTTGGAAGCAGCCCTATGAGAATGTAGTACAGTCATTTTCTAGTGTGTTCTGTTAATTAAAATTCAGGAGGCATTTTCCTGTTCCCTGGCTTAACTGAAGTTTTTGCTGTGCTTTTGTTCCATATCTGAATAGATGTTGTTGAAAGCCAAAGTGTAAGGGAGAACTTTTCAAAGACGGCATGACTCACTGAACGGTGAGAATATCACAAAGTGTACAGGCAGCTGTGTTCACAAGACTGTTTTAAACTGACAGTTAACTTTTCAGTTGAAGGTAAGCATGAAGATTTTTAACGGTTGAAAAATCTGCAGTAACTTAATTCTAATGTTAAGATACTGATCAAGGTATTTGAACAGATTGGTAAGCAGTGAGATGAACATAAAAGGGCAAAGTGAACAAGAAAAATGGTTGATACTGGGTAAATTAGAAAAAGTTTGCTGTAGCTGAGTTATTGTGAATATATGAGTTCATCGGATTCATAGTGAAGTCTGTCATTTTAGATATCTGATAAGAAGTGTTGAAATCAAATGGGAGTTAATATCTAAACATGTTTAAATATCTTTTCTGTCCTAGAGTTTAAAAAAAAAAAAAAAAGGCAAAAAGCTTTGGTTATAGAGTTACCCTCAAACTAAACACCTCCAAAAATGGTTCTTAGATCTTGAAATAAAAGTCTATTGAGCTATCATAGATACACAAACTTGCATTCTCTTGATGTTTATGCCATATTGTTATGAACTGTGGCTACAGGATGCAGTTTACTTAGAGTATGCAAGTAAGTTGTTAGAATGCTTACATGTTTTGAAATGTAAATACAGCTCATTACTAAAAATTGCTTTTATTGATTTTATCTTAAATAGGCAAAAACCTAGTGGAGCACTGTTCTGAGTATGTGAAGGAACTAAATTATATTTTTGATCTTTCTTCATAATTTGCATTTTCATTATTATTATTATTTAATTGTCTTTGTGAAGTGTTATGACCAGGGAAGAGGGTTACAGAGAAGAATTTAGCTATGACAGGATGCCAACTTTGGAGCGGGGAAAACAAGAGAATGGAAATTATATACCAGATATCAAATCCAGTGACCTTCATCTATCAAAGAGGCTGCATCCTTGCTTTAGTTACAGAACATGGATCTTTTCTTTGCTGATGGGAGTAAGTACTTTAAATGATACAAAAATTAAAAATGTAGGTGAGGTCTCAGTGCCGAGTAATCTGTTCTGTTTCACATCGTTTGGGCACTCACAATTTCATCACTGACAGTATTGAATATAAATATTTGTACAGAAAGGATCATATTTGGCAAATTTAGAATGTAACACTTAAGTGACTGATGGTATTCTTTGGCTAATTCTGTACTAATCAAAGATGCTACATGAAGGCTGACTTTTATCTTTAATATTTGTCATATAGCATAAACAGAATAAGTGTGGTAGTGGTAAATATCAACCCATATGTGTGTATAAGCACTGCCTTTGGTAAAGGATATAAAGTATGCTCTTAACATATTTTTAACTGTTAAAAGTACTTTACTTGCCATGATAACATTTTGCAATTAAAAATATATATGGTACTTAAATGCCCCTTTCATGTTTCAGGGATCAGTAGTCATGTAGTTATTTGCTAGAATCTTCATGTAGTGAGGTATATACATCGGATTCTTACATGAATGTCAGTGGTTTGAATTTTTGTGTCACTGCAAGAGAAACAGGATGCTGATCTTGCATGTACATCATATGCTTCGTGTTCTGAGCCAGGTTGATTAAAGTTTGTTATAGCAATTAGAATTTAATCTTTTTCTCTCAGCTTGTGTGTTTTGAAGAGTAGTTTTTATTAAGAGCTAAAAATGTTTCACTGTTAATATGGTAATTACTTATTTTTGCACCGTGAATAGAAGTATTGCCTTATTTTCGTGGAAACAGCTGACATGAAAACATTTTCATGGAAACATTTTCTGACAATCTGTGGAACTTGGATTTCCTTTCAGATGTACTGTTACATAAAAAGAGAGCAAAAGAAGAGCTGGCTTTCTTTGCATTAAATTTTCTTAAACTTAATTGTGAAAAAGGACAACTGTCTTTAATTAGATTTTTCCTTTTTACTGAGTTGTTGTGAATGACTGGAGATACTAATTTTTAATGATAATTTGCTGAAGTCATATTACCAAGAAGCATGAGTTTTATGGATCAACATAAATGCAATTTTATTAATAAGGTCATCCAATAAATTCCAATTAGATTTTTCTCCCAAGTATTATGGTTAATCTCTCTCAACTCTTCTGAAAGACAGTGTCCAGAAAGGAAAGTCTGTATGTTGAGCAAGATAAATCATAGTGCACAGAACCTGTACTTCAGGGAGCAGATGCAAACCGTAATGACATCAAAGTGCCTGCTGGTGTGGACTTTTCTTGTGCAGGAACAAGTCCATATGCCTCAAGCACAATTTTAAGTTGTATTCTATAGCGTTCTTCCAGCCTGCCAGAATTCTGTGGGTGTGTGCCTGTACACGGATATATGCTATCCTTATTTTCTGTCATTTTTTGACAAGGACTTTTTGAACACCCCTCTAATTTTGTAACTTAAAAAAAAGGCCCAAATAAAAGAGCCATTCTGTTGCTCAGCTTCTCCTTCAAAGAAATGCCTACTCTGAGAAATGACAAGCAAAAAGAAAAAGAAAAAATGTTAATAGAATACACTATTGCTGAGAGCCTAACTCTGATAGTTAGGAAATAAATAGAATAGTTAGTAAAGGAACAGGAGCAGTTGAACATTTATGGGTGTGCCATTGGACCAAAGCAGGAAGAGAGTTTGGAGGGAGACAGGAATATAGGTGGAAGAATCTTCATCAATATGTCCTAATACTATTTTTATTACTGTGTTCTAGTTGTTAGTTGGTATGCCCAGCTGCCCATAGGCATAATGAATGTTGGTGGAGTCAAGCACAGAATGCGAAGTAGAGGCTTAGTTGAGGTTTCTGAAACATTTTAACCACTGAACACTGCAATTACCTTTTGAGCATTTTATTAGGTATTTGCCAAGTCAGGGCACAATGCTTGATTCAAACTGTATTGTTTCAAATGATATCGTTCACTAGTGAGTCTTGGTAACCAGCAAAACATCTTTTCAGAAGTCAGCATGTTTTGGTATTTTGCTTCAAAATTATTCACACAAAGACTGCATTATTAAATATTCATCAGTAGCCTAATTTGAAAGGAATTACTGATTTCTATCTGACAAGTTGCTTTTTAAAAAATAGTTTTATTCATATTAATTTATCTTATTTGTTGCTTTGCAGACTTGCCTCCTTATTACTTCTGGCTTTTCACTGTATCTGGGAAATATTTTTCCATCTGAAATGGATTATTTACGGTGTGCAGCAGGTTCAGTAAGCATTCTTAATTATTTGCTGTGGCTGTTTGGCAGCAAAATCAGTAGTAAATAATTTTTGTGCATTTTATTCTGTCTCTCTTTTTACTACTAACTTTCTTCATGGACGATTTAATTCTATATAACAGTTCGTTAAATGGGTTTTCATAAAGACAACTGGTTTGTGCTACCATTTTCATTAACCAGCTCACCACTGGAATACAGTAGTTATCCACATGAACAATTTTTCTCTGCTTGATTTTGAGAAAATTTACATTGTTAAGTATTTGGGGAATTTCCTGGCTAAATGCTATCAGAATGTATTTCAGATTGTATTTGAAAGTATTACTTTTTCCATGTATTTTGCCATGTACTGAAGCAGACTAAGAAGTTCTCTTGAATATTATTAATTATTAAAGTAATAGTAAAATATGCATTAAAGATGTCTGATGTTTTTCAAAGTTCAATATTTTTTACTATATTTTTTAGGGACTCATATTTGTTGTGCTGTATTATATGCGCTTAATATATGCGCTTTAGATATATGTGCATAAGATGAGTCTGATGTACTGGTTTTGTCCATGGCAGGATTCTGTTTTGTCGTTATTTTTGCAACTTGACTTGCAGATTTGTTTTAAATTAGGTGCAAGACTAATGCTTTACTGTAAACAAATCCCAGGAGTTGCTTTGTGAATGCGTTGTCACTTATGTTTCTGCTAGAGACATTAAAATAAAGTTGAAGCAGTTTTTGAAGTTAATATCTTCACTGATGTGTTATTCTCTGCAACATTACTGTCAGTTACCAAGATGTCTCTTTTTCTGCCCCAAATCTTGTCTCTTTGAACTTTGTGTATATTGAGAATTTCCAAAGATCTGGTAGGTGCAGGTTATCACATTGTGTTGGAATGGCTTGCTGTGGATAAAGATGTGTACGTTTGGGTGTCTGTATGTGAGCAAAGTGTTACAGCTCCTACAACAGATGATGGAGTCAATACAGTTGGAAGAGCCTGGGGAGCTATATAGCCAATTGACCACCAAGTGTCTAGTTTAGCATGAGCTGAATTGCTTTCTAGACTTCTTGACCATTTTGACTAGTAGTAGGATTCAGTTGCCTAAACATAGTCATGTGGTGTTCTAGAGACTCTAGGGTATCCAGGACATAAAAGGATGTTTTAATTATGTTAAATACAGGTCATTTAGGTGTTAAGGAAGTGCTGCCAAGAATTTTAAATGTCGCTATTAATCTAGTTACAGCAGTTCCATTGTTAAGCCATCAGTGCTGAGAGGTGTGAAAGGATAATTAGTAAAGAAATGCAACATTTGTTACGTGATTCATTATGTAACATGGAAACATTTTTAATAATTTTAGTTGAGTAAATTTTAATTTGCTTATTAGTATGTTATAACTTTATGTATTTGTGGATCTGTAATGGTACCATATCTATTGTGGTGAGGAACAGCTAAGGCATAGAGAAATTACTTCGTGAAACTTTTCACTTAGATATGATTTTTCCATTTAGCTTTGCCCTTAAGTATAGAAACACAGTACCTACTGAACATATTGGAGATCCCAGCCACAATTCTTAAAGTGTAATTTGACTCAAAAGATGAGTTTTCACAAAGTTCTTCAGAGCTATGTTGAGACTGGCCAAATTTTAGCTTACAGAACCATGACTTTTTGTCTGTTTAAAAGAACGTGGAGGCCCAGTTTGGGAGTAGCAGTGTTTTTCTTTTCCTGCAGAAGGATCTCAGGCCTTCTAGAGTTAATTTAAACTAACAAAGGCGTGAAATGCCTCATGAAAGACTTTCTTTCTTTCCTTTACTCATCACATTGTGCTGGGTAGCTAGTCAAAACTGAAGGATATGGAAGGCATGTTTAAACCTCTTGTAATCCTCAGATACTGTTTGTAATTAATGAGCTCAGAAAAGAGTGACAGACTTTCTCAGAGTTTCTGATCTTCTGTTTGTCTAAGTTAACTGAAATATAAATTAAGACCAAATAAAATACATGTACAGAAATATATATAAAATTCTGTGTGCAGAATATCCCACTAGTCTTCTCTTTTAATTTTCCCAGTGTATTCCTTCAGCAGTTGTGAGCTTTGCTATAGCAAGGAATAAAATTAATGTGGTAAGTATATGATTTTATTGACAATTACATATTATTTTTTTTCTTGTGGTTAAAATGAGAGAGAAACCCATTCTGAAATTGTTTTTCAGATACCAAATTTTCAGATTCTATTTGTCTCTACATTTGCTGTAACAACGACGTGTTTAATTTGGTTTGGATGCAAACTTGTCCTCAATCCATCAGCCATAAATGTAAGTTACTAAAACAATTACTAATTAATTCTTCATTTATCTTTGTTTAAAAAAAGGGTATGTGTGAGGTAGGTGGAGATCACATGTAATTACATTGCTGTCGATACCCCAGTATTCCTACTTAGTCTGTGAGGAGAGACCATCGAGCAGTAACTACTTTTCTGAGTAAGACAAGACTGGAAAATTTACATCGAAGGTGGAAACTTACATGGCTAGAAGATGCATGTTATAGCTAACGTAGAGGTGATACATATGGAAATGACTTTCTTGTCTTCTTATATTCAAAGTTTGAAAACACGAACTAGATTTTCAAATGTGATCCAGTTTGATTAACTGACTGTTTATTTTTCTGTTGACTGTAGCAAGCTTTGTTGGTTTTTTATTTGTTTGTTTGTGTGTTTTAAAGAGCAGGGTCACAAGAGAAAATTGAAAATTAATTAGTAGCTCATCTGTAGATTAGCCAATTTTTAGGGTTGAATTGTACTGAAATGAGGTGTCCCAAACAGTGCTAGGACATTTCATCACCAGATTAAGTATAATCCTTTCCTGGATCTTCTTTAATGGATAGTTTTACTTGTGAGGCCATCAGGAAAGAAACTTTTGATGAGCACTTTTCTTATACATCATAAACAAAGAGAATGCAGCAGTTACATCATTTGAAGCATACATATTTCATGCTAGGAAAAGTTCACTGGTTTTGAGTCACAACCTTTTAACATCTGTCTTTCGTGGCCTGAGCCAAGCATTAGAACTACAGGGTGGTTTTGTTTTTTTGTGTTACGGTAGAATGTCCTGAGACCTCTGTACTAATAAGAATGTTACAAGTATGAGTAAATAACATAGCAATAGGTATTATCATTGCCATTGATGAATATTCATAATAGACTATCACAGAATAGCAGTACACAATACAACTATGCCATACATTTCGTATGAAAGTTAATGACTGCTCTCATGTGTGATTGTTCCATTCTCCTCCCACTGTCATATCAATTGTTGTCATACTAAGAGCTCAGCAGTAATAATGGCTCCCTATAGTCATATAGCAGATCTGAATTAGTTTTAGTAACAAAAGACTTTTCTAATAGAAAAATAGTGCAGAGACTATAGTTTGCTTTGGAATTATCTATGCTATTTTAATAATATCTGATTAGCTCCAGATTTCACAGATGTAGAACTTTTAAATCAACCATGTTTACATCCTGTTAGAAAGTACTGTATATCAAGCCAGTACTTACAAAGCTGGTTTTTATATTAGATAACTAGGTCTAGCTCCACGTTTCTGTGCAGCTGGCCGAGTTTTCAGAGAGATGGAGTATTGCAGTCAATCAGAGCTGTGGAGATTTAGCACTCTGGACAGTCAAATCACTTGAATTCAAGTACTACTAGCTTTAGATGGGGGCAGTTTTGCCCTGTGTTTGATGGGACAGTGTCATGGCCCCCTGGGTTCTGTGTGTATCTCAGGACAGTTTATACCAGTCAATTGTTTGCACAGCCTTTGATAGCTTATTGCTAGTGTAGCAGTTCCCTCATTCATTTTCCCCCTCAAGTGTCTTAGGATGTTGGGGTGAATGAATTATATACAAGATGCAGTGGTACTGCCTTTTCCCTTTTCCCTTCCTTTCTTGGTAGAGAGTTCAAATATTAGAAACCAGGCCAAGCATTCTGAGAGAAAACAGCACAGAAGTGTGACTGTGCAACCTGCTCTAGGTGACCCTGCTTTGCCAGGGGGGTTGGACTAGATGATCTCCAGAGGTTCCTTCCAACCCCTGCCATTCTCTGATTCTGTGACTGGAGACTACTAGACGCTTTGCACTCCCTTCCCTGGTAGACAGGATCACAGCGTGGTTGGGACAGTGGAGGGCAATGTCTGCCCAAGAAGGGTGGGCCCAAGGGACTAATTTTGTCACCACAATAAATAGTTATTTTGTCACGAGCTCCAGTGTGACAAAACTAGTTTTGCTTATGCTCTTGAGAAGCTTTGAGCTGGCTCTGTGTGTAAGAGCTTAACTTTAGTTGCATACTTTTGAAGTGAGTAGTTTTTAGATTGCATAAAAGTTTGCATCTTCTATTATTAAACAGCTTTTGTATTTTCGAGGCAGATCAAACCATTTGAAAAAAGAGATTATATTAGACTGGAAAAGTATAAGTGACAAACATTAAATGTATAACAAGGCAAATTCTCTCTTTGCCCAATGTTAGTTATCTACAATAATATCTACAAGACCTTCTTGGTTATGTGGTTTTAATTCTTTTCACTTGCCTATTGCATATCCATACTGTGGTGTTGATCACTGTATAAAGATAAATCAGGATAAATGTGTGTGCAAAGCTGGCTCTGAAGCTTTTTTTGGACCTTTCTGTCTTAAGAGTTATTCATGGTACTGACTTGCTCTCCTCTTTGAAGGATACTGTTTCAGTGAGGCAGTCTCGCTGTTTGGCAGCTCACTGCCGGCGGTTTTCCATTACCCATGCGGTACAAAGAAAATGTTGAATACCATCTTTTTAACTGTTCTTTCATCATTGTATTTATTTTCCCTCTCCATGGGAAACTGCACAAGAAAATAATACTAGGTCTGAAGTGAAATCACTGCCAGTAGTTTAAAAGCAGTAAGACTCATAAAAAGAATAAGTTTATCCAATTAAGACAATTAATATTTAACACCCCCCCCCCCCCCCAACGACCTGGGTAATTCTTCATTAGTGTTACTTGTGTTGATGGATAACTCTGCAAAATTACTTCAGATAGATAAATGGAATGCAAGATACAAGCCACGTCCTAGGCTGTGACTGTGTGACACCACTCCAGTGGTGTGTAGTTCTGTAGTTAGTATACTCTCAACATGAAGAATGCAATGTCTAAAAGATGCAAACTACCACTGCTGCCACTCTGTTCCTTCCCAGCTCTCAGAGTAAGAAGCCTGAGGGACAAAAATGAGTGTTGGGGGTTGGAACTAGATGATCTTTAAGGTCCCTTCAAACCCAAACCATTCTGTGATTCTGTGAAGCCTTGTGCGTGTTGGCCACTGTAACTGAAAGGGTTCAGATCTTGAACAGATTAGGACTCAGATTAGCTCCAAATTGAGTACATACATTTATTGCCTCTGTGTGCGTTGAGTGTCTGTACCTCCATTATAGTTGAGATGATCCAGTCACTGGGACCCTGCAGTACAATCTTGTTTGCCTCAGTGTAGATGGCTAAGGCAGGATTCCATGGCCTGAATTTAAGCATCTCTTATTTTAAATGTGCTGTGAGATGTTCTGCCTGACTTCTGCTTCTACTCTGGGTGGGTGAGAATCCCCCATCAGTCCTCCGTCATACATCCCATTCATGTAGGCACATTCACTATGCTTGAGTATTTCAAATGGCACTAGCAGCCAGTATAATTGAACCCCTCCTCTAGGAACTGGTTGGCCCAGAAGCTTTTGGGGTTCCTTCTCTTGTCTGTATAGACTAGGTCTCCACAGACAGTAGTGGAAGCCTAGGCAGCATGGGTGCACACAGATAGCGGAGCGTAGGTGCTTGATTGTGTTGCCTAACCATAAGCGTGTGTCTCCATTAGGTATGTGCTGGTTTGTCCTGCCTTGCTTCAGCCACTGGTCCAGGAAGGCATCAGTCTCCTTTAGGTGCTCTGTCATTATTTGTCAGACCTGTGCAGATGCCTTGAAACATCTGGAGGATATCTTAAACCGTGTAAAAAAATATGCATTTAAGCAACTATATTGAACTTTAAATTATCTAACCTTTAAATTAATTCAACCCTTTCGTACAGTTTCAGTGAACCATGTTTTTAAATGCCTGTTGCAGGTTCAGAGCAAATTGGATTAAAGTCGTGCTAATCTGCTGCTTTACACCCAGTTGCACTTGTGTGTTGCTTAGTCATAGAAGAGGATTAGGGACACAGTTTACTTGTTTCTCTGCATCTGGTGCTAGGTTTTATGTACAGTGGTAGTTGTAGGGATAATTTTCTTCAGTGCTTAGAAATCTAACATTGAATTTACCATTGTTACTGATGGTATAAAAAGATACTTACTTCTAGCTTTAGCCGTATTTCTGTTTAAAAAATAATAACAACAAACCCACCCAAATTCCAAAACTGGAGATTAGATATTTTTACTTTGATCTAGGGGTGATGAACTAATTTTATGAGTGGAAGGCTCTGTCCTGTCTGATGGTCTAGACATGTCATATCAGAAAAAAAAATACTGGAAAGGTAAAAGTTAAATAAAAAAAAAAATCTAGTGTATTTACTGTTACTTTTTCAATTTCTGTTCCTTACTTCTTATAGCTAGCACTAAATGAGCTAGTCCTTCAATGTAGTTATAGTGCTTCTGGACTCAGTTTTGTATGTCTGCTTGGCACTGCACTGTATAGTGTGGCCTTGTCCTCCCACATCGGTACCAGCACTACATGTCAAATCACATCCAAATCATAGGAATTTGCAGGCTGGATTAAATTGTTCTGCAGGCCACATGTTTGACACCTCTTCTTTTGCCAAATAATGTCTTTATTCTTCATGCTAGCACTTTCCCTAGAAGATTGCCACTATGACTTCTATTGATGTTTTTGGCTGTAATAACAACTATACAGTTTCATAGTTCCAATTATCATTTCCCAAGAAGGGTGAATTTCAGTACCCAGAAAAGCCTTTCAAATCTGCCACTTACGATCTTTTGAAAAAGACGTGTGCTGCAAGATATGTGGCAGAGAAAAACAGATTTGATCATCTACAAAGCAGGTCTGACATGAGGGAATAATATAATTCTGTTACTTTGCCCAATGGCCTGACCTAACCTCCAAATGTTTTCTTGGGCTGCCAGTGGAAAAACACGGTGCTTTTGAAGACAAGAGAAGGAGATCCACTCTGTCTAACTTGCATGCCTCTAAAAAATTATTCAGCCCATGTAGAGTAGATACCTACCTCTTTTCATGAGATAATCAGCAACCGAAGAGAAATGTAAAGTATTACATTCACTTATTTGTCTCTTGAAGATGAGGAATGGCAGCATCTATGGTTTTGCACAGTAATGTAGTCTGTGAGACCTGCAAGAGTTGTGAAATCATGAAGAGTGTTCATCAATGCTCTGCTTGCAATAGGTAGAGCACAGAGCTAGGATTCTTGGCCCGGTTCTTTGGATTGTGTTTTCATTCAGTGTTACACATTGTATCCCACCATTTGGATTGCAGCGTAAGGGTTGGGAGTCTTTGGCCCTCCTTCCCACCCCTCCAGTCGATTATCTTAGACCCTGGGCTAGTCAGGCTTGCTCTTGTTTGTACTCTTTCTTTTCCTGTGAATCTTCCATGATTTGCTGCATCTAGTTTCACATGGGAGGTCCTGCAAAATGCAAATGTACCCAGCAATCACCCCCTTGTCATTAAGTGCTCTTTTGGAAGACAGTGATAAAATCTTCAGGCAGAATATTCCCATAAATTAAATAAATGTTTTTTTTTTCTTAGATTAGGCATTCTGACCATTATGTTGACAGCTAAGTGTTGTCCCAGAAATTCATCAAGAACCAAGAAAAGGGTTAACAAAGTATCTAATTAATAGATATAATAGACATGTCTGAATGTCATAAAAAATAGATGGACTGCTAGATCCTGCTCCCTCCCGTATTTTTAATATGGAAGATGTAACTTATTTCTGTCTGGGATTTTACTGACAGATAAATTTCAACTTGATTCTACTTATTCTGCTGGAAATCTTCATGGCAACTACTGTGATCATTTCAGCTAGGTCTACTGAAGAGTGCTGTACGAGAAAGAAAGTAGGTACCCTCAGGGATTAAAAATGTCTGGGTTTTTTTGGTGTTAAAAAATACTAGATTTTTCCTGTATTACTTATGTTGACAAGTTACTGGCGACTCCAGTATATAATTTCATATTACATAGAGTAATAGAATAGTTTGGGTTGGAAGGGACCTTTAAAGGTCATCTAGTCCAACTCCACCTGCAATGAGCGGGGACATCTTCAATTAGATCAGGTTGCTCAGAGCCCATCCAACCTGACCTTGAATGTTTCCAGGGATGGGGCATCTTCTGCCTCTCTGGGCAACCTGTTCTAGTGAGTCTAGGTTCCATGGTAAAACTAGATTGGAATAATAAATAAAAGTACTGTACAAAACGGTAATAGCCTCTTCTGTCTTTGAGTGCCATGGGCCCTCCGCAAAATGACCTGTTGCAATTATACAGCACAGGGCTGTTTGAATATCTTATGAACAGGCATGGCAAATGTTTTATTTCTGGTTTGTAGAACAAAGCTTAATGATGTATGAAACATCAGAATACTGTGACTTGTATGTATGCAAGCCATGCCCTTTTGAAACCTGAAGTAGAGAAAGTATTCGTCATGTATGCCAATTTGGTGGTTTCTGGGCAATGAATATTGGCTTCAGAATTTGGGGCTATAGATAAAATTTTCTTTAGTCACATGTGCTCTCCCAAATCCCACCCTCATTTTTCTACAACAGTACTTCTTGTAGCTAATAATGAAGCAAATACGCTCTGCCACTTTGTGTTCCAGTGGAAGTATTGCTCACTAGATAAAGTCGTATAGTGTACTGTTCTCCTTCAGTTACTGTTAATCCACATCAGTAAAACCTGAAGCCTCAGGAAGAAAGTATATTTTCAAGGTGGAAAGGGGAGACAAGGTGACCATATTTCATTTTTGAACAGTGGTTGTATAGCAGATAATCAGGGTCTACCTCAATTGTTTTAATGAGATTGATGTGGTCTGACTCTGTGGTGTGTCGCTGTCACATCGTGTGCCTCTGTTAGGATCTGTGACAGGTTGTACAAGATATTAGAAAGGAATGTATTGCTTTTTATGTTTTTTTGATCATGACTTTTTATCCCTCTCTAGAATACTGCATATGACAGTACCATCGTTTTGAGCAATGTCAGCTTTCCTACTCGAATTCTGAAGTCATACTCAGTAAGAAAGGCATTGTTTTCTTTCATTAAATCAACTTATTCTTTCATCTTTCTAAGTGTTAAGTTTCATTAAAGCCAGGAAGAGATCAGTGTAGGTAAGAGCTGAAAGAATAAAGACAGAAATGACAGATATATCTTAAAACGTTTCCTTTTAGACTGTTGCAAGATAAGTGATAACTGCCATATATAATAGGAAAGAGACTACTTAATGGCTTAAGGATAGAGTAAATTGAACTGTTGTTCGATGGAGCTAATAAATGAGACCCTAAATATGTATATTGAAGCTTATTTTTTTTTTTTACTTAAGCCAGATGGAGTTTTGCTCTATTTTAGATCTGAAAAACATTGACTTAATGCATAGATAATAGCATAAATGCATTTTTCTCCTTCCAGTGAGTTCCTTTCTATATGCAAATAGGAAATTCGGTTCAAATGCACTGTTAATAATGTGTGTGCTCTTCTTTGTTTTAGGTAATTGAGGTGATTATTGGAATTTCATCAGTATTTGGTGGAATAATTGCTTTGAATATGGATGTTCTAGTGTCAGGTCCATATCTTTCAGTAACATTCTTTTGGATCTTAGTTGCTGTAAGTAGTGCAGAATGAAGGTACTCTTTTAAAACAGTGTCTTTGAGTTTTTAATTTTTTAATTTATTTTATTTTTCCTCTCTCTACTGGAATAGTTGTTTGACCCTAATACTAATTGGCAGTTGCTGCTTAGCAAATAAATTAGCGCTTCAAAATACTTGATATATTTATGCAATATGCTTTTTCTATTTTGATTTACAGTACTTTGTTTCTTATAAAATGTTCTGATACATTTTCAGTCCTCAGTTCAGTAAAATGGAAATGAGTAATAAAACAAGGCTATTAGAATTGAAGTGTTTTGTCAAACAAGTCCTAGGTTTTAGAATATTTCAGGTTGCAAAAATAAAAAGTTGAGTTTAGTTTCAGCGTGGTAGAATCCTTATAACAGCGCTTTTAGCCTGTCAGCCTTAACTGCCATAAAAGCCTCAGACTGATTGGTAACCCTTGTCACTAATAACAGCCTGTACCTAGGAGCAGTGGATTCATGAAGGATGCCGTGCTACCCTGCTTGCCACTAATTGAACCAGTTGAGAAAGAAGACAATGAACATTAGATATGAACATATGGCTACTATGTCTGGAAAATCCCTCAGCATGAAGTGGAGAAAGATCATAAGTTTTTCAGCATTCAGAATTCACAAAGTTCAGTAGGGTTCATTAGGTTTTTATGTAAAAGTGTCAAGTTTTGAGGATAATCATACTTCAGTATGTTTAGGTTTAATACATGATACTAATTAAATGCAAGTTAAATGGAAGATTAGTTTTATCTCCATTTGAGTAATTGATTCTTAATACTGTCATAATAAGTCTATACAGATTTAAGTTTTCAAGAAATTTGACCAATTGGAATCACTGTAACTCAATTGTAATTTGTATAATTTTCAAGTCGGTAAATATTATTTTGTTACGCTTTTTTGTTTAGTGCTTTCCAAGTGCTATTGCAAGTCACGTAGCTGCTGAATATCCTAGTAAATGTCTGGTAAGTGTGTAAAATTCTTGGATTTTGTCATTAGAGTGGAGTAATGCTAAGAAAGCCTGCCTGTGATAGTGGGCACTACTCACGTTTGCTCACTTGTTTTTAGTTGCTTCTACAAAATGTGACAGAAATACGTAGTACGAGTGTAAGCTGGTATTCCTGAAACGAAATCCAGTAGGTCCTTTGGAGACTTAATTCCACCAATTCTAGAAAAGAATTGAAAGGACTGTTTGTTGGGTGGGTTTTTTTGTACTGGTTCCTTGGGAAAACAACATTCCTCATATGGTATGCCCAGAACTGCTTTCATATTCCTGAGCTGAGGTCCTTTGAGCTCTTTGAGCTGTGGTTTCTGAAAGAAGAAAATTAGGTGTGCAGGCTGCACTGGACTAGAACCTACTTTAAACAAATTCCTCATCTGCATGGCTAGCAACAAGGACTAAGAATATTCAATAGAGTGCATTTATTCCTTAACTGTCCCAGATGTGTAGTTAGGCTGCCTTAAGACATCTGTTCTAAGTTACAGTCATGCAACCATATTTAAGTCAGTAATGATGCATGACCACAACTGAAGTGAGAATTTGATCCTGTAGGATGATATTTGAATGAAAACTTGGCTGCTATTGTATTGAAATAAATTTGCACTCAAATTTATGTGCATAGTTATTTTAGGTTGCAAGTCTGTTGCTGTTAATTCTCATTATTTCATACAAACTGAAGAATAAATGATGCGTCTATACTGGCTCTCTAAATGGGGTATTGCTTCCTCTATCTGCATATGAAAGGCACTTTTAAAATCAAACAAAACCCCCATCATCCATATTAAGTGGAAAATGAATTACAGAACAACAGTGTTTTGGCTAGGAACTTAATTTATTCAAAGCTTGCTTCTGTGTATGCAATGTGGATGGCTCTTCATTTGTCTCATATGTATAATCTTACACACTTTTACACACTTTTGTTATGCTTGCTTCAAGGAGATATAGCTCACAAATCAAAGTGTTAACTTGTTTTTATTCTTTTTTAACACTTATTGTTTTATTTCTTTTAGGTTGAGGTCCTGATTGCCATTAGCAGTGTTACCTCTCCTTTGTTATTCACAGCTTCTGCATACTTATCCTTCAGTATCATGCAAGTTGTTGACATCTTTAAAAATTATCCACCTGCTGTTAAAGTATGTATTTTTATGCAATTGAAAAATTAACATCTACCTATTACAGTAGCAACACAAGAATGAATTAGGAAGTATTAGAAGACAAGGTACTGCAACATCAAGGTTGAATAAAACACTATAGAAATTATTAAAAAAAGCTTACTTGACTAATGATATAATTTTAAGTATGTTAAATCTGTTGCCACCCTGGAATTACAGTTTAAAAACAATGGGATATTATTCTAAAGAATCAGTAAAAATAATATGTAATATGCTGGACTCCTTGAGTTTTTTATAACTTTGTAGTGTATAAATGAAAGATTCTTGGTTTACTTGAAGAATACATTTTTGTGTTTCTTAGGATGTCTACCAACAGGTGGCATGTTGGGATTGCAAATTTACACCTGGATTCATTCAAAGCCTGGATTGGGGCAGAGAAGAAAAAAAGTTTTCAAACCTTAAAGCATTTCAATATGAAGTGTTACCAGTGTTTGCTGAAGAGCTTTCTGTGGCTTTACTGTCAAAGTGTTTTGCAATCCGTGATGATGTTCAAAGAACCATTTATGGGGATTAAAATAGTGTCAATAAGAGTCTTGATTCTTAGTACCCACTCGTCCTTAAGTAGTCTTGTAATTTTAGAAGAAGAGAGTGATAATGTTTATTAAACTGAGACTTAGGGACTGGAAAACCAGCTTTTGAGTATGTGATCCTGTTCTGATACTGGAGGAACATAGTATGTGGTTAGACCTCAGGAAGTGGCCACGACTTACATGCTCTCTTTAAGTAGCTTCTCCTGTTGCACATGTTGTAGACAGAAGCTGGACTGCCTAGACAATTGATGTGACCCTTACAGAGCATTTCTTAGATTCTTCTGCTGCTCTGTGTCTGGATGCAGCAAGACTGGGCTGCTCTGCAAAGGAGGGTGAACAATGGAGCAGAAGGTGACAGCAAGGGAGACAAGGACAGTGACCACATTGGCAAGGGGTGCAGTCCTACAGTACCCACAAAAAAAAGAAAAACAAGGCAGGTCTGGCCGTGGTAACCAGGTTCAGCTAATAGTTCAGTGGTTGCCAGACAAGTCCATAGTAGTGAGGCAGATACAAGGTCAGCCAGGAATTCAAGTCGGCAGGGCAAGGTCAGAGCCAGCAGGGCACAAGGCCAGGCCCAGGCACAGCTGCAACATTGCTCAGGTCAGAGGCTCTGTGTTTTAGAGGATGGATTCCTCAATTCTGTTCTATTTCTAGAGGAAAAGATAATTTGGCAAATTAATATTTTGTTAAAAATAATTGCTGTTCTACTTTGAGCAAACCCAGGCATTCAAATTTTAATTGAAGTTTCATGATGAAATAAAATGTAAATTATAATTTGGGTTAAAAAATAAAATCTAGATACAAATCCCAAAGGATGGGAATGGCAGAAAATATTTTATTCAGGTAGTTAACAACACATTTAATGTCTCTATTTTCAGCAATCTTATGATGTACTCCTGTTGCTGCTGATGTTGATGCTGCTAATTCAGGCATGTCTTACTATCGGAACTGTAATACAGTGTGTAAATTACAAGACAAAAATGAAACTATATGATTCATCATGGACAGCATCACAGGTTAAAAAACAGGAATACAGAACAACAGAGGTAAGTATTTCTACTCATAAAATTTAAAATATATTTTTTGTAATGTTTTATGTTACATAATTCAGATCACAATTAAAAGCTGCTCCATAGAGCTGTAAAGATGTTAATGCACTGGTGAATTTTTTAAGAAAGAGATAATATTTTGCTGGTTAAATGACAACTGGGGCTTGACAGACTCAATATCTAAATCCACGACAAGTCCTGTTAAGAGAAAGACAGTTGTAAGGTTAAAGACTCCTTTTGTTCATATTTGTAGTATGGGCTCCCAATTACAGATGAGGTTCATCATTGTACTAAGATGAGATGATAGTCCTACTGTCCTACTCCACAGGATGCTGCTATTTATATGTCAGAATGAAGTTAGAGAAAAGATGATGGGCCTTGCATGACTGTGTTCTGATAATGAGATAGCCAGCTATTAAGAAAGGAATGGATTTAACCCTTTCAATACGAGCAAAGGTTTTAGGCTATGGAAAGAGAGTATTTGATAGAGTTGTACCTTTCTAAGGTCTGCTGTGGGGGAGTGAATTTACTAAACTGAGGTAGTTCTCTTAAATTCCCTAATCTGCGAGTGGGAAGAGTTAAGAACCTGGAGCACAGGAACAACAATGGGCAAGCTGAGTGAGTGGCTACCCGTGCATGAAATAGTGTGCAGAGGAGGGTTCCTGGAATTGCAGGTGTCTCCATGTCCTAACCACACTACCAAAGTTGGTGATAAAGATATAAAGACCAGAATTGATATTTCCCACCATTTCCTTCCTGCACTTCCATGTTCAAGCTATCCTTTCAGATACAGATTTGTCACATACTTCTTTTAGAGCATGATGGTGGCAGTATTACTCTTGCCACTTTCCTTATAGTCCTTCAGGGTTAGAGTGCTATTTCAGGGACTGGGGGAACCCAGCTTTCTTCAGCCTGCGTAGGTTAACTACAGCTTTCTCCTAGCACAGCACTGTAGCCCTTAGACTCTCTTCACCTCTGCTGTACAAAGTGCTTTATCCTTAAAGTTTAGGAGAGAAATTCGTGTTAACTGGATGCTTATTGCATGGCCCAGCACTAGAAAGAGAGCGCTGGATTCAGTCCCTGCTCTAGAAAGAGCATCTTCATTGAAACAGCACTGGATAAAAAACACTGGGAGCAGGGACTGAAATTCAGTCAAGTCATTATACAGCTGGTAATGGAAAGTGGAAGCTGTAGATTCATGTCCCCTCAGGCTGCTGAGGGCATTCGGTGTAGGTTGCTTATTTTCTGGATCTGTGTCCTGAGAGTTATGTTCTGTATAAAATATGAAGCCCAGCAGCACTTCCACTGCTGCAAATCACATTTGGAGCATAGGTCATGGCATGGCTAAACATATCTATTCTGGGGATTATTTACATAAGTGTGCCTAGTTTGTGAGTCACTGAGAAACTGGGTGCAAGTTAAATGCTAAAAGGAGCACTTTGTCCAGAAAAGCAACACCTTTTTGCTTACCTAACACATGAATAATGTTACAGGTGATGTTGTAGGTCCCTTTGGCTGCTCAGAAGTCTGTGTTCTTAGGCAAGACCTTAGTTTGCTTGCATGTATGTAGGTTAATCTTGCTTCAGTTGCAGTGTAGAGGGCTACTTTTGGCTTTGGGTTTAGAGATTTAGATGCTAGGGCTTTCAGTCACATTTTGGCAAAAATCTTGAAAAAATGTGCTAAATAACATGTTTAAAATAGGAATTTTGCCAAGATTCTTTGACCCAAATGTCTCAAATATTATACAGTTTCTATCATAAATGTATACTATACAATATACAAAACTATACAATTTACAATATATAGAATATTTTAATAGTTCAGACTGTAACTGTTCATGTATACATTCTCCTAGTTTTTCTCAGGTGTTTATTTGCTTGAACTTCAGTTTTTAACCAAAGCATTGTTTCATGTTTCCATTTGTCTGAAATGTGTTTGCTTTTAGGTTTCCAATAATACCTTAAAGGATTTTGACAAAGACAAAGCCTGGAAAGCAGTTGTGGTGCAGATGGCTCAGTAGTTTGGATTCTGCAAATGCCACCAATACAGTACAAGCCAATACAGTAAATCAACTGTTTGAATTAAGGCTTAAAAACTTTTCCGTTTATAAACAGCAATATAGTTACAGCAGTAGGAGCCAGGGAATAACACAGTAAATAATGTCTTTCTAATAATTTTGAAATATATTGATAATATTTTTAACACGTCTTTTCTGTTGGTATCTGTATTCTAGTGTTGCTTTAGAAGATGCCTTTAGATAAAAGGTAATAAGTCAAATGAATTTATGCTGATGGCAAAGTAAAATGTGACAATATGTAGTATGCTTCATATATTTGCAAGAGGTTGTTATAACTGCAGTTATGCAGTCAGTGTAACTGATAAATGCTTTTGTAAAGTTATGAGTACAAGTCATAATTGATATTTTTGCTTATACTTCACTTTTGTAGGAGTTGTGAAGTTGGTTTGCATCTCATTGCTTTTATATAAATAAAAGTCTTTATTATGTGGAAACTCAAGAATGTGGATTGACATTCTAATTGGAGAAGTGAAAACAGAATATTCTTTCCCACTAGGCTTCCATTTCTGGACTGTTAAATGGGGAAGGGGCTTTTTCTGAGTGGCCAGACACAAAGTCTACTAGCCAAAGCAAAAAAATAGCAACAAACAGAAGCAGTCAGCCATATAACAGGAGATACTACTGATATTAAGAGAGTTTTTTCACATTTATTTCTTTTCCTAACTATCTTTAAAACTTACAGAAGCTATCAGCCCTTGAACAAGGGATAATCCCCATACAGATTGCCTTTTTCTCTGAGGTGAATTATGTGTATTATTATGTATATTATTATTATTGTGTTGATTTCGAACACTGTAAGATTTTCCATGTTAATAGGCTTTTTGGTGTTACTAGGAAGATAGCTGCTGACAAGGTGGTGGTTTTTTATTGTTTTTCAGTTTTTATTGTTTTATTGTTAGTTTTTGAAAGGTTCTAGACTTTAGGTTCATTCTTTTTTAATCTGAAATAACCCAGATCATTTATTCAGAGCATGCTGCAAAGCTTGCCTCTTTGCTTTTGGGGAGGGGAAATAAAGAGAGAGAGAGAGAGGTATGTATAGTGCGGAGCCCTTCAGGTATGCTAGCATGTTTTCTTTTGGTTTTGGGAAAGCTGATAATTATTATGGCATTTTAATACATAGAGAATACTCTTTCAAGTTTAGAGCAGTGCTTCTTAAGAGCAGGTATGCACCAACCTCTGTGTTCACCTAAAATAGTGTATGTTTCTGGTCCAGACTAATACATCAGCAACCAGAGGATGCAGCTGCTGTTTTCTTAAATACTGTCAAATCTCATGCCTCTACTGGTGGTAGTCGTGTGAACAGTCTCTCAACAAGGCAGATAAATAATGATGAATCTGCTCCAATCTTATGACTTTTATAAATAGAAAAAGTTAGTTTTCGATTGTACACAATTTTTTTGAAAGTTGCAAAGAAATAGTGACAGTTCTACCTAAAAATAAACATCCAAACAACTTTATAAATCTCACACATGGATTGAAACTGGACAAAGACTGTAGGTAGTGTAGAAGTTCTTAATGAATCACTGTAAAGTGAAAATGCAGAGTCATATGTAGAATAGCGTGAATGTATCTTAATGGTTTGCTTTCTTTTAGGTGGTAACACACTTGCCTGTGTTTAACTGAATCTGTGTCTTCAAGAGATCATCTGTATCTTTTCTGTCAAATGGTTATTGGCTTTGGTTATCCAGAAGGTTAGATAGAAGTAGATGTTGCTTCTATTACTGACCTTGGTTGGAAAAGAAATTAATGGGGAGTTGCACATTCTGAAGGAATTTCCTTTCCACAAAATGCTTATACAAGCAAGGCACTCAGGGTCTTTACACCATGTTTCTGGTCCTTTTGAGGAAGACTCCTTTTGAATCAAATGGTTTGAGGTGCTCTCCTCCAAACAGTGAAAACCTTTTAAACAGCTACTGATTTTTGTTTTGCTGCCAGGAGTGGCTGTGAAGAACCTAATGACAGGATATAATAGGCGATATTTACCTTTCTTTTGGGGAACTACAGTATTTTAATAAGAGGTGAAGAAAATAGCATTTGTCAAAAAGAAAGAGGAAAACTAAATAGGCTAAAGAGAATGATTAAGTTAGAATTTGGATTGACCCTGAAGTAATAGTTGAGATATATGTCTGTAGCTGAGGTTTTTTTAGTCTTCTTAGATTAACAAGGGGAAGGAATAGATGGGAATAAAAAAAGAGGATGTCATAGAGCTACCAGCCATAGATTCTGCTTTCCAGTGATGATGAACACCCCTGGACTCCCTGCCTGGACACAGCTCTCTTCCCACCTTGTTCAGCCCAGTGGGAACTGCACTGCACAATCTGCCAGGTGCTAGGACTTTTCCCTGCACACCTAGGAAACTAGGAGCCCCACCATGGATACCACTCTGCAGGTTGAATTTTCGTATCCAATGCGAGAAAGAAAATCATGGAGGTAAGAGGCAGGCTTTTAAAACCATGCAGAGCTGGCCGCTGACATAAGAAGCCTTTCTCGGGCAGAGAAAGCTTCACTATAAATCTCACTCTGGGGTTAAATGCTTTTGTAATTCAAAGCAACACCCACTGTGGCCTCTGCTACTGTCAGCCCTTCTTTGCCAAGTGATCTTATGTGTTGGTGTTTGACACAGAATAAATCTTCATTGCTTGTAGCTTTAATTAGGGTGTGCTGGGAGATGATCTGTTTCCACAGCAGAGCTGGGAAGCCTGTTCAAGGGACAAAAATCATAGCCCTCTCTGAGGTCAGCTTGGTGAGATAACAGTGTATGTGCCGTGTTACAAGGGTTTCTGCTTGGAACTGGGTGGAGAGTGCCTTTTCCTGCCTTGCTGGGTTTCAGTAGAATTAATGCTACGAGATACTGCTTAGTTTACACCATGAGTTAGGGTCCTAGCTTAGAAGAAACAAAATTAAAAAAAACCCTAGCCCTAGGTAAAATAAACAAACAAATCTGGCGGAAGCATCTTCTGGAAAAGTAAAATTGTGTGCACCTGGTACCTGAATCCTTCCTCAGCCACCAGTTTAGCTAGGAAAGCAGAAGGGGAAAATTACAGTTTTAAAAGCATTTTCTTATTCCTCTCTGCTCCTGCAGGCAAATTTCTTGTAGCATCTATCAGGAACAAGAACACACAGTTGGCTATTGGTATTTTTTTGTTGTCATTTTTAGTAGTAACTTGCCTTATAAGAACAGACAGGTGAGGAGGAAAATTGTAGTTAGGATCCGATTTATCAAGTTGCACCTTTGGTACTTGTGTTTTTCTGTTAAGACACATGCCGAGTTATGGTTAGAAGAGCAGTATGTTTGTTGGACCTAAGCTCCTTTTATGAACCTGGGCTTAAAATAGAATCACAGAATGGTTTGGGTTGGAAGAGACCTTAAAGATCATCTACTTCCAATCCCCCTGCCATGGGCAGGGTCACCTCCACTAGACCAGGCTGCTTAAAGGCCCATCCAACCTGTTCTTGAACACTTCCAGGGATGGGGCATCCACAACTCCTCTGGGCAACCTGTTCCAGGGTCTCACCACCCTCATAGTGAAAAATTTCTTCCATATGTGCTCAACAAGAATGAGCGATCCGGAAAAAGTGGTACACTGCCTCCCCCCTGACAACAGGAATACAGACCTCTTTTTGTATCCAGAAATGTCTCTTATGTCAAATGGACTGTGCATAAGTGTTCTTATATGTACCTGTATATTCTGCATGGGTAGTTTTGAGTCGATAAAAGCTTTTTAGGTCTTTCCTACCCGTCACCTCCAGCAGCTGCAAGGGGAGATTTTTACAAGGCAAGTGAGCTGATCTAACTCGGTGCTGGAAGGGGTTGTCTCCTCTGTCCTCTTCTGTTGTGCTGGCTGGTATCTGATTAAATGGGCAGAAAAATGATCAATTAAAAAAATGACTAGTTTCCTGCTGATTTAGTTAGCCAGCTTAGCCCACTGCAAACTCATAGTCGCCATCTTTAAGATCTTGGGTATGACTTCATACGAACTAGAGGTAGATCAACAGAATATTTATCTTTTGTTAGTACTTTCTTTTTCCCTTCCCATCACATTCCTTGCCTATGTTTTGCCTTGTTCATATATCCCTTCTCTGCTCCATTTCCTGTTTGAAAAAGTAGACTTGCACATAATCTGTACTTGCAATTACAACGTTAGACTGACTATGTAATCAGTTGGTTTGTGTATAAATCACTGTGAATTGTAGTTGGAGTTAAAGGAGTTTGTCAAATAAAAACTTGCGTGTTTTGTGATCTGGGTCTTGTGTTTCTGAAGAGAATCCGTGAGATCAAAATAATAAAATCTAAATTAGTTTCAGAAACTGGAGTACTCAGGCTCCCTGGCAACTGAATTGGTTTTATAACGATTTCCTGTTTTTTCACATGTTAGAAGTACTTTTGTTTGTTACTGAGTGGGAAGTCCCTCAGGGAGAAACTGGCAGAAGAAAATGTTAGTATCATCCATTTTATGAATAGTAGTATCTTAGATAAAGTATCTTCAAAAGATAGGTTTTGGATTATTTTTTTCCACCTTATCTGGTGTTATCTGACTAATGCTAATATGAGATATTTCACAGTAAACTGTTTTTCTGCCTGTATATTTATAGGGAAAACCGCCAAGGAGTGAAATAACAATGACAGAGCTGAATGGGTTACCATGAATCAGATTCATGCGAAAGGAAAACCGTGCCTGCTAGCTTTAAGCAATCGAGAAAGAAATGCCCATGAAAACCGTTTGTATGGGACAATTACTTTGTAATCAGTGTTCTGTTAATACCTGGTTATGACCATCAAATAGAAGCAAAAATTACTTTTCGTGCTTCCTTTTTCAAGATGGGAAACCTCTACAGGTATAAAATATCCTTATGTAATGCTTACTGGAGTTTTCCTCAGAGTATTTTTATTCACATTTATTTCCTAATTTTTCTGTTTCGGTAGTTCAAAAGTTCTAACCTCTTTGGTGAACAAGTTATAATTATTCTTTTCTGTCCTGTTAAGATAAA
Source organism: Chroicocephalus ridibundus (assembly GCF_963924245.1). NCBI lineage: Eukaryota > Metazoa > Chordata > Aves > Charadriiformes > Laridae > Chroicocephalus > Chroicocephalus ridibundus. The sequence continues at coordinate 198,583,717 of NC_086284.1, forward strand.
CCGTTTCTGGAGAAAAAATATAAAACTGATACTGAATGTTTTTTTGAATGATTTTTCCCCTAGCTGACTCTGTTTTTAAAATCTGATGTAGCTCCTAATCCAAGAAACATCGTTTATATAGATACTTGGTAGTGGCCATTTCCTCAAACAAAGGGCAGAGTGTTTAGTTTTAAACAGGCCCCGTTCTTTTCTCCTCTGCTTATTGTGAACCGTGGAGGCTGAAATCCAGATAACCAGAGGTTCTAGGGATTCTTACCACTTTTGTGTTCTGGAAAGGGAAAATAAGAGTGTGCGCGTAACACTGTATGCATAGGATTATTTGCTGCTTTGTTTTGTGTGATTTTGTGCTTTACGCCATCAGACTTTGGGCATCCAGAAGGAATTTGGGAACGTGTTCCTGTATTGCCAGCTCTGCTTTCCAGCAGCTACAAGAGACCAAGTGCTTCTGCAGGGGCTGAGCTGCTGGAGGTTGCCCCAACATTGCTTGTTCTCAGAAGTGCCAGCAGAGGAGAGATGCTGATGGAGTGCCTCCTGCCTCCATATCTCCTACCTGGGTACCTCTACGCTGTCTGTGCAGGATGTAGCCTGTCTTTCCTAGTGGCCCCTATTGACAGTGCAGGGATCGCGACTGGTTCTTTGTTGTTCCCGTGCTCACCATTTAACAAATAACCAGGATTAATATCAACTACTCTGGAGCTTGTTTTTTTAGACGGAGGCCTTGACTCACTTGGGCTCAATTCTGAGGATATGTACTCTTTGCCAGCAGTCCTGGTTTAAATTATTCGTGTTCTTCTGCTCCACATTTACCCATTTCCCTTGAAGTCTATGGAAAGAGTCTCATTTATTTCAATATGGTTCATCTTGGAGTTTTTGTATTTATTTTTATGTTCTTTCCAACATCTGATTTATGTAAAAAGTTACATAAAATCAGAATGATTTTATTTGCATTATATAAACACTGAAGTTCAATACTGAAATGGGAAAGAAGATAGTTTTAAAACTTCAACCTACTCCATACTGCTACGACACTGAGTTGCACCAGGACACTTGTGATGCTTCAAACTGATCTGCGTAAAAAAATCCAAATCACTCAAATCACACAAAATCACTCTTTGTTCTGAAGCAGTTTTAAAGCTGCATTGGTTTCCGTATTTAGTTTGCAATGTGGCTCCACACGCTCAGTTCAACTGAAGGATTGAGATGCTACAGCACAGGACAGTGGATACGGTGGTATCTTAAGCCAGCATTGTTGCTGCTTATAACATTTTCTAACACTATCCCAGATTTCCCATTCTTTGAGGACTACATGGCATCACTTTGTTGATAATTGCCACTCTGCCAGTCTTTCCGTACTTACCCATATCGTTGTCATTTGCTGGTCCATGCTTTTCAAGGAAAGATTTTTTCTAGATTTGGTAAGAAAGGAGAACATGGTGAGAAGCAGCTTCCCTTCTTTCTGTGACGCAACTTGTTTTTATTTTGTGTCTGGTCCTGGTGTCAATACAGTCTAAAATCTGAAATACAACCCTGCTGATCTCAGCTGAAATTTTGATAGTTGGGAAGGAGCTTTTATTTCTGTCGTTCCAGATGGTTAAGGTTTACTTTCTGTTCTAGAAACTGCTAGTGTCCTCATATGCAGCATCTCTTGTGTGTTAAGCTCCATTTTTTTGTGTGTATCATGACCCAATACTTCAATATCTGTTCTATTCATAATCTATGGATCACCATAGAGCTAATCTATGGTGTCTAGTCTAATCACAGAGTATCTATTTCTCTCTAAAATCCAGTCTGTCCTAATAATGACGTGCTAGGGCTTTAAAGGCGAGACATAGTCATACTCATGGAGATGTCATGGAGTATAAAGAATCCCCTCCACCCCCAACAAACCAAAGCCAAAAAAAATATTATTATCACCATAATGAAGAAGACCTGGTGGTAAACAATCCAAGAAGATTTTGGCAATGCATTTTCACTTAGTAGCATGGCCGAATTGGTTTTAATATACAGCGAGGTGGAGAACAGAGCTTTTCATACAACTGGATATAACATTGTTTTCCACAGAGGCCACTGGGTCTGTTTGTTGTCACTTGTGATTGCTTGCCCTGAGGAAGGTTTAGTATTTACATCTTCCTTTGTACCACCAAGGCTCATTGGCAGGTGGGGTCTTCACACAGTTGAGAGCAAGAGAGCAGGACAAGGGGCTTCAGCCTGTGTTCTTTTGAATGGCGTGAAGCCTAAATGCACTACAGCTCCTTAGGTAAGGATAACTTCTAATTCACTCCTTAGCGTTATTCCTTTAAGCAGCCATGATTGAAAAATATTGTGAGCATAGCAGAAAGCCAAATTAGATAAAATTTATGGTTTTTATTGCTAAAATCAAAGGAACAAAGTATTTCAAGTAGTTAGTTGCACTCGTAGCTGTGATCTGGTGAAAAAAAGGGTAAATTATACGCATTGCAGTTTATATGAGGAAAATTGGTTCCTAAAAACTTCCCTTTAAATGCTTTTCTCTTTCCAGATCATCTAATTTTCATCTGCATTAGAAAACAAATTTCGTTTATGTAAGCCCGTAGTAAACTCAGGATATTGTGTTGTATTTTTGCGGTGTTGCTTTATTTATATTCCAGTGTTATTAATGTTATTATACAGTTGTGAGAATATGTGATGATAACAAAATCAGTATATACAACTGAATTTGAGAAATGTAATATTTTTTTTTTTGTTTTTAGATAATTTAATCTAAACAAAGATCTTGTAAAAGTAATTCATCACCGCATTTATGCTTTTCCCTATCTACCAGTAGTCAGCAGCCTCGGAGTTCAGGTACAACTGTTTTGTATCAAATCTGAAAAATTTTAGATCTCTAAGCCTTTTGGTATGTCAATATTAAAGTAAGTAGCAAAACCAAATAAATAGTTAGATGTTAGTCCTTGGCATAGAAATGAGAGAAAATTTTCCAATACTACCTTTGTTTATTGCTGCTTGGATTATAGTTGCTTTTGCTTCTTTTCTTTTGTAGGGCTAAACCGTGGAATTGCATAAGAACTGCTTTCTGCCCTAAACCCAGACAAATACAATTTGGTAAGATTTCTAGAAAAGCAATTAAGGTAAATATGTTTAGCAATTAATTTGCTAAAAATGCCAGTTTCTCTGAGCTTTAAGTTCTTAAAAGTATAGATTGTCTACAAAAAGGTTGGAAAATTGTGAAAATTTCTTTTTTTCCTTCTTTTTCTCTTTTTTATTTTTTTAAGAGGATTTTTTTTGAACACTCAAGTTTATAGCTTTTTCTTTTATAATTTTATTAAAAATTTTAATAGTGTTCTAAAATGATTTTCTTTAATAACTTGTTGATAATTTTTATTTATTTTTTTTTCTTTAATAGTACATGGGGCTTTCAGCGACCTAATTTGGAACTAGATGATCTTTAAAGGTCCCTTCCAATCCAAACCATTCTATGATTGTATGATTCTAATTTTAGGAAAATAAAGTCTTTAGCATCTGTGTATTGTACCCAGTAATTCACGTAAGCTTAAGGAAAAAGAGTGGAGAAAAGGCTTCCTTGTACAAGTTGCTTTGCAGGATGGTAAGGGTGGTCTGTGTTGTAGTTGTGAAAATCCCGGGAAGAGTGTTAGGGTACCTCACCAACCTCTCTGACGTGGGTGAGAAAATCTGTTCGCTCATAGCAGTGATCAGCACAAAGTCATTAAGTATAGTTTGCTTGTTGGGCATTTCTAATTGAAAGGACTTGATGATGTGGGGTTGCTAAGGAATTCCATGTGGTCCTGTTTGGAAAACAGAAGGTACAAGTGACAGAAGGAGCAGAAGAGAGAGAAAGCAGTTTAGCTCCTTATGACCATCCTACAGTAGCTGCTGGGAAGTGAAACTGTGATGGGCTGGACGCAGCATGTGTCTTCACCTGCTTGGAAAGGTGTCTGGGAAGGTCACTGGTAATAAATGAGTGTTGTTTTAAACATCTGCCTCCCTTAGAGAAGATTTTTTTGTTACTTCTTCTGTGCAAAGAAATTAATCTGCATACTAGTCTGTGGGAAAACCATGGGACTGAACACTATGTGTATGTAAAATATATTATTCCCAGCTTGATTTAGAAGTAAAACCTCATGATCTGAGCCTCAAAAGTTAAAGAGCTCAGTCTCTTCCTTCAGTATAATTTTTTTTTTTTAATTTTGATATGGAGAGAAAGAGTCTTAAGGAAAATGAAATATGAAGTATTTATCTCAGAGCAAAACAGCGCTAGTTCTAATCATAGGTAAACTAGGCAGATGTATATAGGGCAGCAGACCTCTGAGTGGCAACTGACCTCAAGGCCTCTGTGTTTCTTCCGGAGCCATAGAATACCATCTTTGCCCTCTCTAAATTATTTGATGTATTTGGGATGCTGCTTGCAGGTGGTGGTAGTTCCTTCCACCATAGTGATTATTTTCTCTGCCCTCAAGCACCTGAAGGGTGACAGACCAGTCTGGCCAAGGCTCTGGCATCACCATTCCATTTCTATGACAAGAGCAGCCTGGTTCCTCATACTCAGGGCAGCAAAATCAATTTTGTTTGTCCTCGGAGATAATTTGAACTAACCTGGGAGGTGGAGCTGCTGTTATCCTAAGACACCTAAGACAATATTTTAGGAACTGTCAGTCTCTTGCCTATTTCTTAATCCTCTGGGGTTGCCCTTATTGCGTTCCCAAATTTCCCCACTAGACTTTAAAATCATAACATAACATTGATATGTGACTGTTTTGGGTTTGGTTTTTTTTTTTTTTAGGAAACAAAAATACCTTGTGGTAAGAAGCAACTTGTGTCAACAATCCAAATGACATTCATGCTTTATTGCTTTATTGGTAAGATTACCTGTATATTGGTTTTCTGTTTTGAAGAATATTTCTATTTTGAAGAATCTCTGTAATATCTGTCATGACAACTCTTTCTTTAAATTTCTCCCTGTTGTAAAAGTTTTGTTTTTCTGTTTTTTGTTTTTTTTTTTTGCTATAGAGTTACAACAGGCCAAATTTTGCTGAGAATGAGACACATGACACAGATCAGGTATTTGCCTGAAGGCTAGGAAAGCGATGCCAGTAAATATTTGTTTATGCTGGAAAGAACTTGGCACTGTAGAAGTTCAACATGTAATTTTGTAGTAAGTCAGTCATGTCTAAATATAAAAGAGATGTGGAGCCCTTGTTGAATCAGGCATTACATATCAGATTGAATTGCAGGGGTAAGTACAGATCTAATAATGACGGACAAATTTGTGCTTAATTTGCAGCAGTTAAGCAGTGAGCTGATGTTTCATACCACCCAAATCAATATCTGTGGCTCATGTCTTGTCTTATTATATACTTGTAGAAGCCAGTATCAGTCTCCCTGTTGCCCACAATGGGAGATGAAAGTTCTTTGCATATTTTCTAGAAGTGAAGATTCATTGTACCTGGAGAGCAGGAATTACTAAGAGTTCCTCTGGTAGTACAGACAGCATACAGACAGAACAGTGGGCTACATTGTATTGAAAAAATTAGCTTGAGCTTGTTTCATAGTCACAATATGTAAACATAAACTGCTGCTCAGGTGCAGGTTTTGAGTGAGCTTAAGAACTTTTGAGGAGTAGGGAGGAGAGGTAGTTTGAGTCCTTCAGGTATGTTTGGGCCTACGCTTAGCCCAGATGTTTGCCGCTTTCCATGACTGACTTTGTGAGAATATTATGAGGGTTATGATGGCTGACGAGTGCCCTGGGATCTTTTTTTTGAGAGCACTCTAATGTCGTATGGCTCAAAGGCAGGTGGGATTTGTGTGTGGCCTAGATTTGGGCTGTCTTTGTAAGTGTGGACCTATACTTGAATAATCTGGGCATCCATAATCCAGGGTGAACATGTCTTCTGCCCGCATTGACTGCTGTGCCCTCCAGAGTGAGTGCCCCATATACCAGAGCTCTTAAAGCATGTTACAAAGACATCCTAATATTCCATGGAAAACCATGTTCTTCTGACTAAGTGATTACAGTAGTTCATCGTTTCTGTGGCTTTTTATACAAAAATAGTGTGTAAAATTCTTTCCAGTCTAATATTGATATATTAGTAATTTCCAAGAATTTAAATCTATATGATGATAATACATATTCCCTTCAGTCTAGGATGGTAAGAAATGAAGATGTCTCTTTGTTCTTAATTGTAAGAAAGGATGCTAGTAATTTTCATACTTGCACTATAACCAGATATTGATTTATTATAAAAAACTGGCTCCTTCACAGCTAAAGTAAGTAGTTTGATGAAATCACATGGTTTCCAGGGTGCGGATGGCAATCACTGGTGCTGCTAGGTTTCATATCAATTTCTTTGTAAACTTGATCACCAGTAAGTGAGATAAGGACTTAAAAGTGCTGAGGGAAATATCAATATATTCAGCTTTACTATGCAGGGCCCCAGTCAGCAGTCAGATGTTTACATCAGTATGGAGCCCGTGCACATAAAATTATAAATAAGGTCCATGTGAAACTTCCCATTTTGCTAAACTCATGACATATTCATAATTAATCTTTAGAAAGAGGGGAGAGATTGAAAGAAAGTTATCTGCCTATTCTTATTTATAGCTGTAATTGCCTGTCAAAGGCACAAGGGTTTTTTTCAAATATTTATATCAGCTTTTTGTATTTGAACATGAATAGAAATATTGCAGAGATGTCCCAAATGTTCCTAAATTAGATTCCCTACTACATGAAAATGTTTTTTTGCACAAAGCAAAGTATGTTAATAGCTGTGGTGAGATTTCAAATAGCTTATTTGGATTTGGCTTCAGAATTCAGTTGGCTCTATTGTTGGCTTCAGATAGAAGACAATAATTTAGGTGCTCGAGACATAATTTGCAATTTTAATATCTCAATAACTGTTTAAGTAACAATGGCAAAGGAGTAAGGACAAGAGGAAGAAAGAAGCTATAAAGAATTGAATTCTAGTGGTTAACTTTTGTTTTGCTTTAAATCTTTCCTTGGCTTAGGACCTTTTTTTTGAGAAAGCATGCCAACATTCAGCCAAATTGCTATATGTGCAAAGTGCTTGAACTGATTCTCCTGCGTTGTGTAAGTGGCGGTTAGGTGTCAGGAGGCTGAGGAATCCCAGCTCTGGGACTTGCCTCAGCGCTGCATTATGGCTTTTGGTCATATTGTCAAATTTGTTGTCTTACTTCCATTTTAGTACCCAGCTTTGGAAATTAAGGTGGTGAAAAGGGAGAAAAGGACCTTCAGAAGGCTTCAGATTTTATCTTCTTCTGTTCACTAGGGAGGCAGTCAGAGGAGATCGATTACATCCTGAGGCTGTAGTTTCATGAGATGGGTTTGAACCGAGTTAACTGCTGAACTAAAATTTAAAACTGTATTCTACCTGATGTCCTCCCCTTCCACAGCTTCCATTCCCTGCCCTGCACCACAGCCATTTGTTTACGTTGAAGCAACTTAGGTACTCATTTAATTTCAGAGTATGTTTATTTAACTCACTAATGCAGCAAATAGATTTTTTCTTTTCTTGGATTAATTTAATTTATTCATTTTTGATTAAATGAGCGCCAGAGTCTGTGCAAAGGCAGAGGGAAGAGTGAAATTGTGCAACTGAGTATGAAGGGGAAAGAGCCAGGAAGGGAGGAGAGAGGAGAAATAAGCTGTTATTTTGGTTCCCACAGTGTGAATCCTCAGCACTTAGATAATCTTCGTTAGGTGGGAGGAGTCCATACTACAAGTGATTTACTACTGAATAATAAGTGCATTCATGTTAACAATTAGAAGGTAGTAGGTCTTAAATACTTAGCTAAATTAACTGAATCCTTTTTTGAATTGAAACTGGTTGACCCTGCGTAAGGAAAAGGATCATGTGAGTTAGGAATGTATTAATTAGCAGAATAAGGTAGGGAGTATCTTTTAACGAACTGCTGTCTCTTAGGAATGCCTATTATACTAGAGAATCTTGTGGTTGCCAGTTTTAATTGTATGCAAATCAGGCTTTCTTATGGAAGAAGCAGTTTCATGTCCTTCCTTACCTCTCCCACAGTTGGTGCCAGCCATGCATTCCTATCGTGTTCTGTAGGCTCTTGTGTATCTGAGGTAACTTGCTAGCTGACCCAGAGGAAGCTGTTCAGTTTACGGGGATGGATTAGTTTTCTAATAGGTCAATCATGTTGGCAGGTAGTCTGATGAGTGAGGGTGAGGTTGAAGGAAGTAGGGGTAGCAGGACTATGCCTTTCTTTTGCATCAGCAAGCAGCTAGAATTGGCTAATGATTGTAATCAGAGCATGAAATGGGATCCTTTTTGTGGAATTGAATGCATTATAAAAATACACATTTCAATCTTTGCTTTATAAAAATACACATTTCAATTGTACCCATTCTGGGTGCTATGACATGGTGGTAAAGTCAGGGCAAATATGTATATATATGTGTCTGTATATGCACTAGTGCTTCAGTGTAATTTGCATAACTAAAGAATTTGGCCTTAAAGAGGCGACATTTTCGTTCTATTGCATGAGAGAAAATAATGAAATGTACTAGGTTTTCTAAGTGAGCTTCTTTTATTAAGTTGCACAAGTTCCATGCCTGTTGTAATTTTTACAATGCCTTTCAGATGGATCGGCTGGTGGATGGATTGTTTATTTGAAAAGTGCAAGCGTATTTTTTTTTCTTACTTTTCTAAAAGCTATGGTGCTCATGTGTATTAAAGCTGAAAATAGCTTAATCCTCTGAAGACAATGCCTGCCTTTTTTAAATTTTCAGGATAAGAGATTCCCTGCCATTGTACTGTATTGCTTGCATGACAAGTATAGCAAATAATTGGCGTTGCAGGGAAAAAAAGTATTTTGGTTTTATAATTGAGAAGCTGATTTAAAATAGTCTTATCTTACTAATATCATGTGCTAAGGAAGGTCCATGATACTTGACTATGAGTGAGCAGAGTATATACTTTTGCCTTAGGATTCTCCATAGCTCCATCGATCAGCTGACTGGATTGGTAAAGCAGCTGAAGTTTTTTAAAACTGGCCAGGGTCACCAGTGCTGATTTTGCACCACTAAAAAGCTTAGGGGAAACATATTGCTGCTAAATTTTCACTGTTATTGAAGTGGAAAATGGCCACAGTGCATAGGATGATCTTAGGAGGTGTATACAGTCTCGAAAAAAAATTCCCTCCCTTTTTATACTTCCACACAGAATAATGGGTTGTTTCACTGGACTTCCCCAGAGTCTAATTTCCTCCTTTTCATTAGGAGGATTGTTGTTAAGTATAAAACCAAAGAGATTATGCAACAGTTCAGAAAGTATGGGCACAGATTTACTGTCTTCCAAATGTGAAAGCCCACACATATAGAACTTTTTAAGTGGATGTTAAAGTTATTTTAAGTAGGATGTGAATAGCATTCTGTATCTTAAAATATATTTCAAATATATGAATGTTTGATGACAGAAGGAAGAGGAACTTGGCAAAGTTTTAATTTTAGAACTTGATATAGTTCAGAGCAATGCCTTAGAGTAAGGAGGCTGGTGCCAGTCCACTGCCCAAACAGAATCTTTATCTATACTATGTTGAGGGTTAGTCAAAGGATTGATTTACCAGTGTTTCATTTCCAGAGGGCAAGGAGGCAGTGGAATTCCTTTACAATTATTAATGGATTCATTAGATTTAGTGAAACAGAACTAACTTCCAATAACATGATTTATTTTAGAGGACTTCTGTAATACAACAGCTTCTGTATTCTCCTTCAAGTGAGTTGTTTAAATGCCAGCAGCATAATACCACAGGAGGCCAAAGAAAAAATCAACAAGAGAGTTGTAGACACAGATAAAGGTATTTCTTGAGTCATGTTCTATTTTGTTTTGTTTTCAAAAGTAGCCAAGGACTAGCTTGTGGTGAATACATTTTTTTTTAAGGGACAAATGCTGTTGGATTTTTTTTTCCCACTGATGTAACCAAAATGGTTGCAATTTGAATTTATTGTCACGGCAGCTTCTTACACATTTGTACACATTTGTTATACATTTACTTATAATGGTTACGTGTAGACATTTACTTATACTAGTTACAGTATAACTGTAGTGATGTACAGTCACAGGCAGTTGCACTTTTTTGCAGGCTTAAAGAGTTCAGTCATCTTACTGAAGTGTCAGACTAGTGCCGCCGGGAGTGTGCAGAGGAAGAGCAGCACTGACCCTTCGGCTGCAAGAGTTGCTCAGCTTGTCTTACCCAGCTTATACTTGAGGCTGTATCTATAAACAGATCCGGATGGAAAAGAGTGGTAATGGTTCACAGATTCTGTGGGGATGAAAAAACCCCACCAACTGGCGATCCCTTAGTAAGTCAAAAACTTCATGTAGATAATTGTATACATACCAATTCAAACTATTGATTGTGCTAAATGTCTCTTAAGGGATGTGTTACAAGGGGCTGCCCCTCCAGCAGCTCCAGGGGTGGGGATACCTCCTGCCTGGCTGCTGGAGCCCAGCCTGTGCTGTCCTGAGGCCTGGAGGTCTCTGTCTCAGGCTGATGGACGGAGCTGCTGCTTTTCTGTTTGCAGGTTCAACCAGCAACAAGGCTGAGCGTGTGTCAGAGACACACACACAGAGGACACTGACACGGCTGGTTACACATGCTGCCATGAGAAGGCACTGCCTTCAACAGCACCCACATATAGTACCACCAGGACTTATGTAAGTGCAGACAGTCAAGTCCCCTCGCCCCCTTCAGCTCATCAGGATTGAAGCTCATTAGTGAAAGCACACACCCACCACTCACTCTATTGACACGGATGTTCGCAGATCCCTCAAGCATCAGCATAGCTTCTTTGTCCATGACCCCTGCCCAGAGCCCAGGCCCTCTTACCTGCTCCACAGGTCTCCTACTCGCGAGCTGGTCCAGCTTGATGTGCGCTAGCAAACACACACACGCTTATCTCACAGACACCCTATGCTTGTGGGTCCTCTCAAATACCAGCATATAGCCCCTGCCTGTCTGGTACCTGTGGTGGGTTAACTAAGGGCCAGGTGGGATAGCTAAGGGCCAGACTCCAGCTGCTCACTTCCCTCCTCAGTGTGACAGGGGGATAAAATAGGACAAGAAAGCTCTTGGGTCTCAATAAAGACAGGGAGGTCGCTTACCAGTTACTGTCACAGGAAAAACAGACCTGACTTGCAGAAAATTAATTTATTGCCAATTAAAATAGATTTGGGTAGTGAGAAACAATCCTTAAAACAACACGTTTTCTCCCCTTCTGTCCCAAACTGAACTTCAGTCTTTCAGTCACGATTCCCCTATCCAACCCTAAGTGATGCACGGAGGATCATGGGGGTATGGTTGATACACAGTGGTTCCTCTCTTTCTCCTTCCCTCTCCGTGAGCTGCAGGGAGATAGCTGCTCCACCATGGTCCTCTCCATGGGCTGTAGTGTAGATATCTGCTCTGCTGTGGTCTCTCCATGGGTTGCAGGGGAATCTCTGCTCTGGTGCCTGGAGTACCTCCCCGCCTCGTTCTCTGACCTTGATGATCACAAGGCTGCAGTTTCTCACAGTTTTGTCCTCACTCCTCACTGACATGCAGTGTTTTGCCCTTTTTAAAATACATTTTCCCAGAGGTGTCACCACTGAATCATGTTCTTCCCCCCCAGTAGCTGGTTTTTGTGACACACACCATTCCCACCCCAGTGGCTGTGGCCAAGACCTCCACCCTCTCCAGCTGCTAATGCCACCAGCCAGGGGTGCCTGCACCCTGGGGCTGACTCTGGTTCCTGGCACTGAGTGCAGTCCTGCCTGCCCCTCCAAGTGCTGGCATCTTGTCCTTATGGTGCTCCCACATGTGGGGTGGAGTGAGGTGATGGAGAGATGGTTAAGAAAGGATTCAATAAGAAGATAGGACAGACTGGGCTCATCATGCTCAGAGCTTGGTCACATGTGTACTGACCGGATGCTGTTTAGATGCAGCTGGCTCCTTTCTGTCTATTCCCTCTTTGTTCCTCTCTCAGCCCCTTCCCCTGCACTTTCTTTACTGAGTTTTGTGTAGTTACAGACTACACAGACTCCTCTCAAATGTCTGAAATCCTCACATTCCTCTTGTTTTCCCCTTCTTACCAGCTGCTAAATCCAGGTTTGCCCTCTCCAAAGCTATGTCTACCTATAAAGCAGATGCTCTCACCTTCAGCATACCCTTGCATTATCCTTTCCTCAAAAAGGGAAGATTCAGAAAAAACATAAAGGAAAAGCATAAACTAAATGCAGTTTTGGTATTAAAACAGTATGTGAAAAAGAAGCAGAGTAACTGGGACAGAAGAAACTAAAACTGAAGTAATTGGACACAGGAAAAAAACCCCATGCTGATTAGATGTCATCATTTGGGAATGATTCTGATTGTACTAAGTAAAAAACTGTAGTTTCACAGAGTGCACTGGAGACTGCTGACACCAGTCCGGAGGAGCAGCAACAAGTCTGTTCAGGTCAGTGCTCTTCACGGAGAGTACTCAGCAGACAAGTGTGTTAATGTGGGTATTTGTATTGGAGGGAGAAGGTTGAGGGCAGGGACAGTCTTCCAGAAGTGCTTCATCCTTTCCTGTCTTTTTCCTGGCACTGTGGGTGGTGAAAGGAGAAGTAGCTACAAGAAGGAACTCTTGATGGTTACTCACAGGAGAAACTGACTTGCTTTGACAGGGAAGCAATATCACTGGACACAATACTATGGCTAGTAGTTCTGCCTGGAAGTGAATCACTTTTTAACTAGACATTGCTGCCTAAATACAGTATACATTATTTTAATAGTAGTTACATACATAGGACTTAATCCCTGGTTGTCTGGTGCACCTGACCTGCCTCTGCTTAAGGCCATATTTTGAAAGTTGCATTTTCTAAAGGGCCCAGTTGCAGGATAATTGCAAGAACTGTGTAATCTCATCAATGTTGGGTCTAGCTCTGATAGTCTAGCCATTGGGTCTAGCCTGCTTATAGTACAGCATGAGCCAGGTGAAATAGCAGCCTTCTCACATCCCACTGAGCATTTCATTCGCCCCCTGTACTGCAGACTTGTGCATACCTTGTGCATGAATGACATTTCCAGCCTCTAACTGCAGTTCTGGGTGTGTTTTCACTGCTTCTACAGGTGGTAGGCAATGCTTCTAAGGTGCTACCTACTGTAACATTTGCCATCGTTGCTGAATACTTGTCACTCTTGTAGGAAAGGGACAGAGCAGGGGAAGAGAGTGAGGGTCGCCTTGGATCATGCAGATGAAATAAGGAGCAATTGTTTATAGAGAATGAAGCAGTAACATGCTGGTTACAGGAGCACTTGGGCAGCTCCTGTTTCACCAGCCTGTCTTGTGGCTCTGTGGGACCTACGTGCCCTGCTGGTATCCTCCACTGAGTACCTGCCCTGGCTGTGCTGGCTCACTCTGGACAGGAGATGTACTCACACTCCTGGAAAAGTGCAGCTCCCAAGTAGTTCTGAATCATTGTGAATATTTTGTTGTGATGACAGTAGCACCCCACACGGCTCCACTCCACAACTTGCCCAACATGACAAGAAGCTGTTAAGTTATAAACACTCGGCTGTCCTGTGGTTGATGTGAGTGGCCCTGAGGCAAGATGTCTGCTGCCTGGTGCAGGCAGCACGACTGCACACTAAGTTAAAAGAGAAGCTATGGGACTGTGCTGGCCATGGCCCTTCATGTCGAGACAGCTGGAATAATAGTAATAAGATATGTGTGCCTGTGTTGGTGAGACATGAAAGTATGTAGTGCTGTACCACAGGATACTCTTGCAAAATGTAGTGTGAATATGGCTATTGTACTCCAAAGAAGGCTGGTACTTCTCTAGTGTGGATGTGACAGGGACATGCCTTCCAGCCTAGTCATTGACATGTTCATCTTAACAAAGGCAGTAAATATGTAGCCAAGGTAGAAATCTGTGCCTAAACTCCTACACAACAAGTCACAAAATCCATGTCTGGCTGCTTAGGTATGTCTGGTGATACACCTGTCCTAAGTTTTATTTCCACATAGTGTTCCTTGAAATCACTTGAGCAACGATGGAGTTATATTATTGATCCCTCTTCACACGGGCCAAGTGTGTAGCCAAGCATGCAAAATTTGTGAAGCCAGACAGCAATTAAGAAGGGGGGGCCTGGGCTGATGGTCCAGAGATCAGACTTGACCCAAGAGAAAATGGAGGATGGGAAATACTGGATTTTGCTCTGTACTCTAGGGTCTACCTCTGCATTTTATTAAAAAAAAGGAAGGATCCTGAAATGTGCAAGATTTGGACTCAAACCTTCTTGGAATGAGAAATGTTTAGACTTTGGCTTTTCTATGTCCTTAACCAGTGCTGTAATAATGCTTTAGGTTGCAAAGTGTCTATATTACCAAAGTGCAAAAGCAGGCATTTCCTATTAAGAGTTTTTTTAAGTCTTTATTCTTAAGATGGAGGGAATGTTGGTAGAAGCAGGATAGTATATAACTTGCTATCATCTGTTCTTCAGGGATGAAGTAATAAAAATGTCAAACACAAGACAAATGTTGATTAAAATATAGATAAGGTGTAGTGAGGAACAAGGAATAAAAGAAATCTATTATCAATAAATTATTTTCAAGAATTATTACCAGAATTAGAGCCCTGTTTGAGCAGGGAGCCTAAGAGCTAGTGCACATATAAATTTCACATGCATAGATCACAGAATCAGGGACCTTCAAGACCATATAGTTCCAATCCCCCTGCTGTGGGCAGGGACATCTCCCACTAGACCAGGTTGCTCAAAGCCCCATCCAACCTGGACTTGAACACTTCCAGGGATGAGGCATCCACAGCTTCCCTGGGCAACCTGTGCCAGTGTCTCGCCACCCTCATAGTGAAACATTTCTTCTTGATATCTGATCTAAATCTACTGTCTTTCTGTTTAAAGGCATTGCCCGTTGTCCTGTCACTACATGCCCTTGTAAAATGTCCCTCTCTAACTTTCTTGCAGGCCCCCTTTAGGTACTGGAAGGCTGCTATAAGGTCTCCCCAGAGCCTTCTCTTCTCCAGGCTGAACAACCCCAACTCTCTCAGTCGTCCCTTATAGGAGAGGTGCTCCAGCCCTCTGATCATCTTTATGGCCTCCTCTGGACCCGCTCCAACAGGTCCATGTCCTCCTTATGCTCCAGTACCTTGACTTGGTACTCCAGGTGGGGTCTCACAAGAGTGGAGCAGAGGGGGAGAATCACCTCCCTTGACCTGCTGGCCACGCTTCTTTTGATGCAGCCTAGGATATGTTTGGGTTTCTGGGCTGCAAGACCAGATGCTTCTCCATAAATGGTAGTTTTCAAAAAATATGGCATGTGTCTATTATACTGCCCAGGTTTTAGTGGGAATATTAGCCTAATGGGGGTTCCATAACCAGATGTAATAAAACCAATGGGTGAACACTGTAATTCCAGGATACAAAGTATGTAGGAATGGTAAAGTAGATTGTACTAGTTTAGAATGTGATTTTAAAAAGCTTACTGTCAAGTAATGTAAGTAAGAATAAGGTTATTGCCCCCTGAACTTAATAATAGGTATTACAGAAACTGTCTGGACTGAAACACTGCTCCTGCATAGAAAGAGTATACTGTTAGAGCAGTGCTACTAACCACTTTATTTGGAAGATGACAGTGGTGTGCTAAGAAACACCGGAAACTGTAAGAGAGAAGAAAACTTACTAAGTGAGCGACATCAGTCATTTTTATGGAAACTGGAGGAGTGTTACCTTAAGGCTTGATGCAAAAACTAAATTTGTAAACACTACAGATGACTTGCTTGGAGCAAGTAATCACAGACCCCATAGGAAGAGAAAGAACTCTTGGTCCCTTTCCAAGCAGCCGCTCAAAAAGTCACTCTTCAATAGTGGCACAAGTTCAATGTCCAAAAAAATGTGTTATGCTAATGTATAAGTAAAAAAGGAACTATATAAAATTAATAAGTCTCCAAAAGGAAATTAAAAGGAGCAGTTGAAAAGGTAGGAGCTTTCCACGCACAAGGAGCTTCTTTAAAAGTAATATAGGGAAAAGCCTCAACAGTACATATATAAGATATCCCCCAAAATGCTACCTGTAAGAAAACATCTTTTTGCATCTCCCAATGCAATATTTTTAAGAAAGGTCAATATCATTCTTTTCTAACCAAAGATGAGAAGGAAGTCTCCTAGAAAGTCTATGGAGCTGACTAGTAATGGAGATACGAAAGGACACCTTTTGCTCAAGGAATCTAATGACACAATAAAAAGATTAAGTGCTTGCTTGCTTGCAGTGGAGTTCATTACAGGGGAATCTACTGAGGCATGAGTTGGAGGAATTGTCTCAGATCTAAGTTCAAAGCAAATAATCCAAAAGAATAAGACTAATATCTGACACAGTAATCAAACAGTATTCTACAGGGTCCCATAAATTGCAATTGAAGTTGCAAAACTACAAACTGTGGTGTGTGCTGAACTGGCTTGCTTGCAGTAGACATACTGATGAATGATATACTAAGGAGAGTCAAAATGGCTTTTTGGTAGAGGGACATCGTGCTTCTGATGATTCAGTCAACATCACTATGCTATTGTGTAAAAGATCCTTGTTCTGCTCACTCCTGAATATTGTATGCAGGACTCCCTATCTTACAAAAGAGTATAGTGAAAATGAAGAGGTATATTCTTAATCTTAGAAAAATAAGGGGTGATATGCTAGAAATCAATCAAATTGTGACTGTTTTGGCAAAGGTGAGATGAGAATGGATATTCTCTATTTTTTCTAAAGCAAGACCAAGTGGGGAACCCAACTGAACTATTTGGAAGCAAATTTAAAATCAAAACAAAGCAAATAAACAGTTTGATTGTGTAACTCATTGCCACAAGAAGTTTTAAAAACCCAAAGGATAAATAGATGCAAAGAGTTGTACAAATTCATGTAAGAAAGGTCCAGAAACAGCTAGTAAAAACAGTGATGTACACGTGGTTTAGGACATCCATAAGATCCAGGTCACTGGAACTTGGCAACATATATGTTAAAATAATCCACAGAAGTAGCATACTTAACTTCTTTCTTATTTTTCCTAAGCATCTGCTAGCGATCCTTTTAGGCACAGGAGAGTGGACTGGGTAGATCTCTGATCTAGTGTATTTTTATGTATAGATAACAAAATTTAATTGTTAGTTTTTAACGACAATAATTGAATAATAATTTGTTCAGTACTGGGACTGATGCTGCTCTTTATTTTCCAAAAAGAAAGCCTTACTGGAAAATTGACAAACTGGACTCACATGAAGGTATTTAACATACAACTATAGTAGATACATTGACAGAGTAGACATTGTCTTTTACCTGTTTATGAAAAGAATATTGGTAAAGCCAGATCCTAGCAGATGGTGTTAATTGTGTTTTCCCTACTTCAACTGATGTAAAAGGTATTGCAAGAGCACTGAGGACTTGGGTTCTGGCACTGTCCTACTGAAAGATAGCTCTCTTAGTTGTGAGCAAGCCCTCTCTATGGAGAAATAACTCCCTATTCCACCTCTGGGTATAACACACCACATATAGCCTGCATATGAACCAGAGAGTGCATTTTTTGGAGTACTTGTTCCTTGTGATGGGTAGTGGGACTATGCAAGGTAGCATCCAGAAAGGCGTTCCTGGGCATTTTGTTGTGCTAACAGGAATTGAAGTGTTGTGACTCACTCGTACCCTGCTTTCAGAGCTGCTGGTGCTGAGCTGCTTTGGCAAAGCAGGCGTGCTTCCTGAGTGTGTTGAAGATCCAAAAACTGGAGATAGGCTATAGAACAAGAGATGTCTGCTGATACAATTAAATAACGAGTGAAATAAGTTCAAGCCGCAAATTTCTAGGGTAAAGGAATCTGTTTTTCCTGCTGATGAAAAACAAAAAAAACACCCAGCCTTCCAAGACTAACCACCTCAGCAAAGCTGTTTTTCTTGTTATTCAATGCAATAGAACACCAGGAAAATAAATAGACATAAGAATGCATTTGGATTCCAGTGAAGTTGCCTGGTACATCACTCTAGAAACAAAATTCCCATTTATACATAGAATTTACAGAAAAGAAATTTGCTAAAACTGATCTAATACTGACATGATAAAATCCAGAAAAAAAAGGCTTTTACTGTGATTGTCAAAAATTCACATTTCCCATTTTTCACTATGGTACATAAGAAATGAGTGGAACATGCTTTATATTTCCCACAGCTAGCAATTTTCTGTCTTTGGAAAGTTTTAGAGGGAGGAGCTCAGAGGTGCTGTGGGAGGGACTAAAATTCATATTAAAGTTTTGGCATGAGAGGGAGAATTGTCAGAGTAGAAGGTTTCTTCTGAGGTTTTGCCTTTTTTTTTTTTCAATTTAGGATGATAAGTATTCATGTTCAGATTCTTCTAATAATTCTTTTTTGGAATTCTGATTGTCAGATTATTCCCAGGATTGAAGAATGTGGACTTTCATGTTCTCAGGTAATACCTTGCTTGTTCCTATTTGCTATCTATTAATATAGTAGTTGTATGCTGCCAGAATAATTGTAAGAAAAGCAAGAAAGCAAAAATGTAAAAATATTTCAGCTGTCCTCAACATTCACTTTATATTCCTGTCATTCTGAATTAAGTATCCAAAGTGACAAAGATGACTGTTAGAAAGGGAGTAAGGAAATGCATCTTACACTACTTCAAACTGCTGTTGTTTGTATCTTTTTTAGTCTGTGTTTTGTATTTGAAAAAAATGATTTAGTTCATATTCATTACTTTGGAGAGTCAGTTTTTACAACTGCAGTGGTGTCAGAGAGATGAGGGAGGGAGGTACGGAAGATTTTCAGAAATTGCTAATGATGTTGGGAATATACAAAACACTGACTTTCCTGTGAATAAATGAATTAAGCTTGAGAAAGAGTAAAACCTGGTTTTCATTTTGTGGGATGAATGTAACTGCAGTATTAAATTTAATGACTTATGTCTGTGCATAAAAGTGGAGCGTGAACCATACCATCTCTTTAATAGCTTTCAATTTTGTGTGTTTCCAAATATCCCCACAAAGGGGCAGTATGGAGATACACTGCTTCTGTTGACATTCTGAAACTGTAAGAATAGAGTGAATTGAAAGATAAATAAAAAAAAGGGTAAAATAGTAGGGAATCTGACTTTCAGTACTAGTAGAGGATGATAACTATGTATTTGCTACAGAGAAGTAGATGGCATGAAAGAATTTGGCTGTCTGTACAAACTTCTGCTTGAAGATGCCAGTGTTTAGGACAGGGAATGAGATGTACTAAAGATTGTCTAAATGTGGTGGTACTGCCCAGATATTAAGTTAGTAGACGTTGCATCAATTTGTTCTATATTTTATATGTGTACCCTAGAAAAAATCAGGAATAAAGATGCTTATAAAATACTAGATTGACGGAAAAAAACCCACCCTTTATATTTAAGGTTGTTTAATATTCCTGCATTCAAATTCTGGAGTCTCTATGCACTTAGATAATGTTTTTAGAACAATAAAATATAGTCATAAGAGATTAATCTCTAGATGTACCTGAGGACTTTTCAAGATTTTTTATGTACTTACGTTTATGAATGCAAACATACATGTATTTTAAATAATTTATGGTCCTTGGTCTGCTGCAATGAGAGTTTAAAATAGAAATGATTTAGCATACTAATTTATCCGTCTAAAGAGTGTATGACTCAGTGTGTAAAGAGCAATATCAACCTTTTTTTGGTGGGATTCAGTCTAGGGGATAGGATTTACCTCTGGGGACCTTAAAGGGCACCTTTCTCTGTCGTATTTTAGGTATGTTTGTAAGAAGACTGTTTTACTAGATGCCTAAGATATAGACACAACCCTGAGGTTCGGTAGACAGGATCCCTTTCTTTGCCTTCAAGAGTTTGTCTTACAACTTTTCCAGTACTGAAGGCTGGATAACTGAGAAAGGTGTATTTTTTTTAATTTACGGGGGAAATACGTTGTTTCCACTATAATGAAGTCAATCAATCATTTGTGATGTTAGAGATAGGATTCAGTTCATGTTCACTATGTAATGTTTCTGCTAGTTGTATTCAGTAGAATCTTGAATGCATTAATGACTTTTTAAGACAAAAATGTTTTCTCACTGGGAACAATAATGATCTCAACAGGACAAATTACTGCCAGCGTCGCATTTTCAATCTAGTGCAAAGCATTTTAGCTACATGAACTTTAGAGTCTTATGACTAGTTTGTTAGAGAAAACTCTTTCTTCCTTTTCCTTTGGAAGTAACTTCAATTTCCCTACATCATGTATCACCATTTGTGGCCTCAATCCCATTCCTACCTGAGTTACTTTAAAAGGGAGCAGTTTACCTTCTCCATAATTTGTAACTCAATGGTCTTTATAGGGGCACTAACCAGGGGTTACAATTTGCCTTTGTCTATGTACAACAGATGTGTGCTGCCTTCTGCTATAGTACATCAGATCACAAAGTAGAGAATCAATGCCATTTTTTCTACCAATTTGCTTAATGTGATAATGAGATATTGTAATTTTAAAACTATTAGAAGTTTTCTGTAGCTGTTATTGCTACAAGTGAGTACTATAGAAAATTGTTCTTTTCTTTATGAAGTTTTTCCCATAAGTTTGTATAGCAGATTTATCTTCTGCAGAGTCAACCCTGAGGTTGTGTGGTTCTTCATAAAGTAATAGGGGAAAGAAAAGCAATTAATTTGCGTTTTTGTGTATTTTTCAAACTGTGGGTACTGTCAGAAGGTTTTGAGCGGGTTTTATAAGGTTTAAGTTTCACCAGCAGACTAGATTTTATGGTGGCTGTGTCCCTTTTATATTTGTAAGCAGATTTCACCTCCTTGGGTACACCTTATCAGAGTAAAGCATTGGTTGAACTTAAGAGGGAAATAGTGCCATAACTGTTTTGAGGTATGGGACTTAAAAACCCTTCACACTGAACTGTTTAGATTTTGGATCTTATTACAACTTTATGAATCATTCTTAGTTTACCATGAGTATTCAGCAAGACATCCTTGGCATTGCCTTGTATAAGGCAATATCCAGGTTTCATTACTATACTCCAAACTGTACTTCTGTTCAGTACAGGAAAGGAAAAACTGAAAGAACATTGGATGTTTAGGCAAGTATTACATAAAAATTTGAACAGTATGAAAATACACAATTGTCAGCTGAGTGATGGCAAAGGAACGACCAGGCTTTTATTATATATTATGAATTATGTCTCCTTCCTTATTTTGGCTTTAGAGCTTGCATGATATTCTGGTATTCAAAGGTTAAATACAATGGGCTTGGTCTCCATGCCTCACCCAACAGCAAACACAGTTATCAACCAAGTTTCGCTGTAAAAGCATAGGGGAATCCCAGCCTGCAATTGAAATTCTGTTTGTGCCCTACTCATTTTACAATCCACATTGTCTGCAGGCTGTACACAAAGAAACAGGCTTATGCCAAATTTGACTCAACAGATGGTAAAGATCAAGAGCACTACATTTAAAAAAAACTCTCCAGAAAACTATGAAATAGTATTTGTATTGTCTGCCATTAAATGTAGTAACGTTTCCAAAGTCCATGGGTAAAGAAGGAAAGCCTAAACTGAATCTGGGATTTCCCTGCAATTATAAAGGTTATTGGCAGCAAATTCTTGATATATCTGCTGCCTGTTTGTGCTATTCATAGTTGAAGCATGTGGTGTTTCTTTACTGGATCTTTATGCCATGGATCATTGCATTCTTGCTGAATGCTACACACTGCAAAACCAGTGATATAATACAGCCCTTAGGCCACTAACTCAGCTGACATAAATTGGCATTCTTTGTTCATTATTAAGGTAGGCAATTTGGATTTTAAAAATGATCCCAAGCCTCTAAGAGAATAGATATGATAATCTAGGTGACATAGTTCAGTTGTTTTCTAAAATCTGTTTGAAAAAACTAGTTTTAGACATGGAATATGTTTAAACAGGCTGATCAGAGATCTGGCTTCCTCAGAGTGAGAGAGAGATATACAGTGTAAAGTCCCAGCATAGGAAGATGATTCACCACAAGCGTTTTTGTGTATGTATCAATATGTCTGGTGACTGGAGTAGATGCATAAAAGTATAAAACATATCCTCTGCTAATATTTGCTGAGAGGCAGTGCAATCCACGAGAGCATGCCCTGGATAGAAAGCCTGGGTTTTGCATCCCTGCCTGTCATTGACTCACTTGTGTGGCCCTATTCAAGTAATTTCCTTTCTCCGGTTTTCACAAGTACAAAATAGTGCTGACCTTCCTGTGTGATGTGTCTTAATTCTGTTTTTTAATTAAGTGCTTTGAATACTATAATTACGTGTTAAGTACTCATTTGTCAAAGCAGTCATACTTAAGGGGCTAGATTGAGATGAGTCACTGTATTAGAGTGATATTAATCCATTTGCTTAGATATCTCTTCTTGCCTTCTCTGGTGGTACTGAGGAGAGCTACAGGTTAGCAAGTTTAGGTGACTTATGTCTTGGACTCTTTTACATTTGCTCTTAGGGTCAAAAATAGCTTGGCAATGACATGAGACACTTAGCTTCCGTGTTTCCTGCTGTGTCCTATGCCACTGGTTGGTTGCCATCCCATTTCCTCATCCTCTAGGAAGAAAACAACCAGTGACAGGTGCAAGCAGGGACTTAGAAAACTCTCCAGTGTTCCTCATTATTAGAGCACCTAACACCACTTCTTTTAGGGGAGGTGGAGATGGAAAAAGCTTTGCCATTCAGAACTTCCAAAAAAAAGCAACTGTAGCTCTTGGGGTTTTTTCTTTCTCACTTTTCCCTTTCTCACAAGCTCTGAGAAAATGTTACAAGGTCTGGAAAGACGTAAGCCACTGGAGTAGCAAGAGCAGAGGCACTACAGACAGTCATGAAAGCTGGGGGCACAAAATTAACAGATGTTGGAACTGTACCTGACAAGGTGTCCTGAAACTGAAATACAGGGCAGTGCTAGAAGCTTCACCACCATGAGACGTCAACATAAGTATATGCAATCAGTACCTGTAGCAGAAGGTACATATCTGAAAAAAAAAAAAAAAAAGAAGGGGGATATACAAGCAAGCTTGGCAGGAGGTAGGAGCAGCTGAACTTTATTATTGGCAGTGATTTTTAGCTCACAAATCTCTCACAGCCCTGATCTTAGGGAGGGAGGATATCCTTCAGCTCCATTTGGACCCAAAGCTCAGTGGTGAATACTGAGATTTGGGAGTAGGTGCTTTCCACAGCTGCAGAATATTGCTGTCTGACTGGCTGCTTTGCAGTTGGAAAGCTACTTGTAATTTGAACAAATCTAGGCAGGACAACGATACCATGTGGTGTGACCTAGCTGGAATTCTTGCAGTAGGGTCTAGGGTTAGCTTAATTTGTACATTTGCTGGAGCTGTAAATGCTGTACCTGTTACTTTCTCATGTTTGTTTATACTGTCCCGTTTTTCCTCTCTTGCCAGAATGTGTGGGCATGTGAGAGAACCAGGGATGATCAAAAATGAGAGGGACCAAAAAGAGGTTTTAAAAGACTTCTTTCTAAAGTTAGCTTTGGATACTCTCTTGGCTTTCTGTCTCAGCATTGAGAAGCTAGGCCTCACTCCCAGATAGGGAGGATACCTAGGAAAGGAGTTTCCTCCTATCTCTGACTGAAAATGATTTGATTTCTTGGAGCTATGAATTCCTGTACGTCACGCTGTGACTACCGGGCTGTTAAAACCAGGAAACCACATTTGAAGTTCTATGTGTTGCATTACTATCATCCCTACAAGAGACCCTTAGCTTTTATGTATTGACTCTGGCACAGATGTTTTCATAGTAGTTTTGATACTCTCAGGAAAATATTTTTCCTTATTAAATTTTTTGTCTGACTTTGTTAACATTTACTGGCTGTTTTTTGAAACACAGGAAATTATTTGTCCTCTTAAAAAAACAAAACAGAAAACATGCCCCGAACAGCAGTGTGTTACTGAGGAAGTTCCAGACCAGCTTTGAACTACTTGGCTAGGAAGGACTGTAAATTCATGTACACTCAGATGTGATATGGACACATCACAGCCCTGACCCTGCCTTCGCATTTGTAGGAATTCACTGGGTCAGAATTTTCTGAGGTCATGAATAAGCTGGACAGTCTCAGTAACTAATGATGCTGAGCACTGGAATAGGTCGCCTGCGGAGCTTATAGAGCTCTCAGCACAGGCTAAGCAAATATCTCTCAGATAAAGGTCATTCTTCCTAAGGCAGAAATGTAGAGTAGATGGCATCTTGATTTCTTTTCTAACCCTAGTATCTCTGCTTTCATTCATAATTTTCTCTTTTGTGGGATCTAAACATGGTCTTCAAGTCATATTTAACTTTTTCCTTTGGAACTGTCAACAGGGCCAAAGACCTGTCTTGATGTACTGCATATCCTGCCCTTTCAGCATGCAAAATATGGGACTCACTGTGAAAACCGTATGAGACATACAATCTCATTGAGGAAGTATCTATGCAAAAATGAAGAGAGTTTTAATTGTAGTTTGCAAATTATCTGTGGCTCTTTCTCTTGCAAGAAGATGTTTCAACTTAGTTGCTTTGAATATGTGTGGTAAATTTCAATCATTTCTGGAAAACTGATTGTCTGGGAGTTGCCTCTACTTGCCTACATATTTTCAGAAAGTATGAATCATATAAACAACATCGTACAGTACTAGATGTGCATCCATTGTCTTTTCTTGGAAAATCTTTGAGGAAATAGAATTTATCACAATTAATACATTGCACTGTCTCCAGTTTTGCTTTTCCCTTTCATTCCTACATATGCAAACTTCCTTGATCTTTTTCCCACTTCCTCATCTTCCTGACCTACTGTTCTTCTTTCCATGACTGCAATGACAGTTTCCTCCATTACCTTTCAAATTTTAATATCTTTGTATTACAATTTTTCTCCATTTGTTTTTTTTTTTTTAATTAATTTATTTTTGCAATTCTCATTATAATATCGTGCTTCATGCTTAGTTTTGGTCAGTAGTATGTGTTATTTTAATTTTTTCAATATATTATATTTATATATGATATAATAGAATAAGTTTTAGAGCATGGTCATATCTATGTTACCATTCAGTCTGCCTTTGTAACTTATTTTCTCTTCCACTTAGGGAGGAAAAAAAACACGTGCACTTTTTAGGTGAATGTGTGGCATAGTTGGTTTTCAGTGAGTAAAGGCTATCATTAAATATGAGACATAGGGTGAAGCAACATATGAAGGTACTGAACACTGATGGGTTTATTAAGCTGAGGCCATACCCAGGAGTTATTGCTGCCTCTAGGGACAACAGCGTGATCAAGAGAGGTAAAACAATGCTGCTGTTGTAAAGTTGTTAGAATCCTGCGTCTTTGGAAGCCTTTTTTTTGGACCTCTGCCTCCTTTAATTGGACTGTGCTAACTTTAGCAACTACAGTACGTGGAAGATAGATACACAAGATAAAGCCAAACTATATGATTATTCCATAGTTCGTTTGGATTTTTTTCCTTTTTTTTTTCCTCCCTAAAACCCCCACAAAATTATGAATTAACAGTCAAAAGAGAAATAGACTGTGTAATGACTTTTTGAGTAATTCTTTGTTCTTTTGTATTTTATATGATTGATTCTTCCTTAGCATTTACAAATTTATTCATAACTAGCTTCTATCTCAAACTGCAAATGTTTCAGCTGGAATGTACAGTATAGATATTCTCAGGAGGGCTTTTCTACATGGCAAATTTTGAATGTTTTTTAATTTTTCATGTACTCACACTGCTAGCTCTTTCAGGGAAAGGTGATTTTGGCTTTTGTTGGTCTTGATAGGAGAGGAAAAGGCAAGTATTCAGGGATTCTGGTATAAGATTTCTGATGTAGGATTAAGACTTTCAGATGCCATTATAATGCAAATATGAATAGTTAGGAAATAATCATCTCTCTCCAAAATTTCCAAGTATACAGCTGCAGAAAAAAGTTTTTCACCTACATGTACTAAGAAGATTTTCCTCATTTTGCTGTGGCTAGAGTGTTTCTGTAACACAATTAGAACTAGTCAGGCATCTTTTATCATTAAGTCTTTAATGGAAGCAGTTCATTAACTGATACTGTGGCACCAGGAAGGAATGCAATGGCCTCTCAGGATTGCCATCCGAGACTACCACTGCTTCTCGCATGGCCTGAGGGATCATTTGTATGGCCTTACATCCTTACACAACAATATAACAAGCTAAGGCTAGAATAAAACCAAAGTCAACATTTAAAAATATTTCTCAGCAGGAAGAACTATAATCAGGGGTAGTTCCAAGTTTATTTAGGTTTTAGATTTTTCTCTGTTTAATGAGAAGAGAGAGAAACACCATTTTTATGGGAGCTACAAAACCCAGAAACACGTGCTTCTGCATTTCTCTCCGTGACTTTGAAGGGTGTCTCAGCCTTGACACGTGGCCTCCAAAGTCTTGAAACTGTTATAGAAATTATTTCCAAGTGTACTTTGTTGTTCTAAATTTTAGTATGACTTTGTGATCCACGCTGGCAGGGTTGGGATTAGCAAATTCATTTTTGGGTTTAAGACTCTCCGCCTCCTACATTTCAGGATAGTATCTGCGCAACATTCTATGACCCTGCTCCTTTCCTGTGGTTCCAGGTTATTAAGTACAGATTAAATGGAGATTGTGAGAAAGTGTTAATGACTTGTCAGGGCAGTATGGGAAACCTGCATGCTCAGCATGGTGTTGCCTCAAGTTAGGCAAGGGGAAAAGTTAAGCACGGGGTTAGTTTGAACTCCACTCTCTAGAGCCCAGGCACCTGAGTTATGAGCCAGAGTTTGACATTCTCTCTTCAGAGTAGCTGCTCAGAGACACTTTTCCAAAGTTTCAGTCTCTGTTTTTTTTTCCTGATGACTGCTTAAAATAAAATGTAAATGGCCTTTGCAGTAGGAAACAGATGTCCCATTTGAATGTTGAAAGTTTAAAAATTACACTGTATCTTGCCTGTCTTTCTCTCACACCACTGTTCTTTCATTTCCTCTCTGCACAGTATCACTGCTTTGACAGTGGGTAGCCCTCTTATTTACTGGGCAGCATTGGCAAACAGACAGCTTCGGGTTAGAACTGCTACAGGTTAAGGAGTATGTTTAACCTGGCTGTCCCTTGAGGTAGGGATTTGAAAGCTAGAGTATAAAAGCTGGAACATGGCCATATTCTACTTTCCTCTTCTAAAATTTCCAGTTTGAAAGAAACTAGGCTTGAGCTTTGTTAGTTTGACCTCTGTAATTATTAAATCTCCTCCAGCCACCTGCTATGGTGGGGGAGATGGGTGTCTCACAAATGGGTGTATGCTATCCCAAAGAGCTTTGGCATGACCTAGATGTCATTCCAGCTTCATTCTCATTAGGAACTAGACACCAAACTACGTGCATCCAGGGAGCTTTTAGATTAGAAAGGCCTATAAGCTTAAGTAAGTGCCTCTACTGTTAGGTGGAAATTAATAGAGTATTAGGGATCATGATGTTCAGCTGAGATTACCACAGTTTGCTTAAATCATGTTTCAGGTACCTAAATCCTCTTGTAGATTTGGCTGACAGTCTTGTTTTGCAAATGACTGCAAACTTTGGCTTCATTTCACTACCAGTAGTAATGCAAAATCCCCATGGAGAAATTGTCTTACTTGGAAATGATGTGTCAGTTTTCTCATGGGCAGAGCTGAAGTTTGCGTAGGCAAAAAGCTTTCCCCCACTTGGATCTGATTCTAAGTTCATTCAAATCAGTGGAAAGAGTTTCACTCAAGCATAGTCCCCCACAATTTGTGCATGTGAACAGGATGGCATGTGAAGGAGCTTTAAAATAGATTTGAAGCAGGAAAGGGATAAAACGAGGCTCACTAGAGATAAGCCTGGGGGCAGCATGCTAATGTTTGAGGGATGGTGTGCTAGCAAGGTCCTTCGGTCTTCCGTCTCAATGGAGGTAGAGGATGAAGATCCACGGAGCAGTAAAGATGCAAGGGTTATTGATGTGTAAGAAACCACAGAAGCACCTGAGAATTGTCATGTAGGAATTAAGGCTTCTTCCTCCAAAAAGGTGGCAAGATCAATAGCCCAACTGAAGTGCGTCTACACCAATGCATGCAGCATGGGCAACAAACAGGAAGAGCTGAAAGCCGTTGTGCTGTGGGAAAACTATGATGTAGTTGCAATCACAGAAACATGGTGGGATGACTCACACAACTAGAGTGCTGCAATGGATGGCTATAAACTCTTCAGAACGGATAGGCCCGGAAGGGGAGGTGGTGGTGTAGTCCTGTATGTTAGGGAATGTTTTGATTGTCTAGACCTTAATGATGGTGATGATAGGGTTGAGTGTTTAAGGGTAAGAATCAGGGGGAAGACCAACGAGGCAGATATTGTGGTGGGAGTCTGTTACAGAACAACCAACCAGGCAGACGAAATATTCTATAAGCAGCTGGGAGAAGTCTCACAATTGCTAGCCCTTGTTCTCATGGGGGACTTCAACTTACCAGATGTCTGCTGGAAATACAACACAGCAGAGAGGAAACAGTCTAGGAGGTTCCTGGAATGTGTGGAAGAGAACTTCCTAACACAGATGGTGAGGGAGCCGGCTAGGGAGGGCACCCCACTGGACCTGTTTGTGAACAGAGAAGGGCTTGTGGGTGATGTGATGGTTGGAGGCTGTCTTGGGCACAGAGATCAAGAAATGATAGTTTTCAATTATTGGAGAAGGAAGGAGGTGGGTCAGCAGAATTGCCACCTTGGACTTCCAGAGGGCAGACTTTGTCCTGTTTAGGAGCCTGGTTGACCAAGTCGGTTGGGAGGCATTCCTGAAGGACAAAGGAATCCAGGAAGGCAGAACATTTAGGAAGGAAATCTTAAAGGTGCAGGAGCAGGCTATCTCCATGTGCCAAAAAACAAGCTGGCGGAGAAGACTGACCTGGCTAAACAGAATGCTTTGGCTGGAACTCAGGGGAGAAAAGAGAATTTATGACCTTTGGAAGAAAGGGCAGGCAGCTCAGGAGGACTACAAGGAGTCATGAGGTTATACGGGAGAAAATTAGAAGGACCAAGCCCAACTAGAACTTAATCTGGCTACTGCTGTATAAGACAATAAAAAAATGTTTCTATCAACAAAAGGAGGGCTAAGAAGAATCTCCATCCTTTATTGGATGTGGGGGGAAAACATAGTAACAAAGAATGAGGAAAAGGCTGAGGTACTTAATGCCTTCTTTGCCTCAGTCTTTAATAGTGAGAACAGTTGTTCTCCGGGTCCCCAGCCCCCTGAGCTGTAAGACAGGGAGCAGAATGAAGGCCCCATAATCCAAGGGGAAATGGTTAGTGACCTGCTACGCCACTTAGACACACACAAGTCTATGGGCCAAATGGGATCCACCCAAGGTCCTGAGGGAGGCTGGTGTGTTGACCCTGGCCCAAGTGCCCACCAAGCCACTTTATCACTCCCCTCCTCAGTTGCTCAGGGGAGAGAAAATGTAACAAAAGTCTCGTGGATCAAGATAGGGAGATCCCTCAGCAGTTGCCATCATGGGCAAAACAGACTCAACTTGGGGAAAATTGATTTAATTTATGAGCAATCAAATCAGAGTAGGATAATGAGAAATACAAACTAAATTTTAAAACACTGTCCCCCCACCTCTCCCTCTTCCTGGGATTAACTTTACTCTTGAATTCTCTACTTCTTCCCCCACAGTGGCACAAGGGCACGGGGAATGAGGGTTGTGGTCAGTTCGTCACACGTTGTCTTTGCCACTCCTTCCTCCTCAGGAGGAGGATTCCTCACACTCTTCCCCTGCTCCACCATCACAGGAGGTATTTAAAAGATGGGTAGATGTGGCACTTAGGGACATGGTTTAGTGGTGGACTTGGCAGTGTCAGGTTAACAGTTGGACTCAATGATCTTAAAGGTCCTTTTGAATCTAAATGATTCTATGATTTTATCATTTATAAAGGTCACAGTGTACAGCAGAGCACTGTTCTGCTTCTGGGACTGATTGTAAACATAAGCAAAATGAGTAGTTGCCCAGAGCAAAATGGTGAGGGCTTCACTGTGTATCCCAGAGCAGTGGAAGCCAGGCCTGCAATATATTCCCTCTTTTGCTAAGCAATGGTGTTGGGATGTTTGAGAAGATAATAACTGGAATAGAAACAAGTCTTGAAGCCAAAAGAAAAATAAGTATTTCCAAAAGAAATAACCACTGCCTTCAGGAGCAGCAGGAAGAGCAATTCTGTCTTGGAGGGTCTCTTCTCATAATCTTCACTTCAATTCTTGCTTTTTTTTTTTTTTTACTTTTTCCTTTTCTGTGGTAATCTCATGGCTCACTGATTACAGTCACCTCTGAGGCTGCAAGTCTCAGTTCTGTCAGTGCTGCTGAGGGATCTTGACTAAGTTTTTCTTGTAGCCTCTTCTGTGCTGCTGAGATCATTATACCATCCTAACCTCAAAGCATTGGATATCCATGGTTGTCTGGAGAGCTTGTGGAATCTATGTCCTCCAGTTTGCAAAAAACGGCCAAAGTAATAGATGACTCGATCTGGTGTTGATGACAGTACTGCTTCTTGCAGGAGGCTGGACTTGGCTACCTCCAGAGATCCCTTCCACCCTAAAAGTCTTTGATTCCATCTTATCATCCCACGTATAAGATCTCCAGTCATTCATTGCAATAACCGTTAATGCTGCATTAGAATGTCCCTGTCTCATTGTTAGACTAGAAGTGCTGATTTGGTAGATTAGTTGTCCTTTCAAGTAGCTGAGCGCTCTGAAATTTTTGACACTCTATGTATGGGATGGTGCTGATTTATACCAGCTGAGGGTATGGCATTCAAAGTGCCTTTTAATTTTACTTTGTCTATTGTATGCAATTCTGTTTTGTTAACAACTTGTATTAATATTTTAGGAAACATGACATCAAAATGATTGACAATTTTTTTGTTTTATTTTTTTTTTTTTTTGTTTTAATTTCTAAAATAAAAGAAGCTAGAGCATACTGTTGCTTCAAGCAAATTCTGCTTCTAGTCCTGGAGTTGAAGCATACAATAGAATAGGCAGCTTTTATTTCAGACTGTCATAGCTCCCTTTGGTCCAATAAATTTAAAAGCAAGTGGTTTCTATGTAGGCCCTTTTTGTATCAGCATTATTTTTACATACAAATCACTCAAAAAAAAAAAATACAAGAGGGGAATATTCTTCCCAGTTGTGAGACCTCAAAGTGATATTGTTTTGACTGGACATTCACTTATAGGATAAATGCACGTCACTGCAACAAGTTCCCAGAAATATAATTACTGTGCTGCCAACTCTTTCACTTGTTCTGCTCTGTAAACGGGGTACAGCCATGCAGCCACAGTAATGGTCAGAAGACGTTATATGCCATGTGCAGTCCAGGTGAAATACAGGACAGTCCAGTTAAAATACAGCAACAGGATTCCTCTGCATCTGCTCTTAGAAGAGCAAACTTCAGCTTGCTCAGGGCTCAGCTGGGAGAGATTCCATGGGAAGCTTTCATGGAGGATAAAGAAGCTAGCGAGTGCTGGGAGTTTTTCAGCATCGCTCTCCTGGAAGCCCAAACACGGTTCATCCCCTTTAAAGGTAAAGGAAGTAAGCAGAGCAAGAGACCCCTTTGGCTTAACTGTGAGCTTCTGAGTCTGCTCAAAACCAAGAGAAAAGCGTACCAGAGATGGAAAAGTGGAAGAATACCCATTGAGAACAAGGGTACTGGCAGGGTGTGCAGAGATGCAGTTAGAAAAGCAAAAGCTCAGCTCAAATTGAAATTGGTCAGAGATATCAAAAATGACAAGCAAAGGTTCTTCTGGTATGCAAACAACAACAGGCAGAAACAGAAGGAAAATACTGGCCTGCACTTAAACAGGAGAGGTGAGTTAGTCACCAACAACACTGAAAAGGCAGAGGTTCTCAACACTTCCTTCACCTCTGTTTTTACCAACACTGTTGGGCCCCAGGTCTTGGGAACAAAAATCCAGGTTGATGGATTTTGAGACACCACCAGTGAAGGCAGAGTTGGTATGTGAACTATTAGGGGAGCTTGGCCCCTACAAACAGATGGCCCGTGACATTATCCACCCAAGGGTGTTAAGGGAGTTGGCTGATGTCATTGTGAGGCCACTCTCCATAATCTTTGAGAAGTCGTGGAGATAGGGGGTTGTCCCAGAAGAAGGCTAATGTCACCCCCATCTACAAGAAGGGCTTAAAGGAGGATCCAGGAAATTTTAGGCGTATCAGTCTTGCTTCAGTTCCTGGGAAAGTTATGGAACAAATCCTCCTGGGGGCTATCACAAGTTAAATGAAGTATGTGATTGGGAAATGCCAGGACAGATTCATCAAGGGCAAATCATGCTTGATAAACCTGATCACCTTCTATGACAAAGTAACCTGCTCAGTTGATATGGGGCAAGCAGGGGACATTGTCTACTTGGATTTCTCTGAGGCTTTTGACATGGTTTCCCACAGCCTCCTCCTAGAGAAACTGACGCGTTACAGTCTAGACAAGTGGGCTGTGCAGTGGGTGGGAACTGACTGACAGGCCGCACCTTGAAATATCTCCTTTTCAAACTGGCAACCAGTCACAAGTGGGGTCCCCCGGGTATCGATATTGGGCCCAACACCGTTTAATATCTTCCTAAGTGATCTGGATGATGGGAGCAAGTGTATCCTGATGAAGTTTGCTGATGACACCAACCCGAGTGGGGAAGTGGACACTTCAGAAGGGAGAGCCACCCTGCAGGAAGACCTGGATAGGCTGGAAGAGTGGGCTAACAAGAACCTTATGAAGTTCAACAAGGACAAGTCTTGCACCTGGGAAAACATAATCCAGGAGTTCAGCACAGGCTGGGATCTACCTGTCTGGGGAGCAGCTCTGTGTAAAGGGTCCTGGGGGTCCTGGTGGACAACAAGCTCAGTATGAGTGAACAGTGTGTTGCAGCAGCAAAGAAACCCAACTGGATGCTGGGTTACATCAGAGATAAAGAAGTCATTATCCCACTCTGCTCAGTGCTTGTCAGGCCACACCTGGAATTCTGTGTTCAGTTTTGTTTACCGCTGTACAAAAAAGATGGGAACAGGCTGGAGAGGGTCCAGAGAAGGGCCACAAAGATGATCAAAGGACTGAAAAACCTGCCAAATGAGGAAAGACTGAGAGGGATGGGTTAGTTCAACCTTGAGAAAAGAAGGCTTAGGGGAGACCTTATGACCATGTTCCAGTATTTAAAGGGTGGCTGTAAACAAGGTGGAGACTCCCTTTTTACAAGGAGTCACATGGAAAAGACCAGGGGTAATGGATACAAGTTACTCCTGGTGAGATTCCATTAGGACACAAGAGAAATATTTTTCACAATGGCAACAATCAGCCATTGGAATAATCTCCCCAGGGAAGTGGTGGATTCCCCAACATTGGACGCTTTTAAGATTCAGCCGGACAGGGTGCTGGGCCTTCTTATTTAGAGTGTGCTTTTGCCAAGACAGGTTGGACTAGATGATCCTTGAGGTCTCTTCCAACCTGGTATTCCATGATTCTGTGACTGAATACAGTGCAGGAGGAACTATATACTGACTTGAAGACAGAAATCTCTGTTATACCTGAACAGTAGCAAGTAAACAGAAAGACAAAAATCTAAGGGGCCTGAGGGTCTTGTGTTAGTCACGTGTTCCTGCATTACTGAAGTACCGCTAGACTGTAATGGAAGTGTTGGCCTTGCAGCAAAGAGGAGGTTCTGGAGGACATGGTCCATACATTTGCATATACATGTGAAATGGCAAATGCTGCAGGAAACTCTGAGCTCGATAATGCATAGGCACGACTCAGATGTTTTGGTTTTAGCATTCTGTGAAAAAATCCAGCAACATCCAGGCGGTCTTGTAGAAGCAGTAGTTCAAAGTAGTCCAAAACAATGCTTTGCCATGAGTACGGGTGCCTATTTCTTTTCTGCGTGGAGAACAGTCTAAATGTTTCCTTCTGTGATTGCTTAGCTGATGCCATTGCACACTGTTTACATGTACCTGATTACCACATTGTCAGTAAAAGTTGAAGAACAACTTGTGGTTTGCCAAAAATTAAAAAGGATCATCAGTAAGATAGTTTTACCTTGGCAATGAAAGTAATTACACATGACATCAAAACAAATACAGATGCTCCTTTTGAGAAAAGGTCTTTTAGGGACACTGTATCAGCGGAACTAGCTATGAATTTTTAAAAGTTCTAAATTTTCATATTATGTGTATTACTGATTATAATTCCTCTGATTCTCAGTAAATATAGCCACAATTTTATTCAATTGCCATGCATGGTCTGTAGGCCTATTACTTTTCCTTTTTACCCACTTTTATGCTTTTTTGTATAAATACTTGACCTTGATATAGTTATGACTTTTTTTTTTTGGTGGGATAAGAATTATATTATCTCTGTGCTTTCTCTTATTGTGAAGAATTCTCTTTTCTTATATTTGGTAAGATAAATACAGGGGTGATCTTTATATGACTAGAATGAGAAAAGTCCTGTGAGGTTCCAATCCCCACCAACCTCAAGGACATGTAAATTGCAAAGCCATTATCTCCCTTGCCTATGAAAATAGCTCTGGAAAAAGCTAAAGCATATTCAGTTGTTACCATTTGTGAAGTTCTCCCTAGATGTTTTCTGGCGCTGAATGTCTCTAGAAAGAAATTACTGTCATTTGTTGGTAGTCTGAGGAGCTTATAATACATCTCTGAATCCTCTCTGTTTCCATCCAAAATTCTTAAATTGTACAGATCCATAGCACTTTGACCATGGCTGTCCACTGCTCAAAGACCCTTTTCTGTATGGAGATGATTGAGATCACATTAGCATTGTCAGGTTTTTCACTAGAGGCCATGAGGAATCATTTAGGACTCTTATGGCCAGCATCTGTAGGCTCTTACCTCCATGAATTGAATGGGCTGAGCAGATAGAGAAAAGAAGGCTGCTCGTAGATTGCCCGCATAGAAGGGCGTAAGTAGCTCCCTCTCTGTATTGGAGGATAACTACTGATTTGACATGGTTGTGGTGCTCCCCATTGAGACAAAGAATATTAGCACTTTACAAGGCACCAAATAAACCCTAGTGGGTTTATTCACAGTTCTCTTCAGAACTGTGCATGGTTCTGGTCACTCCATTTGGAAAAATGCATTAGAATAGAAGTAGCTGCTGAGAAGGGTGATGGTAAGAAGGAAAGCCTGGTTTATTAGAGAGGAATAACAGATCCTGGCTTTTATAGTTCCACAAAAAGGCTGAGAAAAGGTATATGATTTGCTGTAGATAAATGTAAAGTAAATTCCAGGGTGGAAAGCATCTATTTAAGTGAAAAGATAACAGGCACAATCAGAAGTCAATACAAGCTAACCATTGGATTGAGAGCAGCCCTGAGGAGGACTTGGGTGTGTTGGTGATGAGAAGCTCAACATGAGCCACCAATGTGTGCTTGCAGCCTAGAAAGCCAACCGTGTCTGGGGCTGCATCAAAAGAAGCATGGCCAGCAGGCTGAGGAGGTGATTCTGCCCCCTCTACTCTGGTCTCCTGAGACCCCACTTGGAGTACTGCATCCAGCTTTGAAGTCCTCAGCACAGAAGCACATGGACCTGTTGGAGTGAGTCCAGAGGAGGGCCACAAAGATGACCAGAGTGCTGGAGGACCTCTCCTGTGAAGACACTGAGAGAGTTGGGATTGTTCAGCCTGGAAAAGAGAAGGCCTTTCAGTATCTGAAGGGGGCCTAGAGGAAAGTTGGAGACGGACTTTTTACAAGGGCATGCAGTGATAGGATGAGGCTTAAGGGCTTCAAACTGGAAGAGGGCAGATTTAGATTAGATATTAAGAAGAAATTTTTCACTATGAGGGTGGCGAGACCCTGGAACAGGTTGTCCAGAGAAATTGTGGATGCCCCATCCCTGGAAGTGTTCAAGGCCAGGCTGGATGGGCTTTTGAGCAGCCTGGTCTAGTAGGAGGTGTCCCTGCCCATGGCAGGGGGATTGGAACTAGATGGTCTTTAAGGTCCCTTCCAATCCAAACCATTCTATGATTCTATGCTTCTTGGATTATTATGTTTACATTAGAAATTAAAAAAATTTGTGCTGTCATAGAACAGGCCTTCTGGAATAGCCTTGGCTATTGGAGCAGTGCACATAAAAGCCTGACTGATTTTAAAATGAAGCTTCATTAGTTTTTGAAAGGGATTAGATGATGCGGCACCTGTGGTTATCAGTGGACTAGAACAAGTGATTCGGCAGATGCTTTGTGGGAGCATCTCCCACAAATCTAGGAGATTTGTGCAGCGCATCCCCTCTCTGGAAATCAAAAAGAACATGATTATGATTATATTAATCACCTTTATCAGCCTTTTGGCTACAATTTACCCATGAGTTATTGCAAGACCACACCACATTAGGACAACACTTAACCTGTGTTGCAAGACTATGTAGAGTCCCATGCTTGCATGGCCAACGAACAGAAATTGCTGGAATAGAGGGAAACGTCACAAGGTAGTCATGTTCCTTTTTCTCTGCCCTCTCTGACGATTGAACCTAAAGTAGGAATGTAGGTAGTAGCTTTGCCACTAAGGATCTTTCAAAAGGTGGAAAAACTGTTCACTGTATGTTCACTGATTTTACTGTGGGCATGTTAATGAATGAATGTTAAGTGTCTGACAACCTAGTCCCAATTAAAGAATACATTTTAAGGCATTTTCAGGCATAATACCATTCCTTATGGAATTGTGGAAGAGCTGCCAATGACTCTTTTATGGACGAGATACAACAGAGCTAACAGGTAGACTATGAATCCAAATTTGCCTCAAGCTCTTCCCTGCATGACAGAACATTCAGGGAAGAATTTCCACACTTCTGCACTTGATTCAGTGCCTAGAGATATGAGAGGAAATGGGAAGCAGGTCTAATCTTTGTTTCTTTTCCTTGGCAATTTCAATTCATGAAAATACTTTCTGTGCCCCCAAATGCAAATCTTCCTCTGCTGATCTCACTTTCTTCTCTACAGTCTTTAAACAAAACAATGTGATATTAGAGTTGGCTTAGAATGAGAAGAAGTTGCTGTGCTAGCTAAAAAGTTGGCACCACACCTTCTATTCAGAATGCTGCACATTGGTGGTGTCTGTTCAGATAACCTCTAGCTACGGTTGAGTAATACCACAAATGGGGAAAACCCTAGAGAAATAGGAAAATCCCTAACTGTTTGTGCATTGTGTAAGTGTATTTTGCTTAGGCTCTTTGCCAAAGCAGATATGAATCAAAGATGCTCTCTGTATAGGAATAAAATGTACTATCATGTTCAGGATCTTATTTTTGCATAAGACACCCACAGCATTTGTGAAAGGGGAAGAAAATTTCCATTCTGGTTTTAGTGTGTTATGTTTTTCTATTGCATTCATCACTGAAAATTCCTGAAAACAAAAGATATAGAAAGTGGGAGAGGAACTTGGTTAATTTATTTGAGTTCTTCTTTGAGACAAATGGTCTCTTTTGACTATTTTGCAAAATGATTATAAAAGAAAATACCACCACCACCCCCCTTGGTATTGTACAATAAAAAAACCCACTTATTACAAAAAAGGAATTGAGCTGTGACCAAATGCTCGCTGTAAATGGCAAGTGCTTGTGCAGATGTTTGATTATTTATGTAAACCTTCCCAACAACTCCTCACCCAGAACAAAACCAAGTGCCCAAGAACAGCAAAACATCTCCCTACCAGAATAAAAATCACTGACAGATATGTTTCTTTTTTTTTCACATGGAGAAGATGAGAAAATAAACACAAGATGGTAGTGGAAAGTGCTCAAATGGTAGGATTCATCTGAGCAATAGTGAAAACCAAGATTTGATTAGGGCAGACTAGAAGGTATATGAGGATTTCTGCATTGTCCTCCAGACCCACAGAAGTGTGTGGGTTTTTTCACGTTTGTAACTTAAGATACTTTATTTACATAAGATTTGCATTTTTCAGGTTTCATAACAGGGACTCCAAAGTACTGGCCTTCTTTAAATAAAAGGCTGAATCCTCTGAGTTTTGTGAGATTTTTGTTGTTTACTTCAATGGGACCTTGTTTTTTTTTCTAATGTATTTTTGCACCATGATTGTAACCAGAAAGAACGCTTTGTTTGATGATGGTGTTCTAAGAAATTTTGACTGGCAATTGAGAACTCTCTCAAGCCACCTAACCAAAATATTTTCAATAGTCTGGCTGCAGAATGGGAAATGAAAAATACGAAAGTAATTTGCTAAATTATCAACCTCATGAGAGATTAATTTCTTCCAGTAAGCAGTAGCTCAGCAATTAGTTGATCCAACAGTTAGGTTTTCTCACCAAGAAAGCTAGTTCCCTGACTCACTCACTCAATTTTTTGCAGGCATTTTGTATATTTGTCTATTCCACTCCCTAAGGCCATGGAGAGCCTCAAGTACAGAGGCTGAATTCAAATTGTCCTGCATACTCCTGCAGGGTTTGATTCGAAATAATTCAAAATTAGGGCTTTGAAACAGCAGTTAAAATTCCAGTGGAATTTTATACGAGTTGGCAGGTTCCACTTTTATTGGTTTAGTGTTGCACTGAATTATTCAGAAAGCTATAGTCCTCTTTGTGTTGATGAATCTGCATTGGGAGAATCAGCTAACTACCAGTGAAGGCTGTTTTGTGTGTGGGGGCAGAAATCATTCATAAATGAGAAATATTTCTGTGAACATAGGGCAACAGAAATGAGGTCACATCAGTTACATTTTTCAGTCTTTCAGGGGGATTTGAGGAATTTATGAAACCATTGAAATAGAAGTACCCCAGTTGTAGAACAATTATGTAAAGAAGTTTGGGTTTTTATTTTATTTCCTTCATTGAGTGTCAATGTAGCATTGTGAAGAAGCATCCAAAGTAATATCTGTAACAATGTCACAAGCAATTGTTATAATCCTCAGTCTGTGAAACTATGACCATCTCTATGTTTTTTATAAAAAGTGGTTTAAAATACCACCTTTTATTCATCTGTACTTTCATAAGTCATAGTGACAAACTGCCAATTGTAAAAGATGACAACTTACCTCCAGAAGTGATGATTAAAAATGTGCCAAAAGGTCAAAGGAATGAGAACTAATACAGGTTAGGTACTGGTGACTGGTTTCCTAAAGGCCTTCTTTAAAAACAAGCTTATCTAGCTAAAAACTTAAAAGCAGCAATGTCAGGCCAAAACCACACTTCTTAGATACTTCAGGCAGCTGCCACAGCTGCCATTTCTCACCTGCAGCAATAATACGATTTTCCTCTACAGCTGTGTTTATGAGGAGGACAGAATTACCTGTGGATGAAAGCCTCATGGAAGACCAAGCAACAGTTATTTTATGATGTGCTAATGCTTAATCCAGGCTGCAGACTCTGTGTTTGTCTACAACTTGAAAACTTCCAAACATCCTCTGAGAAGCTTTTGCTGGCTCTGAAACTCGCAGCTTGTTGGCTTATTGACAAGATTCTAAAGTGTTTTAAAAGGACTGAGAGTTGCCAGTCCATTTGAGAGCAGCAGATGGTGCCTGCTTCTTTTGTGGGTGTGACAAAAGTGTCTTTGTGAATGAGACACTGATTTTAAAGGCAAGCAGAGGGGAACATATATGCTGTATGCAAAGGACTACTGCTATAAGTGCTATGTCAGAAACTTGAATGCTAGAACATCAGAAAACAGTATTTGCTGGCTAAGTAATAGCCTTTCTTTAGAATGTCATGCATAGTATTCAAAATAAGATTTGTTATTTTAATCCTCTACAGAATTTTAGTGTATGGTTAAGTGTTTAATGGATGTACTCTGTCTGAAAGATAGCTGGAAACTTCTTAAAATCTCAGTGTCAGGTTCACTTTGCCTCTTACGAAAACACTTTCTGACTTGGACATGGTAAGTACTGTGCCTGAGTAATTTCATTTTCAGGATTCTGAGCCAGATAGTTCTCAGTAATAAAAAGGCAAGTCTTATTTCTAAACTTCATTTGCAGTTACTGTAATAATTCCTTCCATTGGCCTAGCGTGACCTTCTAAAAATCATATAATATTCAACAGTGTTCTAGGTATCTCCCATTAAAAAAATTGCTTGGTTTCTTTGCCCTGGTATGAAGCAGTCCATTGTAAAGTTTGAAAAAACAATACATAAGCTATTGGCCAGTGTGAATGGGAGTATGTGATAAAAAGATGCGTGTATGTGATGGAACTGTTGTACTTGTTACAAAAATTACACCTCAGTAGAAATATGTGAAAATAAGGGTAATGCTGATCTTGTGTCCCCGTATGTATCAGGCTGTCATATGCAGTGGTGCATATGAAAATACATTTTCATTGTATTTGAAAATCTTTTTTTTTTGTCTTGAGAATGATTTCTGTTGTGAACTGTGAATATGTTTACTTGTTTAAGGTATGTTTATATTTGTGTGCAATGATTAAGCAATATTTATTTTTATTGTTACCTCAGCTTTTATAATATTTTTTTTTCTGTTTGCAGGGGATTCATTGTAAAAGCAAACCTTCCAGTGAGTATACATCATTCACACTTTTACTCCATTTATTTTTGGAAGATAAAGATAATTTATTGAGGAAAATAAATTCACTTCCCTGGTGACATCAGATCACTGTCATCTAACAGGGTATTTACCACCAGTTTCCTTGTACAAAACATTGGAAACTGGTAGGCTCTGATAAATAATAGATTTGAAATGATTGTGCGTTATTGCCTTATAATTTTCCTTACCATAAATGATCATTGGGAGAATTTGCTTAGTCATTTCACGTGTTTTTATTGCTTCTACTTATTATTATTGCCTACAGTAATAATACAGGATCTTG
The DNA here is from genome assembly GCF_963924245.1 of Chroicocephalus ridibundus. Classification (NCBI taxonomy): domain Eukaryota; kingdom Metazoa; phylum Chordata; class Aves; order Charadriiformes; family Laridae; genus Chroicocephalus; species Chroicocephalus ridibundus. Next base: position 198,624,579 of record NC_086284.1, read on the forward strand.
AATTACCTGAACTCTGAAGCCTCCATCAATCACTCCTCCATTGCCCATGGTCACTTGGCAGGGAAGTATGAGGCAGCTGCCTTGCCAGCAGTCCCCTCGGAGAAGACAGTCCTAGCTGGAGGCCCAGCTCTGAGCGCTGCTTGTCTCCACGGTGCCTTTTCTGGGTCCGTGTGGCAGAGCATCCACAGAGAGGGAGAAGCTGCAGCCCTGAGCCGCAAGCGTGTGAGATGCTGATGCTATGGCGTGGGGCGAAAGCCAAACTTCAGCTGTCATGAGTCTAACTCTGAAAGTGTGGTATTTATGGCACACGTGTTGAGGGGGAGAGAAAGAACACGGCTGTGGAAGGGATACAGTTAAAAGTCCCACCTGAAAAAGTCTCTACACTTCTACCGGTGAGCAGAGTGAACCATTGGTGGCTGGTCCAAGGATTGTGAATGAATCTTTTTAGGATTAGGCAGCTGAGCTGCTAGTTACACAAACTATGTGGAAGGAATTGTAGAAGAGGAGAGAAACAGGGGTGCTGTCCTTTTCTCTGCCTAGCTGAAGCATGCCTTCATGCCCTTGGGCAGCACAGGCTGGGGAAGCCAAATCCTTCAACCCTGGCCTCAAAGGGAAGGACACCTGCAATGCTGTTGATTACGAGTTAAAGTCTGTGGTGGGTATTACACAAATGCAGATCTAGATAGTGGAGACTCACTACAGGTACCACGAGGTGGTGATTCATTCCACCCATCTTAGGACAAGGTGAATTATGTGCTGGGAGGGAGGCGAGAGGGGTTCTCCCTCTCTGCTGACGGCCAGAGGTACTTAGATGATGCACATAAGCTTAAACTAGATGTTTAACTCTTAGCTGGATATAGACTTTGGGCACTGAAGAATTTGTAAACTAAAGATCCTTATCTTGCAAGATGATATACATAAAGCAGAGCTGGTTGTAGGTTTTCAGTTTTTGCCTGAGAATGACTTATCAGCTATCTTTAATACAAGTAACGTGTAGGATGACTCAGCCTTATAGGGATGATGAAAAAACATTTTTTTAGTCTTCATCCTAGTTCACTTGTGCAACAGTGGGTGTATGCTCATTTCCATACTTCCTTTTCTATAGTCATTCTTTTTATTATTTATTACTTGAGGTAAAATTACCTTAAAAGACCTTAACTGTATAATAGAGCACCTTTGCAGTAGTCATTGCTTTTAGGTGCAACAAAAAGATGACTTTATTTCCTAGAATTTGCAGGAATTCATCATCTCAGTTGTATTTGGCAACATAGCTTTGACTCTGCCTTCTCTCTCCTGCTCTTAGTAGTACCTAAGGGATACTGTAGTATTTGAAATTCACTCTAATACATTCAGACATTGATGTTAATATATCAATGACTTAAAAAAGTCTTACATTCTCAGAAAATTTGTTTGGCACAATGTATCACTGTGTTGTGCATTCTCCTTGAAAGTTTGAAATACTTTCTAAACATACAACTGTGAAACCCTTCTAATTTACTGTGCATTGAAATCTATTGTGAAAGAGAGGCTGTCATCCTGAAATTTAATCAATTTCATAATTGGGGTAAGTACTTTTAAGTAGCGAATTTTGGTGTTTATTAACTGAAGTGCACCATGTGCTTATCTTAGGAGAGGATATCTAGTTTATGAATGTCATTGAATCATCGTAATGCACAGATGCAGCAGATACTGTGGTAAATCATATGCAAATAGGTTTGAAATGCTACTGTAATTTATACTCATGGAATGATGCTCCAGTGAACCAGTTTTAGTGTGCTTTAGATATACTCGCAGATCTAGCACTGTCAGTATCCTAAGTAGTTCAGATTCTTACAATTCTTGTAGGGAAGAAATATCAGCCAAAAAGCCAGTTAGGATTTTCTATGGGGTGTTGGCCTGGGCCTGTTATTCGTGGGTTTTCTCTGCAATTCTTTTTGCTGTTCTCCAATTTAATCTTCTTGCCTGAGGCTTCAAATTATCCACCTAACAATTTCTATTGCGTATCCATTGCTCAGCTGTGGCATACATAAGTGTATGTACTCTGAGTGTACATAAGGTGTGTTTCGCTGTCGTGACAGTTCGGGTTGATTGCTGCATCATCAGATAAAAAAAATAATCTGCTGTGGTTGAGCTGATGGCAAAAGTACAAGGAAAATGTCTACATGCTGAATAATAAGCCTTGGCTTCTTTATGCCCGGGCTGATATGTGTCCATAATTAAGGAATCTTTTATTACAGCAACAATCCCTCTCTCATGTAGGGCTAATTACAGTTATAATTCATAAACATAAAATTTAGGCAAGATTTATTTAGGCAAGATTTACTCGGCAAATGTTTTGTGTAGCAAGATGTACCTTTATGTCCTCTGGGGTGTAGATTGAACTGCTCATGAGAAAAGGAGAGAGGTGTGTGTGTTCCAGAGGAAACTATGTAAGGTGGGGATTAAAAGATGATAAGGTAAGAGTTTACTGAATAATTAGTCAGAAATGAGTCTCATACTGTGATGATTTACGGAATGAAAATTATTTTCTGTCAGCTCTTGCTTGTATCGTATATTTATTGCGATCCAAAACTAATATCCTCATGCATGATATCCATTTAAATTATTATTAATAAGTTTTACAGCATCTTTTGCAATTCTCAAAATGTATCATAAAAATAATGGAAAAAAGTAGAAAGTGGAAGAGTCATTTCATTTTATCCAATGTATTATTTGTTTGTTCTCAGTTTGAAGGTAGAAACTCTGATCAAGGAAGACAGTGTCCCTGCTTACAGACAGACAGTGGTCCCTAAAACTGTGTTTGTGCATCTGCCTGATAATGATCCAATGTCAGTAGGGAACCAAGGTATGACTTAGGATTCTCCTGAGATAGTCCCAGGCCTGTGACATCTGATAATACCATACCTTTGGCAGTAATAACAAAGGACCGAATTCAATTAAGTCGTGACAATCTCTCCTAAAAATAAGTAGGGTCAAGTAATATGCTCAAATTCACCCAAAGAGAATACTTTGTGAAGAACTGTCAGCTTTGACAATGTATATATATAGATATATATATACAGACACATTGCTCTTCCTTCGAATCATTTCTACACAGGCACAGGAATAGGCAAGATTAGGCCTGGATCAAGACATTTACACCAATAACCAATGAATTAAGCAGGAATAGTTGCTCCTGGATACCATTTGGTATCTGCAACTGCATGTCATACGATGCAGTCCAAAAAATAGCTTTTTGAGCAAAGAGACAGAGCTAAAACTAATCATTACATATCACATTATTAGTAATAATTATCAGGTAGTTCTGCAATATAATAACCTCCCATTTAGCTGTGGGTGTATTGATTGTGTGTTGTACAATAGCTTTCCATCCTGAGATACCTTCAGGATTATTACACCACCCATTCTTGGAGCACGGAATTTAGTGGTCACATCTGGCTGCTGTGCACTGTATTACTTAAAGCTGCCTCATCTCTGTGGAAAGATGTTTATAAATTCTTCAAAAGTCAATGTACTCCACTGTGCTTAAAGCCTAATTTTTATAGTTTGTATGATCTGTGTTTTTTCTTTGGTTTGCACAAATTGTCTTCTCTCATAGCCAATATTGCCTTGGATAATTGAGAGTTGACTCTACTGGCAGTTGAGGTAAAGTGTCCTTGTTTTTCCATACTTTTCCACTTAGTTCATATCAGCATGTCCTGTTGCCTCCAAAAGATGCTTAATGACACAAAATCAGGGTAATGGAGTGGAGATTCAGGTGTGAAGCATTTTTCTTTTCTGACTTTTGATATGCATCATAGAGGACTTATTTCTCCTGATACGAAGTGTGAAGGCAACTTAGGACCTGGCAGATTCAAGCCAAGGTACCACATTTGTGTCAGCCTGTCTTCACATCCTGCATTTATCAGTATGCGATCCCTGACAATGGGCTTCAGCTGCAACTGGACACTGTGAAAGTGAGCATCTCATAATATAAAAAGAGGTCCTGTACAGGTTAATACACTTCCAGTCTTTAAATTTAGAGACTTTCCTTCATTGGAGGGGTAAGTAAGGGTAACATTTGCCCTTCCTCCTTCCCCACATCCTACCTTTACTCTGTGAAAACTGTGGATGTGTCTTCCATGCAAGTCAGTGGGCATCCACACTTGACAGCAATTCTTGGCTAGACATTGAAGGATGCACCTTTTTCTGATGATTTGAGTTAAGAGTGTTATCCCATATTTTATGGCAAGCACAGTATTGTGGCCCTGCTGTTTCACGCTGTGCTCTTCACTGTACTACTTGAACTCCTTCTAGGAGTATGTTCAGCAGTACGACTAGTAAGAGTCAAATGTTTTTTTGTTCTTCCAGCCTGTCCCTGGGGGTGGTGGTGGGTGGGTGGGGGGAGAATGTGCAGTGAAATATTTTTTTTTACTTCAGTGTCTTTTAACTTTCATGCTATGTACCGAAGTTAGAAAGGTAAGAAATGTTTTAAAAAAAAATTACTGTGATGTAGGTACAGCTAAAATGAGGTGTGCTTCGTTGTACACCACAAAGCCAAGGGGCAAAACCCTATTTCCTGGCTATTTGTTCTGATAATTTCTTGAACTCATAATTTTTGGGTCTACAAGCAATTTATGTGAGGTAGAAAAGCCCGAGGAATATGCACTGGGGATTAAATCCACTGTACCAACATAAATTCATAAATAAATAACTGATTTCTGTGCAGGACACTTTGAGAAGTGGAAAGAGATGAAATCTGGCCAACTGATGAGATTTGGGGACTTAAGACTGTTTTTTTTTCTTTTACATTAGCCTACAGAAGATGGCTTTGCAAACTGATGTCCTAAGGCTTTAGGATGACTAAATTTGCATAGAAAAATAAGATGAGACATAGTAATGGTGTTCTGTGCCTACTACGATTTATACCTTGAAGAAGGCCTGGATATTATCTATTCTGCTCTTGCTGTTCTGGTCTAAAGGAGAAGTCCTACAGGTGTGAGGGATTTTTCCATGACTAGGAATGCAATGGTGCCCTCTTGTGTGAAAAATGATATTTTAACAGCAGTTGAGATCATCAGCCAATCCTAAAATTAAACTACTACCTATGAGAGTGGTCACAATATACAGGTAGTGTTTTGGAAAAACGTTTGAATAAAATATTAGTCTAGCCATGATCTAGAAGATCTGATTATTTAAAACCACTGTTAGTCTAGGTGTGCTCTGCTAGCCTTAACCGTTAGAGACATGTGAGTCCTTCCTCTTGCGGATTAACACAAAATCATAGAATCATAGAGTGGTTTGGGTTGGAAAGGACCTTAAAGATCGTCTAGTCCAACCCCCCTGCCATGGGCAGGGACACCTCCCACTAGACCAGGCTGCTCAAAGCCCCATCCAGCCTGGCCTTGAACACCTCCAGGAATGGGGCATCCACAACTTCCCAGGGCAACCTGTTCCGGTGCTTTACTACCCTCACTGTAAAGAATTTCTTCCTGATATCCAATCTAAATCTCTCCTCTTTCAATTTAAAAGTGTTACCTCTCATCCTATCACTACACTCCATGATAAAGAGTCCCTCCCCGTCTTCCCTGTAAGCCCCCTTTAGGTACTGGAAGGCTGCTCTAAGATCTCCCTGGAGCCTTCTCTTCTTCAGGCTGAACAACCCCAACTCTGTCAGCCTGTCTTCATAGGAGAGGTGCTCCAGCCCTCTGATCATCTTTGTGGCCCTCCTCTGGACTTGCTCCAACAGGTTGATGTTCTTCTTATAGAGCTGGACACAGTAGTCCAGGTGGGATCTCACCAGAGCAGAGTAGAGGGAGAGAGTCACCTCCCTTGACCTGCTGGCCACGCTTCTTTTGATGCAGCCCAGGATGTGTTTGGCTTTCTGGGCTGCAAGTGCGCATTGCCTGCTCATGTTGAGCTTCTCATCAACCAACACCCTCAAGTCCTTCTCCTCAGGGCTGCTCTCAATCCATTCTCCACCCAACCTGTATTTGTGCTTGGGATTGCCTCGACCCAGGTTCAGGACCTTGCGCTTGGCCTTGTTGAACTTCATGAGGTTCTCACAGGCCCACCTCTCAAGCCTGTCCAGGTCCCTCTGGATGGTATCCCTTCCCTCCAGCGTGTCAACTGCACCACACAGCTTGGTGTCATCAGCAAGCTTGCTGAGAGTGCACTCGATCCCACTGTCCATGTTGCTGGCAAAGATGTTAAACAGCACCGGTCCCAGTACCAACCCCTGAGCCAGGAAATTTATTCCCAAACCCCATCTGTAATGCAGTTCCTTCCAACCTCCCTGCGTTGTTAGTGAAGCCAACTACATCTCTTGGCCATGTAAAAGTCTTAGGTAAAGTACTGGCTTTGCTGAAGTCATTGGTGACTTTCTTACTGGTTTCAGTAGAGCTAGAGCTTCAGCTTTGGTGCTTTCTCTCCCCCAGATATCATGTGCACAATGACATTTCTCTATATTTGTATTTGTCTTTGCAGGTGGCCTTTTTAATAGCTTCTGCCATGACGCTCCTGCATCTTTGTCTTCTATGGTACTGAAAAGCATGAAGATCTCAACAGTGATGAAATGTGTCCAAGGAAGCCCATGCTCTCTTCATTTAAACATTAAAGGAACTCTGAGTCTGGATGGTAGGAAGCAGATTTGCTACTGTATCATTTCTGTCTACTTTTTGCTTATAGGTGTCCAGCCAAATTTTGTGGCATATTGCAATATTTGTGTCCAAGCTGTTTTCATGCAGTTATATCAGAAAGATTTTTTTTTTTGTGAAATCATTTACTACAAGCCAGGGTAAAGCCCTGGCCTTTCTCAAGGGAATGAGAACTAAGATAATGAATTCAAGACAACTGAATTTTTACTTCCAACATAATACACTTGTTCTCTACCCGTGCCCCTAGCTGCCCTTGCCTTTCTTGGTCTGTCACAGGTGCACACACACACTCTCACACAAATTCTGTCTGCACTGGTCACTCAGACATGAGTGACTGTCCCAACAGAAGGAGAAACAGTTTCTGTGTCTGAAGTTACAATTCTGCGCTATAATCTATTTTTACTAGCACCTTGCCATTCGTGTGCTTAGTGTGTTACCATTTAGGTATTTCCTGCTGTGCTTCATTCAGAGTTTATTTTTAAAATTTGCGTAAGAATTTGCATAATTAAAGCTTTAATTTATAGCTATCTGTATTAAATCCTTGCTCCTACCTCCATGTGTGTATTATATATAATGCCCCTTTTTTAGCAGAGGGAAAATACATGTTCCTTTCACTTAGGAGGAAAGCTTATGATATGGTATATTTTAATTTCTTTTTTTGTTTTTCTTAAAGATGCTCAAATTATATTTTTGAAATCTTCTCCTAACTCATTTCAGAAAATATCCGTGGGCTGGAAATATGTTCTCTTTCACTGGACACACAGCAATCTCAGTGCACAAATGTGAGATTTGCTAGGAAAAAAAGCAAGATGCTTAATGGAAAGAAGGTAGACTCCTTTTTTTTTGGGTTGTTTTTCATTTAAATGTTTATGAGCCTTTGGAAAAAAATATATTTTGTGTCTCTCTTATTTTCTTCTTTTACTGACTTTGTGGAAAACTGCAAGGAAATGTATGCTTCAGCATTGTCTAATGAAACCCCATAACAAAATGTCCTTTTGTAACCCAACCTATAAATTAAATTCTCTACCATTTTTATACTTCTTCCACTTACCTTTTTGCAAGAGAAGCTGCCTCTGCAAAGCCTAATTTTTATATCAATCTTGCTAGCTTTCTTTTCGCGCGCACCAAATTGTGGGGAAGCTTTCGTAACTCCAATTGCTAGGAAGCAGACTGCCACAGGGATTTTAAATGCATACATATGATTTATTTAAGTCCAACCACATCAATGGAATTTACACATATAGGTGACAGCCGAGTGCCTAAGCACTTGTGCACATCTGTCCTAAATTCATGGTAATTATTGCAACAGCAGAGTACAATTTTTTACTAAACTAAACCCAGAAGTCTGTTATTGAAATTTGCAACTGGGGAAAAAAAGAAAAGAACCATCCTTGACGAACTGTTTAAAAGAGATGAATTTTTGCTTTCAGTTACTGGTGGACAACTGTTATTAATCCCACACAAAATGTCTTACTTCATGTGCTTTGTAAATGTTATATTGATTGCACATGTGAAACAAAGTTCTTCTCCCAGACTGCTATTGCAGTTTACGCTCTGTATCCCTTGACGATCAAACGTCCCTACAGGCAATGCAGGGCCAGCAAGGAACAGTTGGTAGCTTTTAGAGTAAGGTAAGTTTATAGGCGAGACTCAACAAACATATTTAATGAAATTGTCTTTGTTTCAGTTTAATTGAATACTTACTGCTATCACTGAGGGAATGACCTGATATAACTGGATGTCAAGTTTTGTCTCCTAAATTACTTTCTGTCTCACGAACTGTTACTGGAATGAATAAATTTGCTGAAGTCGCCATTAAATGTTTAAACGGACATTTTTTTCCTATTGTGCAAGCGTCTGTGCTTTTAAAAATGCCTACAAAGGGGGACTTTTGGTAGTATGAAAGACCTTTTTGCTTTTGAAGTTCAATAAGCATTGGGTACCTGTATTTCTTTGCTTTTAGGATTATTTCATAGCTTGTAGATATTTGGATTTCTGGAAGTGAAGAAGATAGCAACATCCTGGATTAGAAGTAATGGTACTCTGAAATACCTTTAAGTGGTATCTGCTTCTTTTACATTCTTAATGCTACAATATATGAGACTGCTTAATGCTCCTTGTAAATATAAATAAATCTGAACGGAGAATATTGCTTGCTTAACTCTGATAACCAGTGGTTTTCATGTATTCTGGAAGTCATGCACAAACTTGATTTTATAAATGTTTTGAACAGGTACAGGTACAATTCAATTGCATTGAAGTCAATGTAGCACAACACATCTATGTGACCATGAAAACAGTACCAAATTACTGTGAAGTCAAGCTGAGTCAGGAATACTATGTTGAAGGTAGGAAAACATCTTAAACCAGATGTTTTTCAAGAAACATCTTTTCAAAGAAAGAAACCAACCCAAACCAAACCACAAAACCCCAAATGCAAAGCCAGATCATGTTCTGGGATACGCTGATCTAACTGATGGTAGATCATGCATGCCAGGACCAGGCTCATTCTGCATTTCGATGATTTATTTTGTGCATATAAATGTCTGACTTGCTATGAAAAACAGAGACCAGAGTTTGTATCTAAAAGGAAAACTGAACTACACTGTGCATTTGTCCTAATTGGCCTACTTGTGATTGGCATGTGCTCTTTCTCTGCCTGTAGGTTCAGTCCTGTGTCTCTCTGTGCATAAGACGGAGCTTCTGCTTCTCTTCATAGTTAGGCCATAGGTGGTTTCAGAGACTGAGGAAAGATTAATAAGAAAGTGTAAAGAAATTTCTTTTTACTTTAATTAGCTAGCTGTTCCATAGCCTGTTTTCATGTAACTGGATTAAGATAAGGTGGTGTTTTTCCATGTTTTCAGGGTAAAGTGCCTACCACATGCATATGAAAACAGATATCAGCCAAGATACAGAGTGGCTGGTGGAGACAAATGCACCAAATGGTGGTGCAAAGCATGAAAGGAGACCCCTGGTTCGGTCCGGTGCCTGGGCTTGCCCTGCCTTCCCATCTCCAGAGCCTCTGGGTGGGCGGCTCTTGCCCATCGTACAGTATCAGACATGTTGTGGCTGTTCCACGCTTCCATAGAAGTAAAGCTTTTTTGTATTTAAAAAGCCTTTCATTTTCTTGATAAGTCGCAATGCACTATTGAAGTAAATATGTACTTTGCGAATAAAGAAGGGGGAAAATAAGGTTTTATAAAGCCCAGTTTTAAGATATTTTACAACGGTGAGTACACACATGAAAATAGGAAATATTTCTCGGGGGAAAAGAACTGTATGGGGAAATGAGAACAAAGTGCTGCTCTGAGTTAAGCAAGGACAGGTGAAAACAGTAGGCAGCACGTTATAAGCTGATTTATTGTTCTTAAATCAAGATTTAAGTTTTGAAGATACAAATATTAGATATTAGTTCTGAAAGCGTCGCCTGGCCTCTAGTTCTGGTAAGTTCCCTGGGAGCTAAATAGGATATTTCTTTGTAAGACTAGAGTCGAGTCAGAATAGCAAAAATACACAGTTGTTTATGACAGAGGAATAAGCCTGGTAAACAACAAGAGTAGCTTTCAAGGAAAGAATAACTTAAATTATTATTATTTTTATTATTATTTCTATTACTTAAATTATTGTTAGGTATGAGATAAAGAAAGGCAATGTTATGTCCTAGATTGCCACCTTAAACTACTGATGAGGTTTTCCAGTAGAAACCCCGTACTGGTGGGATAGCTCTTTAAGGCAAGTTGTGATAGAATCTCTGTGTGTGGTAAGGGTACTTTTCTTTTTTGCTGCTTACGTAGAAGTAGATGTGAATCTACCTTTAAAAAGGGGTATAAGGTGTAGGTTTCCTGTTGGGAAGCTGTTAGATAATTTGGCAGTTTTTTTACACAGTTATATAAATAAAGCAGCATTGAAGAAAACTCTGTCTTCTATTTTGCAGATTGCAGAAACAGTGATGTGGGAAAATATATTCCAGCTTGTTCGGGTGAGATGATCTTCTGTGTAATTTAAAACTGTGAGATACTTCTGGTGACCTGTACAATGATATGTTTTCATAGCTGAATAAGCAGGGAACAAAAAGATGATTTACAACTACCACTACTCATAATTACCATGTAATTGACAAATAATGTCTTGGAAAATGTGTTTCTTTGTATTGACTCGGAAATGCTAGATAGCAGATAAAGATATTGACAACCTATTTAATACTTAAACTTCTGCAAATTGGTTTCTGTCATTTTCATGCACTTTGGTTTGCTGGTTTTATATTTTGTCTATAGGCAGACCTCATAAATGGATTGAAAGTAATTTGCCAAACTGCTGTCCTGATTTTGGTGTACCAAAATAATGACTATAATAAATGAATAAAGTGAATACAAAATAACGAATATAAAAAATAAAACATCCCCCCACATACTGTGTTTGTCTAACATAGTTGCACGTGTTCTTTGTGTAATGAAATTGTAACTTTTTGTAGTAGTATTAGTGTGTATATTTTAAGTATTTTTACATGAACTACATAAGATTTCAAGTACTAAGGTTGAGGTACAAACAGTAGGTGTCCTGGCCTCTCAGTATTGCCAGTTTAAAATGGAGTAATATTGAAATTTGTTCTCATGAAAATTATTATGTCTCATAAAATAAGAATACCTTTAGGAATATCATGATATAAAAATAACTAATTCAAACAGTCTAGGTAAGAATCTGTAGATGTTGAATTTAATCTCCATCAAGTTATGAAATAAATTCTGTACCTTTTATAAAGAAATAACAAAATCAGAAACAATAAAGTAATAGAGAAACAGATGTGATAATTTCATGTTTGAATTTTCTTTTTCAGCTGGGAAGTTTGATTATAATGTAGACAGGGCAAGGAAAATTATATCAGTGAACGTATCCAATTTTCTTCGAGATCAAGATTATTATGTTCGCCTGTGCCACAAGTGGTTTACCTGTGAAGATGTAGGAGCGTTTGCTGTGGTGAGTTAAAGCTCCAAGCAGTTTGTTAAACAGGTGGGAGGTCACTTGTTGGTGGAAATGCTCACTGGGGTCTCAGTTATAGGAAAAGCCCTTCTATATCTTTATTGAGCTTTATTAAAAGTCATTTATTGTCTTGGATTCATGACCATCTTTTTCGTTTCAGATCAAAGGGAAGGAATCTTTAAAATCAGTTTCTCTGAAATATTCTCAGCTACTCCCTTGTCTTTGCATTGAGGTAATACAGTCTGTAATTTTATATATACTTGTGTTACCGATTAAAGAATTTTTATCTGGGATTTGTGCTAAGAAAGGAGGAAAAATCTCTAGACCTAAGTTTTTGACTAAGGCTTGTCTGACTTTATGATTCTGTAAATGTAGAAGAGATATTTTAGGAAACACTAATTAAAACATGGAGATAAGAAAATGGGATACAATTTACATTAATTTATGGGAAGTATTGTGTAAGATTAATTTGACTGATTTTTTTGTATGCAATGAAAAGACAGAAAATTTAATCTGACTGAATTGCAGCATAAAATTTGATATAGTAGTGCATGAGAAACTAAAAGAGGAATTGAGGAAGCTGGGGGTGAGAACAAGATTTGTATGCTAGATAATACCTAGCTGGAGGGCTAACTTGACTACTCCTGTTGCATGGGGCTGTGCTAGTAGGAAGGTTATTTAAGGACCACACTTAGAGCAGTTCTTATATAAATGTTTTTATAAATGATATGGCGACAAAAGGTGGGAACGTGTGTCGTGGTTTGTGCCAGTACAGGTGGCGGAGTGGCTTGTGCCAAATCATCGGCCAAATGAGGTTTGCTGATAATACAGTTGAGAGGTGTAATCAAAATGGAAGAGGGTCAGCATAGGTGGAAGAGACTAGAAATCTTCATATGTGAAATAACTAAAGGAGCGTAAGTGCAATGTATGAAGTGCAAGTTTGTGCACTTCCTCTAATAAAAAGAATTCTTGCTCTAAGATGTGAGTCCTCATTCAGAAATAACGGTGGAGGGAAAAACATCTGGGTGTAATAGCTCATCGGAGAATGATTAAATTAACATACTTACATGATGTAAACATGAGCAAAGGTCTAGTGGGTTAGGTTATTCCAAGTTAATAGCAAAGTATGGGCAAGGCCTTCTTTGAAATACTGTAGGTAATTCTTGTATCCATATTCAAGAACAATGAATTCAAATGGAAGATGTACATATAAAATCTAGAATGGCTGAGAAATGGAAAGACACTCTTACGTAGGAGATTCAAGGAACAGGTTTTCATTATCCTGGTAAAACACATGCAAAGAGAAAATATGCTTGCTGTCTAAATACACACCAGAAGGGTAACTTATAAGGAAAAAGAACAGATTTTTTAAGCTAAGGCCATTCTTGCCACAAGAATGAAGGGGGATAAACTTAATTGCATGAGTATATTCATGATAGCTACAGATTTTTTTTCTGATAATCTGAGAAGTGCAATTTTTGAATATCTTTCATAAAAAGGAATAAAAAGTCACTGAACCAATTTAAAATTATCTTGGTAAGATATATAGATACTACATGACCTAGTTTCTCAGTGAATTTTTGGGTATGATTTACCTTGCAGATTTAGATACCTAAATTTAAATGTCCAAATGTAGATACCTGCATTTGAATTAGATGTTCAGATTCTTATAGTCAGTGGAGATCTAGTTAATGCAGTCAGTTACTCAAGTGACCAAATGTAGATGGCCATTTTGGGATGTGCTGGATAGCACTGTGGACTCCACTGGGTGCATTGGCTAGACCTTCATACGGCTGCTGTAATAGTAATTTGGGCACTTTAGTCACACTCAGATGTGTACATTGTAGGTACCTAAAGTCACATATCTTAATATGCGAGTTGAACCACAAGGTCTTTTCCAAGCCTAGGGATTTCTTTTTCGTTCCACTCTGAAAGGTATGAGGTCACTGGAAAGATATTATTCCCCTCAGCATATACACAGAGAATTCCACAGTACGATTGCTGAGCAAACAGATGGGAACTGTAAGCAGCATGAATCTAAGTAATTAGGGTACAGTAACAGCCATGCGCATATACTTGGAGATGGGGTTAAGTGTTAGTCTTCAGATTTTAAGGATACATCCTTTACCATAACAAAGGCCAGCAGATCTGGTATTATGATTCTTGAATGTCTTTTGATACCCCTAGAAAGTAATGACACTGTAAGAAACTTAATGAAAATCGATGTGCAAGACTTTCTAAATGAAATTTGGCTAAAGATATGACTCAGAAGTAGGAATATAGTGCTAGAAGGGATCACTTTAGTTCATCAACTCCAGTCCCCCTAATGAGGAAAAATAAAATAGATATCTAGTGCAAAATGTCCTTTAAAAAGACTACTTCCAAAGCTTTCTAATAAACATAGTATCTTTATCTTTGTTGGAAAGGTTTTCTGTCACATTCTATCTAAAAAGTTAAAAATTGGTGTATATGAGAATCTTGTGCTAATGGCCACTTTTTGGGTTGTAGGGTTGGCTGGCAGTACCAGATGCGAGGAGGATACAACTTTGCCCCTTTGAAAATGGTAAGTATTGTGTGATTACTCTTTATATGAGTGATTTTCAGCATCTCCAGTAGTATGTCACAATTTGAAATTCATCTAAGGTGAAAACCATATATTGCAAAACTTCAAGGAGATCGTCATATTGGTTTGTTATACTGTGGGTAGATGGAATAAATTACTTTCAGACCAAATTATTCACCAAGTTTATGCCAATATAAACACTAAGTAACTTTCTTCATTTCCCACATTTTCTTAAGTCACACGCAAACTGGCCAGAGGGAACAAAAGCCACTGAGATCAGCTTTCAAATGCTGATATGAGCAGAAGGCTTCAAGAAGAGATTTGAAGAAGGTGTCTGACACCCAACTTAAAGGAGGCAACAAGGAGTTGAAAAAAAAGAGTTAACTGCATATGGGAATTCCCATAATTAATGGAAAATTATTCACGCCATGGGAAATTGTTCGCACAAAGTGTTTGTGTTTGTAGTCAGAGTTTGGTCTGAGATGACAGGTGAAAAAGATATTGTCATATTATATAGGTCTTCAGTGAAAGTTTTACCAGGCAGATAAAAAAAGAAAAGCCTGAAAAAGTGTTTTGTTGTGTTAAGTCCAACATAAGTACAATGATATTTTTTCCCCAGGCCATGCTAAGAAACCCACTAAGGGATTTTCATATTTGATTTAAGAAAAAAACCATGAGGGAGAATAAAAGCACCTACCCATAACAGTGCATCCAAACTCTATTAAACTGCATAGACATTCACTGCAATCATTTCACATTCTTGCAGGGCCGATACATTTGTGTTAGAATGGCAGCAATTTCCTCTTTAGTTAGCCCAGCCTTCATTTCTGATTTATTTTATTGTGTAGAATATAGTGTTTGGGACACTACCATTCCTTTGTAGCAATGCAGTGCAGTCTGACTAAATAAAAAGGGATTTTTTTTTTCTCTATGCAATAGAGAGCACTTACAGAAATGCTCAGACTCTGTCTGTAGCTATGACTATTTCATGTAGTCAGATCTGGCTTTAAGGTCATCAAAGTAAAGCCTGTTGGCCAATATGAAGTTCTAACCTCCATTCTTAGTAGCTGTTCAGCCTGAGGCTGGGTCTCATGGGGCACAGATTGTTTTCTTCCAAATTTTCTGCTATCTCTACCTATTTGCTGTGCTTGGAATGGTGATGCTTTGCAAGTGCAGGAAACTGGGGTCATGAATCCCATGATTCCTTCCTTCCTTCCTTCTGTATTCTGCTTCTTCTCCTTCCCCTCCTGCTGCGGTCATCCTCCTCTCCAATGCCATTGAATCAGGACTATAGGGACAGCTGAAGCACGGGTTGCAAAGCTTTGGGTAGTCGGAGGAAAGGCAGTATGTGCGTTGGCACACTGGAACTCTTGAAGCTTATTTTTGTCCATTTAGGAAGTTCCAATGGTCAATTACAATTGAAAGCTCATCGTACAGCTTTGATAAGGAAGGGAATATGGGAAATACTGTTTTACAGCCATACTTTGCATTTACTCAGCTATCCTCCTTGCAGGAATCTCAACCAATTTTTCAGGCTTTAGCACCCAGCTATTTAAGTATATAAGAAGTTCCAGCTTTTGAGACACACTGTTTTCTTTTTAAATCTTTCTTTTTCCCAACTGAAAGCTCTGTTTGCTTAAATACCTAAAGGAGATAGATTGGTTCTTTTTTTTACCTCATTTATCATTGATGTAATAAAGTTTGGATTATAGATTTAGTTGTGTGGTGGGAGGCAATTAACAGTTTTGTATCAGAAAGAAGCTCCCCTATGTAGTAACTGTTTTGGGTAAATGTAACTAAGAGAAGAAAAAAAGAAAAAAAAGAATGTCTATCGGTTACTAAACAATGTGATTACATGAGACTGAAGATGAATAACCATCTTATGATGATGTAAATAAGTAGGTGCTACAAAGGAGTAAAACAGAAGGAAACTCAGGTAATAAGTTAATGAGCAGGCCTGGAAACAAACCTGAGACGTCTTAATTGTAGTGCTATTCTCTTAATAGTTAGGATTACATTTACAGTGTACCTACATCTTTACATAACATTCAAAACGTAGCTGTGAAAACTGTCAGAACTGTTGGGACTCAGGACTTTACACTCAGGTTAAATATTCTCTAAACATTAGCTTTATAGTACATGTCCATTTATTAAAAACAGCATTTTTAAAAAAGAATCAAAATTTCCAGCAGTTTTTTTAAACAGAATAAAAAATTCCACTTTGTAGAAAGTTTCAGTATTTTGATGTATACACATTGGGACACAAAGTTGAGACAGCAGGAGGCTTGGCACAATTAAATGGTCTGGAAGGTTTCTGTTAGAAAATATCAGAAGGCTTTATTTCAGGACATTTCTGAGAGAAGCAATACCAATAGGAGTTGTTATTATGCTTGATGGGAGTGACATTTGAACACCTGGTGTTTCCACTCTTTGATATAGACTGTGCTTCTTCACTTTGCTACATTTGCTAGTCGTGGATATTGTTTGTTCACTCCTCTTGAATGTCCAACTGGCCATATTTTTGCTTCACAAATAGTTGCAGAAATATATTTTTCTCCTACTTCTATTAGGCAAATGTAAAACTTTCCAAATTACTTCTTGAAGTATGAACTGAAATATCAGTTTGAATTTCATGCTGGAAATTTGAATGTCATGCTGGAAATTCTCTCATCCATGTGCAACTAAACGGAAAAGAAAGTCAGTACAAAGTGACTAATTTGACCAATCAAATAAATATGAGAGTTTTAATTTTATAATAGTACCTATTTAAGATATCCCCAAATATATGTTGATTAGCTGTGAAATCACGGTGTGGCCAGTATACATAGAAAGAAGATTTATATAGATGCTGTAGAAAAAATATTTATTGTGAATTACTTGCACAGCTTTGTTTACTATTGAGTTCTTGATATTCAGCTAAAGGCTTGAATTTATCTTCTTACACATAAGTTGTGTGCACGCAAGTCCTACACAAGACACGCAGAGTCTGAGTCTCCAATACCATGACCTCTAGTCACCAATGTATGGATTCATTCTAATTTACCATACACGGTTAACTGAAGGTCCTCGGTTAGGAATTTGCTTGTGTTAACACTCCCCCTGTGACTGATGGGCAAAGAAGGCACTTCCAGGAGCTTCTGCAGCCTACTTAAGAGCCTGGTGATTCCTATCTCATTCCTGGTGTCATTTCCAGGTGATGCTTATCTATCACCATAGTGGGAGACTGGTAAAACTAAGCTCCGAGGTTGAATAGCTCTGGTAAATGGTAAATTCATCCCACTTTGGTGGGATGAATTCAAATTTTGCACTGTTACAATGTGAAACACTGCAATTCTGACTGGTGGAAATGACAAGGAAATGGAAAAGCAATGCTTTTGGTTTTAAGCACATGTATCAGTACCAGATTTATGACCAACTTTGATTCATTTTCAGACATCTTGAATGATGCTTCCTCTCTTTGTGCACAGATACGAAGGCGCTATGGGATAATATTGTTTATAACCCAGCGACACAAACCCTAGCTTGGGAGCCAGCCTGTCCTGTGCTTGTCACGGTTAACCTGTGCAGGTTAATGAAGTCTAACGACCACTGTGAAGATATACAAAACTCTTCCAAAAATTCTTCTGAGAAAGTAAGAGCTACACAGATTTATTCAAACTGTGAGATTGAAGGCCGTGACCAAAGGCATAATGTGAAGAGTTAGACTTTGGAATAAGTTACAAATTCCTCTCTTCTTCTCTGCTACTTAAAACTATTCATAATCACAGTCTGTTCTTGTACACTAACCACATGATTTATTCAACAACCTCACTGACTCACTATTAAGAAATAAAAAATGGAGATGACTGTGAAGCTAGTAATGTTTGCTAAATTCTTTGGGGTAAATAAGGTCTGCTTTTCATTTATAGTAAAGGCATGATTCATTGGCCCTGATTTTGCCGTCTGAAATGTAGGTGTTCAAGTCTACGCTATTTGTGTCAGGTTCCCTTTAAATTAAGTGAGTGAAATGGACATATTGAGAGGACAACTCTTCTCATCTGAAGACAGGCAAATAAGAAAGGCTGGAGGCCAGTCCAGCCCAAACCACGACAGTGACTCTTTTTTCACTGACTACCACAAAAGTCTATTATGAATAGATCGGATTTGGATATTTAACCTTTAGACATCTAAAATGTAAGTGAGATGAAACTAAATCTCTCTAAACCTTACTGGAGACATAAGAGTACGTTGGTAGGGCACAGTTGTTTTGTACTCTGTTAAAGATCTCTTTGAAGTGCCTTCCTCAACCTGGTCCAATGTCTTGAAATTGTGGGTGTTGAAATACTGGGTTGCACATTTCTTCCAGCACTTATGTTCTAAAGTTGAAAAGGGTTTTCATTGTGTATATCTTGAGCTGCTTAATACTTCTATCTGAAGCCTCATAATGCCGAATGCACTGCATTTATGACGTTGGTTAGTATTCTGGCTTTCGTCTTGAAAAATAGATTTCGGGCTTTTCGGATTATGGAGAGAAGCCAGTAAACTTGAGGTAACAACTGAAAAGGCAAATAAAATCAAATACAAATTCTTAATTTTTGAAACTTTATGAGTATTATTCTGATGGCCTGATTTGGGGGGGCTGACACAAGACTGTTGAATGCTTTTCTGACTAGGAACTCCTGTCCAAGTGTTTAGTGATTGTTCAGTTTCACCATTTTATGAGTTTCAACAAAGCTTTGATCTGGCAAACCAAATATATTTTATTCTATACATGTGAATGGTCCTTGTGGGATTCATTATCTGACAAGCACAACTCATTGCTTGCAGGAAATCAAAAGAAAAGAAAAAAAAAAAGAAAAAAAAAAGAAAGAAGGGTAAAAAGAGTTTTGGCTGGTAATGGTTATATCTGTTACCCAGAACACAATCCAAGATTAGTTAATTACAGACAATGAATGTTTTCGTGTATTATTAATATTCATGGACACAGTGAATTTCCCCTTTTTTTCTAATTCATCCTAAAATGGTTGATACAGAATTTGGTCCATTTCTGGTACTGTAACCTTGAAGAACGTCTCTATAGTGTGCAGGAGACTACTGCAGCGACTCCTCACATAGTGCCAGGTCCACACAACGCCGCATATTCTAATACCATGCACATGTACGGACTTGGGCCCGAAAGCTACATAACTCTCCTCTCTAATTAGGGTGGGGCTTTCTCTGTCGATGGCAATGCTGTATCCATATATGAGTGGATTCTTACAGAATTATCTTCTGTGACCCTATGGTAGACATACCTGAGGACATCCATTATGTTATTCTCAAAAAAGTTACAGGAAAGAGGTGTTACTTTGGTCACGATGCCGTGTGCTGTGCGTAGGGTCCATTGTGCTCAGTCACTTGAACAATGGTGTTCATTTAAGTAAGATCACTTACACGAGCAGTAATTGTTTTTATGGCGAAGCCCTTGGCGGGTAAACAGTTGTTAATCCGGAAAGCAACATTTTGTAGGTGACTTAAGTGGACATCTAAAATTCAGTCTACGTTTAAGTCTTCTGGAATAGGGATATGGAAAGTTGAAAAATTTCTGAACTGAAGGTGGAACAATGCTTTTGGGTGTGTGTTTAAATGTTCTGCTGAGTCACTGATGAATAGTAAATAAAGGACTGAAACAAGACGACTGTGTAATCAGAATTTTGCACATGAACCACCATAGAATCAATTAATTTAGCTCTAATGGGTCAGACTGACTATAAATAATGCTACATGTTACAGATAAAAGGAAGCAAATTATTCAGTAATCCAAAGTAGCAATTGTCCTATCCTTACTATTTTATATTATTAACTTCCTGAGATGTTTATAAAGTAAACAAACCAGTTCCTTTCTCAGTAATCAAACCATGCAAATTTTGGGTAATTGACTTTGTGAAACTAGCTAATGCGGAGTGCTCTCTTTTCAAGCAGGTTAAATATTCTCGTGTGGACACTCACCCAAGACTTTGCATGAAGGTAAAGGTATTTCTTTGTAAAACACCTGTTAACTCTCCTCTTTCTGTCAGCTCTAAAGTTGTTGCTAATGTTCTTTAGGATCAATGTTTTGTTTCGTAACTCTGATGAATGGGAAGTAAGAATCAACAGAAGATTAGATTATAAGGAGGTTCTTTGGAAGTGCCGCAGCAATTACAGATAGTACACCGGTCAGATTGTGCCCTCTGCTTTCTCTGTGTAAGAAAAGCAGGGAAAAAAGTGTTTTAAGTCAATGCAGACTCCGAAGCATGCACTAAACTTAATGTATGCTGTTTTCCATATTAAATATTTCATAATAAAAATGATCGATATGCTACATTTACTAGAGTATTTTTTATTATTCTAGTTGAGAAAAGAATGCCACATAGGTTAATATAGGCATATTATTGTTTTCTTTTAGATTACTTTTAAGTCAGTGGAACTAGCTGTTTCTGTAAAATAAGCATGTGCATAAATACCTGAAGAATTGAGGGACCTAATTTAAATCAAGGGTTGGAAGATACCATAGACCAGGAAAGCTATGAATTCACCTTCTGCAACTTTCTGTAATGCACTGATCATCTCTAGTTGAATCTGTAGCCGCAGATTAAAATTGAAAAATCAGTTTTCCTAACAGATTTCTCTACTTTCAGTTTACAACCAAGCAAGGCTCTTGGGTTAAGTGTCCATTTGCTCATGGAGAATTTCCAGGTAAATATATTTTTTTAATTATATAGTATTAAATTGTGAAAAATATTTAAGTCAGTCACTAGATATTAGTCTTCTCCAGTAAGCAAGTGAGATGTGTTCACATCACCATAGCTTGTAAATTATGGCAAACAGATCTGTCAGCCTGCTACTTCTGTGTATCCCCTGTAGATCAAGTGTTTATCAGTATAAAAAGTAGCTTGTGGGAATCGAAATAATTACTTGCATATCGTTTGATGGCACTTAACTAATTAAAAGGGCATTTATTTTAAATATAAAAAATTTAGAATATGATATATGGTCCTTGTAAATCTAAAAGTAAGTCTTTTCCGTTAATATCAGCTTGGAAAATGAGAACTGCTGCAGTTGCAGAACAAATACAAGTTTTCTTCACATCCCAAACCAAGGCACAGTTCTCAGTGCTTGTGTGTAACAGGACGCAGCTGGCCTCATGTGAATCTGTTGGGATGCACCATTCAGTCTCTCTGGTTTGTATACATTATTTTTTCAGCATTGTAAGACTTTTAAACATATCTAACTGCATTCATTTATTATTCCGTTTATCGCTCTGCAGCTTGAAAGCATTAATAAACCCATGCATGTACATACTGGAACAATTACTGGAACATTTTTAAAGCATGTAGTTCTAATTCTGATCTCATGCCGAAGAAAGAAATAAATAAGGATCCTGAAGACAAATGAGTCACATCAAAGGAAGTGACTATTGAGTGGAACCTTAATATTCTTTTAACATCATTTTTGTGGTGTAGTATTTCTATTATGTATATAGCAAATGTTAGCGTTTCATATATGGGTCACTGGTACAGCTGACCTGGCAAATCTCACATCACGAAATGCAAGACTTGCGGCATAAATCCATGATGATCTTGAGCCACTCTAAATCTCACAGCTGCCAAAACAAACTCAACACACACAAAAAGGTAAGTTTTCAGCCAAATTAGCTTTTTGAGCTAGCTGACTGTGTGACTATACAACTGCTTCCAGCAAAGTATGGGAAAGAGGGAAAAGATTAAGGGAGGGTGAGATTTCTGTTTCAGGCAGCAGCTAGTCAGGAAATGGCAGCCTCATTCCTCTCTTGCAACTAAGTCTGTATCTCATACGTTTTCAGTGCAGGACTGTAGCTTGCCCTTGCCCTTCTACCCTGCCTGCCAGAGTTACCTTGTTGGCCTGACCTGTGATCTACTGAGAGATACATGTGCAAAGTGGAGCCAAAGAGCAGAGGAGTGGCCATATAGCTTTATTTTTCAAATAGGAGAATATTAGTGGGATAGGTCGTAGGAGCTACTAGGACCACCGTGCTGAAAGGCATCCTGCAGATGCATGCTGTAGCTCCTACACCTGTCCTCTTCTTAGGATATATTCCAGCTGTACTTCTTTCTTTGCCACTATGTGCACGTACCTCCTGCAACTGTAGCTTTTTCAAGTGCCTCTGATGCTTTCAGTGTGCAGGGTGCACATACCAGACATGAGCTGAGAAGCAAGAAGCTATGAATAAGGACTTCTTAAACTCAAAGAGGTGGCCATTGAAAGCTGAATTTATTTTCTAATGAATCATTTTAGGTCTTTCTTACATTTCTGGTGTTGAATGTAACAGAGCAGCTGTTAAAAGCAGAGTTTTCCAACTTGGCTTTGCTGCTCAAGCTGAGGACGTGCTTAAGTGGAAGATGATAACTGCTCCTGCAGGAGATCCCAGAGTTGAATAATCATGGGCAAAGGCCTGGGAAAAAACAGCTCTCCTAATCAACACAGATCACAGAGGGCATTGGCGGCACTATCAAGAGTCTGTCAAATGGGGCAAGATATCTGGGGAAATGCTGTATTACCGGCAGAGATGGAGGTCTGTACAGTAGAAGAGTTGTCAAGCACTATGTTCAGTGAACACTTACAGTGGTGCTTCCCTTCAACTGGCTTATTTCCCATGAAATCTGTGGAGTTCAGACTTTCTGGTTTTAAATTGCCTGTGTGAATTGCCAAGTGAGAAGGGTAATTAATGGTGGAGCACCAATAAATCACAGCTAGGTATTGAAGTGTGTGTTTCATGAAGGGCACTGATGCATTTAAAAAAGCTGTTTTCTTCCCTCCAGTACAAAGCTGTTATGTCCTCTGCTACTGTGACAGAATGGGGGCCCACATAAATTACATACAGTTCCTGTCTCAACACCATGAGCAATATACACAAACTTCTCATCAAAACTTAGCTCTGTGTTCCCAGAAACCAATGTTCATTCTCTACCTAGTAACCCCTGTTCAGTTGTGCCTGAAAAAGAACGTATTCACCTAATTTGCCCCAAATTGTTTTAGTTTGCCACACTAAAGAGAGCAGTGTAGGATTCATAGCTATTAGTGGAGTAAATAGCAGTATTTTGAGGACAAACCATAAACAATCAAACATTAAGTATCAGAACAGTCATTTAGGACAATTTTACCCTAAGGCTGCACTTGTTCTTAGCATACAATGTGATGGGAAATCCAGAAGAACTGTAATGATGGGGTCATTCCTTCAAGTCACATACACCAGGGAAAAGAAGTGAAGATGCTCATTGGCTCTAACGTGGTGTGAGCAGCCACGGCGGGGAGGGTGTCCTGCCTTATGATGCTTCATAAAATGCAGGAAAATTAGCCCTCTTCCTGCGCTGCCCGAATTGTGCTTGGCAAAACTGCACCAGCTGCTTGTGGTTGCTGAGATCTAGGGATATCTGTGAAAATAAATAACCTTCCATAATGAGTATATACGTTATTAATTTTCTGACACAGTAGAACATGTAACATTATTGGCAAACAAACGAAACAGCTGGAGAGACACAGTACATTTTCATTGTTCCAGGGTGTGGAAAATAATGGTTTTCAACTTCTTTCATTAGGGAGATTCTGTATCAATCACTATGTCACAGGAAATGTGTGGATCAACAATTTGCATTCAGGTATGTGTCTTGCTTTTCCAGGTACTCTGTATAAAATAAACAAATCATAAAAAAGAAAAGAAAACCAGCAGGCACTCTTACCACTTTCTCCTCCCTGCCAAATCTTATTACTGTGCAAACAGAGTTGGCAAAGAGCATTATTTATAGCTTGATGTGCTGCCACCACCTCTTGTTGAGATGACATTAATTAACAGGGAAGTTGCCGTCTATGACCTTGCTCCTTTGTCAGTGGCAGATAAAGGAGTATCACCAGGAAATTGTTAATCCTGTCTTTAAATGTTCCTTTGTAACAAAAAGTTCCAAGGTATCAAAAGATCCAAGTAAACCGTAGATGAATTTTTCACAAACTAACCTTAGCCGGAAAAGGTTAGGCATACAGCAAACGGCACAGTACGTGCACAGTGTGCTAGAATTAGCACTCCTGAAAGCTGAGCTGAGCAAATTATTTCTGACATTTTTTGCACACTGTTTCCGTAGCTGAACTTTATTAAGACATTAATAGAAAATGAGCACGAGGCTGATAGGTTTATTCCTCTCTGGAGTTAATGTTCTCAGCAGACACTGGGACAAGAGAGACTGACAGCGGGAGCTGGGAGGCTCCAGCAGCTGCCCTGGAAGGCTCTTGTCAGCTTCACTTTCTGCTGCTAGGAAGAAAGGAGCAAGATGAAAGTGAGACTGGCAAGAGCCTTCTGAGTAATCAGAGTTGTTCTTTCCCTAGTGAAAAATCAGATTTGGTGGTAAAATGGATGTTTTCCTGCATAAATAATTTATTTTGTAAATTAGATATTATCCATCAGAATAAACTTCTCCCTCTCCAAAAAAAAAAAAATCTGGTTATTTTTATCATTTAGAAACCTAAAAGTGTTTGCAACTCACTAAATATGCACTAGACCAGCAGTCTCCATATGCATTTATTTAAAAACAGATTAAAAAATGCAGTCCCTTTAGTAAACTGACTAAAAAAAACCATTTTGTCAACACAAGTATTTAGTAACAGTTCTACTGAATGGACAAAATCCCTCAATTTTTTTTTTTTTTAAAGGGCTGGAGGACAGATGTAGATTATTCAGTTCCGTTGCAGATCTGTGATATTCACTGTGGTAAGTATGAATGATAACAAAAGAAGAATTAGGTCTTGACTGTGCAGAAGAAAGCATCTCAGGTAAAGTGTGTTTTCATTGGGAAACTGAGGTGGGATTCACCTGACAATGTAAATGCGTGCATGTGAGCTAGATATGCTCAGCGTCCTTTATAGACAATGGACTCTCATACCTCAACTAGCTTTTAATTAGCTGCTGCAAGGGCAGCTTGTGTGGCTGGCTGTTTCCTCTGTTACCTGGGTGAATTTTCCATCCTGTGCCAAGTTCTGCATGCCACACCTATATTTACCTTGCTGTCAGTACATGAGGCAACTCGTTAAAAACAATCCTTGGCGAGCAGGCACATGGTGCTGCTGTTGTAGTGATTACAGCACAGCCCTATTCACCGCTGCAAATGGGACAGTAGTACTTCCTTCCACTGCAGAAGTTCCGTGAGGATTTTATTATGATTGATTATTACGATTGTACTCAGATACGCTCGTGGAGTCAGAATATTCCGAAATCTCCAAGCCCTGAAAGTAAGGCATTGTAGAAGTCAGTGAGTTCAGAGTGAACTGTGGCTGTGGGGTTTATGGTGACGAGCGCAGGAGCGGATTGACTAGTTTAGAACTAAAAGGTCAGAAAGAAGTCAAGCTGAGAGAAAACTCAATCTGAGCATTGCCAAAAACACCTCCCCAAACCCACCCAAACAAACAACCTCCCCTCCCAGTTCATTGTACACACAGTGATTCCTATGACAGATTTTCTCTGTTGTCTAAAAATACCTGCTGGTTAACGATAGCTTCAGATTTGGAAGCGTGATATTAAAAAGGAGGGGTCTTGAATTTGTAGTCTAAATGTAGTTCTCCGTTCAAGCACTTGCATAATCCTAGTTCAGGTTTCTTCACTTAAAAACTTGTAACAAGCCCACTCAAGGTGAATCAATTAAATAGTCATAGTATTGTGATTCATGTAGTCTAGATGCATTTTCCTTATTCGTATTTTCCTTGTAACAAATGTGAAGGGTATGATGAAAACATGTGAAATAATGAAAGGCTCTAGAGATAGCAGTCTGGGAATTTCCCTCTGCCTTATAGTAGGAGAGAATGGGTCTGTGTATTAAATGAAAATGGTGGAACACTGAAAACTGAGCGAAGAACTGTTTGGGCACAGCATTTGATTTAAATGCGCAACTTTTTGTCACAAGTTTTTGTTCTGATCAAGGATTTGTGGAGATTCAGAAAAAAAATCTGCAAAACTGCACATATCAGGAATATAAAAACTGTAACACATGATCACTGTGTTTGTTGTATAGAGGATATTAACTTCACGCTTCATGGATTCTGCCATACTTTATGTTTTTGGGATAATACAGTCCACATTAATGTGTGGATAATTCCATCTCTGCCAGCTGCCCAAGAGGGGGTTCCCGAAACCTCCAACTGAGGCAGATGGTACAGGTCAGTGTCAGAGACGGGACACTGAACTAGGTGGGTTCAACTCATTGCTGTAATTCCTGTGTTCTTAATGAATCGTCAGGAGCCATCCACTGCTTGTCACGTGAAAGATCTTCTTTAATGTAACAGTATTAGCATTACTACTAAGGACTTTCATATTCTTAAATGCTTATTTTCTATAACAAAGATATTTACTCAAACACTAGCTTTTCAAAATGAGATGATGAAAGTTTCTTAAAGACAACGTCACTGAGGGTGACAATTCTTACACTGGGATGCTACTGTGTTTGAACCTAAGATGTTAAGAAAAACAATCCACATAAAGGTGAAAGGAATATCAAACCTAAGTTTTTTCCATAATTTGTGACAATTTAGATTATACAAAATGTCAAAGTGAATGAGAAATTATCTTATAATGGCATAGTGAAAACTGAAAATATTTGGTGCATACATCTTTCTGAAATAGAAATTTACATTGTTAAGTATCACTGTTAAAGATACCAAGCAACAAAAGAGCTACAATGTTATTAACATGTATTTTGTTACTCAGAACTAAGATTCCAGTGACGACAGTGTCTCTTATAAAAAAATCAGTGCAGCTAACCATCACAAAGGCTACTCTCTTTCAGATGCAAGAAGAGTTTTCTGGCATGTAGAGTGCATTATACTGCAATGCATTTCATTTTTCTATCAGTAGCTGTGCTTTGGGATGAGAATGGCTTAGCCTTATTTGCTCTACAGAGGATGGAAATGGGAAAGTCCTTTTTTTTTTTTGCATTTAATAGCATTGACTTAGAGACAAAACTTTGTGTTGTTTTTAGATTTTATTTTTCTTTTTGGTCAATTCACTTCTCTGGGTTCCATTTAATTTAGCCAAACATTTTGAGACATTATTTCGCCTATTAGAAAAGAAACTTATCTATTCTGAATGAAACAATAACCCAATTCAGTTCATTTGAGAATAAATATGTGAACCATAATGAAAATAAAATGGCAACCTATATCTGAACTTATTTCTTCAGGTTTTCGTGGTCAGACGTATGGTGATGGAAACCCAGCAAAGGCCATGACACACAGGTATCCATCCAATGTATAGTTTGAAACATCTTTGAGAGTTGACAGAGTTTTTAATCCTGAAAACATATCATTGGCCTCTCTAAAGAAGAGAAGCAATGTCTGAGTGAATTTTGTACTAGCCAGCAGGAATATCAGGTTCCTATCTCTCCCCTTTCCTTGTCCCTACTGAAGACATCTCTTGCTCCTGTGCTCCCTTTCCTCTTTCTCTCTCTCTATAGCACCACAATGCAGTCTGGCATCAGAAGTAGCTGCCTTGCTGCCAAAGGGAGAGGGAAAAGGGAGACAAATGACAAGTGGAAGTGACAAGTTTGTGAAGTGAGAAGTTTGTAAAGTAACAAGACAACCTTCAAGAGCCCTGCAACAATCTCAGATTTGCTGAGCATGACATTCACATTGTTACCACCTGCCCCCTGCTTTCGCCCTGACATTTGCAGGCAGATCAGTCCCCTCTGTGCTCTTGTTCATTAGACATGTCTGCTCAGCTGTCCCAGTGCTTCTTTTCATTCCTACAGCCCTTTGCAAAACACCTATTCCTAGGTTGTAAACAAACGAGTAATTAATGCAGTCTGTGGATGTATGATTTGGTAGACCCTGAGCTCTTAAAAACGCTCTTCCTTTAAGGATACCCTTTCAGCGGCAAACTAGAATAGTGGGAGCAACCCAGAACTCCAGAGAGACTAGAGATGCTCTGACAAGTCCTTGTTCAAAGATGGGAAGATGATGCAGCCTTGCAGAACTTACGCAAATCATTTGGTTGAGAGAGGGCAACCATCTTTGCTTTGAGGCAGTCATGGTCTTTTCCCTTGTCAGAAGGTAGCGTTCAGAAGGAAGTATCTTGGTTTTGTTCATTTGCTTTCATGAGTGCTGTTTGGACCGTGACAGTCAAGTCCAGAAGCTGTAGACAAATGGTTAGATTTGTTATTTACCTCCAACTGTATATGAATGTAATGGACTCTCTCACACTTCAGAGAAAAAAAGTCAATCATCTTTCCTCTTCTGTTTTTCCCCCAGAATGAAGAGTGCACATTCCTTGCATTGAATTCAACAACACATTTTCAAGGTCCTTAGTATCTTCTCAACATCAAGTTGTATTTTGGTGTAACTTGCAAATCTTGTCTAACTGGTCATCTCTCATGTTAGTAGTTTCTGCTAATTGCTGTGAGATTATTCTCATGAGTGAAGAATTTAGCAAGTTAAGCCTATTCTAACATGTCCAAAAGAAACTGGATTATGATTCCTTGTTTCCCAGTATTTCAAAACAAAAAATGTCTTAGATCACTTAGAGAATCAGGTTCATATTTTCCTTCTAAATTAATATTTTATATACAGTATACTATAAATGAGAACTTTCATAGTACCTTGTGTACCTATAGAACAAGTATTTGAGATTTTCTTGTTTGTAACCTTCATTTTTAAACCATAAGTAAAAGTTTTTGAGAAATGAAGAATGGAAGAAGTATTCTCAGCTTTGTTGCATTATCCTTCTGTGTAATTTCCTTCATTTTCTGATGCCATTCTGGTGATCTCACCATGACAGACCATATTCCTTAAATATATCTAACAAACAACTGCTTTCTGTGTTTGCATTTGTATTTGACTTGGAGATAACTTTCCTATTTGTCTGAGGAGCTACATGTCTTTGGTTTGATAGCTATTTAAAACTGTTACGTGAAAATCCAGCCTAGAAGGAAACAGTTTAGTGGAAAGAACTGAAGTTTTGTTTTGTTTTTGTTTTGTTTTTGGTTTTTTTTGTTTTTTTTTGTTTTTCCATTATAACAGTATTTATACTCAATTGTTGAGAATAGTATTACACACTGTACTGATTATCAAACATTTGGCCTTTATTTCACTGAATACTCCCGTCAAACATCCTTACTTCCTGTTGTGTAACAAGGAAATAAAGTCAGCTAAAAGATGATTAATAGCAAATCCTGGAACCATGTGGAATTGCTCATGTGGATCAGGAATATGGGTGGGGAGTGAGGGTCTGGAAAAAGAATCTGATCAATAAAAAATATTTTCCATCTGAATGTGTTTTTTTGTTTCAAGACTTTGAAAGAGCAATTTACAGGAGATAAATATGGTGCAAGAGACGTACCTGCTGTCTTGAAACACAAGGTTTTTGAGGTGCCCTGAAGAGGAAAAATTCTGCGTTTCTCCTTTGATATCAAAGCTTCATTGTGTAGACTGCACATCTATTAGATATATTCTTATTCCAAGCAGTGCTACAGCTCCAAAAGCAGAGGCGGCAAGGCAGCTTTCCTAAAGCATTTAGTTACTTGCTTTGGCTGTGAAATAGAAGCACTGATCTATTCAGACATCTGTTTTTCCTTTAATGCCCTCCAGACTGCAGCCGGAAAGAAGATATTCAGGCATTCAACTGAGAAAGCATCATAACATTACTCTCTTCACTTTCCTTGAGTGGAAAAGTCTTTTCTGTAGGAAAGGTTAATTTGTACCGTGTGCTTTTTAGTGCAGTGAAGTCTTAAGATCAACTTTTTGAATAGGTCATCAGGCTGAAAATGAATTCAAATTTTACAGGTGTGGCAGGATCTGAAAAACCTAAGTGTAGCTAAGACAAAACACCACCTCCAATGACAAATTCATATGAGGTCCTGAAGCAAAAATAGCTGTACTGAAGCTGGATGCTTTTGATTGTAAGATCCCGTTTCAGCTGCACAAATGCTAAATCTTTTGCAGTGTATCTTCTCTTGTTGGCTGCAGCGATGGAAATCTGAAAGAGAACGTGACCAGCCATGGCCCTGATCACTTTGGTGCTGTATTACAGGAAAGGTTGAAGGGTGAACATAGCAGATGTCACTTAAATTAACTGTCTGAAAGTGAAGTGTTCATTCAGAGGTAATAGTCTAGGCTCCCATGATGGCCACTGCAGAGAGACAGGTACTTCCCAAGCATATTCCATTCTGCTTGGATAGAAAAAATTGGTTTTAGAGAGAGCCTAGAGAACTTAGCCTAAATGCTTACCATTGAGGCACTCCTGCTTATGGCAATTTGCAAATAATCCCTAATAGTATTTCCATACTTTGGCTCAGGTCTGGCTGTTTGCATTTGTGTAGAGAGAAAATTGCTGGTAAATTGCTTTTCTGATTCACTCCCGAGCTGATCTTTGAGTGCTGTTTCTAATACACTGTGTCAGGTACTCATTGTCTCTTCTGATTACAAAATCACTGCTCCACCTGAGATCAGCTCTTCCCGCTCTCTCAGTAGTGACTGGACCACCCTATACATGTAATGCACTGGAAGGATTTCCACTCAGGTGGTGTCTTTTCTAGAGAAGTTCTGCATTACTAAGCTACCAAACACTACCAGCATTACAGTTGCAAAAAAAAGTGTTGGGTTTTTGTTCTTTTTCACAAGGTATTTTAAACATTGGTAGGTCAATCCCAAAAGAAGGAGGTATGAGAGACTTTCCCAACTCTAAAAGCATTCATTTCACTCTGCTGACCACTGAAATGTTTTCTTTTTCTGACCCAAACTATGCAATAGTTTTGCAATATTGACAAATGCACAAGTAAACGTGCTGTAATAACAGTCAAATGCAAAAATCCCCAATGTGAATGCCTATAGACTTGGCTAATTCTATAGAGCTTCCATTCTTTTGTTGAAGGAAATTCCCTTCTTGCTTATTGTGGGCCCAGTCCAGCTACCCTATTTTGAGGCAACCTGCAGTTACTTGGTTTTCATTTCATACGTACATTCTTACTGTTATCACAGAGCATCGAATGTCCCCGTTCTTCCAAGGTACTAGCATTTATCAGAATATCACTGAGGTGTAGCAAAAGGTAGATGCTTTGCAGTAATATCTTCAAAAGACTTTCAGCTGTGTCTAGTGCATTGCACAAAACTAACACTGAAACTAACATTTAAAGTTAATAATAAATTAATAAATTAAAGCAGTTTTCCTACACTTATTCAGGGACTTATTTTCACTTGCCGTACCCACACTGGGTCTGGTGTGGGAAACCAGACTGATGGTGCTGCAGTATTTTGGATGTCTCTATTTGCAGTAGTGGATACATCTCCTGGATAACAAGTTATAGTTGAGTGGCATGCTTGAATTGCCACATCCTAACAAGCAGCTGTGTATTCACTAAGCCATAATAATAGCTACGGCAGATCTAGTCCAGTGCTCTGCCAGCTTTGTTGCTGACCCATCTCTTTTCTGGAATTCTGATAAACTTCTTCAGAGAAATAAGTGGCAAGAGAAATAACTGCTTCTGTAGTATTAGTTTACTGCTGATTTCACTCCCTGAACTACCGAGTCAGGCATTTGTGAGCCAGCAGATGGGAAGCACCCAGGTATAGGGGAGTGGAAACAGTGCTGCTCCTGTTAGTTCCTTAGATTGACTGCACTGTAATGTAGCACTGCAACCTGATCACGTGCCTGCGCTCAGCAAACAGAAGAAAATGTATTTGCTTCAATTTACTGTGAAAAGTTGCGGTGAGAAAATTCCCCTTGCTCATATCCTGTAACAGCTGGCCTTAAAAAATGGTGACTTCATCTTATATCTCATATCCCCTGTAAGCTTTTTATTGTACACAGAAATATCTTTCTTGGATTAAGAAAACAATTTCTCTCTGTTATCCAGAAAGGCCTTTAGTGCAAACCTGTAATGCTGCTCTGCTTAGTGCAGTACTGGAAGAAGTCCAGTAGTAGTGGTGGGAGCTATTACTCCCATCCTTCTTCTGGTTTTCTACTGCTCCAAGCTGTTGTCGGTATCACTGGCTCACATTTTGCAGGAACAGGCCCTTTTAAGTGGCACTGAGTGCCACTATTTAAAAACTTTAACTAAATGAGCAAGGGTCAGTTCCTGTATTGGATTCACAAGAACTCTAGAAGATTTCCCAGGAACCATTAGTGTCCAGACAGATCTCACCAGTCTTACATTGGACTAAATGACTCCTTAATATATAGCTGATACAATAAAAACAGGACAGCTTATCTACTGAAAAGCGGATGATAATTTGTCTAGACTGCATTTTTCAACAGATGGAATTTGTAAGATATATTTCCCTCCATTGATTACATTCTGACTAATGAAACCTAAACCATCTTCTTTTAAAGCTGTGTAAGTTCCTATCTAACTTCTAAAGGTCTGATTTTCAAAATCAGCTTGGGATGGGATCATGTTACACATTGCTGTCTCCACATGAGTTCTGTAAGGTTTTGGACATTTTCATATTGTAGTCAATATAATAAAAAAACTGCCTTTGAGCCAATAGCCGCTCTTCTCATATATTTCACAGCTTCTAGTACATGCTCAGTGGCTGAATAGCCACTGCAGAGGTTTCCAAGCTTTGGTCTCATAGCTTATATGCATTCTGAAGCTGGGTTTGTTGCTTGGCTGACAGCTTTTGGATGAGAAGTTCTCTGAGGGGATGTGTCTGAGACAAGAAAGGATGAAAGGGAAAAGAAGGCCCAGAGATAGGATAACTGGATAAAAGATGGGGAGACTGTACTTTGAGCCGTCTAGGGGCGCAGATAGGGAGAAGCACTCAGCAGGAAATTGTATATGAAACCTGCAGAAGGAAGCCCATAAAGGGTGAAGGATGAAGCAGACATGCAGAAGTGGAGGCAGGGATGACTGGAGATGGGGCACGGGAGACGGCCTGGAGCAAAGAGTGTGAGGCAGGAGAGGGAAGGGGGAGGTGAAGCCAGCCAGCCCAGCTGCTGTGATTCTCACTGCTGGCTCAGATCTACTCCTCACTCAGAACCTCCAGGTAAAATGGGAACGTGAGTGGAGATGAACCAGGCATGTACTGCTCTGCATCCAGTGCATACATTTGCCCTACCTGGTTGCTTCTGACCTTCATCCCTGTCCTATGCTATCTTGTCCTCTCCTTCATGGAGCTCAATGTCATGGTGAGTGGGAGGTAAACAGACTCAGAACCTCCTTGTATGACAGGGACTCCTCTTCAGTGTGCCTATGGGCTTCTTACCAACGGGACTTCACAGTTTGTCAGGTCCTCAGCAAGACGTCTTGTATCTCAGCTTCTAAGTGCAGAGCTTGAGTTAGAAGGGATGCGGAAACAGCCTGTTATTTTTTTTTCTTCTTCAATAATAACAGTCCTAACAGTGGGGAGAGAAAGCAAAGGTGTGATTCAAATGAGTGGATAAACACTGAGTTATGCAAGAGCCATGTATCTTTAATAGTCCTTTTGTGACCATTTTCCCCCTTAAAAGTACTGGAATTTGACAGAGCTGTTTCTTTCAATTTTTTTTTTTTTTATTACTGACAGTTTCCCTTTAATTTTAGAAGCAGAACTTTCACTTACTTTAGTTACTTAATATTGTAATGAATCTCTTCCTTTCTTGCAGTGTTGGGCTTCCGTGGCAGTCATCTTCCTCTCTGAGGGGCTCTTCCTCTTCTCCTCTCTATTCACATTCTTTGTGAAATCCAGAATATCTTCCTACATCTGCAGTTTCTACTCAGTGATTTTTTATCTGCAGGACCCTGGCCAGCTGAGTGCTTTCAGATTGGGCCGTTGCCAGCTCACCCTGGAAGACATGGTTCTCTGTACGTCTGCAGATACCAATATCATAATAACCCTTAAATGTTCTGCTTGTTCCATGGATGAGTTCTTTTATCTACCCAGTTTCTTATCTGTGCGCTACCCAGGTTACACTGATGAACATTACAACCATGACTGCCGGAATATATCAGGATATTTCAAGACCACACAAGCTTCTTCTGTCTGTGCTCTAAGATGGCTGTGTATCTGAGTCCTGAAAGTCACTTAACTGTATTGGTGTGGGAATATGCCCAAACTAATAAGATTTACTGAAGGGCAGGATAGATCATTTTGACCACAGCATTAATGCGGTTTCCAGATTGAGGATAACTTGCTCTGCCAAGTCAGAGCACGAACAGCAATGTCGTATCTGTCCTTACCTTGCTATATAAACAAAAATTTGGCCTTTTTTCTGCATATATGTTCTGTATTCTTATCCAAGCTGTGTTTCCCAAATTCGCTCTTTCTCTCTTGGCTTATTTAAGGTATGAGGCTGAGCTGAGCCAAATGAGCTACCTCATTTGAGGTGTCTTCCTCCAGAGACTGCGTTGGGTTTTTTTTTTATGATTCCAGCTGAGGCATCCTTCCTCTGTTCCTTTAAGTTTCTGTGAGTTAATGATGAGCAGAAAACTGTCATAAATATCTCGCCTGGCTCAACTCCTTTGGCCTGTTTTCAGACAGCTGACTCCTGTGGTGTTTTGTGACCCTCAAGTTTCTTTCTAGAGGCACCTTCCTAGCTCTTTAAGGGTGTGTTACAAATCACTTTTATTTGTAAGCTCCAAGGTTGTCAGGCTTTATCTACGTCTACTCTCAGAATACTCACCAAATAGCTAGTTCAGACATCATCCCACTTCCAAAAAGAAGTGCTCCAACAGGGCTTCCCAGTCTGTCAGGAAAAGCTGCAGTCAAATCCAATGTTTTTCTTCTGCTTGACTTTATGTCCTTTCCACTATTGCTGCAAAACCATCAGATGCCATCTTATTGCATTGTTTTTTAATTTTGTTTGCTAATTTTCATTCCTGGGAGCTGCTCCACTGCAGCTCCATCTGGCCTCCACATGAAAATGAGCTCGAAAGTTCTTGAATTGGATACCTTGGGGGCAATGTAGGCCTCTGTGGCATGCCCAAAGTCCAACAAAGGCCAGGGGCAAATCAAGAACCTACGCCTTCACAGCTGAAGCATGTGTTAGTTCCTCGCTCATGAGCAATCTTCTGACTTTTCTTCTGTGAGCAGAACTCTTGAAGTTCAGAGTGAGAGTTTTGTTCCTCTGTCTTTCTCTAGTCCAGAAATGGCTTCGGAGGTCTGTTTTTGCATGAATGGAATTATTAATGAGTTTATCTCTTTCTCTTTTGTCCTCCTATTTTTCCGTGTGTCCCATGAGATGGAATGCCTCCGAGGAGGCAGCCCTTTCAGTCACAGCCAGCTGGAACTAACTTAAAGGAATACTTTGGAGAGACAAACACCAACAGGATGCTGAGGTAAATGTGTTCCAGTTGCTACAAAGGTCTTATCAGGCACTTAAAAGCGATACAGACCCAGCAAACTGGTCTGAAAAGGCATTGTGAAATGACCCTCAGCCTTTGGGCAATACGAAACTCTCTGATATTTTGTCATCTTCTTTGTCTAAGAAATATTTTGTAGTCCCTAGGGTGAAACTTTATTGTTCCA
This sequence comes from Chroicocephalus ridibundus, assembly GCF_963924245.1. Taxonomy (NCBI): domain Eukaryota; kingdom Metazoa; phylum Chordata; class Aves; order Charadriiformes; family Laridae; genus Chroicocephalus; species Chroicocephalus ridibundus. The sequence goes on from NC_086284.1 coordinate 198,660,201, forward strand.
ATTTACTTCAGGGTTCTGATCATCCACATTACATACATATTAGTTCCCTCCAGGGCTTTCATTTGGAGGGAACCAGCTTTTCCCATCTGAGACAAAGCGTGGGCACAGCTTAGGCTCTAGGGTATTTTCCCTCCCTTGGGGGTGTGTGGATATAGCGGATATAGCCAGTCTGCTCTTGAAAGAGCCCTGGAACAGTACATACACAACCTAGTCTGCACAAGTTGATATGGCAGACTAAGATTTACTCCATGGAAAAGACCACAAAGATAACGTAAATGTACTTCTGAGGACTGTTTGTGACTGGTCATTATCTGCTTGGTGCAGAGAGGTGTCATGGGAAATAGCTGTACAAAAATTGCTGCCATTGTGTCACTGCCTCTGTTGAAAGAGAACTTTGTGATTCCTGAATGGATGCTCTACTGTACTCCAGGTTAGCAACGCTCTGTCATCATTATAAGAGAAAAGTAGTGACTGTGTTTGAAGAATGTAAGCCACCATCTATGTTTCTGGTATTTTATAAGACTCAAACGCTGCAGGTTTATTTGGTTTAGATTCTCATAAGGTTTCATTCTCTTTCTCCATTAAATACTCCAATATTTTGACTCTAGCTTACAGAAATGAAGAAACATTGCATCAGGTCTTTCCTGGAGATAGGTGTATATAAGACACAGCATACAGGGTAGCAGCATTCCCTTATCTATGTATTAAGGTCTGTAAAGAAACTGCTTTTAAATGTAATAGGCAATTTTATGGAATTCCGAAAAACTCCAGTAAAGTGGGAGGGTCACTTAAGAATGTTCATTGTAATATAGTTCCCAACCACAATTCCCATCCCATGTCTAATCTGACGGTTGTGAATTTTTGTGAAGGGCGTGTATCTGTTCATGTGTGTGAAGTGGGAGACAAAGAATGAACATCGCGAGAAACTTTCTCCTGCGTATTATCTGCCCTGTGAACCACTGCTTGACAGCAACAGTCACTGTGCCTGCCAGAAACAACATCATTCACTGCTCACTTAGTATTGTCACGAAGAAAACAGATTTTGTCCTGCCCAAGGAAAGTACGCCTCTGATCTGTAAGTCATCTGTAGTAATTAGTAGTAAATCCCAGTCAAATATGGATTCCGTTTGTCTTTTGTGCTATTTTTTGCTTGGCAATATATGCACACTACTGAGTTTCATTTCCCAGAAGCACAAAAGCTCTTAATTCTCCTGTGAAGTCCAGTGATTCATTTCCAGGTAAGTGGAAAGCAAGTTTTTAGACTATGAGACATACTGAACAGCTTTTCAAAAGTGGGTAATTACAGGTTTTGTGCGGAGAGTACAAATAATATATATGGTACAGAAGCATAAGAAATCAAAGTCTCTTCCTCACTAGGCAAATTTTGATGGGCTCTGGGTCAGGACATTATGAGCTTCCATGCTTTTGCTGTCATCTTTGCTAGTTCTTCCAAAGGTTTGACATTAGGTCTTCATCAATATAAGCCAGGGCAGGATGCAATCCTGATATTTTGTGGGGGTAGCTACTTTTTCACAGTTGCCAGAACTGTATCCTGTGACAAAGATGGTCCTCCTTCAACCATGTTGTATCAGATGATGAGGCAAGCTGCTTCCCTTTATGCCGTCTCCAAATCAAGTCCATCGTTGGGGAGGATTGTGGGGCTAGAGCTAGAGGCACACATTCCCTTTTGTGCCATACAACACTGCATTTTCTCTCCTGTTCCTGGAGCCCAGCCAGTTGGCATCTGGGAAACTGGGTCTGAGGAGGCAGAAGAAGTAAAAAATACTGTCTGGAGAATGTAGGGAACCACAGACAGAGGTAGGAAAAGTTAAATCTTTTCCCCTGTAAATCCTATCCTTCCTTTCCTGTTGCAGAGAACTCCAAACCCAATCTTGACGAGTTAGCCAGGATTTCAATGCACACTGTGAGCGGAGCTTCTCTGCACCGTTACCTTTTTCACATTTCTATGCAATCACCTCAGGCTTCCCTGACTTTGTGTAAGGACATATGAGATTTTGTCCTGCGTCAAATCAAAGGTTGTACTCTGCTTGTACTCTGTCTTCGACAGGTACAACTGCAGACAGTCAGGACAAGCATAGAGTAATATTTCCCAACTTCAATGCCCATTTCTTAAGAACTTGAATGAATTTTTTTTGGTGTTTAATATCTCTGGAAAGGCTTTTCTTATTCAAATTTGCCTGTCTTTTTTTGAACTCATGTAAACTCAAATTTTCTATTTCTTGTGGCAAGGGAGGCCACAGTTTAAGCAGGTGATGTGTGAAGTATCTGTCTTTGCTTTAAACCTGTCACCAAGCCACTATGCCATTCACCTTGCTCTAGCTGTCTTCTGGCTTTTGTGCCTAAAGGGACCATTAACAGTTTCTTTATACTTATTTTCTCACACTCCTTACGCTTTATTGTCCTCTATGTTATCTCGTCTTGATCTTTTGTCAGTTTGAAGAATACAGGTCTATTTAATCATTCTTTATATGGAAATCATTTGAACTGTATACAGTATTCAAAAGACGAGTGCTTCATTAATTTATACAGTGGCGTAGTGATGTTCTGTCCTGTTCTCTGTTCCCTACCTAATAATACTGACAGCTGCATGCCTGTTGTTAACCAGTACTACTAAGTACTGAACTGTTGACAACATGAAACTGTTAGAAATCTGAGATCTCATTCCTTAGTGCTTATGGCTAAATCAGAGTTTAGTACTATATTAAAAAAAAATAATGCAGCTTTCTGCTCTTTGCAGACCCTGCTTCTTGTAGACTGGACAAAAGAGAAGAGAGGCTTTGTTATCACTTCTTTAACTAAGCAAAATCAGAATCAGAAAAACCAAGACAACTGCTGGCACTTCCCTTGCATTAGACAGTTTCAGGTAAAACTTCCATGCATGTTAATATGCCCCTGTGCTAATCTGCAGAAAAGACCCAGCCAGAGGATGTTCACTCCTTACCTGGATGTTTGTATGGTTAGTAGGTTGTCATGTATCGTGGCACCCATGCACTGTGTGCACTGTTACAACTCTGTGCTCTTTATATAGTCAGGTTTTAAGGACAAGTAGTCCTGATCCTCAAGCCCAAATCACTTCTGTCTAAAGCAGGCTGTATGTGACTATATCATATATGGACTATGATATTTTTCTGCACAATAGGTAGCTTTAGAAAAATTTTGCAACCTACTCATTATGGTAGCTTTTGTTTCCACGACTCTACTGAGTTACTGTGAGCCAGCAGAGGATGCATTCTGCATGTAGTTAAGATTTCATGGTAGGGGTGGTGATGGTGGTGGTGTCGTCGATGGTGTTTTCTGTAGCTGTGAAGTTGGGATTATTTTTTCCCACATGCATCACTTTATCAGCGTTGAATATCACCATTTTACCACCAGCTGCTCACTGTTGTGAAACCCATTTGTAATTTGTCATATTCAGCTTGAATACCTTAGGGTCATCAGCAAATGTTTTATAACCATACCTAAGTAATTTACAAGGATGTTGAACAATTGAGAAACCAACATGTGCTCCCTCTACGGCAGTAAAAATTTACATCAATATTTCTTATTAAATTACTGGATACCTTTTCCATGCCCTCTACCTCATGCTCAGTTTTTTTGTCACTAGAAGACATCATTGTCTTCAGATAGATTGCTTAATAGCGCAGCTGGGGCCAAAAATGAAAGTGGTGGAATGACATTGCACCGACTTGCAATTAGCCATGCAGTGCTCCAAAGGGAAGTGCTCTGCGGTGAATAATATGTCTCCCTGTATTTATTTCTTAATTTATGCAAAGTACTGGTTGCTTTGGATGAGTCATTCTCCTTCACCTTCTCGGCTGTGATTTTTATCAAGCGTTTCTTAACAGCTGTGTAGGTTTAGCATTTATTTGATTAATTGTGAAAAAATGAACACAGCGTTCAAACTGTGATGACCGATAAGGAAAGAATAGACTACCTGCTGGGCCTAGACTCAAGTCTTGTTGCATTTGGGATTCTGGTAGGGGAATTTCAACCTCTGTTGAAATGTACTTCCACAATTGCATGGTTCCTCTGGAACTGCATAGCAAAATTCTCCGTGCAATATCCAGGACACTTAGTTATCTGCTTGTTTGGTTTTTTTATTTGTTTGTTTAATCATTGCTTGACATCTGTCAGTCTCTGATCTTGAAGGCAGACCATTTGGAAAATTCTCTGTACTCTATTGCTCTGTGTGTTTTCAAGGCCTAGTGGAACTCTTCATCAGCAACTCAGCCTCTCTTTCCTCTTAAAGGTGACAAAGAGAAGAAGAAACAGAAATGTTCCCTTTCTTGGTCCACTTGAGTACTGAAGGTTACAGTACAATGGTCTGGAAGTTACCTTATCCAGTAGCTTATTCAGTAGGATGTGGAGCCAGGTGACTGCCAATATGTGCTTGAGTTCTGGTACTGACGTTTTGTACTGCCCCATCTACAGAATTTGGGAATGGTACAAATCGCCTTTTGGGTCTGACAGAAAATAGGAGGTGGAAGAAGGACTCCCATCCACGTATGCAATAATAAATGCAAAGCAGGGGCTTGAGGTACAGCGAGGAGAACAAACAAGGCTGGAAATACCCTCCAAGGGCTGATGAGACTGAATCTCAATGGAAATTTGTTAAGACCAACACCCCAGCACTGATGTATCTCTGAGTGACCTTTGGCTGGCATCTCGGTAACTCATAGGAAGGAACAGGGGTCCTTTGGTCACAGCCCAAGTGCCCCTGAGTATTTGGCTGTGCTGTGGTACCTGTAAAGGCGGAACTGCAGTTTTGGTGGGAATAACTCTCGGGCAGGTGGGGAATGCAACGTTTTTGCTGAGTGTGCTGAAAATAGACTGTAAAACGTGGGGCCTGGGCCAGCTTGCAGACCGAGAGAATCTACCGTGTGCCAGGAAAACGTCTCTGAAGCATTTATTTGGAAAACAGGATAGATAATAGGTACATGAAATGCTCTACTGTCCTGTTCTAACACGCATTTTATAAAGCAAACACATACGTATGCAATGTCAATTAACACATGAGGTACAGGGAGCGGGCCCAGGTGAGGCTCCGTTTGGGCTGTTGCTCTTCCCAGAGGAGAGCTGTTCATCCTCAGGTGAAGGGCTTACTCTGGGGGTGACTTCCCTGCTGCTTCACTGCAAAAGAAATATGGGTTCATAAAAGCAAATGAAAGCTAATTACAGATTATTCAGTTATATTGTGGTGCTTCATGATATCATTTACTGGGAATTATTTCCCTTGTGAAAAGCAGCGGTTGCTTTGCCGTGTTGGCTGCAGGGCTTGGTTGCACTCTCTATAGATGTGATCCTTCTGGTTTCCCTAGAGTTACTCCACATACAGCTTTCAGAGGAAAAATGGGCACATAGCTGTGGATCATCATAAAAGTTTTTGCAAAGCTTGAAATCCACGGTTCCCTAATATTTTTCTGTCAAGGCAGCTAATTTTTCAGATCCCTTTTGTTTCTCGTCTCTCTTCAGACACCTATTTCCTACCCACTTCTGTCTACTGTAGATCACCCTCAGCAGTTTCCTTCTGTTTCAGCTCCAGGGTTCCCAAAACGTTCTTCCAATCTGAACAAGACACCACAGTCAGAACAGCAACTACTGCCATTTTCACCTCACAGCTTTTTAACTATGAAATTCTGACTAACTTTCCTTTACTTATTGATATAGCAACATCAGATCCTGTGGGAGGTCCTTCCAGTTTGCAAAGACAAGAACTGAATGCAAGTTTGCAAATGCTTTGTTTTCCTAGAAAAATCTAAATTCCACTTAGATAAAAAGGAAACAGATAAAATGATATATAAAAGAGAGGAATGCGCATGAGGGGAATGTGCAACCTATGACTAATGCGGTACCATTTGAAACAAAATACAAAGGATATATCTGCTGTCATATTATCCCCTCCTATGAGGTAATGACTGAGGTATGAATTGCAGAGCCAAGCCTTCAGGGACCACACATGTGCACAGTAAGAGGTAATTTCTAAGGAGAGGGAATTGCTTGATTGTGAATCCTGACTTTGAAAGTGACTTGGCTTTACTGCCTTGGTTTTTCTTATTACAGAGGTATTATTTTGTATTAATACTTGCACAAAGAATTATCTCCTCATTTCATAGCGTCCTTGGGTCCAGCCATGCAGACCAAAGATTGTCTTCCACCTCTGCACTCTTCTCTTCTCTTCTGTTGGGAAAAAAAAAGCTTACAGACCTAACATGGTTTTATGGCATTGTGATGACACACTTTTTTCCTTACTTTATTTTGCCAGAGATATTCAAATGCTTATTTACTGGCTTCAGAAGTAGTTTCTGCATTTTCTTCTTATTGGTTATCTATTTTACTGTAGTAATTTGTTAACTGTTTTACTTTAGTCATTTGCATCCTCCAACTGTTTATGTGGAAAGACATAATTTGTCATTGAGTAGGAAGAGGGACATAGATATCAATGTCTGTCTTTCAGGAGAATTTTAATTTATTCAAAGTTGTCTTTCAGAATTGCTTCACTATCAGGCAGGAATCTAAAAGCTGAAATCAGTCATCTTTTCTTACCTCTTTCATTATCTCTTTCCTCCTCATTTCTTTTTTTCTAGGCCTCCCTGAAAATTATTCCAGTCCTTAAACTGTGTTAACTGTAGGCTGAATTAATGGACTGGCTTTTAACAGGAGCTTCACCACCAGTTAGAACAATTTCAATGCAAATTCTCATTCCAGAATTTGATTTTTATCTTCAATCAATTGCATAAGAGGATGCTTCGGGGTGACTCCAGGTGCTCTTTAAAGCAGACAATATGAGGAAGAAAATTATGCCAGAGATTTCAGAAGGAGAATTCCTATAATCAATGCCCGTGCCATGGTGGCTGTGCCACCGCAGGGAACAGCCTATTGCTGTGTCGAGGTAATGATGTTACTTCCTCGGCTGCAATGGCTGCGTGCTGTGTCGGGGGCCTGAGCCTCGGCACGGAAATGACAATAGCCAAGCTTATGATCTGATGCGCAACCCATTACAAAAGTGCGGATCCTTGGTAGCTTTCCAGTTACAACAAAGCTTCTTTTCATTTTCAGAAGCGGGTAACTCGGGGAAAGTAAACTGGTTAATTCCAAAAGCACAACCTGTTACCAGTTTCCTATAAGGAAACCAGGCAAATATAATACAGCCTGTAATCTGTGTAAATTCGTTCAAAGTTGGGAATTTCCACTTGACAAGCACTTCCGAAAACTGGTGCAATAATAATGAATGATGTATCCTGTGAAGAATAGCAACAGGAACGACAGTTTCCAGTAAGGCTGTCGTGATAAGGTGCAGTCAGCTGGTGCTGGGAACCTCTGACAGCACTAGAGAGCAACACGGTGTGACAAAGGCAGGAACTACCACAATCCAGCAAGTGCCATTAGTGTCAATCATCTTTCACGTGGGTGTGTGAGGAAGTGTGACTTCCTCTTCTCTGCCTGGTTATGGGTTACTTCGGATGAGAAAACCCCTTGGAATTTGCATAGATAACACCGAGCAAACTCTGGCCTTTGCAGGCTGGGATCTTTCTGTGCTCCCCGAGGGGCTGTGGCTGCTCAGGCTGCGCTCATCTGAATGGTCTGAACTGGTTTGTTGTAGAACTGAAAAACAATCACTGCACCTAAGGAGGGCACAGGTCAGTCGGGAAGGTCTAAGTCACCCTTTTTTTGCCGCGCTAGCCAATCCTGTCCTCACTCAGTTAGCAGCTACTAAAATTGCACGATTAATGAAATGAAATTTAAAAAATTTAAAAACCTCTACAGATTTTATTTTTCTTAATATTATCCCATGAAGGTAGCAAGATAAGGAACTTCCAGAGGAGGTCAAGGATATAGTATCCCAACTCCCTGGATATCTGGCACATCTGGAAGAGGAGGAGGCGGCTTTAAGTGTAGCACCACCTAGCCTATACCTTGCTGTTGGAAGCTACCCCTCCCCGTAGGCTGCTTTCTGCAGGAGGCAGGTGGAAGGCTTTGCAGTGGCCGGATTGATGGTTACCCACTTGCATTTTGCGCTGCTGGGATTTTGAATTGTAAATTTGGGGTTTGCCAGTGGATCAGTAGCACACGGAATTGCAGCTCTTTAAGCTGCAGTCAGGAGATACTGTAATAGTTTAGTTTTCCATAGAGCTCCAGGGGTCTCAGAGACCTGGGCGGCTGAGGACAGTCATGCTGAATGCACTCCAGGCTGCGTGGTTTATCACGGCTCCTCTCCACATGGGTGTTGAGGGATTGAACCAGCATTTCCACTTTTAGTTGAAAGAATTAACAGACATTTTCACTCTTAGTGAGGCATATTAAGTTTGAAAGTTGAGAAAGAGATCAATCACAGGCTGGATATGCTCCGTTTGCTGTAGATGTTTGATCTTTTGCAGGCTAGCTCATGCCAGATTGTTGGATGATGACACCCCAATCTAAATTATGGAAATACTTAACAGGAATTTATTGCTGTTATGCAGTAAGCCACAGGAGTGTAAGCAAATCAAAGGCGATAACAAGCGGCTACTTCCTCTTCTGGGTGAAATTCTCAGCTTTCACGTGTGCGCTGAACTAAATACGCAGTCCTAGGCATTAAAACATTATGCCTTGGCTAATGTGCTGTCTAATGAATTTTTGGGAAAATAATTACCTATGACTACATCAGTCTGATTAGACCTATCTGAAACATCAGTGACAAATTTATGCTAAATAGAAAAGGGTTGCAACTTTTTTTCCAGCTTTTGAATCATGACAGAGTTGATCACAGTTATAGTATAAATTTCAGATTTGATATAGAAAGGGAAAGCTTTTTCCCAACTGAAAACTCATTTGGGGTGTACTTTCTGATCAGTTGTTCTGGTCAGGACTCCTCTGTGAGACGAAAAGATTTATAGTAGGTCTTTTCACAAAGGACCATGCCCCTTAGTGTTATTTGTACTATAGGGCTAAGTAGGAAGCAGTAGGCGTCTTGTGAGCTTCTTTTTCCAGCAGCAGCAGACCCAACTCAGCAGCAGAAGAAACTTTACAATTTCTGTGCGGGTATAAGCAGTGAAAAGTCCTCTGGGACCAGGAAATAAAAATAGAGGATAAGAGGATATCATTTACCAGGCTCTTTAAGATCCAAATACACACGCTGGCGTTGTGGTGTAGCTAGAAGTGCCTGTGAAGTGAGGAAACACATGCCTCTCTGAAAAGGCTTCTGTAGGGTGAATAGAGCAGGGATTGGCAGGCACAGGCTCGGGGACCGGAGTGTGGGTGTCATTGCGCTCTCACCCCAGTGAACGTTCCCTTCTGGCAACACCAGCCATGTGCCGTCCTCAGGCAGCCAGTCGTTTGGCGCGTTGTGTCTGTGGTCTGTCTTCGTCCATCTGCTTGGAGCCAATTCCAGTAAGGAGCTGCCTCCTGCAGCTGCATTTTCTCACCAAGTGACAGTGTTATTTACAGAAATTCTTCCTTCTTTTCTCTCAGGAGCATGCTATCTCCACTTTTTTGTTTACTTTTATTCCATTCCCTTCCATGGAGAAAAAAGAAAGATAGTCAAGACTCAAAAATGACTGTTTTTTTAAAATGAAAAGCCCTAGTTTTCTTAAAAAAAAAAAGAGAGAGGAAACTACTTTCATTCTGAATTGTGGGAAAAAATGTGGCGTTTCAAGCCATTCTAGCTAGTAGCTGTGAATTACTTTAAATAATAAGAGTGGAAGACATGTGGACTCAGGGGTGATAAAACTCAGTCAGAGACAATCTTGGGTTGGTAAAAAGTTTGCACGTATGGGGATTATGGGGATGAGGAAGAGGTGAAGACAAGCTATTTGACAGCATGCTTGTTACCTGTACAATATAATGAACAAATATTGCAGCCTGTGTTTAGCCATATGTCTCTCATGTTTTGTTTCATGTAGCTCATGGTTGTTCCCATGCCAGCAGAGCTACATCCTAGTCAGTCGCTTTCTTTTCTTATTAGCTTTTTAAAAATGCCTAGATTCAATTCCTTTTCAGAAGCACAGGGATGATCTAATTTAGGAGCTCAGTTGGCTGACTCCTTGTTTTATCTTACTCACAATATTTTTGCGATATCCCTTCTTCCTAAAAACCGAAGTACTTCCTAGCACGAGTTTTCCCAAACTTGTTTTCAGTTATATCAGCAAGTCAGTGCACGTCTTGGAACTTTTTTCTGTGTATTTCTTTCTGGTTGCCCTCTTTGCCACACCACGCTGACTAAAGAGGGGACCTCGAGGTCAAAACACAGAGAGTGTAGCAACAGTGGCCAACGCATGGCCAGCGGGTGTCCTGGGGTGGCCTTGCCGCGCAGATCCTCATTGGCTCTGCAGCCCTGTGGCTCTGTAGCGAGCAATCATATGACTTTGGTGATAAGTGCGTCAGATCTGGCGGCAGATAAGGGATTTACAATGAGGGATTATGCGTGGGACTGGGCATTGAGGCGGTCGATGATGGGTGGGAGGCAGTGTCTGCGGTGCTGAGCGGAGCTGGCAGTGGGAGGGCCCAGGATTAATAAGCATTTTGGGTGATGCGTATGAGAGGGCGATGCACTGGTACGCTGGGGATTTTGGAGGCAGGCTGCAGGTGCAGCTGGTGGGTGTTGAAGCAGCCTGGGGAAACAGGGAGTTGTGGCTGGAGGTGAACTTCTACATGTGCCTGGCCTGGCCAGGTAGAGTCCCTGCCTCAGCACCTCCCAGACCAGGCGACCGGGTTAGGTCCTGCTGTGCATGAAAAAAAAGAAAAACTCTTCTTTGTTTAATAGGCGGAAGATGCTATCACACACATCTGAAATGGTTTCGCCTTTATTAGATTGTTTACTGCTATTGCTCTGAACCGTGTTCCTCTGTGGGGAGTCACAAGTCCGACAGGCTAAGCTTTAAACATAAAAGTGCGTAGGGAAAAAAAGTGATTCCTCGGGGTTTTTCCCAGTAGATTACAAACCTGTATCAGCAAGATTTTGTACAGAGTCTTGGTTATAGTAATTAGTGTTTCTACAAAGACAATGAAAATAACATGCTTGTACAGAGCTGGAATTTGGCTGTGAAACACCAGTCCATCTCACAGATTTATTGGTTCATAAAAATCACAGGCATAAAACCAGCCTTCTTTTGAGTTTTTATGAAATCTATTAAAAAAATCTAACATTATAAAAATGTGACATAATTTGTGACATCCCTTAAGTTACCAAAAAAAGGCTGAATCAGGGCAAACCAATTCAATTTTAAACATATTGTCTATGCTGCTGCCAAAAATATAAAATCATGCTTGAGCGCCACAGCCTTATTTTATAGCACATGCCTGAAGATAAATTTTATGGTTCAGATAAGGCCTTTTGAAAATAGACATTTATGAATCTTTTATTATAGGGCACTCTTCACCGGGCACCACCGTAATAAAATCATATCTCTGCAAAATAGATCATAGTGTCACTTTGACTGTTACCATGCAACAGAGTATTGTTTCAAAACCTGGACAAAAAACATACACAAAAAAATGCTCCAGTTTGGAACAGCAAAGGTTTATGTTATCCTTTGTGCAGAAATTGTACATTCCCTTCAAGTCCAGTTTGTTCTAAAACGGAAAGTGAAATTTTAACGTTTGAAAGTTTTGGCTTTAGACAACCTGAGAGCTACAATTCTCCAGGCCATGGGGAGTTCCCAAAGCCCATGATGGCACATTATTAAGCATTTTGTTAGAACCCGAAGGGGCTACTGCTGCTAAATGCAGAAGGGCAAAGGAGAGAGGCTTTGATCATCCACTCTGTTCAGTTGTAGTTTCACTCCATGGCTCTGGTTTGGCCCTCTCCTATCTGCTTTAGCTAGGACAAAGCACAGACATGGTTCTGGGGACAGGTGACTCCAGGCTCTTTTCCCAAAAGGTAGTATGTATGAGACTATACATGGTTGCAATACATAGTATGGTGAAGACCGTGCTGTGGAAAGAGTCTAGCTATGCTGGTGCAAGCAAGCCAGGCTGTCCCGTTCGTTTGCATGGTCGGAAGACATACCCCAGCTGTCCAGCTTGCTAATATAGATGTGGCCAGTATTTCATGGCAATCAGTATTATGGGATTGTTTAGTCTGGAGAAAAGGAGTCTGAGGGGAGACCTTCTCGGTCTCTACAGCTACCTGAAAGGAGGGTGTAGAGAGGTGGGGGTCGGTCTCTTCTCCCAAGTAACAGGAGATAGAACAAGGCGAAATGGCCTCAAGTTGTGCCAGGAGAGGTTTAGACTGGATATTAGGAAAAATTTTTACACTGAAAAGGTTGTGAAGCATGGGAAGAGGCTGCCCAGGGAAGTGGTTGAGTCATCATTCCCGGATGTATTTAAAAGACGGGTAGATGTAGTGCTTAGAGATATGGTTTAGTGCTGGTTTTTGTCAGAGGTAGGTTGATGGTTGGACTAGACGATCTGACAGGTCCCTTCCAACCTAGGCAATTCTATGATTCTATGGTTTGCTGCTGTAAATGTAAAAGGAAAGCACTATGAAGCTTTTTCAATATAGTAGGTTATTCTTTGCTGTAATGTCCTTTTGGAACTTCATGACCTAATTGGCTGAACTCAGGATGTTTTTAGTGTAGTTAAACAGAACCCAGTTTCAATCCCAAGCACAATTCCAACATTTCAACATTTGTTTTTGTTATGCATGAAGAAAAAAACGTGAGCACGTGGTTATTCACAGAACAAATATTCCCACAAAAGTTTAATTAAAAATCTAGACGTTTTTCTGCTGTTTTAAAAATCTAAATGAAATGTTATCATAGTCCACAATCAAAAGAATCCACTTTGGTTTGCTGAAGTGAGCCCGCATGATTCATTTTCAGGTCTTCACCTCCCATCATACACCCAGCATAATGAAGTAATGTGACTATGCAGAGTGATGAAAAGAAAACCTGTATTCACCATGAAAAATGTAGGGATTGAGAAGCCTCTAATGTAGTAGCCGGGGCAACAATTTGGCTGACGATGGGATTCATCTGATCAGGAGTAGACATCTACTGTTGAGCTGGTTGTCTGCTCTGTTATTATAGTCACTGGAAAGAAGTAGGCACTGTTTGGAAAGTGAACAAGGTTCAGTTCCTGAATGTAACTTAACCACACAGATTGAGCTAATGATCTAATTCTGTGTAATTTTAATGAGTAGAAACAGGCCTTTTGGGGTGAAATCCTTTGCCAATATTTACTTCAGAGAGAGACAGAAAAGGACCCAGAGGCAGGCACAAAACATAGTCAACTTGCATTTTGTATTTCATCACACTTGGGTAAATTTCTGCCTGTATTGCCTGAGACACATTCTCCACAAAATCCCCCAGCACTGGGGTCTGAAACAGCCCAGAAAGCCTGTGAATGATCTCTGTAGCATAGCTCAGGATAATCATTATAAGTAATGATAGACAAAGACAATGAAATGAGAAGCAGTAAGAGCTTTTCTGAATGCCAGGAGGTGATCAAGCTTTTGAACTCACGCATCTGGCATCAGATCACTCTGTGCTGCAATTATTAGAACAGTCTGGTGGATAACTTAATCAGGCATGTCTTTAAACTCTGCAAGTGAACAGTCATAGCTTCTGAACACCAAGGATTTTTTTTTTTTTTTGTACTTTTTGCAGGTTTGACTTGTTTTCAGGACTAACCAGAAAGAAATGTAAATGTTTCCATTTCTGAAGAGTTAGAAATGCCTTGCTGGTGTCTCCTGGACAATGGAGGAATTGCTGTAGGGTTGCTCTCAGCTCCTTCTGATTGCTAGGGCTCTTTCCAAAATCAGAGGGTAATCCTGTGAACCCAAACCTTCTGTACCCTGTTCTGTTGTCACAGAATGGAGGTGGGAGGAAAAGCATCCCATCACCCCTCAGCCTTAAGCTAGATGGTTGCTGTGATAAGTGAAAATCTCTTCTCTGCTATCTTAGCTACCTTAATTGTCATCAGCAAAACCTTGATAGGCAGAATTACCAGGCTTTATGATGAGCTTTCCCGTCTGAAAGAGGCTAACTAACACTGCGAGACATCTTGCAGCTCTCCCCCCCAAACTACTGTCTGGAGATGTAAGAAGCAGCCTGTTCCTGAATTTGATCATGCTATATTAGCAGATCCTGACTATATTGTTCCTACCTGGACAAGGTATTCCATAAAAATCCACTCTGATGAACGTGATTGGACAATCCTTACTAACCTGAAAAAGTTCAATTTTGTTCTTCCCTGGGGCTCACAAATCCCGTATAGAAATAGCGTCCTAAAATCTAGGTGCCAGACAGTATCCCATGTTTTTTGTATCATATATTTTGGCTGTCTCCTTGGGTGTTGCTATGGCCATAATGGAGGTGAAGGGTATGCCAATCTCCAGCCATTTAGGAACTCTCCGAAAGGATGCAGGTTGCATAAACAGCTCTTACAAGGTGGTCAAGATGGATTTAGTTGTGAATGTAAGAGTATTTTTAGCATTTTAATGGACCGTTTTCTGTTGATGCTGTTATGCTACTTACTTACATTTTTTTCATTTATATACATTGAAACAGAGCATCAGCGATGTCTCAGCAGTATCAGTGAAAAAGAACATTTGAAAGATCAAACCTAAATCCCTTGATGACACATTAATTTACAGAAGCCTCTGGATTTAATAGCTGGCAAAGTACTCCTGTAATCACTCTTCTCCTTCACTTCTGCATATTATGAGTTGACATTTCTGCTGTTGTCCACAGCAGAAAATCCCTCAAATTCCCTTTTGAGGGATTTTCCCAAGGTAACTTACGTTACAGTAACTGGAGTTTTTCAGACTGTGCTGCATCCTCTTGTCTGCCTTGTGTTCCTCAACAAGGCAACTGCTATGTTATAGGCACAGACTGTCCTTTGTGTCCCCATTGTGAAGTGTCAACCACCACAGAGTGCATGCCCACTATGTGTCTATATAAGCAGGTATAGATATATGAAAATTCACACTATTGTCTCTTGAATAAACACACCAAAAAAGACTGCAAGGACAGGCACAAGCACCATGCATATGCCAAAAGCTCCTACACAGTTCCACACGCTGGCACCTAAAACAACTTCTCAATTCTAAAGCTGCTTTCCTTTCATAATGTCATTGCTCTCTTGCAGCCCAGGGTGTTGGTAGCTCTGGTATCTTCACTCATGTAACTTTTCTGCCAGGCACTGACTGGCAGAAAGCAAGGCACGATTCAGTCTCTTGGCCAAGCTCAGCCCCTGGGGGTCCCTAATAAAAAAGCCCAGGCACACACTGTTTTGAACTCCCATGCAGAACTGTGGGGAAATTAAATTAAATTGAGGAAATTAAACTGAGCTCTCTAGGCTTTGAAGAAAAGGTTTTGCCTCAGTCATAAGCAATGCACTGTATGTGTAAACAAAGGGAACATGAGAGGAGAGAAACAAAATGTATGTCATGAATATCCCCAAAGGCAAACTACCACCCCCGGAACATACTAGTGCCAGGCTAAATCCAAGCTTTGTCTCTAAGGGTGGAAGCAGGATACAGTGGCTCACCTCAGACAACCACAACAGCCATCAACTTCTCTGCTTATTCATCTGGAAGATTGTGACCTCTGGTCTTGGAGCTTATTTTTCAGGCCATGGCTGAAAATGAAGGTCTGGATTTTCTTGGAGAACTGCCTGAAATTCTTCTTCTCCAAGCCAGTTGCCAGTGGATAAGGAAAGCCACCTGCACCTGTAGCTGTGCTGCGTGACACAAACCCTGAATGGAGGGTAAGTCACTTGAGCAAATTGTTAATGTTACATATGACAAAGAGGATGAGAGAAAAATAATACGACAGGAAGAATAAAAACATACATTTGATGTATGAACCAGCTTCCCAATCCCACTTTTTCCCCTGCAAATGACAAAAGATGAACCCCTTTGTACAAGCTATTAACTAGTAATTTTTCTGTGGCAAAGGTTTTGTGATGTTGTTTTGTTGTCTACCCAATATAGAAGTAATGGGGCATCTTTGCTGGGTTTCCAGGAAAGGGGAATTAATTTCAACTGTGCCTGTCTTAGCTCATGTGCAGGAATTTTAGTGGTAGGGGAACTCTTTTTCAGAGTTTCTATTTTACATGGTGGCTAGAAATCACTTGCTAGAAATTACTTTAGGATTTAAACTCGGGAGTTCCTCTTTTGCATTTCAGCGGCAGCAACAGCTTCTCTCTGTACCTTCCTGTGTAGGTTATGTTTTGAAAAGTCTCGTGCACCACAAGTTGCTCATATGGTTTGGGAATCCCTGACCAGAGGCCAGCCTGAGCTTCTCCCAGCCTCTCCAACGTATTCCAAGGCTCTGCTCAGAACAGATATTTTTAGCTGTTTCAGAAAGCTTTGTTGTTTATTCCAAGAACCCGTCTGAAGACTTTACACATCAAAGCCCATGCTGCCAAGAACATGGAAATTATAACTGCAATACAAAGGATGTTTAATAAAACCAAGACATGATGCTAATGAAATAAATGCTTATTGCCTCCACTATAGCAAGCGGAGGATCTTAGTGCGTGTGAAGATATAGGAGAAAAATTCTCGCTGCTCAGAACGGTGGTATAATTATTTTAATAGGATAATAACTAGGTGAAGACACGTTCAGGTCATGCACAATGAGATCTATCTTTTGCAAGCAGAAGTGCAGAAATTTCACCTGAGAATGGGAAGATGGTGTTCCTGCGACTCATCCATAAACCGTGGACATGCTCCCACAGCAGCTGAAGGGCAGGGACCTGCACTTTCCTCTCTGCTGGTATCATCTGTTGCTCATCTGAACTGTGAGATGTGCCTGGACTTGCTGCCTTCACTCTTCAGCCCACATTGACGATATTCCCACTGTTTCTGCAGATCCCCTCCGACTGACTGATATTGCCTTTTTGAGTGTATGTCAGATCTTGATGAGCCGTCAATATCTTGATAAATGAGGGTCCCATGTACAGTCAGACAGCAAAGCAGAAGCAAAGTGTCCTCCTCTGCTCGGTACCTGACTGGCACTGCCATTGAAGCAAATGGAAATGTCCCCCAAGCAGGTGTCTCTGTGTGTGTAGAACGTGGCACTGAGCAAGACCATTGCTCTTCTGGTGGTCATAGTCACCACCATGAGAATCCACAGCATTGCCAAGCGTATTACTGTCCTCCAGTGAGGCGTGAGAAAGTTTTGGTATAAACTCAAAGGATTTCTCAAGAATGGTTAAGAAAAAAGTAAAGTAAAAAAGCAGGAGTGGTACGTGCTGCCTTCTTGTGCAAGTACAATTCTGAGGAACTGGGAAAAAAGCAAAAATAGGAAGTTGCATTGCAACATGGGGCTACTTCATCCAGGAGCAGTGAGTGCTTCCATTTTTTTGAGAAGATGGTTCAATCAACATTGTTTTGCTGTCAAGTTAGGGGGGAGAATGTGTGCTTAAAGTCGGGACATTTCATGCACTTGGGACACAGGGAGGTTTTATTTGTGCATGAACTTTGTCTTTTTATAGAACTTGTTGAGAAAAGCCCGGTGAAAGGGCTGAAAGCTGTATTCTCTCTCTGTTTTGGTTTTTTTTTTTTTTTTTTTTTTTTTTTTCTGGCAACATCATGTGTACTTTTAAGCTACGGTCACCTACAGAAGGAAAGGAGTCCAGATATGACAACCTCCAAAGTTAATCTTCAGTCAGGGAGAAAGCATTGGTGTATACAGTTTTTCAGCTGGTGGTGAAGCTGATGGCTTAAGATGGCTTGGGCCAGTCATCGCAGCTGAAGGAGTAAGGTGCTTCACACTACGTTTGTCTTCCCTTGCTCTCAGTTGCATGATCTCCCTATTCATCTTGCACCAATTTGCACTTGTCAGACCCTGGGCTGATTTGACTCCCTTACTTGGCAGAAAACTGACCCAGGGAAAAAAATGGTCTTCTGCTTGATTAGAGATAGTTTAGGGCTTCATGGAGAGAGAGGCAGAGATAGCAGGAAGAACACCTCTTTTAGGGACCGTATATCTTTAGCCACTCTATTTAAATGTAACCCTGACTTCAGAGGGGGCTTGATCCCTGCACTGAGAAAAGGATCCGGTCTTAATGTTCTCAGTGTTTCAGGCATAGAACGAAGTCCTGGCCCCTCTGAAATGGCGGGAATTGGCTTTAACGGAACCATGGTACTACGTCTATTTGTGGAAATCTGTTGAGATTGCAAATGAGAATTAGTATCCCAAGCTGATAACGGTTCTTTTCTGCCTCCGCAAGACACGTTTTCAGGGTTGGTAGCTTGCCAAACTTGCTATGAAGTTCAAGCCGTGCAAGAGCAGTACAATGAAAAGCATCAAACTATATGCTGTAGAAGGGTGTGAATTGCTGCACAAGTGTGGTACTAGAGTTTCGTGTTGGATAGAAAGGTGGACTGGAATTCAGAGAATGTGAATTCTGGCCTGGGCTTTGCCCATGACTCAGTTTATGAACTAAAATGAATTCTGTGTGTTACCTTGTGTACAAATGAGTCCAAATTGATATTCACTTCTTGCTTTGACATCAAAGAATAAAAAAGATATCCGTTTGTAAATGATACGTAGTAACATTTCACAACACAGGACACTCCTGGAGATTGTGTTTTTGTGGAAACATACCCCTTCCTCAGTTAGCTGCTTTACCAAACCCACCCCCACTTTTTTTTTTAAAACCACAGAAATTCTGTTTGCTGAAACGTACAAACTCTTGCAGAGTTTTGTCCTGGAGACAATCGCCTACTGTTGCAACTCATTACCACATTTTGATTTGCTCGGTATCATTTGGCAACAACGTGAGATGTCATTTCTGGGATTTCATCTGCTCTCGCCCAGGAAAATAAGCGGAAAGTGTCGGTACCCGGTGACGCTGGCTGCCTTTCCCCCCTCCCCTCCCCACCCACTGCTTTTTATTCGAGAGGACGCGGCGCTGGCTGCCACTGCAGCTTAGCGGCGCTACACGAACTCCTTCCCCCAGTGACATCCACCCCGTTGTGGAGAGAAGAACCAGCTGGGAAAGGCTGGTTTTGGGAGTCCCGCCGCCCGCCCGGGCGGCTCAGCCCGGCCCTAGGGCGCCCCCTGGCGGCGCGCCCGGCTGCCGCTGCTGGCGGAGGGGGCGGCGGGAGGCCACGGCCACCCACCCCCGCTGCGGGTCGGCAGCAAGTACCCGGGCACAAAGGCACCGCTGTAGTCTGCTGTGTGGGTAGAGACCTGTTCTGGTGTGAGAAAACCCGTAACAATTTATTGTCGTTTAGACAATTATTCTATCAATCACACGATGACCCCTCCCCACCCGGGAAGGGGAATCGGGGAAAGCAAAAAGAATCATAGAATCATAGGGTTGGAAGGGACCTCTGGAGATCATCTAGTCCAATCCCCCTGCCAGAGCAGGGTCACCTACAGCAGGTTGCATAGGAACGTGTCCAGGCGGGTTTTGAATGTCTCCAGAGATGGAGACTCCACCACCTCTCTGGGCAGCCTATTCCAGTGCTCTGACACCCTCAAAGTAAAGAAGTTCCTCCTCATGTTTAGGTGGAACTTCCTATGCTCAAGTTTGTGCCCATTACCTCTTGTCCTGTCCCCGGGCACCACTGAAAAGAGCCTGGCCCCATCCTCCTGACACCCACCCTTTAAATATTTATAACTGTTGATAAGGTCCCCCCTCAGCTGTCTTTTTTCCAGACTGAAGAGACCCAAATCCCTCAGCCTTTCTTCATAAGAGAGGTGTTCCAGTCCCCTAATCATCTTTGTAGCCCTTTGCTGCACCCTCTCCAGCAGTTCCCTGTCCTTCTTGAGCGGGGGAGCCCAGAACTGGACACAGCACTCCAGGTGCGGCCTCACCAGGGCAGAGTAGAGGGGGAGGATGACCTCCCTCGACCTGCTGGCCACACTCTTCTTGGTGCATCCCAGGATGCCATTGGCCTTCTTGGCCACAAGGGCACATTGCTGCCTCATGGTCATTCTGTTGTCCACCAGGACTCCCAAGTCTCTTTCCAGGGAGAGAAGAAAACACGAGGGTTGAAATATAAATAGATTTAATACTAACGATACTAAAGAACCAGTATTAATCCCGATACTAATACAAGATGTACAAGAATTATACTCAGCCAATTCTATCAGCAGGAAGCTGTGCACTCCCAGCAGTGGACAACAAATGTCGGACACTGCAAGCACAACGGCTTCGGGAGGAAGGGAAGGGCTCAGGGGTCCGGGACCGGGGCAAGGAGTTTCTCTGGACTGCCGCCAACAAGGGAGAGAGAGAAACTATGCAGCAAACTTTCTAATTTATATTGAATGTGACGTTCATGGTATGAAATAATCCTGCTGGCCAGCCTGGGTCAAGTGCCCAGGCCTCGCTCCTCCTCATCCCCGCACCTGGCAAGGCTTGAAAACACTGAGACCTTGAATCCCACATAGCCTAGCTGGCTATAAAGTAAATATTTTCCCAAATTCAGACACTAGAGTCTTCCAAAAGGGGAGTTTTCCCCAGCATTAGAAGAGAAATTAGTCATGTGTCACTCAACCCAGGACAAGACCCTACAGAAGAGCAACCGCACGCCAGCGAGAAGGGGAGCGTCCATCTTACCTCCTGCTGCTGGGAACCGCTCTCCCGCCTGGCATCCCCGGGGGGGGATGACTCCTGCCTCCACTCCGCAGCTGGAGCGGGACATGTGGCAAACAACTGTGGAGGATGGACATGGATTGCTGGATGTGTATCATCCCTTGCAGGTTTATCATGAATTAACCAAGAATGTTGAACAGAAGTCTCACAGTGCTCAGCAGAGAATTTAATTTTCCATTAACTGTTAAATACAGTGGAGTTGTATAGCAGGAATACAGCAGCTTTCAGACGTATTCTGACAGAACCATAGAATCGTAGAATGGTTTGGGTCAGAAGAGACCTTCAAGATCATCTAGATCCCACTCCCCTGCCATGGTCAGGGACACCTCCCACTAGACCAGGTTGCTCAAAGCCTCATCCAGTCTGGCCTTGAACACCTCCAGGGATGGGGCATCCACAGCTTCTCTGGGCAACCTGTTCCAGTGTCTCACCACCCTCATAGTGAAAAATTTCTTTCTGATATCTAATCTAAATCTACCCTCTTTCAGTTTGAAGCCATTGCCCCTTGTGCTATCACTATGTGCCCTTGTACAAAGTCCCTCTCTAACTTTCCTGTAGGCCCCTTTTAGGTACTGGAAGGGGCTATAAGGTCTCCCTGGAGCCTTCTCTTCTCCAGGCTGAACAATCCCAACTCTCTCAGCCTGTCTTCATAGGAGAGGTGCTCCAGCCCTCTGATCATCTTTGTGGCCCTCCTGCGGACCCACTCTAGCAGGTCCATGTCCTTCTTGTGCTGAGGACTCCATTATGTGTATCTTTCATGGTGCAGCACAGGCTGGTGGCTCCCACAGGCTGTGGGCCGGGAGTGTTGAGCACTGCCCATGGGGTCTGTCAGGGCAGGGCCTGACTCCTAAAAAATAGAAAAAGTTCCTATGCTGGGCTTTCAAATGATTACTAGCTACATTAGTTTGGCTTAGTGGTGATAAGGGAAGGCAACGTGAAAGCATTTGTGGCAGACTTTGGGAGAAAACTTTGGTGGCAAAATTTTTGGCTGCCACACGGGACACCCAGGTGCCCCTGCACCAGTGCAGCCTGGGGGCTGACTGGGTGTCAGCGCTGACAAAAAGGACCTGGCATACAATAAAAATTATTAGCAGAAATGCGTCCTTGTGCAACGGTGGCCAGCAGCATGCTGGTCTGCAGTAGGAAGGGGGACCAGCAGGTCAAGGGAGGTGATCCCTCCCCCCTCCCTGACTCAGACCTAGTGGGGCCACAGCTGGAGTGGTCTGTCCAGGCTCCCCATGGCAAGAACGACATGGACATACTGGAGTGAGTCCTGCAAAGGACCACTGAGATGATTAAGGGATTAGAGCCAGTCCTGATGTACAAGGAGGAGCTGAGAGACGGGATTGTCTAGACTGCAGAAGAGAAAGCTCAGGGGATATTATCAATGTATGCAAATACCTGATGGGGGACAGTAAAGAAGACAGAGCCAGAGTCTGCTAAGTTGCATCCAGTGAAAGAAAAAGAGGGAACTGGCACAAACTGAAGTATGGGAATTCCGGTTCAAACCTAAGGAAAGCTTTTTTTTTCCACCGTGAGGGTGGTCAAACACAGGCACAGGATGCCCAGAGAGGCTGTGGAGTCTCTGTCCTTGAGGATATTCAAAACCCAGCTGGATATGGTCCACAGGAACCTGCTCTACATGCAGGGAGGTTGAACTAGATGATGTCCAGAAGTCCCTGCCAACCTTGGCTGTTGTGATCCTGTGATTCCAGGAAAAATGTTTTTAAAGCAAGAGATGTGTCCTCTTTTTAAAAGAAATGTGAAGAAGAAAAAAGGTAATGGGAGAGGAGAAGATTTCCCTTGCTCTCTGGATCCTAAAGACTGAAACAGGTAAGAGCTTTTTTTTCTTTCTTTCGATTTTTCTTTTTCTCCTTTGCTGTTGAATTGAGTTGGGTGGAAATATGAATAAGGATGGGAAGGGCACTGGTAGACATAATACTTCTATTATCACTCAGTCAAAAGGATTGCAAACCTAAGATGGGGATTTTTTTGCTGGCCTGTAAATCTGCTGGGAATAACCTTGTGTTTTGGCTGGCTGCCTTTTTCAGCCATGAGATTAGTGGTAAATTTGTTTGTCATCTTCAGGCTGGTGTAAGCCACCTTCACCATCTGAATAGTTTGCGTGGGCTTGTTCACTGTAACCTTTTAGAAATTCATTTTAACTATATATTTTGAATGCCACAGAAACAAAAATTAATTTTTAAACTGTAGGTCTGGACTTGCGTTTAGAACATCTAGCAATACAGAGGGCAACAATTCGTTCCTGCAGTCCAAATGTCGAAATGGATGCCCCCTGAAATCAAATGGGACGTAGCACTCGGCCTCTCTCTGTTAAACTGCTCATTGCAAGATCCTTATCCAAGGAAAACCTCAGCTTCAGTTTCTGGGTAACTATTAATCCTCTTCATAACTTTTGCGTAAATACTACGTAAATAGTAAATGCAGAGAGCTGACTTTTGATCTTTTCTAACTTTCAGGAGGTGTCCTCTATTTAATCTAATTAGAAAGTACATTGGCCAAATGCTGGTATTATTCCCCATTCCTATGTCTATCCATGAAAACACTGTGAGATGGGAAAATATCTGACACTAGCATAGCGGAATGAAAGATTGTCTCTGTTTGTGACAGGCATTATTAGTGCTTTCAGGGCAAAATGTGAAAAAAAAAATTATAGGGATGGGAACCTGGCCAGTTTTCTCTGTTTTTTTTGTTGTTTTTTTTTAAAATGAGATTGTTTTCAGTTTTATGTGCATATTTCAGAACCTTACTTTCATGTCTGTATTCAAGCAAATCTAGGAATCTGAAAGTCAAAATGTTGATGAAAGCAAGTGTCTTGCTCAATAATCTTTATTTGTATCTCGGAGCTTGCTGTGGACGAATGCCAACTCCTTATGAAACCATACTTGCTACACTCTTGTAGTCTATAAAATGTTGTCCCATATTAGGCAACATGGCAGTAGAAATTGCAACGTTCCTGTCTCAGTGCAACAGGAAGCATATGTTTCTTTTATGAGTTGTGCAGGCTTCAGTTCCAGAAAGCCAGTCTTCTGAAGATTTTGCTTTCTTCTTGTACAGAGTTTACACACTGTAGATGAACTTTGCCTGGGGATGCAGGATGAGCCAGCTGAGAGCCCGTGAGTTAGGGTTAGTGGGGGACCAACATGGGCATCGTGGCAGGTGTCTGCTACAGAAAGCAGAAGCAGATGAGGTCTCCTGACTAAAAAACATAATAAAGGAACATAGAAGAGGTAGAAGCAGGGTCAGCTAATTCCTCCAAACCTTGGAGAACAGAGACGCTGTCTGAATGTGCAGGGATTTGATTAGGAAAGTGAAAGCTCACCTGAGGTTGACTCTATTGAGGGATGCATTAGGATGTGTAGCAGTATGTGCTTGGATTACAAATGTCCGTGTTATTAATGTACGGCAAAATAACCTGAAATGAGCATTTTTCATAAGGAACATATTCAAAGAGAAAGAGTGTACTGTCTTGAAGGAGGGTATCTTCTTTGACATGTGAATTCACAATTATGTGAAGATTAGATTCCTCCCAGCCTCCCTTTTGTGTATCATGCATTCAGTATTTTTACTCCTGTAGCACATCAATGTTGTGCTACCAAATATTTATTCTGTATGAAACAACCAACGATGTAGTAACATTTCCAAGTGGGATTTTCCTGTTTGCATGTCTACCTCCTGTTGCATTGATTTTATTCACTTATCACTATGAAGTCAAAATATTTGATTCTAGAAAAGTAGAAAATTCCCCTTGCAAGAACAGGAACTTCTGAGAGAAATCCTAGTGATTTTTTTTTACAAAGCCAAGACCAAGAACTCTGGGCCACAGGGTGAAGTGAAAAGTGCAGATATTTGAAAAACTAATTGTTTTCTAAAAGTAGCATTTTTCATTGTATTTTCACTAATGCGATGAAAAATTACCGTTATTCAGATAAAGACCTTCTGATCTTGCATGATCTGGCATGTGCTGCTAGGACAGGACAGACTGTTCCTTTAGAAACTGATGAGAGTCTGGTCAGTCTCTGTCCCAAGGACTGGCCTTTCAATCACAGCGTTTTGGTGTCCCAGCACAGAGCTGGGACAGCCAGCTGGAAGTTAGCCTACGTGATGTGAATTTTGTATTCGGACTAGGACGAGTAAATTCTTTGATCACTTGTCGCGGGCAGCCCTCCCTCTTCTGGGCAGCATCATGAACACCTGGGAGACACCAGAGCTAAGCCTGTGAGAACTGGAGGAAAATAAAGATCCCCACCAGGGACTGTAGCTTAAGCAGACACTTGTAGAACTTTTTATTATTCAGTGTAGGGTTGCTGTGTTTCTGTCTCGTCTTCCAGACTGGAATATGGGTGTGGATAGCGAGCAAGCCAGTCGCAACAGATCCGAGGCATGCAGATTGCTGTGAAGTGTATAAACAAAATAGGATCTACTGAATCCCGTCTGTGTCAGGATGACTGTATTTCAGCTGTTGAGTTGCATCTGAATGACCACCAGTTTGACTCAGATCCCCGAAGTCCTCACAGGCTGCCTGGATAAAACTTGCAGATGGACACAGACGATGGATCTGAGAACTCAAATGGGTGACAGCTTGGTTTCCAGGCAGTTCCAGCTTGTACCTGTAGGCTCTTCATTGTCAGGGGCTGAAGAACCATCTGCTAAGTTCCAGAAAAATCATGACAGAGACACATGAGGGATTTTTAAAAAAAAAATTAAATAAAGATTTCTTCTTCCCCCCTACCTGTTTATGCCGGTTTGGCTGGGATAGAGTTAATTTTCTTCATAGTAGATAGTATGGGGCTGTGCTTTGGATTTGTACTGAAAACTGTTGACAATACAGGGATGTTTTTGCTATTGCTGAGCAGTGCTTTCACAGTGTCAAGGCCTTTTCTGCTCCCCACACCACCCCACCTGCAAGTAGTCTGGGGGTGCACAAGAAGTTGGGAGGGGACACAGCCGGGACAGCTGACCCCAGCTGACCAAAGGGATATTCCATGCCATGTAACGTCATGCTCAGTGGATAGAGCTGGGGGAAGAAGAAGGAAGGATGGATGATCTGAGTTATGGCGTTTCTCTTCCCAAGTAACCATTACACATGATGGAGCCCCGCTGTCCTGGAGATGGCTGAACACCTGCCTGCTCATGGGAACAGCGAATGAATTTCTTATTTTGCTTTGCTTTTGTGCGCAGCTTTTGCTTCATCTATTAAACTGTTTTTATCTCAACCTACACGTTTTCTCACTTTTACTCTTCTGATTCTTTCCCCCATCCCGCCATGGGAGGAGTGAGCAAACGGCTGCGTGGGGTTTAGTTGCCAACTGGGGTTAAACCAGACACTGTTTCATTGCCAGTCTTTGTTTCCATTTTCCTGAGACTTTCAGGCTTTTCAAGAGCTGTGGTTTAGCATAACTCTGCATATTGGGAAGGCTCAGTTAAGAAGTTTATATCTGAGAGAAGCTGGCTTTTTCCTTTCAGTTATTAGCTTCAACAGAAATGATTTCCATTCTAATTTTTTTTAATTAGGCCTGGTTTGATATTGTCCCATTTCACATTGATCAAAACATATCATAGAACGAAATAACTTTTAAATTTGAAAAGCTGAAAATATTACTGAAATTCACCATTTGGAGGACTTTTCGTTTTTTATAGTTTCAATTATAGAGAACTATAGAGGGAAAACTAGAGAGAGAAAAATTGAGACTCAGCTATTCCCTCGGGTGTAGGCAAGAGGGAGATGGCTTTTACTTGATTCTCCTTCAGTTGCTTTGTAAACTAGAATACTTTAAGAGTTCAGTTAAACAGAAAAATTGGTTTCCCATGCCTGGAGCAAAGTTCCAGACAAACTGGAACGTGTCACACTACATTTGCAGATCAAGAATCTCAAATTAAAATTTGTGGGAATTACCAGATCACCTAAAAATATTCTTAAAGATACAGAAGTTAAACTGATGAACTAGTTTGGAATACATCTGTTGGACTCAAGCACCAAAAGTGTTTAGACTCTCAAATATAGTATCTCTTGGATTTTTCAAAGGCACTTGAAGTTAGTGGGATTACTCCCCAGAATGAAAGCATTCCCCAACTCTGCTCTGTCTGCTTCCCTAAGTACACTTGTAACTCCATTCCTAAGAATCTTGGAAATGTTCAGGTAATTATTGAGCAAGGCCAGTGGAAGTAAATATTCATAGCTTGGATAAGAATAAAGTTTCTATAAAATCCATGCTGTGGAATCTCTCATTCTGCTTTCCAAAATGCCTTACTCCTCTTGAAGCCAATAAGATTAGGGTAAAGTTGGAAGATAGTTCTCTGTTAGTCTTAAAGGTGATGTTTAAAATGGAATGATCTCTTGCCTGCAGCCTGTAAAGGGATTTTCATAGATGTTAAACCATAAACACCTTTTGGAATACTGGCAGAATGTGTGCTATACATATTTATAGTTAAAATGCCTCAGGTCTGTATTTTAAACATGTAGTTCTGATCTAATAGTGCCAGTAAACTGTAGATTGGCTTTAAATTGCACCTCAGTTTGGATATGAGAATCGGGCTACAGATCTAGAATTGATGACAGTATGTTTTATGGCTGGCTGCCTGTTTTGCACGGCTTGGATTTTAGTACTGTTCTGGCACTTCATATGCTCATTTAGTGGAAAGACCAACATTAACACCTCTGATGTGGAGCAGTGCGGTAAAATGATAGCACAAAGGCCTTCCTACTTGTACTCAAGTCCACTAGATGTCCCTCCAGCTCTTTGTGATGATAATGCAAGGCTGATTTTCTCAGACCAAATGGATCTGAGATGAAAAGCACTGCATTTTATGTCCCATATCTTGCATACATAGCTCTTCCTGGGTTCCTACATAAGTTATGAGTCTAACATAAATCCAGTTTCAGAAGGTGAAGGTAGGCATCTTTCTTCCATATGTGTACACGTGTGGTTTTGATCTTTCAAAGTCTTTTTGTCCTTTTAACTTTCCTTTTTAACAGAATTTTTGCAACAATTCAAATGGAAGGAAAATGCAATCTCTCACTGTGCGGATAGTAGACAGATATAACACTGGGGAGGAAAAGTGAAGGCATTTGTAGGTTTTGGCTGGCTTTTTACAGGAAAAAGATAATTTAGCTCAGTCTCAACATTTCTACTCTGCAGGTAAAGACTAGTCTAGGAGTTAATCTAACACGGCAGTCTAGCTAAGTGGCCTGATCAGCCATTCAGTCTTACTCTGAAAGTGGCAGCTCAGATACCTCAGAAAAGTTAAGACACTTTTTCTACTACACCCTGAAACATGAAGACTAATCTCCTCTGAAATGCTGTTAGCTCTGTTCCATATTTTCTTCTGATACCTCTGAACATGTAATCTCCTTTTCCATATTGCTGCTGTTCTGATGCTTATGACATTTGGAAATGTAGTTCCAGAGTTTGAGTAAATATCATGTGAGATGATACTCTGTTTTGATTGAATATCCTCTTACTTTTGTGCTTTGACACAGAGAAAATGAATCTCTTAGTCTTGTTCTTTGTATTCTTTAATCCCATAGCCTCTTATTCACCTGTTTTCTTAGAAAAATAATGCTCATATTTTTATGATTTCTACCAATATCCCTACTCTTTCTCATCACATTTGCCTTGATTTTCTCCCTCAATTTCTCTATGTTATATTTTTCTTGGTAAGGTGACTAGTGTGGCATAAATTTCTTTAGATGACAAAACCACAGGAGCTGGGGCTAATATATCGCTAACTTCTTAAGAAGGTCACTAATTCATACATAGCTGTATGGAACAGTATGTCCATATTTCTGTTGGCAAGATAATATGCTAGGAATATTAGAAGTAGGCAAAATACATTAGTCAAGATACAGAAAAAATAGCCCTTTGGGTAGCTTCATAGCTACACATATAGCACTACTCATATAATGATTACACAGACTGATAGTTATTTTTAATGGAGATAAAATTGTATTGAAAATATGGGTTATTGCTTTATAATTGAGAGGTGCTTTTGTTGTTAAATTTAATGTGACCATTCCATTATCTTCTGCTTGCTGTGCATCCCATCTCTCGAAGCACATCTCCTGCGAAGTGATGTAGCAGGTGTATCTGGATAGAGTTAATAGAGAGTTAGTAAGTACTCTGTAGAAACCTTTGCTAGATGTCAGGGATATAAAGTGTAGGACAGACTCTTGCATTATAGGTTTATACTATAATCTCAGGCAAGAGAAGCTTGGTTATGTGATGTGGTAACTAAAAGCAAGGAGACCTCAGACAAAAAAAATACCTGGTGGTTCAGAGACAAGAACAGTGCTATTTAGACCCAGAGCAATAGCTCCTCAAATCCTCTAGGTTCCTTCTGCTCCAGCTGTGATCGACATAGCCCAGTTATGAAGTTTAATATTATTGAGCTGAAGATGTGGGTAAGACATGGTGGAAAGATATTTTCTCTTCTTGGGGACGCCAAATGCCTTGAACATATCTAGCAATGACAGTGCGTTGGAGTGAGGATGGGGGAGAAAGAGATTATACAAAAAGGCAGCAATGTTGCTGTGCTGATTTACGTTATTAAATCAGACCACTGGACTCTAAATCACTACTTCAAGTTCACTACTTGATGTTCACTTGAAGTTCACTACTTCAAGCCCTTATCAATGTAACAGGCTAATCTATATCCAAACCAGAAGGTGGTAACACTACATCTCAATTAAAAGCAAAGATCAAATTATGTTTTTCTTGGTTCAGAAATTGACACAAATCATGAAAGACATTCTTCTCTGACCACAGGAAGATTAGAAAACTGCAAGTTAATTCACTGTGGGAAAAATATTTCCAGTTATGTATACAAAAAAGGAAGAAAATTATAACAGTCAGTCAGAGAAGTTATCCCTATGCTTGTAGGATTTTCTGGAGCAAGCAGAAGTAGGGAAGCTATTGATATTGTCCTGTACTGGGAAATTGGAAGCCAGGACTCAAATATGGAAGGATCTGTACAAAATTGTTACAAAAGGAAAGGATAGTTTTTACCTTGAATATTTAGCAGTGGCAGAGACACATCCAAACATTTTGACGATGTTCATATGCAGACTGGGTGGCTAAGGAGTTTCTCAGGGCCTAGAAATAATAAGGGATCTGGTGATCCCTTGTAGCCCCATGATACCTCTCTCTTGGTCCTTCTGGCCTGATCCTTTGTACCTGCTGTGGTTTGTTCAGTCTTCCTGTGGTCTTGCCTGTCATGGGTGGGAAGGAGCAGGGGAAGGAATTAGCAACATGTTTTCCCCTTTCTCTTCTGCTCAGCTTTCCCCCTCCTCTCCTTCTCTCTCTTAGATCATGGGAAACCAGACAAGGGAAGGAAGATTAGGGAAGTTGATGGGAAAATTGTTTCCTATCTCTGTTCCCCTTCTGAATGAAAAATATGTGCCTGTACTCATCCTCTAACTCCTTCTAGTCCTAAAATTGTCACTTTATGTCTATCTCTTACCCAACCACCTGACTCAGTTTTCCTATCCAGTTCCCCTGTTTTTCAGCTGCTGTTTTTAGGGATTATTAAATAGAAAGGATCATTATTTGTTGGTTAGTTAGTCGTATCAATGATAGAAGTCTTCAGAAGGGCAATACTCTTTAAATTCTTAGCTGCTGAAGTTAATAGTTCATGTTTTCACAAGTACCTCATTGGAAATTTTGAGAGTCTACATGAAGACAGATTTCAGGATCAAGTCATTGTTATAGAAATTGGCTCATGTGGTTCAAGCAGTAAATAGCATCATCTGCACCAAATTTTTGAGTCTGGGTCAGAGATTCAAACTGATGTACTTGTAATACATTGAGGCTGCTATTTGCCATCTCAGACACATAAACATCGATGCATAAACTTCTGACCTTGCTTTACTTTGTAAGAGAAGTTGTACTACTGATCCTTGCCTGGGCAGATGGTCATCATTTATCATGTAAAAAGAAGCATCAAACTATGTGGGATTCTTTGTGTGATATTCTTCAGCATGGTTGCCACAGGGAAATAATTCACTTTTATTTATTTAGAAAATGGTTTTTACTAAATCCCTGCCTGTTACACCTCGAGTCATCCTTGCAAAACATAATCCAGAAAACAAACCAACCAAACTAGTAACACACAGATGGTATGTTTTTCTGTTGGACAAAAATGTCCTATTTTGGATTGACTGACAAGAATAGCATCTTCTTTTCCTTATTTATTAATATTTTAGAAATTAGGTAAGGGTAATGTGATAATGGAAAATGAAGAGAGATAAACATTACTTGTTAAACACTGTGATCTCTTTTGTAGTTCAGACAGCCATAACAGATAGATAATTCATGACAGTAAAGCCAAGCAAGAACACTATTAATTGTTTTAGATGGAAATATTTCCCTGATAAAAATTTCAGTAAGGATTATCTGTACGTGTCTTTGTTTTACTTATCTTTTAGAAAATCTTTTATTTGAGAAGTAACTCGCAGCAACTGCAATTTTAGTACTTTGAAAGGCATAGGTTCATAATTGCCAAAATCTTCCTCAAATATGTCTATTTGGAGTAGTTTTTTATGGGCCAAAAGATAGTCATGATTGGGCTGGTAATGATTTCAGATTACAGACTGGCAATCTAGTAACTATTAGTCTGCTACAGGGCTATCACGAAGCACTGCTTCCCTCTGATGACACTATTTTAAATAATACAACTGAAAAAAGCTCACTTGTCAAAAATGATAAGACTTAGTCCCATTCTGGAGAACGCAGAGAAATCAAATTGCATCTCGGTTGTGTCTTTGGGATTGTCTGTCTGTGGAAATTTAATTTGCGCTTGTGAAGTTCACACAGTGGCTATGCTCATGATTACATGGTGTAGTTTTTTTAGGGATACAGCTTGGCGAGATCATTTGTATGCACTCAGCATTCACCAGAAAGGACAGGTTCATGTTTTAACAAGGGTAAATTCTCAACCCATAACTTAATTGCCTTGTCATGAGGATGAGAGAGGCCATTTGAAGATCTGAGTTTATTTTCCTTCTTCTCTGTCCCATCCCTTTTTGATTGTTAATTCTCAGGAGAAGAAATACATGACTGGAAGTGAGCCTAAACCTCTCCTCACTACTCTTGGAGAACTTGTCAACATGGGATTTTAAAGATACCATTTCTTGCCTTTAATAAACTATCAGAAAAAAGAATCTACACTTTGACTTGTCACAGCTTGCATGGAACGTAAGGGTTTATAGTATAGTTGGTGACACGATTAATTAGCCACTTGGTTTAGGAACAACCTTAGATATTGTAATAAAATATGCCAGTTTCTTAAAAATAACCACAAACAAAATTTCACCACTGTTCTCTGACCTGAATTATCTTCTCTTCACAGTAGAATCTGTGCACATTAATGGATAATTGCTACAGGCAGTCCTGGGCACCAAGTGCATGTCTTGACTGTGTCCGACTCTACACTGCAGTAAGATGTAGGTAGCCCCCTTCTCCCATCCTCCACAGGCAGCAAACCCAGGCAGGGAGGGCAGGCAGGAAAGGAGGGAGATGTGACATGTTCCCATAGCTCCCCCAGGGCAGAAGATTGGGACAGCAGGGTTCATGATGATTCTGACACTCTTATCAAATTTAGGAAAAGAAACGTGCCAATGAGATGGTTTTATTTGTAATAAAATGTGTATTGACCTTTGCTCTTCTGCACCCTACTCTACCACCTATATTTTACACTAATAAGAGTTTAAATTGAAAGTGTGGGGCATCTCCTGAGATGAGCTGGTACTTGTGCCCCTTGTGAAGTGATGAAAGTGACAGTACCAATTATGTAGGAATAGATCACCTTTACCCTAATTTCATCAGATCAAAAGCCATCTCTTCACAATTTTATGTATGAGCGTGGTGTTGGCAAAAGCTGTATTACTCTGGTTATTAATGCAAATAAAGGATGTTTATTGAAAGATGTAGTTCATTGAACACTCTGAACTGAGTTTCTCAGAAGTCAAAGATTCGTCTTCTGTGCTGAATGTCATGGAAAACACTTTCTTTTTCCGTTTTAGTCATCCTATTTACTATGTGCCGCTTCTTAAATCTGTCATCGTGCTGTTGTTCTTGCCTGATGTTTTCATCCTTTTCTTTCTGTACATTAGGTTATTTTGATCCCGGCTTTTATTTTCTTTCAGTTGGGTAATTAATAGAGCTGGCTTCACTCCTTTTATGCCCATGCTGAATTTGCCTCATTTCTATTTTGCTTTTCAATTCATACGTCAGCAGAGATCTCTAGTTACAATAGCTTCATGTTTCCTGGAAGTTCTGCGTCACAGGGTCAAATTTATCCCTGGTGCATTTTCCATTGACACAGAAATTACACCAAGAATGAATCATCCTCTGGTGTTTATGCTCATCTGGTCTTATTTTTTCCCTCAGACATTGTTCGTTTATATTAATCATGTAATATTGGTAGTCACTCGAATGATATGAAATCAAATTACATTGTTTAGGGGCCTTGGCAAAGACAAGAACAATGAAATAAAATTATGGAAGTCACAGATCCAGGCTAAACCTGTTTCTTTCACATAACGTATGTAGCACTCACAGTAAGTACTAAATCTTATTGCAGTCTATTTGTCACTGTTCTGAACAAAAGAAATGTAAGATGGGAAAATAGATTTTAGAGATTATCTTGCATTTGGGAGTACAAAGACTGCAGATACCTCTGACCCCTATACAGAATGAAAAGGTGGCTAGCAGTCAACTAGCTTTAAAGCGATGCACACTTCAAAACATGTAGGGCAACCTTCCTGATATGGGTGCTCGATACGGAGTTAAACGATGGAGCTTATTGTTGTGTTTGTTAACAATCCTGTGAAACTACGCATACAAAAAGGTAATAATACTACCAAAGTTGCAAAATATTTAAATCTAGTGGTTTCCTCCTCAAAACTGTCTGGTTGCCAGCAGCTGGGAGAGACAAGCATAAGAAAAATGAGATTTCTTATTCTCAGTTCAGTGTCCGTCTTCACCCTGGTCCTAAATAGCTGATAAAGAAATGGGCTACCTCCCTGCATGCCTTGGCTGTAGTACATAGTCTGTGGGGATGGTCCCTGCTCCACTGACAGCAGGAGGAGCCGTCAGAGGGCAGAAGAGTTTCTGAAGCTGTTTCACTGATTTCCCCCTGAGCTGAGAGGCAGCAGTACCCAAACAGTTATTATATACCCCTTGCCAGCTGGCCAATATATCAGCGCATGGTGGTGGGAGCTGGGTGTGAGACCCTTCCCTGCTCAGCCCGCCCCCAGCCAGGGAGGGCAAAGGAATTCTGGAAAGTAATCTGGATTTTACCTGGATCATCATGATGACAAATACTGTTGCCACCCGCCATACTAAGGTTGAATTTCAACCCAGCATGAGGAGCCTTCTCTTTGGTGCCTTGCAGAGAGCACTCTGCAAAGGAAAAACAAGTTGTAGAATGTAACAGTTTGATTGATGAAAGAGGAAATCTTCACACACTAAAAAAATGTGTTCTGGAAGTCTTTCTTCTGGCATCTGCTCTTCAATGATGCATATTGCACAGCACACAGTTGTTTCTTGTGAAGTCTATCTAGATTGGGGTTAATAGGTGGGGGAGGCTTTAATTACGAAAGGTGAAATGATGGGATTCCTGGAGCCTGCTTGCTTCATTTTAAACTCACTCTGGGGCTGTTTCTGCCCCAGTCCTATAGCAGAACTGTGAACTGAGGAGCAGGAATGAGCTTTAACTTCCATGTCTTCTGCACTCCAGGGCTGTGATGGGCTGGAAACTTACTCTTTTAGCTGTGGCAGAAAAGTGGAGCAGGCTGGGGCCAAGATAAATACACTTGTGGGTGCTGGAGTGCATCAGTAGGTCTTCCTGGCAAAAATGGTTGGTGAAATGGGTCCCAAACTGTTAGGCAGCAAAGGAAGAAGAGACTCAATGCTTCAGAGATTCAAGGAGGGCTGGGGAGGGAGTAAAAGTGAGAATCTTCTGTAATGCATGTGTCCAGTATCCTTGCCTTCGTATGTATTTTTGTAGAAATAAAACTTGAGATATCTAACCATTGCATGCTCTTTTTTTTAAACGATAAATGAAACCAGGAGAAATATTTTTGGGTTTTATTTCAGTTGTCAAAACTATCAGCAAATTTAGTCCTAAACTTATCAAAACATTGAGTTTGAAAGAAAAAGACAAGGTTTGACCTGTATTTTGGCAAATTTGTGGTAAAAGCATGAAGAAGTGACATGCATTATTTACTAAGCAGACAGACAGAAAAATCACTCTTTTCTTACTTCTTCCTACCCAGCCATTCTGGACTGGAATTTTTGAAGAGGTGAGAAACCAAGATTCAGTTCTCTTGCAATTCAAAGGGATTTGAACCTGTACCTCACAATACAGTTCACTAACCACTATTGTATGTGTTACTCCAGAGTGGATTTCTTTCAAATACTCTTCTTCATGATGTTTAGCATTGCATACGAAACCTTTTGGTGGGTAAAGGATAGGAATTTAGCTGTCTTGCCTGTTTTTTCTCTCTTTACCCTGATGGATATTTCATGTAAAGTGGATTTACTCTAATAGGAGAGACTTAGAACAGCACTCAAGTGTACCTTGGAGTGGTTCAAGCTCTCCCTGGGAGGTGGGAGACAAGAGTTTTAACTGCTCCTAGGAAGTGTAGGAGCCCTGTATCCTCTAAATAATCTTAACTCCAAATGTCCCATATCTTTCAAATACTCGTAACACTGCACTGTTAGTGTGTGTGATATAGGGAGGAGGGGCTCATTATTTATTTCCTCGAATCTGCCTCCTCTTGTATTGCAAGTACTAAAGCCCAAATACTTTGCTTGATGGTTCCTTCAAGGATGTTCACCTGTGAGAGAACTAGAGCGAAAGATGTAAAACCTCATCGTCAAAGATGTAAAACTGCACTCACGGAAGCCTTTAGGGAACAGACATAAGTGCCCATCCCAGCCTTCTGATAGAAACCAAACAGGAGTGAACAGGCTGTTTTAAAGTAATCTCACTCAGCCTTAGCAGGTCCTGCAGGCATATCAGCAGCACCTCCACATCAGAGACTGATGAGAGATCAAGTAAAATTGGCAGGAATACTTACCGTTTTGAATGAGAAGTAATTATAATGGGGAAAAGTAAAAGAAAGCAGGAGTAATCCTCAAAACTACAAAGACTAATGTGGGCATTTGCACATGAATGTGACTTGCGGTTCTTTATTTCCCGGTATGTGATCTTGAGCAAATTCAGACCAAGTACTGTCTTTGTTCACTGCTTTAATAGCTACAAACCTCCTTAAAGGAAAGGCGCTTTTATCATCTTATCAACTTCATGTGAAATAGAAACCGTCTGTCTAAAGCAGCTTTGTGTCTCAAGGTGCTCTACAAAGTAGGAGCTTTGTAGAGACTGACTGGGCACTGACATATAAGCAAATGGAATGGACAGGTGTGTTTGACAACAACTTTTACACAGTGTTTTGTTTGGAAGCCTGGAAGGGCTGTCCAGCTGTGCTGCATAATCTTGTTACATTTTCTTCATGTCATAAAGTCAGTCTGACAGAACTAGGATGTGATGAAAAGAAATGACTCTTACACACATTTTAGTGGACCTCTAGCTTATCAGGCTGTTGCTAAACAATGGTAACCTGGATTATGTGCAGATGCTTTCCATGTGGTGGTAGGCCTGTCTTTGTGTGGTTTTGACATAGGAATGCCATTTTCAATATGAATTAATGTATAACAAACTGTTCATAGGTTGATTAAAGATTTATGTCTTGCAAGACAAGTTCTCCGGTGTTTTAAACTATTATTGACACAATGATGGCAGTTCCCAAATGTGAATATTCCTCCACATCAGCTCATATCAATGTTGTTGAGCTGTTGTTTAAATATTTAAAACTCAATTTTAGTTTAAAAATGCAGACATCATAAAAGATAGTACTTGTTTTTAAACAACTGAAAAGTCAGGAGATGACTGAAAGTACAGATATTCTTAGACTTAATTTGAAGTGGCTTGCTGATTAGGGTAGCGCATTTAATTCTATAGTAATATATTTGTTCTCCTTGCAGGTTTTGGAATAACATGTCCATATTATGAATTCACTCTGATAAATATTTCTTGCCTCTCTCTTTCAAACAGACATCCAGTGCACAGCATGAGAAAATGTGAATCTCATATTTGGAGAAGCGTGATAAGCATTTCAAAATTCAGCCCAAATATCATCAAATATATTCCTCATTGGAAAGAGAGACAGGAATTAACCTACTAAAGCTTTTCACCATGGATGATCATGGTTGTTTCTATTTCTTTCAGGAGCACATCCTTGGAAATACGTGGTATTTTAAACCATGGATAAAACCTCATGGTTTGTGTTTTACTTTATGAAGACAGCTTTATTGCCAGATTTAAGAGCGTGCCTTCTCAGAGGCACCTCTTTGTAGGGAATTCAGATTCTTTTATGAAAAACTAGGGACCTATGTTCTTCCAAATTTGCACTCCAGTAACAGCACCTTGCTGCATATGTAGGATGACGTGAATCCTGGCTTTCCTGGCTCTCTTACTAGGTATAAGCACGTCAGAGTTTTCTTAGAAGTTTTGGAACTTCTGTCTGTGCTACTGGGGTTCTTAAATCTCCATGGATTCTCTTCAAATAAGGCACAGCTTTCACTGCACCTAGAGACCAAT
Source organism: Chroicocephalus ridibundus (assembly GCF_963924245.1). NCBI lineage: Eukaryota > Metazoa > Chordata > Aves > Charadriiformes > Laridae > Chroicocephalus > Chroicocephalus ridibundus. The sequence goes on from NC_086284.1 coordinate 198,697,440, forward strand.
AGTCACCTGGCAGCAGGGTGTAACATTCCCTGGCATTGGCTTTTTGTGATCAGTCTAACCCAGACTAACTCTAACTGCGACCTTGAGACTTTTGTCAAGTGACGCGGAGTCTCCCATCAGAGATGGCATGATGATATATATAGTTTATGATTTTCTCAGTCTTTTCTTTCACTGAGAGATCTGTGTCACTGGTCTAGGAAACAAGCCTTGCTTAGCATGTCTGCCATCAACCGTGACTTCACAGCACCTTATTTTCCATTTCTAGTGCTGCAGTTGTTCTCTGGGCTTAGTGGCTGTATCAGGATGGTTTCTCACAGCTTGTGATTAGGTCGCATTCCCGCTGATGTTCAAAGGTGATTAACCTATTTCTTTCCAAAAAGCTCAGCCAATAGCTGATATTCCCTGCTGCCGATACTGCAATTTTACCCAGTAATGGTTCCAGTAAAAGCTGCTATGCTGGGAAGGAATGACAGAACCTCATATTCTTTTAGAGCAGGTGAACAACAGTTCTGTACCATTAGGGTCCTCCTTGATCTCTTCTTCTGGACTTCCAAATCATAGAATCATAGAATCTTCATGGTTGGAAGGGACCTTTGAGATCATCAAGTCCAACCATACGCACACAAAACCCCCCCTAGAATCTCTGTCACTAGAGCATGCCCTAAAGTGCCAAATCTACATGTTTCTTAAATATCTCTAGGGATGGTGACTCAGCCACCTCCCTGGGCAGGCTGTTCCAGTGCCTGACCACTCTTTCAGTAAAGTAATTCTTCCTAACATCTAATCTAAACCTCCCCTGCCGCAACTTCAGACCTTTTCCTCTGGTCCTGTCATTATTCACCTGGGAGAAGAGGCCAAGACCCACCTCTCTCCAACCTCCTTTCAGGTAGTTGTAGAGGGCAATGAGGTCTCCCCTCAGCCTCCTCTTCTCCAAGCTAAACATGTCCATCTGTTCTTTATGGAACAACTGTTTCAACAGCAGGGTTGGGGCGTGCTACTCGCTTCATTGTAACCTCAGGCTCGGTTGTGAGGACACTCTTTAGAGAAAGCAAAACATCTGAGAAATGCCTTGTATCCAGTTTTCCTACTTGGGGTACGTTAAGACCACAGCTCACTCTACATTTGTCAGACCATGAGGGTTAAAGGGGATTTCTGAGCCACGGTTAGCAGCATGTGCCATCTCATTAGAAATAATTTGAGGCACAGGGCTTCAGGTGAGTGTCGCTTCTTCTCCAATATAGAGAGGACTGAATTTTAACCCTTAGTCTGTTGCAATGTCATGCCCCATTTGTATGGGTAACCGACTTGCTCTTTTCTGTTTGCTTGTGGGAATGATACAGATTCCAGGAAGGGTGGATTGTCCATGCAGTTTCACACAGCATGCATGTTGTGCTGGAGGAAGATCCCTCTAATTTTGGGAGAGGTGGGATCCCATTTATTAGCGTTTTCTACTTACTAATGTAGGTATTTTCTTCATTATTTCTCTTCCATATTTTTCTGTAGTGCTGCAAGATATATATGGTCTGTGATTTATGCTTACCAACAGTCAACTATTTCCCTGCCCTGGGGAGTGAAGGTGTCCCCACCTGTGTCTTATCAGAGTAAATGGGTGCTCTATTTATGCCCTAAATATTCCGCTTGCAGTAATGTGTAATGCTTCTTTTCCCCAGAGAAATGTAATCCAAGTCACAATCCTGCTCAAAGTAGATGTTGCTCTACAGCCTGGCATCTTAATCTACGCATACAATCTATAATTACATGAACTATTAACCTCTCATGTAACAGTATATCATAAGGTCAGAATGAGTGTGTTGGGATATTCAGTTTTGGTTTAGCTCCCAGGTTGTGAATTCTTACAAAACATGGACTGGGTTCAGGTTCCTTGGAGCTGATGCTGTTGTGGATCTGGGTTCACGGGTGCTCTGATTCCACTGGGGATAACAGGGGACATATTGTGCTTCACGCCATGTTGTAGTTTCAGGGGAGTTTTTGTTACAGGCATCCTGATGATATTCTTATTCAGAGCACATATCTAATTTCAAGCAGGCTCTGCTAGTCTAGTGCCATTAGACATATTGTTTGCACAGTTGGTAGAATTTTGAGGAGTGTTGAAAGTAACAAGTGGATTCACTTGTATCTTTAAATTGCTGAGGAAACACAACCATACAATCAATTTTTCCCTTGACAGTGCCATCCTCAGCCAGCTTTGTTGAAAGTATGTAGCTTCAACACGTGAAGCATTGATGACTTGACTTATTCTCTGTCACATTTAGAGCAAATAAGAGCTCACCATTTGCGTTTTACAGCAACTGAAAAACATGAGTGTACAGTGAATTGTAATCACTGAAGTCAAAGGGAGTTCTCTGTCTACCTGAGCAGTAACAACACCCTCAGCAAGTCAGAAGCATTGGCTGTGGGGCTCGGCATACACCAGGAGGAAAGGAATATGGAACATTGAGGTGGCCATGGCGAAGGAGCAACAGCACTCGGTGAACAACTGAAAAGCGCATGCCCCATCTTTATAAGCAGAGGAATCTGACAGCTGTTCCTAATCTGGCTAGAAGGACTCGGGCAAGTAGCCCTGTGCAGCGATTTGGGAATGCTCCATCAAAGCAACTGAGCATACACGCTCAGGAGGGAGCTTAACTTCTGAATCATCAAAAAGCGATTCAGAATAAAGAGTAAGTTGTGTCACTGTCAGCAAGATTAAGCCTGATTTCTGTCTTCTTTTTAACTGTATTTGTTTAAGTTATTAATCTTCTTGTCAGTAGCCAAATTGTCTGCAATATGCTGAATGCATCTCAGTTTTTTTTTTATTGCAGCACCTCTCAGGATTTGAGCAAATGGTCCAAGGACTGATCTCACTGATGCTGTCCCCAGAAAAACAGTCTGTTTCTACTGCTATATTTCACTGGTGTGTTACAGAGGAGATTATGAAGAAATTTTGAACCAACTGTATCTTTGGTTTGTATTTAGCTTTTTTCTAATTTTATAATTTCTTTGCCCAAGAAATTGCATTAGCCCATCTGTGGAAGAACTCAGAAGAGGAAGGATCAAAAATCTCCCAGATTTTTGAGAGATTTGTAAGTGTAAGGAGAGCACTGGGGGACAGTGGAGATGCTGAATGTTCTGTTCACAATTTCGTTCCTGCACTTGCCCTGTTGTTGCCTACTAGAGCTTTAAATGTTTCTCAGTACCTCAGTCAGTAACTTGCTGCTCCTTGTGTTTAATAGAATATCACAGCCCATTTTGTAACATTTGTCAAGCTTTTAACCATAGCTGATGCCACGTATTTCTCATCCATAACTTCTGGAGGTGCTGGAATCCAGGCAATCCCATTTTCTTCTCCAGCATGGGGACAACTGAATGCTGTTAATGCCTATTTCCCTCCATTCTTCTCTCTATTCCCTTTTCCCACACATTGCGGTTAGTGTTTAGAAAGGTTTCCTGATCCTCACTGGGTGATTTTAGTTTCCACACCTGTGCTCAATGACTGCTAGAAGCCCAACAGCTAGAAATTGAAAAGACATGTAGGAAAGGTTTGGAAACCCAAAACACTGGTTCAGAACATGGCACAATCTGTCTTTCAATGAGTTATAGTTTTCAGAGTCTTTAATCCAACTAGCTGAGAATTTCATTGGCATGGTTACACAAAGGAATTGAGAACTGGTCATCTGTGAAGCAACCTTAATATATGTATGTTTTTAAAGAAGTTAGCTCATCTCTGTAAATGCCAAAAATTACATGATGTTTGCAGTGCCTTGGGAAACTCAGCTGTTTTCCCAGCTTATTTTTATTTCTTATCTTTTCTTTTGCCACCAAAAAGGCTGAGGAATCACACTGCCTCCTTTAGAAAAAGCTTTGTTTAGGGGATAAAAATGCAAAACCAGTCTGCAGGAGCCTCTTCTTTTTCAGCATCCTTTGAGGCTGACTCACGGTTTGGCTTTTTGTTTTTCCTCAACGGGTGACCTCCACACACACAGCAATCCCATCAAGCAAGCTTATTCCACTTGCTCTGAATTATCTGACCAGCACAACTCTGTTACACAAAGCTTCATATAAAGCAAGATTTTTCTGTCTTGAAAAACCTTTCATCAGTCAAGCAGCCAGAATGAATGTATACATGTTCTTCTGTTCTGAAATTTCAAGGGAATAGGTTTGGGTAAGAATATACTTTTAAAGTCAGTCTCACTCCAGCTGCCTCACGTTACAGCTTGCTGTCCGCAGCTTTTGTGTTCCATAACAATATTAGAATATGCTAGGGCTCCTGTGGCCTAACTTCCTTTTGTAAATCTCACTCTGAAACCCTCGGTCATCTGAACTGCCGTACACACAAGGTATTTACAGAGAGAGAAGGGTACAGTGACATCCCTCTTATCACAGCAGAGAAGTGTGCTTCATTGCACAGGGGAATTAGTGATATTGTAGATGCTTTTAAGGATAAATCAGCTGCAAGTTCAATGTGGAAACCACAATCTCGTGGGTTACTAATAAATAGCTGCCGTCTGCTTGAATGCATGGGTGCTACACATATTTCTTTTTAGGTCCACAAACCTTCCCTTATTTTCCTGCAAAAGGCTAATTTTCAGCTTTTGTGTTTTTCCCTTTGCTTTTATGTCTTCCCAATTATTAGTGTCATGCCTGTTTCAAACTGAGCCTTTTGCCTATGTATCAGCTCTTGGTAAAAGGAAGGCATAATTGCTGAAAGGGGTCTTTCGGCATAATGGCTACTGAATATATTTAACGTTTAACGAGGAAGTAATCATTAAAACTAAGTCAAACCTTTGATCACAGTCAAAATCTCCTTTTGTGAACTTAGCAATTGAAAATATTTAGTGGAAACCTGTATAAATCACCTGTATATTTGTAGGTGTTACATTCAAAGGGCTCGGATCACCTGCTGCTCCAGCTGCTGTGCATCTAATGTTGTCAAAACCAGAGCTGATTCCTAAAAATTTTGTGAAACTAGTAGTAGATAGTAAAACTGTTTTCCTTCAGAAATGTTTAACTTCGCACCTACAATAGCTAAGTATGTTATACAACAGCAGGTCAGATTTAAGCATGTAGTATTTGCATAATTGAAGGAGATAGTATTGATTAATGAAGTCCACCTGATATATAAATTACCTAAATCACCTTTAGTTTTTTTTTTTTTTTTTGTGTGTGTGTATGTATTTTATTTGTATCAGTTATGAGCTTTGCACATCTCCTTCAAGGAAAATCTAAAGCGTGAGCACAAAGGTATGCTACTTCCAAGTTTCCAAGAACTGTTAGTCTGCATGAGTGCATCAAATATTTTCAGAATAAGTGTATTTACAACTGTGGTTCTGTATTGAGGTAAGGAACAGTCAAAAACAAAACCCAACACCAATTCAACTAAAATTAGTGTTACACTTTTATATCTGAATTTGGGATTTTTAGTGGTCTACTTGCCTGGCTTTTTTTTTTTTTTTTGAGTTGACGTGTCTCCGCAGAAAGACACTCATAGCCAATGAACATAGTGTTTTTGACAATAACAATGATGAATCAGTCCATTTTTGAAGGAAAGAATAGAGTCTATAAAAGAGTAAATCCACTTATTTATAGGCTAAATGGCTGGTAGGCCAGAATGTCAAAGTAGAAATGTTTGAAAGTGCACTTTTCCCTTCTCCTTTAATGCAGCATTGATATATGCTTAGTCTTTTATTCCATATGCTTTATATTGATGATGTTTTATGAAGTCATTAAGAAATGAAGTCACTAAGAATGTAAGATTATGGGTTATTTCACATGTTTTGAGCTTAGAAGAATGAATTAAAATAAATGAGAAAATAATGTGGAATATCTTGGCAATAGTTTGTCCAAATACTTTAAGATGAACTGTAGGTTTAATCTGCATCGATTCATTTCTGGTGTAAATAAATGTTGCTAAAAGAGAATCTGTGCACCTGTTTCTCTCAGAAATATTTATATTTGTTGGAAATTCTTAGACTAGATATGATGCATTGACTAAAGAGGGTGACCATTTTTTGTTGAGTAAAGAGAGAAAAATATTTGATAAAATCAAATAGATGCTGTGTGTTTAACTGCTGATATTTACAATGGAGCTTTTTCTTTTTTACATTTAAGCAGTAGAAATAATTCTAAAGCAAAAATATCTGCATTTTGTTCATATTATTGTTGTGAATGTACATGTTGTTGGCATGTAGAGTCCTGGTTAACTGAAAACACTTGGGGATGTATTTGGCCAAAGATTTGCTGCAGTTATGAACGGTGGGATTTGTGAATGGCAACGTGACATTGTCACTGTTTTGAAACATGTATTCTGCAGAGATGGCAGAACTTTGGAGGATAAATGTTAAATGGAGATACCCCTTGCTAGTTTAAAATATCTAATTAAGTTTGTGAAAGGTCTGCATAATTGGCATAGAGATTGTTCTTCGCTAAGTAATTCTACATTAAAAAATTGAGTAAACGTACCTGTTTGTTTCAAAGACTTTGCTAGAGAAGAAGGAATTTCAGAATCTCTTCTGCCCCTTCACGTGTATTGGTTTTGGATAGTTGTGATCTATGTTAAAATAGGGTCAAGTTCTCAGCTTCAGATTTTATTAAAGGAGAAAGAGAGAAAGGTGGATCTTAAATGTGAATATTATGCCCAACTTTTCCAACTGAGTGAACAGAAATCAGAATTTTTTTTATCCTATCCCTGTGTCCATTTCTGTGAATCATGTGCTGTGTCCAACTTAACGGTGAGTCGTCTCTGCTTGCTATTGTTTGTGCATTTTTTTATCTGTTTCTTAGTTTACAGTTAATGGTTTATATTTTATATAGATGTTAATGTCTTCCTCTTTCCTATCGTTCTATTTTAGGGAAAGACAATAAAAGAACTTATTATATTTCATATCACATTTTTCACTAAGTTTTAAGAGAAGGAAAAGTATTTTAATTTTAAATTGACCCTTCCTGAAACAAACCACTCCATTTTTCTGAAAATGAGTGTCCTGATTTTTATGTAGACAAACTTTCAAGCACGAAATGTCTGGACTGATGTTTACGTTTTCCCTTCGAGTGCAAGCAATTGTTTTTAAGATTTTCTTCATATTAATAATATTTACCAGGGCACGTGCTCATCTATTCTGAATGTTAATTGATGGCAGAGTTCAATTTTCCTGTCATCGCATGGGGTTTGCCAAGGACAGACAGTAAGGACTCAGAGCTGGGAAACCACAAAACATGTGTCTTAGCTGAGGAAACATTGTCTTCCATCACAGCAGGCTTTCTGGTGTATCAGGAAAACAATATTAGGAAACCCCTTCAATATTTTTAGTAATTCAGAACAGTGACACCCTTGCTACAATGTTGCTGATGTACTACCATTCAAGCCCCTTAACCCTTTTTTTAATCCTAAGGGTTTGTGTCTGTACTCCAACAAGACCTGGGAAATGCTTCTGAAAGTTCATGGAATATTGCATAGATGGGTAATGCTCTTCAAATGAAGTTTTTTTTGGGGGGGTAATCTGTGAAGCTGCATATTTTTTGAGGCACTCTGAGGCTAATATCAACATATTTGAGCTAATATCAACACTGTGTAGAAGATTTTTGTCCATTGAAAAACAAGGTTTGTTGAATCAACTATGTATGCACATATAATATCACTCCAAATCCGTGTACGTTGCTTTTCCATGCAAAATTCAGGTTCTTGGGCAGTGCTTCCAATTTCAGCATATTATGTGTTGTGGTTCTGTATTCCGAAAGTCCTTTGCTGCTGTTACCTGATGTCTATACAATGGAGACTCTGGGCAGCCAGATATGTGGCACTGTCAGTAATTTTTGGGTAAACTTTTTTAAGAGAGTTTGAGTTGCTGTGTAGTCTTGAAGGGCCGATTCCTCCTTTTTCCCTCCTGTGAGCTGTTACATACATGCACTCCTCTGCCCATGGCCCGGGGCTCCATTTTAGCCCCTTGGGACTTCTCCTACCCTGACCACAGCCCAGGACCCCATGTCGGCCCACCGGGGCCATCAGCCCCTGCCCCAGGGAAGCCACAGCAGGGCTGGTCCCAGCTCCCCACAGCCCTGCCCTGCCCGGCCATGGGCCCTGCTAAGCCAGGGCCCACCCATGGCCTGGCACCAGTGTGTCCCGTGCCCATGGAGGTGGCCGGGGCTGGGGCTGCCCCTGGCTGCCCTGCTCCTGGCTGGGGTGGGACAGGCCCTGGCTGCCCGGCCCTGCCCGGCCAGGTCTCCTGGGGAGCCCTCGCCACTCCCAGTGCCTGAACCCGAAGAATCCATCAGCCTTCATGGCTCCTTGACAAAGGGAATGTTTATTAACAACATATTCATTAAAAAAAAAAAAAAGAAATTACTCAAGTAAGCTTTTTCCTAACTTAAGCATTTCCCAGAGGGGAACCTTTTCTTCCAGTTCTCAAGACTTTTGTCCTCTCTGGCAATGTGCATTGGATTCAGCAGCGCAAAGCGACTTGTGAGTCAGCCGCCACACTCTGAATCATCAAAATACTTCTGTATTACCAGCAGATGTTAAAACTGACATCTTGTTTGAGTGGGAAGAGTAACACAAGTTTAAAGCATCCTTGTAAGTCAGTGGTGTGTGTAGGAATCTCTATGGTGGTGTGTAACAGGAAGAGCAGCCTGGAATCCATCCTGCCAGTTTTTTCCGGGGAAAACTGCCTTAGACTTGAGTTGCTAAGTCAATGTTGCGTTTTAATGAAATTCCTGGCATATCTAAGTCTAAAAAGTCCCCTGAAGGGAAAATATTGTAAACCCTATAATGTAATATTGTAGTGCTAGAAGTGAGGCTTGTAGGCTGGGAAGGAGGTTGTTGCTTCTAGCGTTTGTTGGGAGCTGGGGAGAGGCGCCAGCTCCCATCCCGCAGGATTTGCCCCAGGGAAGTGCGTCCGGGAGCTGCCAGCCAGTCGCTTGCTGTGCCGGGTTGTTTGCTGTGACTGCTGGCGCTGAGCCCTGCGAGCGAGTAGGGGACGTGAGGGTGCCCGGTGGAACCACTGCACTGAAACTTGTGTCAATAGATAGTATAATAAGTGAAATGAACCGCGAGTAGATAAGGGGAATATACAGGCCAGGTGGCTTGTGAGGTGTGTGTGTTTTGGGGCAATACGGGGTGAACTTCATGACTGTGTGCGTAAGTGAGAAAGGAAGCAGTTGACAAAATGTTTATACTGAAAAATAAAGCATTCATGTTGGTCGACTGCTGGCTGAATATGAGCCAGCAGCGTGCCCAGATGGCCAAGAAGGCCGACAACATCCTGGCTTGTATCAGGAACAGTGTGGTGAGTAGAACCAGGGAAGTGATTGTTGCCCTGTATTTGGCACTGGTGAGGTCCCACCTCAAGTACTGTGTCCAGTTTTGGGTCACTAACCACAGAAAAAACATTGAGGTGCTGGAGCATGTCCAGAGAAGGGCAACGAAGCTGGTGAGGCATCTGGAGAACAAGTCTTATGAGGAGCAGCTGCAGGAGATGGGGTTGTTTAGCCTGGAGAAAAGGAGGCTGAGGGGAGACCTTATCACTCTCTACAACTACCTGAAAGGAGGTTGTAGCGAAGTGGGGGTCAGTCTCTTCTCTCACGTAACAGGCGATAGGACAAGAGGAAACATCCTCAAGTTGGGCCTGGGGGGGGGTTAGGCTGGATATTAGGAAAAAAAATTACACTGAAAGTGAAATGTAGGCAAATACAGTAGTGCAATATCTATTACCTATCTATTTAATAATAACAAGGTTATCACTTGAAACTGATGTGCAGCGTAACACTATGCACGTAACATATGTGTGTGTGTGTGTAGGCATGGTGGGTTTTCGGCTTGGCAGGGTCTTGCCTCCTCTCTTGGGCAGTCCAGGCAAGGGAGATGGATCTGCCACAGCCTGTTTTGGTGTATCTCCCTCTCTTCATTCCTGATGCTTCTGTGAAATTCTCCTGCTTTGAAGAAATAAAATGTTTAGTTAAATATTTTTTTCCAGAGAATGAGGTACAGTTAATTAGGAGTGGGCTTTCTCCGTAGTCATACTTATCCCATCACGTCCTACTGCACAGCTGGGGCTCAAGCAACAGTATGATCTTTTGTCTGATATAGATAACTTGATGAAGTGCACCAGTGGTCTTGTGATGTGCTGCGTATTTGATGTTTCTACTTCTCATAATGTATGAAGCTCATTCAGCTAAGAAGAATTTGTTTTGGTCTAATAGATAAATACTTATTTAAGAAATTAAGAAGAAAATGGTGAATGCATGTAGTAGGCCGTAATAGTAGCTTAGAATATTTTCTGCATGTACAGCAAGGTCATTTCTTACTATATGCATTGCATAATCAGTTTAAAGATCTCTTATTTATTCAATTACATAATTTAGACTGTTCAGTAAAGTGCAACTTTAGAAATGTTTGGGAGTTTTCCATTAGAGCTGAACGAACATTGCAGAACTTCCACAAATATTTCAATCTTTCAGTAATTTCACCATATCACTTTTTGTAATCGTTATATGTAAACATTTCCTTTGAATCCTCAGAAAACACGAAGAACTTCAGTTTGTTTGTAGGCACTTACAAAACAGTGAAGTTACCTCAATTGAATTCTGAATTAATCATTCTACTGTAATTACCATTCTCTTAAAACCCTGCGCAGTCTGTGGCTGAGGCTGTTGCAACCAAAGAGCTCAACCCCTTTTTTTTAATTAGAAGTGTTTTTCCTCAAGAAACTATGTACGGTCTGTCTTTCAGAAAAAGAAAGGAGAAATAAAATGGCATTCCTAAAAGCCTTCAGTCTCCTAATTTTTGGGGTGATCCTAGCTTTCAAAACAACTGTCTGTTCTGTAAAACTTCATAGGACTGACTTATCTGACAAGCCAGCAGAGAATGATTAGTTTAGTTATAAAACAGACCCCTTGCCTTCAAAATCCTCAGCATCTATGAAGCTGGAAAAGGCACACTCCTGGATATTTACATCAGCAAATTTCTCAGTACCTAACGTAGCTGTCTGGTCTCTGTAGTCAGTGCAGAAAGTGAGCAAGAGGGATTCAGCTCCAGGGGCAGTTTAGATCAAGGAATCTCTTTTTTCTCCCTGGAAAAAGCCTTCTTTCTCTTCCTGTTGGCTGAAAGTGAGAGTAGGTGGTTAAATTAGGTGCCTAAAATTGGAGAATGTTAATAATCTCCATGGTGTGTACGTACATCTTTGTGGATTGCACGGGTTGCAGCCTATGTAGCATTATCACTTCTCTGTTGTTTGGTTCTGTCTGCTATTTAACCTTCCTGCAGGATTCCACTGCAATGAAACAAAAGCACTTCTGTCCCTCCCAGACTGGGACCCAGATACAATCCCACTTCTGTTAACTCCTTATGATGGAACTGGGCCAGCTCAGCTACATTTCTCTGCTTCCACAGTATGCAACCAAATAGTTTTACTAAAACTAAGGGGTTAGCCAGTGGAACAAAAGATCGCCTTAGAGAGGTGACTTTGTAATCTGAAGTGTATATTTTTCTCCCCTAATCTTATACATCATCAAAAATTAATTTGGATGGGATTCCTCTTCTGGGAAAAAGGAAAGCAGCAGACCCAGTCTCCAGTCCTCTGGCAAGCCCAGAATTGCTTAAGGCTTGATGTGGTCTTTGTCTTCCAAAGAACAAGACCTAAGTCTGCTTTTCCTAGTTTTTGATTGTTTGTTTTCATGATTTGTTGGGGTTGTTTTGGTTTTTTTTATAATCCACATTCCAAGATAAGAGGTGATTCTCAAATTGAACCTCCTTTTCTAGAGCTTTAAAGGTAAAACACAGAGAGGTTGTCTTGCAAAGAACACCAACATACATGTTGGCCCTCTTATAGACAAGTAGGAAAATCTCAAGTGAGAACAAACCATTTAAGAGTGGGAAAGGCTGCGATGGAGCACAGTTGGTCACATCAGTATGGAAGCTTATGAGGTCTCAAAAACAGGCAAACCCCATTTTATGTGAAAGTGGAGTTTAGACACTGGGACTGCTGTGTACTGTGATTCAGAGACTGGTAAATGGAGATGATTAGGAAATTCCCTTTGAAAGCTCAGTCCTGGTCAAACCTCAAACATTTAATGCAGACATATGCTTTAAGGTTGCAGCTGCTGAGCCTAAATCTGCAAACTTTTGAACGGTCCTGACTTAATAAAGTTAACAAAAACTGCTGACATTTTTCACACACAAAAGTTGCTTGAATCTTTGCAGCTTTGACTGATTAGTGAACTATTGTACCCCTGTGATGCTTGTAAGAAAGTTTGAGACCATAGTATCTTAATTGCAATCTGAAGTCTCTGCATTTTGAGTGGGCGGCGATCAGTTAAAAAAAATGTAACATAGAACAACGTATAAGCCTGGAAGCAGGACGCAGGTTGGATCATCAAGGCTTCTGGTTTTGATGGTCTTCCACAGAGAAGGAGGAACAAAATTCAAAATCATGTTAAGCTGATGCATGATTTCTCCCTCTCTCCTCCCCATCCCCTCCCCCCATATTGAAATAATTTTGCAATACTTATGCTGAGGGCATAATTTAACAAAATTCAGAGATGCCTTCTGAAGATCCCACAGGGCAGAACCTGTAAACATTTAAATGTGATTTCAAAGTTTGCCAAGAGAAAACTGCAATGCAGGTGAAAGAAGAACTGAAGACCACGCACTTCCTAACTTCCTTTGCAGGAGAAACATGGGGAAAACAGAGGGACCTTATAGACAAGCTTGACTGGAAAATAAGAATGTTTGAAGTAGCTTCAAGAGACCTGGCTGTGATGTTGCTCCATGATGCTGACTACATTAAAATTACATATTTTTAGTGTATTCTGTCTGCATTTGTTTAACAGATGACAGGACAAACTCTCCAATTTTTCTACATTGTTACCATACTTAAATTAGGAAAGAAATCACTGTTCTGAAGCCTACAGAACAGAATCTGAGTTTATGGCCATAATGCTAAATTATGAAGTACTTATTCAACTTCATCACCTCTACTGGACTCTTCTGCAACGCTTATGCAAACAAAAGTTATGGATGTGAAACCCCTGTTAAAGATATTTGAATGGAAGCAAGAAGGGGAAAAGAAAGAGGGACTAATTAAAGATGTTTCAAAACACTAAGTATTAAGACCCATAATATTTTTAGTATTTTTTAAAAAATGTTAAGCCACTTCTGAATTCTGTCTCTTAAAGGCAACCAAAGACTATGGCTTCCATCGCCAAAGTCACCTGGGACACTGTGTAGTGCTTTTAGGAACATGAAAATTAAACATAAAACCATAATTTCAATTCAATTTTTTTTCTCCTTTTGCATGAAAAATGGACTGAAGTACTTTTATTCTCTAAATTAGGAGCAATTTCAATATAACAATGAATTCAGTAAAGATGCCTTTCAAGAGTTGGTTTGGTATATTGCAGGTGAGACTCCCAAATAAGACCTAAGGGTCTTAAAATAAACAACAAATCCAGATTTTATTAGAATAGAAAATGGATATTTAACTTTTTAATAGACAAAACTCAAATTGGCAATGCAATTTAGTTCACAAGCACTTAGTGCACAAGTAGAGTTTACCCTAGTTGTCTTCTGCCCATTGTAAGCCTGTTTGGTTGGCTTCAATCAGCTCAGTAGCTGCCTTGGTTGCAGCAAACTCTGCACAGGCTCTCTTCAAGGTGGAGGATTTTCTTTGGGTTTTTGTTTGTTTGGGATTTTTTTTTTGTGGGATTTTTCTTTTGGTGTGATTTTGGATTTTGTTGTTGTTCAACATTCTTACTATCAAGTTCCTTGTTTGCTTTTAGAAGTGATTGGATTCAGATGTGTTAATGCTATGTGTGGTTAAGGATTGTTTTACTTCCTGTATTCAAGGGTCTTCCCGCAACCCCCTGTTTTTGTAGATACGTGTCATGGAGAAAAGCAGCTCTTCTGTAGTGTTGTCAGCTGTTCAAGTAGGTACACAAGAACTTGTCTTTAATATGCAATATTTTCTTGTTTTCTAAATGGTCTTTTTCACCCTCTTTTTGCCTCTTTTTATCTTCTTTAAATGTAACTGTGGATTTTCTAAAATACAGAGTGAAGGAAAACAGACAAGGCAAGTTCTCAGAGTTGCATTTCACGGTCCTTGGATATTTTGTTGCTAGTGTTGTTGTTTATCTTAAAACCGAAGTTTTTCTTTACTTGCAAGTCTCCTGAAATTACTTGTTTCCTTCATATTTCAGTTAATAAATTAAACCCCACTGTGTCCAGCTGTCTCTTATGATACTCTCCATATATAACATCTCATAAAATTCAGTAGCAGTGCAAGCAGTTTTGCTGTCTTCTACTGTTTGCTAAATGTATTCAGTGTTTGAATCAATATTGAGGTTTGCTATGTACAGTTGTGGTCAAATCTATGATAAATTATCTTTTCATCAGTGTTATTAAATATAGCACTCATAGACTATTTATCTATTAACAGGCTGTCATCCTGGAGGAATTTGTATGAAACGGGATTACGCTTGCATGAAGAATTCCTGGAGTTTCTTCAGATGCTAACAAACTACATTTAGGATTCATCTTCTTTCCTCACCACTTCTTCCCCCTCCCCCCAGCAACTTTTTTCTTTTCCCCTCCTTCTCTGTTGATATACTCATTATTTTCTGAATGAATGCCAACACCGTCGCAGATTTTTCAAAGACTCTCATCGTAGCAGACATTTTGAGCTGTGGCTTTGACAGATTGCACATTTTGAAAGTGCGATACTGTAGCAAGCTTTTTAGTAAATTTGGCAGACTACATACTGTCTTGAAATCCACTGATGAAAAGTGAAAAATCTATTAGATGTAGGTTGGCAGGATACATGTGACCTGCTGACAGGCTGTGCACATATTTTATTCGATTCCAGGAGCAAGGAATCCAATTCTCAGGGGTTTATGAAGAATTGCTGTAAATGTCACTTACAGAATGAAAAAAAGACAGTCTTGGAAGAACTAGATTGTAGGAGATGACTAAAAAAAGAGTTGTAAAAGTTTTTGTCTTACATATAGGGGTTTTACTGAAATTATGATTGGTAGAGAATAGATAGGAACCATGGTAGTAATGTATGTTATACTGCTAAAGAGTTGCTTTGATTCTTTCTTGGAGAAAGAATTTGAAAGTAGAGGAAACCCCTTCATTTTCCAGTGCTCAAAATACAGGCTTACACTTGTGATTGTGACTCTCCAATTCTGATGCTGGGGCTGGGACACCCATGACTGCTCTGCAGGAAAGAGCTCGGCTTCCAAAAGCAGAGGGGGTTTCACAACAGTTTCCTTGCAGGCAGAATGCTGCTCTGAGGAATTTCCCTGGTGGCTTTAAAATCTGTTACCTTGCTTGGCGGTTCCTCAAAAGGTGTGTCTGTTACACGCTGTCTTGTATGAGAGGGCATCAAAGCTAATACTCGTTGTCTGTGGACACAAGAAGCACCCTGTGTGTACCTGTGGCTAACCTGCAGTATCATGAGCTTAGTTTGAATACTCAGGTCATGATGCTGCCCAAAGGGGTGATAAGACCCTCCGCTCCGTCCTTGGTAGCATATTTTCAACTCCACCTTTGTATCGGCATTGGCTTTTGGCACCCTATGGTTACCTGAATAAAACTGCTGATCTAACTGAAACTGATAGTGCAAAATAAAAATAAGTTAGTTCCCAGCTGGGTGAGGAGGCTTGATGGGCATGTGGGTACTAGCACTGATGCAAGGAAAGGAGGAAATATGCGGTCAGGGTAGATAAAGGGCAGAACTACATTTTTGGTAGTGACTTCACTCTGCAATTTTTTTAATTCAGTGATATGTACTCATCAGAGAAATAAATGGCTTATATAATTCTCTCCAAACCTATGGTTAGACTTACGATGGTATTCAAACAATTGCACGTAAAACTGGGGGCATCTACATTGCACCTCATTGCAGTGTAATCACTGTAATTCACAGTGTAAGTGAATCTTAACAGTTACTTTTTCACTCCCCTCATAAAATTCCTACATTAGATAATAATAGTGGAATATTAAAACAGACCTTACCAAAACAGATAAATTGGCTATCAGATTTTCTGTCTTTTATGGAAGTATACTTCATCACGCGTTAATGCTCATTTCCATTTATCAAGGGAAGTGGTTGTACTACCTGCGTGGTTGGGAATTAATTTCACAGTTTTTGCATTGCAAAAAGAATACGCTGTTCTGATTTTGTAGTGGTCTGTATTCCCCTTGAAAACACGTAGCCTCAGCACTGAACATGTGATGTAATAGTAAAGAAACACACACAAAACATTACTTATTACTTTCTGATTAACATTTGCACAGACAGGCCAAAGCACATGTATTTTTCATGTCTGTTCCTTTCTTTGTGAAGTTTTAGGTTCTTACTTCTAATAGAACTTTTGTGTTCCGAAATATGAAATAACGGGTGTTTCTCAGAGAAGAAATGGGATGTAAGCATTATGATCCATAGTGAATTCTCTAAGTTAAAGCCTTGGGTTCTTCTGTTTTAGACTTGACTAAGAGACCTTAGACTGTTTTAGGGAGACGTATTCTCTCTTAGAAAGACCAACACTGGCACTGGAGACAGAGCATAACTTAAAATGTCACAGGACACTGCAGATAGAAGTGTCCTAAGGGGCTGGAGGCATTAGTAGTTTCTGTTGGTGGGTAAATTTCTCTCCTTCTGTAAAGGAGAGAAATTATAAGCTTATAAAGATGCTTATAAGCACATTAATACTGACTTTTGCATACCAGACATGGCCAACTGCCGATACGCAGTGTGGATCTGTCCTATCAGGCACTTCTACATAGCAGCTAGAAATCCAAGAGGAAGGTTGCAAAATTTGTAGCCTGCTGGTCAGGTCTCTTGGCCTTGAGGAAAAGATCTGAGGATGCAAGGAAAAATAGATGGTATGGGAAGGTGGTCCGATTGCCCAGATGGTCACTGACACATGAAGTCCCCTTGCCAGCGCACGTGTCCTCCCAGCTCGCCCCAGCCCTGCATCAGAAACTGCCTGACAAGCCTGGGTTAGGCAGCCTGGTGCTGATGTCAAAATGCTGGAGAAGGAAAACTGAAAATAGGTGATATAGAAATATAGGGGATGTGGGCAAGGGGGTGGATGTTGGGAAATAAAGATGAAGAGATAGTGCTAGGAGGGAAGTTAGAGACACTGGGGTAAAATGAAATGAGTATGTATGGAAGTGAAGAATGAGATATTTGGGTTTTGGCACCCTTAAAATACAGCAGTCACTGAGTTGCAGATAACTCTGCCGAGGTTACAGAGATACTAAAGCTGTCAGATTCATATGGTTAGGTCTGACAGGGTAAATGGTAATACATAATTAACTATAAAAATCAAGACGCCATTTGCTTGTATGATTTGCGTTATAAAGGAGGTATTTATAAAGAGTTAAGATGATATTTTATGTGTTTGCTATAAATAGCGTGTATTTTTCTCTGAACTTGCACTATATGCTATTGTGAGAGGCAGTGTATCACACAAAATACAAAATTTTTTGTTTTGCTCCACTATGTCAGCTCCCAGTTTAAGTATTAATTTAGAATAATGCACCACCCATCAATCACAACTTCCATGTCTTCATACTTTCCTTTGTTGTCATCTTCAATCTTGAACTGGCATGTTCCAAATATGTGTCAGTCTTTAATCGGTGTAGCCAGAATGGCATCCAACCTTTTGCAAGTTTTAGTATACTTTTTCTGAGCTGACATATGATCTGTCAAATTCACACCTCTTGAAAATGTGAAGATGTAGGCAACAGGGTTAGTAGAAGAATTATATAATTGTGAGACAAAATGTATAAATGCTTTTCAGTAAATTCTTTTTTAACACCATATACAAGAATACTGTAATTTCGTCATTTGTATTAAATGTGTGTATTTTAAAAAGATACATAGTTCATACAATTCAAATTATTAAAATTATACACAAAATTGTTACCTTTAGAACCGAGGCACTATGTTCAGGGAAAATATAATTCCATTTATTGGAGCCCCTTGCTTGTAAGGAACAAAATAATTGTGAACAGTAAGGGTTGACTTCCAAAAGGAGAAAAAATAAAATCCCCCACAGATTTCATAACAGTGGTCCTTCTTGCCTTTTTTTTTTTCCCCCTTTTGTTTTCACTTTGTACTCACATTTTAATGTGTTTTACTGAGCTATGAAACTACTTTCTTCAGGTCACTGGGGAGAAATTGACATTCTTGCAGATGCGTGTGATCTAGCTACGTAGTTATAGAAATTGGAATTGGAAATGCCTTGCTAGTTGCAGGCATTTGTATTAAAAATCAAGTGCACAGTATCTACGGACTAATCACTTTTGCATTTGTCTGACAGATACAAAGCACTTGTGCAGAAAGCACTAAACAGCAGCACTTGTGGCCATCGACAGAAGGTACTAGAATGTATTAGGGACTGAGATGAGAGCAGGCACACGGGGAGTGTTTGAACCCACAAGTGACTAAGGGCCAAAGTTGCCACATGGGCTGTTCACTGTCTGTCATGTCACTGTTCAGAAATATGAAGTGCCCATCCAAGGTCTGCCGTATCTGGGAGGCAGGAAGAGAAGCGTGTAAACTAAGCATAAGTCCTTGCGAGGACTTGATTTATTAAGTAAATGAATTAAACAGCAAGGATGCTGAGTTCAGTTCATAGTAAAGAAACACTGACCATCCCTTTAGACTAACATAATGGCTAGAGCGCTTAGCAGTGGAAACCTAGGTCTGAATCCATAACTTTTGTTAAAGAGAAAGGTGTTCTGGACTCCCACTTCACAAAAGAATGCCACGGCCACCAGGGTACAAGCAAGTCTAAGCTGACAGAGTGAAAAATTTCACCTGTGACGATATTAGTTCCTCTGTGCGGCAAGAAGCACTGGAATCATGGGCTAGAGACATCACGGAAGAGCAAGTAGAAACCCAGGTATGATCACTCATGTGATACTGGAGGAGAAGGGATGCTCCTGGGGTTGCCTGTGTGTTTTGTGTGAAGGACTTATTGGAAGTGCATCAGCAGCACTTGAAAGCAGGATCACCCCCCAGAACAGTCAATCCACAAAGGAATGATTTGATTTTCTTATCAGTATAAAAATACCACTTGAAACATTTACTTATTTACATGACTCTTGTCCTAATCAGAAGCCCTCTGAATTTGATGAGCTTTTCCAGTGATTTTGATAGCATAGGCTTAGGCTGTAAATTTAAAATTGCCTGTGCCTCTGTCAAAGAAGTGTTGTATTACATTTCAAACAATGTTTACCACTGATGATATGAGTTGTCATTTTGATTACAAAGAGAGGCTCTGCAGGGAGTTGCTAATAGTAGCTCTAATAAAGAGTCAGACCATAAAAGACCAGAATGACTCAATATAAATTATAATTGTGCTTTAATTTACAATTGTTGTCTTACAAAATGTTCTCTAAGGGATTTCTTCAAAATAAGTCATCCATAAAGCCAAGGAAAAGGGACTCGGTGGCAGAGTGAGTTATTGCATTTTACCTGCAGACAATAAAAAATATTCAAATAATTTTCTTTTTATAATAAATTGCAAAAGAAAATATTTGACATACCAAATAAGACATTTAGAATTCAAGCATTTGGAGGGACTGTGAGTCTAATTCTTGTTCTCAGCAAAACATGGCCTCTTCCTTTATTGCATCTGGGAGCAATACCATATTAACCCCAGGCAGCATCAACCACAAAGTTAAAGTGACAGGACTATGCTCCTCAAGGGAGGACGTGAGGCTGCTTCTTACATTTGCATCAAAGATCAAAGTGCAATTTGGGATGGGTGCTGACTGAATGTACAAAATTCAAAGGACATTTAAGGCTATAGCTCTAATTACTAGTTTACCAGACTGCTTTAACAGCGAAATAGGAATTTCATATAGCATAGCATAAAGAAGGGAACCTTTGTAGCTGAAACTAAATGAAAATCTGAATTCAGCCAAAAATCTACCTGCTAAACCAACTTTTTTTTTCCCTGCTATTTTTTGCTTTCTACTATAGAATAAGATTAAAACCAAGATTTTATGGTTGTGTTTTTTTTTTTTTTTTTTTTTTTTTGCCAATATATAACACCTCTCACCTTCCACAACAGTAAGAGAAACTTAAGACTATAAAAGTAATTTTCAGAGTACGGCAAGGAGCCGTCTGCATTATCAGATAAGTGATAATTTGTCATTAATTAAGTCCTCTTCCTTACTGTATGGCAGGAATGGGCAAATCAAATCCGGTCCACAGCTCATTAGTAGTGGCCCTACTCCCTGGGAGCTAAGCACCAGGAGCGCCTGCTGCAGTCTGGCATCCTGACTCCTCTCTTTCTCTCCATCCACTAGGACAGTAAACACAGAGGTATTAATATTTAGACTGCAATCAAGAGATCATGCTGTTTTAAATCATCCTATTATCATATTTATTTCTTCTTGTCTTTCTTTCCTGTGGTGAATTTAACTATCTGCTGTTTTGTGTAATTTCTTACATAAAGCCTCAATTTTAGGGGTTCTACAATGAGAAAACACTTAAAAAACACACACACTAGAATGGATAAAAGAACCCTTTGTTTCTATCTGTTGCTTATGCAATTTAAAATGATGTATGCTGAAAGTAAGGCTATTTAATACTCTCTGAATTTTCACAGAAGATTGACCCAAAGCGATATTATGTTTTTCCTGTAATTGTAATGCATAAAGAAAAAAAAGAGAGTTCAATGACTTCTTTGTTTTTGCTGCAGTTTAAAATGTCTTTTTAAAAAGACTAATTTTTTTTTTTTGCAAAAAAACCCCTAAACAACCCAAAAACATTGGCTTAGAGAAATGAGGGGAAAAGGAATTAGTCCTGACAGCAGTGTAAGAAGTGTAATATAATATATCTAAAAACTTATTTATGTCTTTCTCTATTGTCTAACATCTGATTTGGCTTTTTCTGTCTGTAAGCTTTCCTAGCCTCTGAAGCTCAAGCCAGGTAATACTTTGGGGTTGGACAGATATGCCTAGAAAAGCAACCTGATACCGGATGGCCCTGGGGATGTTGTGAAATGGGTATATGTTTCAAAAGAGAAGCCACAAATAAAACTAAAAAGTGCATATTTAGCATTGTCCATTGAGTTGGCATAGCAAGACTGGCAGAGCTCGGCTACTTGGGCATTTTGAAGGTGGACATATAAAGTTACAGTTGCCGCGAACTGGGAGTCTTGCTCCAAAACGTTTGCCTAATACCTCTTGAGACAAATGGGGCATTTTGCATATCCAATCAATTGAAATTATGTGGATTTGTTTAATTTTTCCTGTAGAAACAATGAGCCCATGGTAAAATATGGGATTGGTGTGGAGTGGCAGCAGTATATAGCAATCTCTTCCTGATTTGACTACTCAGCAAAGGAGTTACTCTGAAAGACTTGGGATGTCCAACAGAGCAGTCCTGATTTCTAGCCATTTCTCTGCATTTCTCTAACAGGCTATTTCTGTACCTCAACCTAGTCTATGTGGTACTTTGTAGCAGGTTTTGAGGCTAGTGCTTCACTGGATGCTAAGTTTTCTTATTAACACTGAAAATACGACCACAGAGAAGAATAGTTTTTGGGTTTCTCATGCTCACCTCATCAAAAGCTATCCAGATATTGGAGCACTGCCCTTATGGGAGATCTGAAGGTGTGTGTTAATCTTTTAATTAATATTTTAAAAGAAAAATGATTCTCTTTGTGCATATGAGCATATTCTTAACAGGGTGATCAAAATGAAATGCAAGGGACAAAAAAGCAGGTCTAAAATAGCTGGCACAGCATGTTATACCCGTGGTTAGGTTTCAGACATTTTCTGTATGCAATTAAAATTCATTATATCTTTGTACAAGAGCTTATTTAGGAAGTCTGACATGGAGAAATTACTTGAGCAATTTGACTCACCGTATTTTTATGCATATAGTAATCTTTGAAAGGTTTCCATTAGACGGAGTATTTGGAATTAACAATAGTTTTGCCTTTAGTATCTAACTGTCACCACAATAATACAATCTAATGTATTTTTAAAGACAATTCTAAGTATTTTTTATCAATTCAATTCAGGCCAATGAATTCTTAAAATATGAATTATATTTTTTTAAATATTCCCTTTATAGACAATGTCAGAAAAGAAAGTACCAATGTAAAAGTTGGGAACAGTGCCTTACTGTTTTTTTATTGATGTGGGATCCAAGTTTTCTTATAAACCAGTGGCCCTTTTCTGCCATAATATGACTTGGATTTCCGGACTCAGTTATCGTTTAGGAATGAACCAGCTACCCGTTGCCCTGAGCGCACTTTTTGCTTTTATCCTTTCAAGGTCCTATTAGCTGCGTCTCCAGACACAGATAAGGCAGGAATGGAAGGAAACAGGGAAGGGGGAAGACTATTATCCAGCCTGTAGATATCTAGGCCACAAGCAGAAGTTAGTATGTTACTACATGTTAACTGGTTGATAAATTTTGGGGAGGGCCAGTAGTTAATTTCACCCAGTTAATACATGTTAAGGCACATGGCCATGGAAATCAAGATGCTAATGCTTTTCTTCACACTGGGTACCTTTAGTCACTTGAAATACAAATATCTTTGATCAAAGCCACCTAGACACTGTATTAAGCATGTCTACTGAAGGTACCTTGCTTAATAGTAGCAGCTGTCATGAATTTTTAGGCTAAGAAAGTGACTGTGGAGGGCTTAATGTCCACAACTGCTGAATGCCTACTTACTACACGAAGAGGAGAGTTAAATTCACAGCTGTCACATATCGGCAGATTGGGGTGATATCACAGTCCCTTCCTCTTTTCCGTCTCCCTACTCCCCCTCAAAGTCTACAAACTTTTTCTTAAGAAAAAAAAGAAATAATAATGAGGTGCTGTCTCAGCACAAGAAATACGGGCCAGAATGCAGTAGGGCCTAGATCATTATATTTAGTAGAGCATCCTGACTGGTTTTGTTCTGAAAACACTTATAACTAAGAATTGGCCTCTGTGTGAAGCAGAAGAGCCCTGCTGATACTGGATTGATGCTCTCCATAGGAATGCGTGCTGCAGAGTTTTGGCCACAAAACCAGCTGCCATTATGGGCTTCCCCCCCTCCCCCCCGCCCCGCCCCGTGTGTGTGTCTCAAGAGGCTAGTTGCTAAATGAGAAGCTGTGATTTGTATTCAAAGTGGAGGTGGAAGAATATCTACTAACTTTCAATATAATTGCTTGTGTTGCTGAGTGGGTTGCGTTTGAGGTGTTTGTAGCATTGCAGAGTGATGGTTCTGCAGCAGACTGACAGAAGACTGCTTGTACCAATTAGGCACTGCTTCTTTAGCTCAGAAGGGGAAAGCTGAATGTATTGATTTCTTCCTATGTTTAGGATACAATGAATGAAAACCATACCTTATGCATTCTGGGATCTATGCCTGAACTGAGCAGACTGAAGAAAACTGTCACAAATGCAAGAACAAAGCAGCCTGTTTAGGATTCATTTTTAAAAGGGAATTGAAATATCTTTTTGTCAGCTGACAGAACAGTCTGAACACTTAGTGATATTTATTTTGATTCTGTAGAAGAATTATCTTATGAACGGCCAGGAGCTTAGTTTGCTGTTGTTTACCCTTAGCTTTCTTGACTTCTAAGGAACAAATGGGCAAAGGGAGGAATTGAACCTGTTTGGAAAGTTGAATCAATTAAAATGGGCAGAATGGATGCTTGTCTTATCAGAAGTGTATTTATAGCTCTTCTTCAAATAGGAAAGATGAGAAATTCTAAAAAAATGAAAATGAGGACTTGAACTGATATAATCATGAGGTGGTTCCATTGCACGTACAGTTACAGCAGGACGCAGCACTGTTGACTGTCATTTAGTTGACCCTAGCCTGTATACTTCACTGTCCCAGGTTCATAAAAGAATTTATACGATGCGAGCAGTTGAAATTATGTCCAAACCTATATTATTTTCGATTAAGGGGTGGTTTGTGTTATGTATTTTCACTGTTCATGGAACTGAAACAGGAAAATCTCCTGTCTGTGTTCTGCTCACCGAACTGAATTGGGCGATAACCTGAAATCCATCTGTAAATTCATTCTGCTGATTTTCATGAAGTTTGTGAATTCAGTAGAGCAGACACCGAATACAAGGCTTGTGGTGGTGTTTGCACATACAAGTGTGCACATGGCTCACACTACAGGTAGAAATGTAACTCTTCTCTGGGTTAACCACAAGGATTCATGAAATGGAGGCAAACATTGGAGGAAACTACAGCCACGAGACTTCTTTACTGGCCCTTTCAAACTGTAGTATATGGATGTCCTTTTAGTCCTCCCCAGAGATTTGTAAGCATGTGCCAGAAATAAACAGCTGACCTAAGGAAGAGAATTCTCCCCTGTGCATCTGCTTGGGTTATAGGTTTATGGCAGTAACGAGCTGTGGAAATCAATCTTTTGTAATCTCTGCCCTTTATGCTTTACTCAGAGGGCTGCTGTCACATCTATAAATAATCCATTTGTGGATCTGTTTGAAGATAAAAGAGGCTGGCATGCAAAAAAAGCTTTGCTGTGCTCTCCAGTTACTTATCCAAAAATGAATGCACAAAACCCGGTGTGTTTTGGGTTCACCTTATTGATTTAGATGTTCCTTCCTGCGAAATCCTGTTAATGCAGATTGCATTTTCAAGGCAGGGCTTACGGTAGAGGCAAGACTTAAAAATTTATATTGCCTATAAAATTCTAACAGAGTAAACCTGTCCAATTCTATCTTGTAAGCAAGGACCCTGTGAATAGAGGCAACACAAATGAAATGTAACGACTTGCAGGTACAGCTGTTCATGTGCGTGTACTTTATTTCCTTAAAGTAAGACAAAGGAGGAAGGAAAGGTGGAAACACCATTGGTTATAACTATTATACAATTATTAAGGTTTCATATAGCTTACTTTCCCAGCTTCAACTGCGTTGACTGATTGAAAACTAGCAATCCTAAATTAGAAAAAGAAGAACATCTGTTAACAGGGATCCTTTTCCAGAAATGCTTACATTATATGATGAGCTCATTATCTTCTTTGCATTAACAGCACATATTTTGAAGTCTGTTGTTCATTTGCCCCATTGTGCTCCCTCCTCCTTGTGCTCCAGTGACAAAGTCACTATCCCTTAGTCGTGGCCTGTCCAATGAAATAATAACCCGATACGTAATAAACAGGTTTCTCAGGCAGGACTGCTTCTCCCTTGCTGCCTTCGCTCTGTTCTTTTGGGAGACCAGGAGTTTTCCATGTGTATCTTGGCAACAAGCCATGGATGGAGGATATTGTTTATGATTTAGCTGCTCTTTATTGTCCCTTATCTTCAGGGACAAGAGTGTCCCATTGTCAGGCCTCCATGCCTTCGCAGTGAACCACAGAAAGCCGAAGAGCCCTGTGACTAGGTATGGAGTGGGGGGAAGACTATTACACTCCAGAATTAGAGCTCTCCCTGTGGGTGGGGAAAGGCAGGGAAGCCTTTATCTGGCCTTCTCACTGCTGATTGAACTGACCTTCTGAGGAGTCTGTGTTTTCCCTTGCGCTCTTTTCACTATTCTGTGCATGCTGGATCTCTGTGGTGACAGCATTTGTAATTTTGCTGATAGGAACTTCTAATGATGCAGAAATCCAACCCTTCTCCACCATTTCCTTCGCGACTCCCAGCTTGCCTGACTGTCCTCGCAAAGTCTTGTGTTATCATTTCCTGACTTAGGGTCACTTAGGAAGACATCTTGAAAGCTATGCTAATATAGGTTGTCTGATTTTATTATAGGTCATTTCTGTGAGGTATGAATCTTGCATTTAAACCCAAAAGCGACAAACCAGACAATGGAGCTGCTAAATGCACCTCTTCCATTAGTGGGTAAAGGCTGGAAATGCCGCGTAACCAAATGTCGATGGCTTCTGTGAATCACAGCAGAGCTGAGAGGAGACTGTGTTTGAGCCACAAATGATGCTGTGAGCTACCTCCTCCTCTTTTCAGTTTGATTCTTACCTGCTGTTTTGGGTACCACTGTTGCTCTTGGCACAGTTAAGATCAGCACTTTAGTTAAGTGGATGTGTTCAAGTTTCATTGACTTTTGAGTTTGGGGGAGAGTTTAATTTTTGGAGGATCTTTTATAAATTGAATGATTGATGTAGCAACAAGGAGAGAAAATTCTTTGCTGGAAAAGAAGGAAAAAAGAAACAAGGATGCCTTTAAGGCTGACACAGTGGAAAGGACCATGTAGAAAAATGGTAAGTACAGTGCTGACTACAGTGAGGATCCTCATTATTCAGGCTGATAAACTGGCTTAAACTACAGTCTATGCTCTGTGAAAGTGCATTGAAAGCATGCACTTGTTTCTATTATCCTAAGTCCTAATGAGAGCTCCATAGAAGTAATTGGATTTGCCATTGTTAGGATGGCAGCAGCACTATCACCCTGCATAACTATTGTGTTTAGCTAATGTCGTGTTGTGATTACCATCTTGTGAGGGTGGTCTTTCTTCACCCACAGCATTCTTCCCAGCAGGCAACTTCAACCAAGTCTGATTTCAGCTTTCATTCCAGTTGGATTCCTGCCCCTCTTTAACCTTGTCAAAGCCAAACCAGAGTGCCTGACATACTGCACGGGTGGTTGCCTTCCGGAGAAAAGTATCGCAGATGCATTCCAGACTTGGACAAAGCATTCCTGTTTGAGGAGAGGTCTGAAAATTAAAAGCACAGTTTACAGAATTTAAAAGAAACTTTTAGGAAGTATTGTTTAAAAAATATTTGCTTTATTTCCTTGGTTGTGGTGGACTTGTTCCTTTTAACATTCTTGGGAAGCGTGAGAATGGCCACAAGCCACATGCCTCACCTGTAGCAAACACTGTCATGGTGAGCTATGCAATAGTACTGAAACAAACATTAGGATCCTCCAAAAAAACCAGGAACCATGTCTGATTGCAGCAGCTGAAACAGTAAAAAACCATCTGAAACAAACTAGGTAGTGCAGAAGGAATTTACAAAGAACACACTTTCCAAATCTTCCTTTGGTGTGAAGCCTATGGTGAAGGCCGATGTTAACACCATAAGCAGCTCCATATTGAAACTCTCTGTAACTGTCTTTGTGTGCAAGCATGAAATTGATAAGCAGGCAAATATCTGCCAAAATTGAACTATTTGTAGGAGCTACAAAATACTTCCATAAAACTCCTCCCTGTGATTAACCAGCTCATCGTTATTCCTTGCTAAGTATGTATGGGTGGCTGTTACAGGTTACTAACTGTACAGGTACTTAAATATCAGACCTCTCTGAAATGCTGGAATTAGTGGGTTCTGCTAATCGCAGTTCTGTGTAAAGCTGTCAGGAGGCTTGATATTGACTTGAGAAAAATCGGAACTTCAACCCTAGGTTTCAGCTACAACAAGAAGGATGTTATTGATATATTAGCATAAGCTGCAGATAAGAAGTACCTTTATGTATTTGCTGTTGATTTATAACTGAAACTCCCAAAGCCTGCAGAAGTTCCTTTAGCTTTTGCCTTGACCTTCCTGAGTATTTAGTATAGTTACTGGTTTTAATGGTGTACACACCTGAAATAACTGTTTAGAGGCCTCATTCTTCAGAGATTATATACTACCCAATAGTACAATAACATCTAGAAATAGAAGACAACTGTAAAGGCTTTAGACAAACATATCCTGCTTCACTGTTGACTTAATGAAGGGAGACATATGGAACTTCATGTTCCTAAAGGAATGTGTTGGATTGCAAATAGAAATGCAAAATGGAGAAATCCAAGCAGTTAATTTCCATACTACATTATGAGATTAGAAATATGCTGAGCTGAATAGGAACTGTAAAAATGCATAATGCCTCTTGACAGAGATCATAAATCATGGGCTTTTCAAGGCTTTTAAAACAAATTCCATCCACATTGGTAGAGCTGTTTTTAAAATACTTATGTTAACTAATGGCTTGTGCTATCTTTTTTAAAATATGGCCTCCCTTCCCAAGTTATTCAAGTTATTTCAATAACTTGATTTCGTACTCAAATGTATAAAGAAACCCTCAATTTTCTAATGTAGTGGTTCGAAATTTATTGATACATCAAGTCCAATGCTTTTAAAATCAGGATGAAATGCTGAAGATAAAACCTGTGTATGCAATGATATTGTGATAGTATCTACAAGGCAGGAAAACAGAAATGTAAAAACAAGTATTTATGGGGTTTTTTTCTCCTCTGGAATTAATAATGTGCATTGTTTTGATTTTGTTTCTGCCTAGACTTAAAAGCAGTTTCAGATAAATTATCCTGGAAAGGCTACATAAATAGTTCTGACTCTAATAGTCTAACTTTCTCAGAATCCTGTATTGAGTAATACTATTAGTTAAGTAACCTATTAGTTAAGTATTACCCAGTATTAATAAGAGTATCAAAGCTTTCTCCAATGATTGTGTACAACATCTTGCGTGACTAAAGACTGTTCATATGAGAAAAAGGCTTGCAATGTTTAATTCCTTTTTCAGGAAATTGAAAAGAGCTCTGGGTATCCTGAAAGCCCACTGAAAGGTTCTATGATATTCTTCCTTTTTTTTTTTTTCCTCAAAAATGAAAAATTAAAGAAAGTTTTATGTGGGTTGTTGGAAAGGAGACAAAGTTTCTTAAAATGATAGTCAGTCTCTTTGGGAGTTTGTATGTGTAATAATAAAGACTTCATTGTAAAAATGAAGTTTTGCTAATGAAAGAAAAATAAAACTCTTATTTTTAGGGGTGAAAGAAAAGGAAGGAAAGAATGATGCAGTCAAATATCTATGTACATGGAGATGGCATTTACACACTGATTTTTTTTTTCCCAGAAACATCAAAGCATTTTATAAAAGCTCGTATAACATAAGCTTGCAGCTAAACATTGAAAAATAAGTGTGTATTACTACCTCTACTTCACAGAAAAAAGAAAGAATAAGAGAGCAGACACTAATTTACTGTTGTTACACACAAAGTCACTGGCAGAGTAATGAAAATAACCAAAACTATTCATTTTTTGTCCTTGGTTTTAGGCATGGAACCACAGCTTCTCTGGTGTGATTGAAATCTGAGGTTAGAAGTGGTAAATGACAGACAAAAGGAAGAAAAAGTAAATTTTATTTGTATTTCAAGAGAATGAAGTCTCACTTCAGGGAAAATTTGTGTTGAAAAGTTGTACTTTGTGGTTGGAGTAGGCTTTCTTAGAGGGCTCTTGGGGCACTGAGTTAGTGACGCTGTGTTCAAAACAGTACTTGAGCAGGTACTCTAAATAAGGTTGAGGACGTTGCTCTAAATAAAATAGTCCATAAGATTATTTGGGAATAAAATAGGCTAGAAGACTATCCTGCATTTGAAATACAGATTTATAAGACCATGCCTGTTTTCCTAAACAAAGGAAGTCAAAGTGCAACAGAACTATCTGCTGGCTAGAAAAAAAGAAAGAAATGCTTCAGCTGGCAGGATTTATAAAGTTAGTGACCCACCTCCACAATTTTATGTCCTCTGTTAGCCCACAACTAAGTTTATAAACACTTTCAGCTGAGGGATCAGAGCTCAGACTCAGAGAAAGGAGTCAGGGAACACTGTATTGGTGGCATAGGCAGGAACCAGACCATCTATGGGAGTTTCTGCTCTCCTTGCTTCTATCGCACGACCCAGACCAAAAGCTTACCTGTATTTCCTGGAAAAAGAGGAGGGAGGACAAATGACTTTTTTTTTTTTTCCTTCCTTTTTTTCCTTCCCTCCTTATACATCTGTCTGTGGGGCATTTCATAAGGAAGGGTCAGACCAGGAGAAGTTTCTTGGTTAATACAAATAGATGGTGTGGCACATGACAATGCAGATCTACAGATTTCAACCACTTGATGGCTGGGAACCTGGTGCCTACAATCCTCAGACCAAGCCACTATGTGAAATTTTGTTGTCACTCTCAGTTATGTTACTTAATTTCTATCTTGGCTGATAGATGCCACCTCCATTACATTTGTGGTTGTTTACATTTTTCCCACTCTCCTTAGCCATCAAGTCAAGCTTGTATTCTCTTTTAGCAACTCTTTTTCAACAACTAGGTCTTAAAAACCTGAGCTAGTACCTAAATACATATCGCACAGATCCCAGTGTGTCTCAGGAGGAAATGTCACCCAGCTTTTTTTCATGCCAAAAGAGAAAATTGCTTGAGTGTCATGAAGCAGCTGGAGATCACAAGAAAATGTTTTCAGCTAGGCCAGAGCCGATCCTGTTGCCCTGTCTCAGATTAATACCCCAAATAGCTCCTGGGAGAATAATCAAAAAGAACTGTGCGGTCTGAGAGTCAACACCTGAATCTTCCCAATCCAAATGACCTCAACTGCTTCATCCTGGGTAAATACTACTGGTAGGTGCTACAGCCTGGTTGGTCTTTTTCAGCTGTCCCCTCCAGACTTGTGAGCTGCCTCCATTCCCACTTTGATTTAGTGGGTATTTAGGCACTTTCAGGCCTTAGGGTGAGATTTTTTTTTTGCCCTGTTTGGCAGTCACTGCATACACATTGACTTTTTTAGGGAGACTTCTGAAAGAGTAAAAGATCTAAGGAAACGGAGGTTTAGAGATTTTGTAACACTAATCTTAAATTCAGTGCAGCCTGAATGCTCTTTAATTGATTATATTACTGTCTTTATGTTACTTAATATGTCCTGTCTTCCTTAGTTTTTTTAATACCTCAGAATGTATTTTGTCCAGAATCTTGATAACTGAAAATATCCTTAGATTTAGGATTTACAAATTGCATTTAAATAAGAATATAAATTGTTTAGGGGGAGAGAGTTTTCTCTGATATTCTGTGACTGTAGTTTATGGTTTCTCTACCTCTAAAGCTGATTTTAATATTTTTCATTAAATCTAGTATATTCTTTCTTCCCAAGAGCCCTGCCTCTTCATTATAACCATTTCCATCAATGACAAGATCAGAGAGCATTTTTAATGTTAAATAGGATAGAAGCGTAGAAATTAGTACTTAAAGGGTGAAACCATTAGTATTTCTGAGTGCTTCTATGTATTCATCACTGCCTGATACAGATCAGTATTAATAATGGGAGCAGCCAGACATAATCCATCTGCTGGATATTCCTTTTCTCTCTATGCAGTGACTGCCTTGTCTTCTTTTTCAGACACTGCCTGCTCTGGTCTCCAGACAGGAAATCCAGACATGGCCATTCATCAATGCTGCTATAATCTGTCTGATTTTATTAGCTTTTGAATTTTATCACCAAAATGAGAAGGAAGGGGGGTGGAAGGAGAACCCAGCAGAATGATTTTCCCATACCTATGCATTCTCCTCAGTACAGCAGATTGGGACCAGACAAAAATTAAGAGGGAGAAAGTACCTGGCAAGTTCACTCCCCCCTCATCTTTTATTTTTAAGAGCTTAGTCTATTCTATTTTATTTCTTTTTCTACAAATGCATGTGGTGAGCTGCAGTCAGGTTTTCTGGTCAATTGATCTTTTTCCTTCATTTAAGATTTCATGGGTGCATATTGAATATTCCGTGTTATTGTGAGACCTGTCTAGGATTGCGTCTTGTTTTAGAGAGTAAACCCAAACAGCAGTTTGAAATTGAGTTATTTGGAGCTGCTGTATGGAGTGGGGCATTCCAGTGCCTGTTGTCCCAGTTGGATAAATCCCAGTTGGAATAACTCGTTGAGGAAAGATATGTTAGATTATGTAAAACCACCCCTCTGACAAATGGAGGCAAAGCAGGAGTGGACTAAAGCCTTTGATCTTTTCTGGCAAAGTGACACAAACCATTTCGACCCAGGACACCACAACAGGAAATCACAGAAGGGGATTGCATACATTGGTTGTATTTACCCCCTGTACTCAATTTCTGGTGAGGCAGAGAGGGCAAAATTTAGGTTGTGAGGAAGTGTCTACTTTGGAACTGTGTGGAGATTGTTAGATTTTCTCAAGGAGAAGAGTCCTTTGCAGATTCCTGTGGATTTTCTGCTGTGGCAGTCTAGCTGGAGCATGTGCATGAATTCATGGAAGCGTGATGTGTGCATGAAATGAAGGAATTCCCTACTCATTGTCCTTTGTGGGACTGTACGGAAGTGAAGGAGTAGTTACCTGAGTTCGCCTTATACCATGTACTGGGCAGGACAATAAATATAAGCACTTGATGCTCCTGCATGATTTTCCTGCTGGATTTTTAACATTTGTCGGCCATCTGCCAGGCTGTCTCTCTCAGTGTATACGTCAGAAGAAAATAGCCTGGAGGTGCTGTGACACTTCACAAAATCACAGAATGGTAAGGGTTGGAAGGGACCTTCGGAGATCATCTAGTCCAACACCCCTGCCAAAGCAGGTTCACCTAGAGCACACATCCAGGTGGGTTCTGAATATCTTCAGAGAAGGAGAGTCCACAACCTTTCTGGGCAGCTTGTTGCGGTGCTCTATCACCCTCAAAGCAAAGAAGTTTTTCCTCATGTCATCTTTTCTCCAGGCTAAACAGATCCAGGTGTCTCAGCCTTTCCTCATAAGAGAGGCGCTCCAGTCCCTTGATCATCTCTGTAGCCTTTCTCTGGACTCTCTTCAGTAGTTCCTTATCTTTCTTTAACTGGGGAGCCCAGAACTGGACACAGTGCTCCAGACGTGGCCTCACTAGGGCAGAGTAGAGGGGGAGAATGACTTCCCTCGGCCTGCTGGCCACGCTCTTTTTAATGTAGCCCAGGAGACTATTGGCCTTCTTGGCCACAAGGGCACATTTCTGGCTCAAGGCCAACTTGTTGACCACCAGGACTCCCAGGTCCCTCTCTGCAGAGCTGCTTTCCAGCAGGTCAACCCTTCATCTGTACTGGTGCATGAAGTTATTCCTCCCTAGGTGCAGGTCTGCTCTCCCACCTGGAGTACTGCATCCACCTCTGGGTTCTCCAGCATAAGAAAGACATGGACCTGTTGGATCAAGTCCAGAGGAGGGCCACAAAGATGATCAGAGGGCTGGAGCACCTCTCCTACGAAGACAGGCTGAGAGAGTTGGGATTCTTCAGCCTGGAGAAGAGAAGAGCCTTCTCTTCTCTATGCCTCTCTATGCTATAAGAGCCCTTATAGCATAAGAGAAGGCTCTCTGGGGAGACCGTATAGTAGCCTTCCAGTACTTAAAGGGGGCCTACAGGGAAGATGGGGAGGGACTCTTTATCAGGGAGCGTAGTGATAGGATGAGGGGTAATGGTTTTAAACTGAAAGAGGAGAGATTTAGATGAGATATTAGGAAGAAATTCTTTACTGTGAGGGAGAGACACTGAAACAGATTGCCCAGAGAAGCTGTGGATGCCCCATCCCTGGAAGTGTTCAAGGCCAGGCTGGATGGGGCTTTGGGCAACCTGATCTAGTGGGTGGTGTCCCCACCCATGGAAGTGAGGTGGGAACTAGATGATCTTTAAGGTCCCTTCCAACTCTAACCATTCTATGATTCTATGACCCTACGTTTGCCCTTGTTGAACTTCATCAGGTTTCTCTCTGCCCAACTCTCCAGCCTGTCCAGGTCTCTCTGTATGGCAGCACAGCCTTCTGGTGTGTCAGCCACTCCTCCCAGTTTTGTGTCACCAGCAAACTTGCTGAGGGTACACTCTGTCCCCTCATTCAGGTCATTGATGAATATGTTGAATAAGGCTTGACCCAGTACTGACCCCTGGGGAACACTGCCATTTACCGGCCTCCAACTAGACTCTGCACTTGCCACTTCTTCATTGGCATGCTGAGTTGCTGGTAGGTTGAAGATGTGCATGGTAAAACACCTGTCTTGCACTCTGTTCATTGGCCCAGTCTTTCCGCATGTTGTGTGGAAAAAGTTGCTTAATATAGACTATTGTATATCTTTGAAATATTATCAATGATTTTGTGTTAGGTTTTAAATCACTCCTTTCATCCAAGAATGCTAACCAAGTAGGTGGATATACAAATAAATAGAGTGGTGAAATTCAGTTTATAAAGTATACCTCAGTACCAAAATATATTGGTACAAGTTTAATCAATTTTATGGAATTTACCCTTCGTTTAATACTTGACCGAGATGACTGACCATATTTGCCTCAGGTAGCGTAGATAACAGTTTCTTCTTTGCTTTGTGATGAGAAAGTAAGTTACATACATAGGTCAGTAATTTATTGATCATTTTTATTACTCAACTAAATCTTTAGGAGTTCATGCATATTAATTTTATAAGTAATTCACAATCATTTTAATAAGATCTATATGTATTACTACAAGAAAACAACTTAAACTGCTCCCTTAGGGTCGCTTGAGTTACATCTAACTACAACTAACTATAATTAAGGATGTTAACACTTCATTGTCTCAGACTCTTTCATGCATACCATAGATTTTGGGGCAGAGACTTTGCTGCTTTGCTGTATTTTCGAGTGCTTGTGCAAATGGTAATCCGTTCAGAATAATTTGGGACTTGGCAGAGTGGGATGTATGTATCAGCTAGCTGAGATCTCAAGCTTTCATTTTACTATAGAAAAGTTATAGGCAGTTCTAGCTGAAGATGGATTTAAGTATTAGTCCATTTTTGATGTATGCAACTTTTAAAGAATGGTTATCCTTCTGGAAGAATCTGGAGATTTTTCATATCTCCACAGCCCCATTTAAAGTATTTTCAGTAAATTTATATGCTATTCGTGTGAGAGAGAAAAGGCGCTTTCAGTATTTTTAGTGTAGCTGCACATTGAAACAAATATCATTATTTCTTTGCATATAGAGGCGTATAGAAGCATCTAGATAAATACAGCTGAATAATTAGGCATTTCAATGCATGTAAATAATAAAGACCATTGGATCTTTTGATATTGTGCAACCTGTGTGCACAATGTAATCAACAAAGCAATATTTGCCCTATTTTTCACTCAGAAAACAAAGCATGAAGCTGTACATATTAAATGTAAATTCTTGGTCGACTTCTGTTAGTATTTAAAGGTAACTGACTGCTCATACATGCTCCCAAAATTCTGTATTATCATTTATTTGTATGGCATTTAATAGGCATCACTTGGCTGAATGAACACTGGTTTGAAACTGTGGAGTAAGCTGGAAAGCAAGGGACATTCCTCTGGGAAATATTTACTCTGTGGAGCTGTCCATCTGTTTCATTTGTCAAGATGTTCACTCAAACTCTTGATCTTTAGAAGCAACAGAAGAGTAATAAATTAACTTTCAAGAACATATTTATCCAGTTCTCCCTCTGCAGGGTATTTGAGCACCAGCCCAGTACACATCTGCTCACTTACATGGAGATTAGAAATGCGAACATTATGGAACAGAATCTGGAAAAGGCATCAAATCGATGTTTTTGAAAAGAGGCAAGATTAATTTTGGAAATTCCTTGATTCCATGATGAAATTGTAGCATTCAAAAGTGGAATGATGTTAATGGTATTTTTCCAGAATTACATATAGCAGTCTGTAGTTTTATAGCATATAGCATTGCTACGTGGTTTGCCGTTTTTAAAAAAATTCATGTATCATTATAGTGTTAAGTGCCATTACTGTGGCTTTACTGATTTTGCACTTTGGTATGGTATGTGGAACAGAGCAGTAAATATTCTATCAGTAGAGATCAAAGCAGCTTTTGCAATACTTCATGAGTCTGGCATCTTGGTATGTCTGTAATTCCATAGAAAAATGTACACTAAAGCGTCTATAGAGAGTCTAAAGTTTTGTATTGGCATAGCATAAATCTACAATGTGGAAATGTACATTTATATAAGCCTCACATGAAATGGAATCTGAGAGACAGAATTCTCTCTATATTTCCGATTCCTCATTTTTGGAAACCCAAGAGCTGCTCCACTGCAGTTTACCAGAACTGGAAATACAGGAAGTGCAGTTATTTGGAATATAAATCCCAATCAAGAGAATGAGGATTTATTTCAAAAAATCATACAGTTCAAAACGCAGTCATTTTAGGTTCATAGCATAGCCACCAATGACCTGCATGGTAGAACTTTTTTATACAATACTCTGTCCTCAAAATACCCAAGCAGAAAGTGGGAAATTCATGTTTGATCTTTTTTGCCCTGAAGCGTTCAAAACCTACTTTCCTGTCTTTCAGGAATCAACTCTAAATGTCGTGCTTCAATCTGTTCTCAGAGCTTGCAGCCTCCACCTCTCTTCTTGGAGTTAAGAAAGTGTTTTAAAAAACAGAAGGTAAGATTCATGTGAGAATAAGAAAAGAAGAGGAAGAAAGTGAGTGCTTGTGCCAAAGAGCACCTGGCTTTTAAATTGGTTGTCTGTAAAGTCCTCTATGGTTGAAGAGCAGTAGGCCTTGCTCCAAGGACTGCTCCTTATAACTGAAGCAGCATCACTGCTCCAGCAGCTCTCTTTTGAAAGAAAACAGTGCTTTCTAAGAAACTGAATCTATCCAGGGTGTAAGAATTGTACTCTGAAAATGCCTCATTGTTATTCTGAATTCAGTAATTGGATAACAGAGTAATTGTGTTACTAAAAAAGCTTTTAGAATTATAAAAATACATTACAGGATTACTAAAGGCTATTTGAAACAGTTACTGCCTAAATTTTGGTTTTAAGCTATAAGTAAAGCAAGATGAAAGGTCAAGGTATTGCAGTGCACACCTTAGAAAACACTTTCAAAAAAATATGATTGTTGTTTTCATTGTCTTTGTTTTAAGCTAATTTAAAAAGCCATTGAGGTCTTTTTATGGAAAAAGGTATTTGAAGCAATAGGAACCTCTAATCAAAGCAGATGGACAATGTCATATATGAGGAAGTGTGTAAGACTGATTAATAATTCGAATTACATAGATAGATGGTTTCTCAAGGTATTGTTTCGATTTAAGAGACTGCCTGATTGTAGTGGTTTGACCTTGGCTGGCTGCCAGATGTCCACCCATCTGCGCTCTCATTCCCCCTCTTCAAAAGGACAGAGGTAGAAATTCAGATGGAAGAGCTCGTGGGTCGAGATAAAGACAAGGAAATCACTCACCAATAACTCTCACAACAAAACAGACCTGAAGTGGGGAAAAGCAATTTAATTAATTGCCATTTAAAATAGATTTGGATGGTGACAAACAAAGACAAATTAAAACACCTTCCCTCCCCTCTCCGATTTTTTTCACAGGCTCAATCTCACTCCTTTGCTCCTGACTCCTCAACCTCCTCCCCTCCTTGAGTGGCACAGGGTGGGTGGGCAATGGGAGTTGTGGTCAATCCATAACAGCTCCTCTCTGTTACTACTTCCCACTCACATTTTTCTCTGCTCTAGTGTGGGTCTGCAGCAAATATCCACCCTCTCTGGTGTGGGGCCTCTCCGTGGGCTGCAGTGTGGATACCTGCCCCACTGTGGCCTCTCCATGGGCTGCAATGTGGATACCTGCCCCACTGTGGCCTCTCCATGGGCTGCAATGTGGATACCTGCCCCACTGTGGTTTCCTCCACAGCTGCAGGGGAATCTCTCTGCCCCGGCACCTGGAGCACCTCCCTCCTTCTCCAACCTTGGTGTCACAGGGCTGTTTCTTGCACTTTTTCACCTCACCTCTCACTACCATGCAGCATTTTACCCTGTTTTAAATACGTTGTCTCCAGGATGTCACCACCTTGGCTGAGGGGCTCAACTGTGCCCTGGGGTGGGTGGGTTGGAGCCGGCTGGAACCGTCTGTGTCTGGCTTGGGGCAGCCCTGTCCACTCCTCACAGAGGCCCCGCAGCCCCCGCTGTTGGCGCCTGGGTGCCTGCACCTGAAGCAGTGGTAATCAAGAAGGAATAGCACAGATACATCACAGAAAGAAGAAAGTGAGGACACAACTATATCAGATTACATACTTACAGAATCATAGATCCACAGTATCGCTGGGGTTGTCAGGCAGATTTTTTTTTTAATGTTTTTACAGGAAACTCCTTGATGACATAAAGTGAGGTCTTCCACCAGCAATCTAACCTGCAGCAATTCAACAAAAGATCTGAGTTTAGAAATGTGTAGGCATGAAAATGAATCTGGTGATGTGCCCATCTGGTAGTTTCTATTGTATATACTTTGTGTTTTGTGGTAGATACTCAAGCACCCACCAGTTTTTGTTCTGGAGAGAGGATGTCATGCAACAGGGCACCATCTAGAGCACCCCACTTCCAGTGAGGAGGTGAGGTCCTCTGGAGAGTGCTTGGCTCTCTGCCCATGCATAGGGTGCATCTAGGATCAACAACTGGAGTAAGCGTCTTTTCTGGTTAATACGTAGTGTGGACATAACGGCCCAGAACCAGTGGATAGCAGCAAATCAACCTCCAAGCCTACCCTCCTTGCACCACCCTGAAAGGTAACGGACACGCTCTGGGTGCAACATTTCTTAGTAAAATCCTGTTGCTAAACAAAGAGTGCACTCGGAGTTATCTTTCTGCTGAGGCGGTAGGAACAAAGAGAAAATTATTTTTAGTCAGAAATCTCAATCACAGCGTGAGCTCTGAATCATGATACTTTATTTCTCTCCTTTCACAAGCTCATTCTATGAAATTATGCTCGAGCATTTCTTGGGTTTTCTGGTTGCTTTTTGCTTCCTATGTGCATAATCAGTGTCCTCATCTCCTTTTTAGGCTTTTCTTCAGGAATTTTTTCAGCTTGAATGGCTTATTTTTGCTTAAGGCTGTGTAACAGGGAGATGGCTTCCCTTGTTTCAGCCTAGCTTGCTTAACAAAGGAGTATAATTTCTTTGACCTACATACATGCCAGTCAGAGATTAGACAGATAAGAAATTCTGACTGAAAAGAAATCAGCAGAGAGTAACTCAGGGTGATTTAAAATAAGAGGGATAGAAACGAAGCACATACAAATGGGCTGCTTCACTTCCTTGAAACAAATTATTTACTTGTGTCAAACTGCAAGAAAACATGATTCTTAGCTTGAGGACAGAGGAAAAACATATAGCAAAATTTTTTGTCTATATTCCAGCTGCAGACTTCTCTGGTTAGCTCCTATTTACTGACTTCTTACCCATCAAAGTGATATCTACAGGGCCATTACAGCAGACTTGAATGATCCCATCTACTCCCAAAATGCAACAAAATATGTTAAGGGGAATGTAAATGTATCATAGCTGTATTGTTTCAGGAGCTAAGTCTAAATAGGCATCAGCTTCATCCACTGTTATTTCATACACAGTTTTCCTTCGCTAATTTTGTATCTTATGTTAATTATAAGCGGGAATTTGTCAATAAAATTATTTTATTTCCCTAGCGGAGCTAGTCCAAACAATGTTTTACAGATTTTCCTTTTCATGGGATTGGAGAATGGTTTGGGTTGGAAGGGATCTCTAAAGATCACCTAGTACAACCCCCCTGGGCAGGCACATCTTTTGCTAGATCAGGTTGCTCAAAGCCCCACCCAACCTGACCTTGAACACTTCCAATGCTGGGGCATCCACAGCTTCTCTGGGCAACATGTGCCAGTGTTTCACCACTCTCATTGTAAAAGATTTCTTCCTTATGTCCAGTCTAAACATACCTTCTCTCAGTTAAAAACCATTGCCCCTTGTCCTGTCCCTACAGGCCCTGGTAAAAAGTCTTTCTCTGTTTTTTTTTCATAAACCCCCTTTATATATTGAAAGGCTGCAGTAAGGTCTCCCTGGAGCCTTCTCCTCTTCAGGCTGAACAACCACAGGTCTCTCTGACTTTCTTCATAGGAGAGATGTTCCAGCCCCTGGCCATTTTCATGGCCCTCCTCTGGAACTGCTCTAACAGGTCTATGCTTTTCCTGTACTGGGGAGCCCAGAGATGGATGCAGTACTCCAGGTGGAGCCTCATAAGGGCAGAGTAGAGTAGAGAATCACCTCCCTCGAGCTGCTGGCCATGCTTGTTTTGATGCAGCCCAGGGTACGGTTGGCTTTCTGGGCTGCAAGTGCACATTGCCAATTGTTCATTCATCAGTATCCCCAGGTCCTTCTCAGCAGGGCTGCTCTCAATTCATTCCTCCTTCAATCTATTGATGTTGGGGATTGCCCCGATCCAGGTGCAGGACCTCGTACTTGGCCTTGTTGAACTTCATGCTGTTTGCACAGGTCCACTCCTGAAGCCTGTCAAGGTCCCTTTGGATGACATCCCTTCCCTCAAGTGAACTGACTGCACCACTCAGGTTGGTGTCATCTCCAAACTTGCTGAGGGTGCACTGAATCCCACCATTTATGTCATCAATGAAGATATTAAATAGTATTGGTCCCCTTATGGACCCTTGAAGGACACCACTTGTTACTGGTTTCCACTTGGACATTTAGCCATTGACTATAACTCTTTATAGTCTATCCACCCAGTTCCTTATCCATCTAACAGTCCATCCTTCAAACCTGTATCTCTCCAATTTAACATGAAGAATGTTGTGGAGGAGTGTGTCAAGGGCCTTGCAAAAGTCCAAGTAGATGGCATCCATAGCTCTTCCCTTGTCCATTGATGCAGCCACTCCATTGCATAAGGCCACTATATTGGTCAGGCTTATGCCACCTAGCCACTAGGTAATGTTGATTTATTCTGATTTTTTTTTTTATCCCTGTATGGGTAAAACTAAATATTAAAATACAGGATTTTCTGTAGGTTGTCATTTTCCATGTCTAAGAGGTAGAAACAGTTGCCACTGTTTCTGTGAAAATTTTTTTGTGTGTGTGCTAATCTGAGGTGAAAAGGTCACCTCTAGGCTTCAGGCAAGTCTTTGGAACTAACAGAGGTATAATTATACGACAGATAAAAACCCCTGCTCTGACTTTAATCTCATCAGCATAGTGATCATGTGGTACCTTGCCTTGAATGCAGGCCAGCAGCC
Source organism: Chroicocephalus ridibundus (assembly GCF_963924245.1). Classification (NCBI taxonomy): domain Eukaryota; kingdom Metazoa; phylum Chordata; class Aves; order Charadriiformes; family Laridae; genus Chroicocephalus; species Chroicocephalus ridibundus. The sequence continues at coordinate 198,738,193 of NC_086284.1, forward strand.
AGCAAGGGTATCTCTCTGGCTGAAGCCTGTGCTGGCAACTTTTCATTACTGCTATCTTGTGCTAGTAAACTTAAACTTGGAGCAAATACGTCTTCTTGTATTCAAATTCAGCCTCATCTGCAATGCAGATAAACCTTTGATGGGAGACATTAATTTCTCCTAATGTGCTCTCTGAGAGTCAGCTCCTCACCTAAGCTTGCTGTCTCAGGTCCTTCAGTAGCCAGTGGAGATGTAATTGATACCTCTCCAGGATGATTCATCCTACCGGGCTTAAGACATCCAACCTAGGAGGGAGTCCAGCCTCCCGAGGGATCAGTCTCTCTCTTAAACCTTTTTAATAACATTAAGTGAGAGGGTTATACCTTTGATATCAATAAACTGATTTTACCAATGCTGATTTTTTTGGATTATCTTTGGAGATTTTACTAAGCATTGAGAAAGCTTTCTGACTGTGTGTGAACAAGTATGCTTTATGTCCATCATCATGTATATTTCACATAGCACCAGTCTTTCTTTGCCTTGGTTCTTTTCAGAAAGAAGGGGATCTTTTTATTACAAACCCTTTTTGCCCTTAGTTAACAGCCTAGAATATTGTTTAAAATGAAGTGTATAGATTGGAATTTGTATTAACTATCATAAGTCTTTGTCATTTTTCTTCTCTGTAATTTTGAGACTTATTAAAATGTAGATGACAGTATTGGAAATGAATCATGCCTAATGCATTTTTATTATTACTGTGTGCTCTAAAACACTGAATAAAATGGTAATCCGAGAAATCGACATACAGAAAGACAGAGTCACTTCTTATTATATGCATTCCTGAGTAGTCGAAGGATAGATTAACTAATTTACAGTGGCTACAATGTTATTCACTTGTGTGAGTCCTTGTTTGTAATAAGGAAATCATTGTAAATAAATTGATTGTTACATGAACTTTCCATGGTTAATACCTTATTTTAAAACAGCTTTCTGGTGGCAAATGCAGAGAATGGCCAACAGACAAGAAAAATTAAGGAGTCAGATTCATGCATGGTTCATAGAGGGAACGTATTATAAATGACCTTAAGTCATGGTCAATTAGTTTTTTGTTTCAGTAATTGTTATAGGAATAATCACTTTCATAAATTTGACAATGTCTATTTTTAGAGAATAAAGTATATGAATTCATTTTTCAGTATATGCCATACAGAAAAAAAAACCACACCAAAACTGGGGCAATTTGGATATATTATGAATCCAATCAATAAGTCAAAAAGACTTACACTAGTACAAATAGGTATTATGTTCGTTTCAGAAAAGCATTTAATAATGTTTCAGCTACCTGGCTGCCACAATATGGTACTAAGTCTTTTCAAATTGCTAAAATGTGAGTTAGTAGGTTAGTCCTAAAGGGATACTTAGTGTAAGCATGTTAAATCTCTTATTGAGTAAGAATTTGGTAATAAAGCAGCTTATTTTCTATGTAAGTCTCTTCACTGAATTCTGTAGTTTAGTAACTATGGTTATGTAAAAGTCAACAGTGGTGTAAATCATGCTCTGCCTTCATGTCACTATTTATACAGTAGATGAGACTTTCTCAGCAAATAAAGACTCTGAGTGAGCTTTAGTTTAAGAAAGAAGCAAAACTCTTATTGACTTCAGTGGGGAGCAGGATTTTGTTTTTGCCTTTTTCCAGAGGCTCCTGTCGTTTCAGTACCAGAGCCTTTGGATGCTGAGAGTTTCAGATCACTCTGAGATTAACGTGAGCAAACAGCATTGTGCACCTAGTAGAACCGGTCCCCAGCTACCAAAACCCACACGTAAACAGGTATCACAAAACCTTGCTTTGTGCTGCGCGTATCTGAAACGAAATGCAGAATTCCCAACAGATCGTAGGAAGGTGCTGTTGGAGACAAATGGAGAGGCAAACTGAAGGCAATATTTTGGTTTGCACCCCTTAAATAAAAGTTCTAAATAAGAACCCATTAAAGGGGGAGGGGAGGCTAAGTGGTCAGCTGCTGGGCAAAATTAGTGGAGAAAGCAACCCAGAGAAGGAAAATTAAGGAAAGCAGAAGTGACTGGTTGAATGAGAGAGAGGTGATTGCAAGAACAGAGGGAAAATGGAGTGAGCAAATGAGTAGCTCATGTCATGTATTGCAAATAAAATATGGAGAAGTAGTAACTGAAGTGAAAGGACTAAGTCTGTTAGCAACTGTTGAAGAATACTATTTCATGATCACTTGCACCAAAACTAAGTTGTAATTCATTTGGCAACGGAGACACACAACTGCTGTGTGTTCTGGTAGCAAGCCCATATACTGATACAACCACTGAAAAAATTAATCTCAAAAGGAGACTACCTTATTATTACCTTGCCTTATTCATGATGAATCATATCAGGTAAGCATGTTCTTCCTGAGAATCTCCAGTGCTCTGTACAGCTTCCTCATCTGGAATTTCCAGCCCTGATGCGGCCAGGGTAAACACTAGGGAATGCTCCTACTTTCTAGGAATAACGTTGGAGTTCTGATGGCGTACAATCTAGATTGACAGGTTAGCAAATTCACACACAAAGAAGCGAACATAAAGCTGCTTTTTAGGTGATGGAAACTGAGCCAAAATCTTATTACTCCTTAAATGGAAGAGTTAGGTAACAAATTGGAGTCAAAATTAGTTTATGGTTCACGTGAATATATATTCCTTCTTTAATGACGATTCTTCACTGTAGTCTTAAAAGGTCAGGGTTGAAAAAGGGCAAGATGGTAAGGTCATCATATCTTCCAGCAGATGAAATATGCATGGCTTGGCTGGCCTTTGCCCTGCAAATATAGAGAAGTTTAAAAAATGTCAACATTAAGTATGACAAATACTATTGATTTTTCTTGTTAGTTGAACCATCTGCCTTTTTCATGCTAGGATGAATTATGACTATTGCTTGCCAGTAGCATTGGTGGTATTTGGTTTTTTTTTTCCTCCTGACTGCTCAAAATTTGTCCTCATTGAAAGTTTGCATTCCTGGAGCACTAGAGGTTTCTGTAGCCTTGTAGCATGGACATACCATCTGGCCTTGCTGGTGGTAAAGGTTACTGCCCTCAGCTCCTTGTTTTGCTGTCAAAGATGATTGCCCTCTTAGATCTGCTCTGTGCACTGCTCGTGAGCACTCCCTAACCTTTTCCAAGAAAAATGAACTAGGCTAGCTTAAATAGTTTAAAATAATTGTTCTGCTGGGCTGTCTTCTTTTTTGATGAGTGACTGCAACTTTTTGATGAACGTTGTTTGCAGAGAGCAGGTCTCTGTATACCTGTGGAAGGGGACAACCACAGGCATGCTTTACTCTTCACCCAGAATTTAGCTAGCTTGTTTCCCGTCGAAAAGAGTATGTCAGTATAAGTTCTCGCAATGTACTTTATCTCTGCTGTAGTATTTTGGGATCTTTCCCTTAGAAAAAGATGCACTGATTCACCTACAGCTCTGCATGATGTACATTTCCATTTTATAGTTACTGAGTCAATCAACTGTAACTTAGGTAAAGTGTAGGCTGTCTTCTGAAGTGCATGGGTTTTATGCATTCAGAACATCACAACATGATTTATAACACCAAATTACTGTAACTTGCTCAAAATCAGTTTGAGAGTAAACGGATTGTTTGCTATCTCTTATTAGCACAGTGGTCAGTAGTGTCATAACAAAGTAGTCTGGGTGTGTATAATTATGCCACAGTGGTATAACGAATATAGCAAACATAAATAGAGAATTTTATCAAATAAGCATTTTGTGGAATTTTTTTCTAAAACAGTTTCCAGACTGCTGTGAGGAATGAAATTGTTCTGCCTTGCTTTGCTTAGAGAAATGCTCATAGTACTCATACTTTCTCACTGCTCTCTAGTAAAGTATTGATGTGGAAAAGTGAGTTGAACTGTCATAGTTCTTGGGGCACTTCTGCATTTGGGATATGCCAGGGTGTTTAAGCAATGTCTCTAAGTTGAGGACCAGGCTACTGCTAGACTTCTCTTACAACTATAACTTTCTATTTATCTCAATATTATAACTCTAATTTTAACCAAGCTGTGAGTCAATGCTACATTTGCTGTAGACCTGTTGGCTCAGGCGTTCTTAGTGTTTTATAGCATATTCAAAAATGTTAACTGTTACAGAATTTTATCACATACGAATGCACTCATTTTAAGGAAGAGATATTTAATTGAAATAATTCAAATGATCTGAAATTATTTTCCTTCTGTCAAATCCCTATCACGCCAGCCTCATGAAATGCAAACTTTTGCCTTTGTCTAGGTTTATGTGAAGTCTTGGAGAATTTTAAAGGCAAGGAGCTTTACTGAAAAAACTTCACAATGCCTAAAAAAATGATAACTGTTGTTTAGTTTAAACCTTTTTTTTTTTCAGCTAATGACCTTTGGCTTTATAATACACTTTTATTCTTAGGAGAGCTGGTTTACAAAATTGTCTTTAATCCATTTTCATAAGACAATTTCATTGAAGATACTATCTTATTCCTGAAATGAAAAGTCATCAGCACACCAACGTCCTATATTTTCTTATGCACCTGTGACTGTTGTAAAGGTTTTTTTTTCTTAGTACTAGATCACTCAAGAAGAGATTTGCATGTTTAATTGTACTAAGATGATACAGGTATAATTAATCAATTAAAAACATTAGCATAAGTTTGTCTGATGGGTTATTTTGAACACATAAAACTCAGGAAAAGTTTGAGTTGCCTCATAAATCAGGAGAAAGGCATCAGAAATCAGATGTTTTCACTGGGTTTTAAAAGCAGCCCTCCAAAGCAATGGACACAATAGAATGGTGGAATAGAGCTGAAATTATGGTTAGTTGTGTAATGCTTCCAAGTCAGTCAGGAAAGGGCTATAATTATTTTCACCTCCTCAAACTTCTAGGAAGAGATAAATTAAAAAAAAAAAACAAAACTTACAGCAAGGAATGGAGAACCATTTTTGTAAGCCAAAAAGAATAAAATACGCCTTTTAAATGCTCCAGTCCCAATTTTCTCTACGTATTGCATGGGGTAAAGATATCATGAATGAAAGTACAAATGTCAGATGAACTACTGTGTCAAATGTCAGTTAACAACAAACCAGTGCCCACTCAGGAGTCGCTTTTATTAGATTAAAAAAATCCCTTAGCAGAATGTATGCAAACTTTTACAATCTTTTCTTTTGTGTTTTTGGTGATTTTTCTTACTTGCACTTCCTGAAGAACTTTTGCAGGTAGATGTCCCTGAAACTAAAGTAGTTTTAAAATGTGCTTGATTTCTATGAAAATTTTTTACAGGTTTTCATGTTGAGCAATGTCTGTATAAAAAGTAGCCGAGGGGCCCTGACTCAGATTCTGGTCCAGCGGCAGTGTAGGATCTCCCTGGGCTGAGTCTGAAACATTGTGCTTAATAACAGCTGATAGTGCTGTTTTCTCTCAATTTGTTAAATGATGAGGAGTCTCCTTGTATTTTCAGCCACCCTGTGACAAAGGGTTCCAAAATTTAACTGTATTCCATGTGGAAAAAGGTATACCTTTTAGTGCACATCTCTTAGTCCAAGAAATAATGGCAGTTTTGCTTTTCCCTAAACCACACATGTATAATACATCTAACATTCATACATAAGAGAGCTCTGGGTCAGAATTTAGATAGAGGTTTATACAAGCCTTTCTAATATTTTTTTTCTGAAGAGAAAAGTATAGTTTGTATTTTTACAGTCTATCCAGGAGGATTGGGTTAGGTACTATGTATGCTGGCTCTTTCATATTACCTGAAGGCACGTAATCTCAGTTTGGTGGGTTTCAAGGAACATTGCCTACGTGATTTTGACATGCTCCAGTTGCTGGTATCAGAAAAGCTACCAGCTACTGCTCCATTCACACTTTTGCAGACGATTACATCTTTGATTTAACCTCAAGTTTGGTTGCTCTGACTGGTAAATTTGCAATTGTTTTATTTTATTTTTTTTTACACAGGCTCCCTGACCGTCTTCCTTCATGAGATCACTGCTCTGAGTGTAACTTCGAGTGCAGGTTTGTGCAGCCATACAATAAAGAAATGCAGATTCGTGGATTCTTCCATTCGCATTGAACTTCTGTGGAACAGACTCTACATATCCATATGTAGAGTCATTTTGCTGCAACCTTTGAAATCTCGATAGTGGTGGCAAGATATGAGGCAGATGTCTGTTTTGGGGAATGCTGCCCTGTATAGCCCAGGGCCAGAGACAGGACATGTTGGAGGACATACATGAGTACTCCAAGGCTTGTCAGTATGCGCAGTTTCCACTGTGATCCCAGGTTACTAGCGAACAGGTGGAGTGTGCCCATTGTTGTGTCAGTCCTCTTCCCTTCTTTGATCCCAACTGACACACAGAAGCGATCCTATCAGTATTCTGCTAATCACATGGCCACGACCAACAGAGTTTACGTAAGGTGCATAGACGTGCTTCTTTCCGCTGGCCACTAAAGGCAGGAGAGTTGAGTAAGCAAACAGGGAGTTGTTCTGTACATCACTATTTACTGAGAGACCTGTTAAAGAAGCGGGAGTGCAGTGGGAAATCTATTTCAGTGATTTTCACCCCTCAGCATAACCTATTAGGACCGCCTGGATTCACTAGCTGAAGATGGTTTTAATACTTTTAAGAGAATCAATGAGTTAGGAGCAAACCTCAGTCCTGGTAAAATCGTTGTGATTTATTTATTAATTCCTGCTCAAAATGCCGCTGAAAATTTAGATGCAATGTATTTAGATTTTCTTAAATAATTCTGCACCATGTGACTAAGTAGTCCTGTTTAAGTCAACGGGGTTGCTCTTAGGACAAACTAAAATGCCTTCCTGTTTAGAGTGGCATTTTGATGTACTTAGGAGTCTTTTTACTGGTTTTGTTAGCAATCTTCTTTGATAATTTGAAAATATTAGCTTTTACTATTGTTATATATAAGATATTGTTAAATATAAGCTTTTATTTGTAAAAAGACTAAGGTTAACCTATTACACTTCAACGCTTTGCTGAAGCTGCTAGAAACAAACTTGCTAAAAACTCAACATCTATTTGTTATGCCAGAAACACGTGTCAGCAATTATTTTGTCTGCTCTGGAGTCTGACTTGAAGGAATCATAACTTCAACAGGGAAGTTCAATTTTTTTCACTGAACAATTTTCTTTAATAATCTTTTGTCATTTTTATAATATAGTGTTGTATAAGTGACGTTTATAATTTTGTCAAGAAGCCTCGGTATTTTCCTAATGGATTTATTATGTATTTTAATAACTAGGCATAAGCAGCTGTAGAGCTCAATTAGTGTGCCATGGTGCACTCTTAAACACTGCAGTACCTGCAGTTACCCTGAAAGCTGAAAGTTTTTAAGTGATCTAACTCTTTCAATACAGATTTTAGTAGCAATTGAAGTCAGGTTGTGATTATATTTTAAGGTAATATTTTAAGTGAGGTCATGATTCATGGTCAGGTGTGATGGTGATAAAAGCTGAACAATTACAGAATTTGTCATCTGTAAATTAAAATATCTTTGGAACTGTAGTGGCATTGTGGTTGCATGTAGCTCAGGTCCAAAACTAAGACACCTCTCCAGACTTGTTTATCTCATGGAATCACAATATATATATTGTGCTGCTATATATAGGCTCCTAAATGACCCTTTCCAAATAGAAAGGGAGTTGAAACAGAGATACTTTTGATTTACCTCTAAAAAAAATAATTAAAACCAATCAGACACCTGGCATTTTGAGATTTATGACTGGAACAATCTATCTCACCCCTACCTTTAACTTTAAGCAATGTATTTAGTAATAATTTTATAGTATCTCAAGTAAGAACAGCTTGATTTAGTTATTCTTCTGTCATCATTTCTTTCACCCCTTGCTGTGAGTGTCACATAGACATTTATTTTTTAAAAAAATAAGAGTGTTTTCCTCTTTTTCTTTCCCCTCTCTTCATCAGCCTTTTAGGAAAACAGCTTGACTGGTTCTTATCTCTCTTCCTATTTGTCAGGGGATTTTTCAGCATACATGTGAAAAAATTGTAAGGGAATATTAATTTTAATAATGACTTTTTTGGTGATTGTGGTCCCAGACAGGAATAACTTCGAGAATCTTCCTCTGGAGGCCTTCAAGGGCTCTGCTTTGCCTGCTCCCCACTGGCTGCATTGAAAAAGTCAGCAAGTGCTCTGAAAGTACCACCTCAATGAAACTTAAGTGCAAATCCTCTGGCTGTAGTGGATTTTCAGGAGTTTCCTTCTAGTTATTTCCATGTTCCCTTTCCACTAATGGATTTAATCTATAAATGCAGTAGTTTCTCTGATAGGGACATTTAATAAATATGAAGAAGGTGTTAGGACAGCCTGTTTGGATGCTTGATTCGGAACGAGTGCATTGCAATTGCTTTCCCAATTAGTCTGTGAGCACATGCCTGCAGTCTTTTAACAAGTGCCTTTTTAGTAACGAGAACGGAACATAAAAGCAAGTGCTTGAAGAATAAAGAGAAGTTCCTTGCTTATTTATAAACGCAGATCTTTGAGATCTTCTATCTATATGGGTTCAACAACCCTCTGCCCTTTTTTGTGGTGTAGTCAGGTGCGCTATCCTCATCTCTTTGGATGTGAAAGGACACAGGGTTGTGTTGTTCTACCCCTTCCTTTACATGGAAGTGGCATGTTAATAACATACTGTAAATAATTACATGCAGACAGGTAAGTAACTTTTTTCTCTCTGTTGATATATGAATACAGTAACCAAACTAGTCCTTCTTCTGCACACACATTGGATACAACTACAAGAGTAGCAGAGCAAGAATATTAATTGTTTGAGTATGAAGGGAGTCAAATGGCTACTTTGCATGAAAATATAGCATCTATAGGTGTATGTAAGGTGATCGTCATGCGATAGTAATATGTGAGGCAGAAATGGGACTGTATTGTGCTTGTAATGGCAGTATGATAGCCTAGTATGAAGAAAGAACCAAATAATTCATGAGCCATGTAATCATGCACGGTAAAGCCTTGCTAGCTCTGCCTTGGTTTCTATGAAGAAAGTTGTTACTCAGTTTTGGGTCCACAGGGCCTTAGTACATGCAAATTACCCTGGCCTGCATTCAGGTTTCCCATGTCAAAGAACCACTGTATTCAGACTCTGTTTCAAAATGACATTTGTATTTACTTAAAAATAACAGTAACTGAAAAATAAAATAAACCTTAGTTCTAACAAAGCTCCTTGGATCAACCAAGATAAATTACTCCATCCCTGCATGCTAGATTACGTGATTACAGGCTCATCTTCATGAACACAAAGAAGCCCAGAGGAACAACTACAGGAGAGGGAATCCCAAGAACTTCATCAAGAGCCCCTCACCTGGCTCCTCTCGGGCCTACCCTGCAAGGGTGATCAGCCCCATGGTCCAGAGGTGACACTTACTAACTCATGATAACTGGAGAGGGTTTCCCTGGGGAAACTTCGTAGACAATGTTATCAAATTTTGATGAAACAGGTCTATATGAATTGTCAGGAAAAGTCTGCTACACAGGGAGCAATGTAGGGAATCATTCTTTGCTCTATAGGCAGTTTTAAGGGGCCAGGATATACAGGACCATTGTTGAAGGTGTTTTGGAGTTATTATGCCACAGCAAAGGACTGTGGGCACTGAATATCTTACGATCTTATAAATGACTTCCCCAAACGCCAATGAAGCTATGTAAAATCTATCTACCTAAAGTTTCAAGCAGATAGACTATCATGTTCTTCACTTTGTATTATAAAAGATGAATAATATTGCTGAATCCTGTTATGTGTCTGCCAAGAACGATGTCACAGCAGGGCTTGTTAGGTGAGATAATTTATTAATATAGAACGAGGTCTTTTAAAATACCACAGACTTCTTTGGGGTGAAAGATGTTATAAATACAAATCAGTATTGTTAATTGCAGTGATTCAAATTTTTCTGTTCTATTCATAAATTCCTTTGGTGTTGCTCTTGGGGTATGTGGGTGTGTGGGTGCTTGTTTTGGGAGGGGAGGGAGAAGAGAGAGGGACAGAGAGAGAAGGAGAGAAGGGAAATGGCTTCCCTTAAGAGATCTGAAAATATCTGCTGTATAGAAAATATGTTTGTAGCTGTTGAAAGGTACATTTGCTGAATAAATGATGTTGTCGTCTTTTCTACAAGTTTTTCAGCAGGGGAGAATGGCTTTACTATTTGATGACTGTTTTTAGAATAATGTTGAGAGGCTGTAATCTTGCAGAAAATACAGCTACTTTGAATGGACAGACACGTGGAATAAATGGCTTATAGATAATCCCCTGTGAATAAACGTGGCATGTCTAAGGCTGGTTATGGATCTACTATGTTAATTGGTGAGAATGAAGTCGAGTTCTCCAGGAATAAATCAGGGCTGTCAAACAGTATCTAAAATGATAGTCATTTCCTGGTTGGCACAGATAATAATGCTAATGGTTGTCAGTGGAATCTTTGTACAAAAGATATTACATTTCCCTACTATTTTATCTCTTAGTAATGTCCTTATTTTCTTTTCACTGGTTATGATCTTGAAAGATGCACACTATTAACCCTCAGCTATTCATAACAAAATCCACTACCAGCATCCACTAGCCATCTATGAATAAAGCAGTGACTCTTCCTGGACTGTTTTCTTTGTCAACAATTTAAGAGCATGTATTCTGAAGTGGAGTTAAGCTGAGCCAGTTTAAGACCAGCACACTCTTCACAGCTCTTCTTGAAAGCTGTTTTCCCAACTTATTTTTTCCATTTTTGAACATGAGCTTTGAAGACCTCTGGCCTACAGGGTGCATTGTATCTTCCTGAAGTCCTGCAAATGGTGGGACATTTGATTTATGTCCAACACATGGTGACCACATCTAAAACTGAAGTGGGAAAGGACAGATCATTCCCGTGGACATGGCACAAAATTATAGTTCAAGGGAAGCATAAACTCCATAGAAATATATAGAAAAGTGTTAAGTGAGCTTGCACTTTATTTGGGATTCTTGCAGATACAAAATTATACATTTTATTCTGTCCATCACTGTTATTTGTTATTAACAACTTCAGGTTGGGTTTTCCTTATTTCATGATGTTTTGCTAACAAGGCATTTTCTAACATTGATTCTTCACAGTCTTCAAATTTATTCCTTTGTTTGATTGTTTTGCACTTTTGCACAAATTGTGAATAAAAATTTGTGTCTATTGACTGCAACCCTGGGTACAGAGTCAGAAAAAACTCAAAAGGATTGAGGGAGAAATTTCTCATGGATTTCAATGGGACTTGCCCTTGTAAAACTTTAGAGACTTTCCCAAAGCCCTTTTTGCCTCTTGTAATATGTCCAAGACCCAGGATTTCTTTCACTCTCTGTTTGTCATCCGCTGTAACTTGACCTATGCTCTCTTATGATTACTAGCACTCAGGCAGGCTTAGGCTAATAAAAACAGATTCGGAAAAAAAATCCAACTTTAGAATTGGCTAAGCATTCAGAAATGATTTTTTTTTTTCTTATTTACTTAATTACCTTAAATTAGATGAAAATTCGGATGTTAATATTTCAAATGTATCTGAAATGCAGCCATATAAAATTTGAAAATGTCTTCATCAGTCTAAAATATGTTAATTGATTGGGAAAGAAGGAAACTGGAGTGAGCCTTTATCTCATTTGTGTAAGGCCTCTATATTAGTCTGGCTTAAATGGAAATAATGTGATTTAGATAACCAGTTGCTCAATGTGAGTAGGAGATAACACAGTTATAGATTAAAGGTTTGATTTTGGATGTCTCCATTTTAATGGCTAATTTCCAGACAATAAAAACTCAGCATTTTCTTAAACAGGCAAATATAAAAAAACCAACACTTGTCCAAGGACAGTAATTTGATAGCCATCTGTATGGAAATGTGCCCCAAACCTGCTTAGGATAGAGGGTTTATGATTAAAATGCCACATGCATACTATGTCCTACATGCATAGCTGCATCTGGAGCTCTCAGCGCAGGAAAGACATGGGCCTTTGGAGTGGGTTACAAGGAGGGCCACAAAAATGATCAGAGGGGTGGAGCACCTCTCCTGTGAGGAAAGACTGAGACAGCTGGGGTTGTTCAGCCTGGAGAATGCTCTGGGGAGACCTTATAGCAGCCTTTTAGGACTTAAAGGGGGCCTACAGGAAGGATGGGAACAAACTTTTTAGGAGGGCCTGTTGTGATAGGACTAGGGGTAATGTCATTAAACTAGAAGAGGGAGGGTTTAGGCTAGATATAAGGAAGACATTTTTTTACCATAAGTATGGTGAAACACTGGCACAGGTTGCCCAGAGATGTGGTAGATGCCCTATCCCTGGGAACATTCAAGGTCAGGTTGGACAGGGCTCTGATCAACCTGATCTAGCTAGAGATGTCCCTGCTTATTGCAGGTGAGGTTGGGCAAGGTGACCTTAAAAGGTGCCTTCCAACCCAAACTATTCTATGATATCTGTAGGAGCCTATGTGTGACCAAGGTGTTAAAACTCCCATTACAGTCAATGGAGACCAGATCACAGGTGCCTACTGACATTTGAACCACCTAAGACATGTCCAGATGTTACATGAGAGAAGCTGCACTCTTGTGGAGTGGCTGCTAGAGGCCAAGCAGAATAACTTAGACCATCTAGATGGAGCTGTACTCTCATGTCTGGGGAACAGAATTTAGCACCTAGTCAGTACGGTGCAAAGGGAGACTGTGAATGGCTCAGCTCAACCTAAAATACATCTTTGACTGTTGCATTATGCTGTGTTTGTATGGCATCTGGTAAAACGGGGTTGTTGTCCACCACTGGGGATACTACGTACTGGTAATACTGATAATGTATTAAGACCATTTCAAATGTAGTGCTTTGTAGATTAGTGTGTTATGATGATAAATATGTGTTAGAAGACTGTGACTCGCTCTGATACTATTGTAACAGAGGCTGCATAAATACCTAAGTGAAGCAGATTTGCAAAAATCAGCTTGTTCATGAACAAAAAGGAGATACATTAGCTGAATAAATAATTTACTGAAAATAGTTCCCTTGACTCTTATACCAAAATTGATTTACACAAACAATAGTGCATATTATTGGAAGATGTTGTTCTGTTCTGCCACTTACTCAGGAAAGCATCAGAAAAAATGTTTATAAATTAAATACTTTTCATACAGAATATCTGACTACATTCTAGTATCTGCAATGTCATTTATTGGAAGTTCCATTTAGTAGAAGCATTGCCTTGGCATAGGGAGATGAAATAAGTGTTGTGTGAACCAGTCCAGCCTGTCTGCCTCTGACCCTTCTCAGTATGCACTGTGAGTCTTTGCTCCTCCATAATTAAGGGTTTCTTACTGATGAAGAAAGCCTGTATTACTCTCTGAACGCTGAGTGTTGTGTGAACTATTGATTAATTTTTCCATATAGATACTAGAAGCAAGACTTTGCTTCCTCAAAGATGCTTCAGCAGCATCGTGTCCTGTTATTTACTCAGCCATAGACAGAGCTCACAGGTACAATGGCACATGATACAATGCTGTCCTCAGCATGTCAAGGACTGATAGCATTGTTTTTGCACCAGTGTTTCACTGAAAAATTTGAATTCAAGTCACTAGACTTCACTGCAGGAAATGCGTGCTGAACTCATCAAACGTTAGAGGTACAGAATTGCTTAGACTGCCGTCAAAAGTATGGGCATCATAAACACTGGGAAGAGCTGTAATTCCACTGAAGTCTGAATTCAGCCAGGGTAGAGCTGAATGAGAATGGAACTGGTTTCTTTGTGCTGCTGTTTGTACCTCTGATGTTGGATGGATATCTTGTAACAAGATCTCTTCATTAGATTGTGCAAGCTCAGGGTATTCCAATATTTTGCCTATAGATACTTACAGTTGATTACCCAAACACAAAAGATCCCGTTTGGGTTTTCATCCCTTTATCACTCCTTTTTATGGCTAAACAGCTAAAAGGTCCTAAAATTTTCTCTCTTTTTAGGCTAAGAATTTCAGAGTTGAAGAAACAAAAAGGTTTCCAAACATAAAAGAGAAATTAGAGACATAAATAACATAATTCATAATACTGAGAAAATCTGTTACCTCCTTATAAACTATAACTTCTAATATGACAATGTGTAATGTGAGCTTGATTTGGCATTAATTTCTTTCTAAAGAGATTATGGAAGCTTTATTCAGGCAAAACCTGGTCTTATTTATAACTGTCATATACATATTTATAACTATCATGTACTTATTAGTTCATTAAAACATTTTTTCCTCACAAGGATTTTTAATTAAGAGTCATGAATTCTGAACTTTGGGGTTTTTCCTTTGAATTTTATGGTGATTATCATATAAATATACATACATTTAGAACGAGCACAGTTTGGAAATGTATTCTTAATTTCACTGTAGTACGAACTACTACCTTCAGTAAGGTTCTGCAAGAGCAGATTGCTGATGATATGCCTTTATTCATTTTGGGAGACAAAATGCTATTTTTGATATTTGACTTGACAAACTTTTTGCTTGAATGCCTTCGTGCAGTTTTCAATCAAAAGGTACCCTGTGCTCTGCAAATTGCAACAAGTTGAAAAGATAACACACTCCATCAGGAATGTACTGTAATACACCCGATACTCTTGAAGTGAAGCCATGAAAATGAAATGTCATTAACCCTAAATCTGGTCAGTTAGATAAAATTCTCATTTGAAGAAAAGAAGTTTCTGTAATCTAACATTATTAAACATATATTCTTATGCTCACCTCTGTGTTGGTATTTCATGTGTATATGCATACATTTATGCATGTATATTGTATTTCAGATGCTGGATTTAAATATTAAAATATACTTTGGAAACTTTAGTGTATAAACATTGTAAGAAAGCTGTAATGTTTCCAGAAGAAAAACTTATTATTACAAGAAATTCAGAGGGAGACATCTAAATATCTGAAAGGTAGAAACAAGGATATTTGTGACACTGGAGGTCGCAGGATTCATCCCCACCAGACCTTTATAAACCTCTAACACATCCTGAGCCTTAGGTCCCTGCTGTGTTAATTGTGGTGGTGCGCTATACCAGCACCCAGCCAGCCACCATGGCGTGGGAAATACACTGCACCTACACAGTAGCCCCCAGAATGTGTGCTGTCTCACCAGCAGTAGTCGTCACTGACTGGATGTGTATGGGAAAAGAACACAGACCCCGTAACACTTACTATGTAGAGGTGGTAATTTTAAACTGAGTTTGTCTTAAAAACTTGTTTCAAGTTTTTTAACTTGTTTCAAGTTCCCATTGGAATATCACTGAAGTTTGAGCAACTTAATTTATAGGGCCATGGGTAGATGTTATTGACTTCAACCACTTGCAAGCCTCATACATGCCTTTATTGCTTTGTAATCTGATACATCATACATAAGCAAGCAGGAAGATGAGCAGTTAATGTAAATCCTTGAAAATCCGTGCATATTCTTGATTAATGCATGCCTGGATTTATGATTCAAATATGGTACTATTGTATTGTTCATTCTCTTAAAATGAATAATCAATTTACAATTACCATTTCCATAACTATGCAAATATACTAATGTGCTCCTGGAAGACAAAGGTACAAAATTATTTTCAAATAGTAAGCATTTACATATCACTGATTAGAAGCTTTGTACGTGATTAAGACCATATAATTAATTCCTCAATTTAAAAAATGTCTTTAAATCCACATATATTAGATGCTTAAATATTTAGATATATTAGAACTCAAGGACTTGGTTTCAAACCACACCCGGTTTCTTTTAGTCCTATTTCTGGAAATATTTATGCATACCTTGTAAATTCCACATCTTACTATGCACTCAAAAATATTGAAAGTTATCTATAATTTATGTTTTTATTTTTCAAGACAAAAATGTAGTTGTATAGATATATATTATGTTTTCAGATGAAATTAAAAACCTTTAAGACTAAACATAAATGAAAGTCTCAAATTCTCCAGTTCAGAATGAAGATTTAATCGTTATAGACATGAGTTGGATTAAGGACTAAGAATAGCTCTTAATGTTGCAGACATTTTTGGTACCAGATATTAGCTAAAGATATTAATTAAATGGAAGTGAAAGCTGCAGCTTTAGAAACCAAAGATGGTTTCTAGTAGAAACATGAATGTATAGGGAAGAAAGGAACTTTTCAGCTGACGATTTCCAGCATTTTTCTGTTTGACAGATTGCAAGGATTGTGCTATGGTTATGTTGCTGAGTTTTCATATGAAGGAAGACATTAAGTTTGTTTTGGGTAAATAACTGTTATTTAACTAAAAATAATGAAAATGCTTCAAGTATCTGTTCCACTTAAAAATTATTTGTAGCAGAGCTGTGAAACTTATACACAAGTGAAATGAAAACTGAGTGATTACTTGACATCATCTATTTTTTCTGAGATTTTCGATTTAGAACTTTCTGGAAACTCAGATTCAGCTTTTCAGCTCTAAAATGTAGAATATGACATAAATAACTCCACCTGCAATGTGTAAAAACTTATTTTTTAATTGATTTATTATGCAGTAGTATTTGGAAGGGAGTATATTCCTGTGTTTTTAAGGTCCAGAAGTGAGATCAAAGCAATCTAAATTCTACCTATAGCTCTGTCTCAGATTTGTATGATCTGCCAGCTCAGTGTGGATCCACAAAGGCATTACAAAGGCACTAGACATCTATTGATCAACTCAAGTGAATTCAGTGTAGGGCCACCAAAATGTTTGGTGGCTGGAGCTCTTGTTCTGTGAGGAGGGGCTGAGTGAGATGAGGCTGTTCAGCTTGGAGAAGACGCAGTTTTGGGGCACCCGAACAGCATTTTCCACTGCTTAAGGGGAGGTTATCCAGAAGATGGATGCAGGCCTTTCACTGTGGGGCATGGACGAAAGACAACAGGCACGGGGTGAAACAAAGAGAGGTTCAGACTATAAGGAGAAACTTTCTCATCATGACAGGAGTTAAGCACTGGAAGACGCTGCCCAGAGAGGCCATGCAGTCTCTCTTCACCCTGAGGGGTTTTCAAGACCATAGTGGATAATGCCCTGAGTGACTTTCTCTGACCTCCTGAGGTGCCTTCCAACCAGCACAACCCTTGCCACTGTGGTCAGAAGAGCTGAGAGCTATTAAGATCACCACATAGGTGCCTGGGAGTCATGTAAACTACGTAAGATTGCCTACCTTACAAGAAGCTATAGTACCTAAGCCAAACTTACACCTTTTTGCTGCATGAGAAGCTGAGGGTGATCCACTTAGATGTCTAACTTAAATGTCTGCTTTTTAGTCGTGGAATGCAAGCTGAAATAAAGCCTATGTATAGTTCCTTAGTTACAGTTTTCTTTTGAAGAAAATATAGAATAATCTTAACTCATTGCCCTCAATTTATTTACATAATATATTGCCATTTTTATGATACAAATGAAGGAAGATGGAAATAAGATGAAGTGAAATCTAAAGCAGTTGCAGAGCAACACAAAATAGATTGGCCATTAAAGTATTTCAGAGTTCTTGTAGCTGCCTAAAATGGATGCTGTGAATAAATTCTTTTGGTAAGAAAGAAAGTAAAAAAAGTTCAGAAAACAGAAATATCAAAAAAGTCAGTCAGTCAGCTTCCTGGAATAACGCAGTTTGACAAGTGATTTTTAAGATTTATTTTGATTTAAAAACATAAGTAATTAGAGAAACAGAAATGTAACTGTCTGGTTTGCCATAAAAGAAAATACAATCTGAAATGAGCTCATTAATTTTACTGTGATATCTGAGATTATTTGGTTAATTGCAAAGTAGCACTGATTAATAATTGAGTTGCCATGAAACAGACTCCTGTATACAAAGCCCAAGAAAAGTCTGCAGCCTCATTTAAACTCATTAAAATGCTGTCGTGTAGACACACTTGAATGAGTCTCTGGAGACAGGGAGCAGAGACGAATGGAACCAAGGAGGTTTTCACCTACGCAGACTCCAGTTCAGGCCTGTGTCTGCTATGTCTACTGGAGCTCAAGGGGAAAAGTCACTGATGGCTATATTCTTGGCTTTACTATTTCACAGTTTATGTCAATGTAAGTATGACAGATGCAAAGGGTAGGATTCTGCTCCAGATGAAGGCATGAAATAGTAGGAGTCTACATGGCATTTACACGTGGGCTGGATATCTGAGCTCTCACTGTAGTCTCTGGACAGATAATCAATGGACCCTAAAAGAGATTCAGGTCATGCTGAAATAGACACTTGGTACTGCATTACTTTACCACAAAAATAGATATCTAGAGCGGACTGGGATTACTTACGGTATCTTGCCTGGCTTCCATTTGCCACTCCAGAAGGATCCAGAAGGATTTCTATAGGTCCCATGTCATACCTGCCAGTCCCATGTGCCCTGTCGTTAATCAATGTCTTGGGGTACCCTAGATGCCTGATCACATTCAAATTTGTGATGTGATTTGCAAAAAAAAGGAGCACACTCTATATATGGGTCCAAGAATTTGTTGTGAATCCAAGTAAAACAAGACCACAGCAGGTTGACACACTTCTGCTAGTAATACAAACTGTTAAATTTAAATAATTTAATTTATGGAGATGAAGTTAATAATGCATTTAAGATCATAGAATCACAGAATGTTTTGGGTTGGAAGGGACCTTCAAGATCATCTAGTTCCCACCCCCCTGCCATGGGCAGGGACACCTCCCACTAGACCAGGTTGCTCAAAGCCCCATCCAGCCTGGCCTTGAATCCCCTCCAGGGATGAGGCATCCACAACTTCCCTGGGCAACCTGTTCTAGTGTCTCACCACCCTCACAGTAAAGAATAAAGATATACGGGCTATATCTGTTGAGGAGCTGCAGCAACAGAGCAGCTCTGCCAGGGGGTGCAACCAGGTGCCACAGGTGAACCCATGTCTGGCCGTGCCCTCATTGAAGGGTGCTGTCCTGTAGCACCTGAGCAGGGTGAATGGAGCTGGGGTGGTGACAACAGGGTCCAGACTGTAGTAACTTAACTGCTTCACAACTAGAAGAAGCAGAACAACTTTTTGCAGTGTATGAGCTGTTACAGTACCATATTTCCTGGCTGCAGGACAGTGTGTGGGTGGCAGAATAAAGCTCTGTTTCTCAACTGACAGGACCTCGTGTAGACTCCTAGATTTGTGAGTCTTTATTTAAAACTGCTCTACCCAGTGTTTCCATGTGATATTTGACAACTCTCATCCAGCAGTAGGACTGACATCATTACTAACACTAGTAAATCTGACGTAGTATAAGCAAAGTTGGGAATATTGGGCAAATGTCTTGAGCAGGCCTTTGATCGAATTCTCTTAAACTTCTCTTGCCACCAGTGATTAAGTGGAAAAAGAATTTTTACATCAGATCTAAGAATGGAGATCAAATACTTGGAAATTTTTGCCCTATTCAATTTACTAATAGTCATTAATCTTCAGTATAATTTGAAAGCCAGTCCCATTTCATTGGAAAGACATTCCAAATTCTAGACAAATTAATGGTCTGGGCAGAAATGTGTGATTCTATAAAACAGTGTAATTATTTAGAACGTGAAATTAATGGAAAAAATGTATTTTGCTTTAATGCTTTGCATGGCTGTTTGATATACACACACTATGTGCATATGAAAGGTGTGTGTATGAGACGTATATGTATTTGCATTATGAATGTTGTGTCACACATTCAGGGAATACAGTTAACAAAAACATGAAATTGCTGGGCCAACGTTTTTCCTGCCCTCCCAGACTTAGCAGGGCATGTATTTTTATAGTTTAACAAGCTTTCCTATTAGATTTTGAAAAATGAATCTAGTTATTGACATACTCGAAGCATATTCAATTAGTCGTGATTTGGTATATTTGATTTAAAGGTTTTTGATTATTTGTTCCATGTTCTAACTTGACAACTTAGAAATGAAATGAAATTAACCTGTCAGGAAGGATTAATGAACTGATTTTGTTCACTAGTTCAGATGATTTACACGAATTCCACTGCAGCTGATCTTGCCACGGACCAATATTCATTTCTGAAAATGGATTAAAGGTCGATGTTATGATATCCTATACTTTCATATACTAATTAACATTCATTTACCAGAGGAGTGGAAAGAAAATATGTAAAGCAGTGAGCTGTTCTGTAGTTTAATTAAACCCATATTGTTTCTTCTGTTAAAGAATGAATGTATTCATAGATTATTACTACATGCATTAAATACCGATAAGCATAATTGATGGGCAAAATAATTAATTGAATGTTAGTTAAGCCTATTTTCATTGCATTAAATATCCTGTAAACCTACTTTTTACATGCAGTACAGAACTATTGATTGACAAGGTGTGTTTCACTGAGGGGCTTAGCGAGCTATTATTAATATGAAAAAGCACATCAATATGCGGAAGAAGATACTTCTGTAGTCCGCCAATAAGCTATGAATAATTTCTTAATTCTGAAAGATCAATTTTTTTCAAATTCAGCTCACTCTAGCTTTGGAGATCTGATAGATGGCCTCAGTGGAAGGCGCAGGTTTGGGGACCTGCAAAATAAAGTGCCTTTTTTCCTCCCCATCTCAGGCTCCAGGTGAGGGGGAGTGGGGGGAAGGCATGGACCGTGCAACAACTTTTGTTGTAAAACACATTTGCGCAGATTGCCAAGAGGAAGAACATTAGGTTGTAACTTCACCCGCAACAATTTTATTCCTTCATAGCATATGCAAATGTGGACAATAATGGAGCAGAAAATATTTGTAATAAATATCATCTTCAGTAAAAAGGCATTAAAAATATTTGGTTAAATATTAAAAAGTAATTTTTCTTCCTGTTCATATGAAATATACAGCACCTGGCCTCTATAGGCAAATAATATGTTCCTGTTTATCCACCTAAAATCTAGTGATTGCACGAAATTTGTTTTGCTGTCTGGTTTTGACTGAGGAAACCGGCTGGCTTGACTGAGATGCCCCAGTGACTTGGAAGTGACTAATGTGAAATAAGTATCTTATTCCTGTGTTAGAATCAGTTGACTAGAGAGATGTTTGCTTTTCATGGATGGATACAGTCAATCAGCTGGTCACATGTGTTGGCTATAAATGCCAGGATTACTGCCTAGATTCTATTAGTGGCTGCATCGATTTGGTTGTGGTGTGGAGTGAGGCGTAACTCCGGTATAGAAAGGTGTGGAAAAGATGGTAGAACTGGGATGAAGAAACTGTTTGGGAAGCGAAACAGTGGACTGGAACTGGTGCAAGAAAACAAGAGAAAATAGAGAATAACGGCTGAACTGTGAGACCTGGCTGGGAAGCCAATGAGAGACATTTTATCAAATAAAGGCTGCTGCTGTTTCCTATTACAGCTTTAGTGTTACAACTACTTTGTTTTTAATGGAAATTATTATTTTGGCATTTATTATTGTGACACTGCCATTGCTTGAATTGTGAAAATGCAAGCAGATTTAATTGTCTTCTTTTCAAAGGAATGTTGAATTTTACCTAAGACAGCAACCAAATTTGCATCCAAACTAAGTGAAAGACTCATACCGGTTCTAGAGCACAAGAGCTGACCTATAGGTTTTAAAAATACTAAGACAGATAACGTTTCATTTCTTTAGAAATCATCCTGTGTACAAAGGCTCTGGGTAGATAATATTTTTTGATTTCACTGCTGTGGGGTAATATATCCTCTTCCTTATTCTACAGTTCTATGAGATATTCTTTTTACTTTTTGCAAAACACTGTACCTTAGACAGGGGTAGTGCAAACCCAGTGATTTCATTATTTGAGCAACGGTTGTAAATTCTTAACGAGCCGCGTGTCAAAAGGTTATGCTAACTTTCTTTTAATCTACGTAAGAGTGAATTTCATTTTATGTGTCGCGTGTTATATTTTGTATTGGAATGATATTTAAAAAAAGGCAGTTCATTAAGTAACTTCAGTGTATTGACAAATGGGCAGGATTAAAGACCATTAAAACAATGGCTCTTCAGTGTATTGTTCCCACCGCGATATATTTTAGTATTAACAAGCCAACTCTACTTCTCTAATAAGGATAATTCTCAGATACAGTGATTTCTCCAGGACACTACCTCTTGTGAATATATCTTCACTGGCCAGAACTTGAAAGTTTGAAAATATGAGTGATCCCGGTTATTTAATTAAAACACAAAGTAAAATATTAATAATATCAGGACAGAAAGCTCTTACATCTAGTATATTTCTGCACACTTTCCTTGTGAAGAAGACTTTGCCTTTAACCAAGACAGCTTCTGTGACCTTTCTTTAAGAAAGTGTAAGTAGAAGAGGCAGGAACCTGATAAGATTTCACCAGTAATTTGAGCATAAGATTATGCCCGTACTTAAATTATAGACACCTTAATTCTAGTGTTTTATCTTGAGTAACCACGGGTGGCTAAAAGTTGCTGGACAAGGGTAAAAAATAAGCTCCTTAGAGCCTATCTACTTTGCAACATAATGATTTCAGTTTCTATTGAATTAATAGGAATCTCTCCTAATCCTGGGGTGTTACCGCTCTGCATAATCCTTTATCCTACAAATGGTCCAAGCTCCCCCTGGTCTCTCCAGTTACTTGTGCTGTCATATGGCCAAGTGGCTCCATCTTATGTCCTTTTAAGAGTCTGCTGAATAAACAGCAAATGGAGAACATGGATGTGTGCACTGGTTACCCTGGATCAGGCTGAGGCAGACAGGGAGACACGAGGGAGAGCTTCAGTTTACCGCTTCCCTCTGTAAGCCATGCTGGGATTGTTACCTACAATTTAACTGCACTTTTATGTACCTCCAGGTACCTTCATTAATCACAGTGGATCTTGCCTGTGTATTTCTGAACCAGCAGCTCCCGTCAGTTCCCCCTTGTCCTGTACTACCTCCCCTACCATCGTTGCTGTTACTTATTCCCGCTGTGGCAGTCCAGAGGTGCCCTAAAGGGAGCCTTATGCCAGGTACACGGACACACAACATCATGTTAGCGCTGCCTGAAGCAAGGCCTGGGCAATCACTTCTTCTGTTTGTCACCTTACCTTCTAATCGACCTATATTTTTTCCACTAAATAGAAAATTTATACACCTTAAAGTGTTTCTTAATTGCACTGGCTACTTCTGAAATGGTGGAATAATTCGTGTCCAAGAACAAAGCTCAAATGAAAAACATGTGGATGATTGATTTAGTGCTTATCTTAGTATAATAAGATGATTTTGAGGTACATCAGATTTCTATTTATAGCAAATACATGGTTTCAATGTGATTTTACTAATCAGATATTTAAAGTTAAATATGTCTGAAAATCTCTTTCAGAATCAAGACTTTGCTCTGTGTCTTTTTTTGTTTTGTTTGCTTTTGTTTTTGTTTTAATTTAAATAATTTCTACCTTTTCCTATCTCAAAGTTCATTTAACATCAGGATTAAGAAAATGAGGATGATGCTCATATACAGGCAGCAATAACAAGGGCTATTATCCACAGCTTTACTTTCAGTGTTTATAATTTGTAAAACAGCAACCAAAAGAACATCCCAATAGCATAAGCTTTTTGCAAAGGGAAATAATCAAACTGCTTAGTGATTCTTAATTTTTCTTCTTTGGGATCTGTAAAAAGACAATGCAAGAACATAGATAGATAGATAGATCTCCTTCATTAAAATTGCAAAGGTTCCTGGGGCCAGGAAAGCAATTTATGAAGGCACAGAGGTAAACATTTTGCACAAAGGAAATTAATAAAATGTTCCCCAGTGGTTCTGAAACAGAGTTGCTAAAATATTTTCCTCACTGTACACGGAATAATGAGGTCACCATAGCGAACAGAGAGTTGCACACTTGGACCACAAAAGCACAACGCTTCAGGGCTTTCAGCAATGTCTAGCGGCTTTTTGCACCTCTTCCCAGGGCTAGGGTGGCCTGCAGAACAACTGTCCCTGGCCGCAGGCCAGTCCCACCAGGGTGCTGCCATAGTTATAACCACAGGAATTTGGAGCTTCCTTCCATGGGTACACACCACCGGAGGTTTGCACCTGGGAGCCAAACACATTACCTGCATGTAGGCTGCAGTGGGGAGAACCTCTGCCAGGCTTCTTATTCCTGCCACTCCAGATGTAAATGTATTTTCTGCCACTGTCCACTTACATACGAGTGCAAAATGACACGTGTATTCTGCTGAACAGATGCTCTCAAAAATACTCACAACGGCACAACCAAGCGAAATGTGACCACCTCGATAAAATGCAGCTGGTAATAAATTTTAAAGAAAAATTGTGGAGTAACAGAAAAATAAGTAAAAAACATGAGAAATTTCAGGGTAAAAGAGCTTCAGTCCTTCTTGCTTGCTGTCAAATGCTTTCATAACATGTGTGTTGCTCAAATGCGTTTCTTGTCAGTATAGTTGCTAATAAATGAAGGAACTTAAAAGACTGATTTTAAATTGCAAATCTTACCATCTGACACAATTATGCCAAAATTGATGTTCTTTTTTTGCAAAAGGTGAGTAAAGACAAAATTTGTATTAAAAGTCTTCGGTTTCATGCATTAACATCCGTTTGCTATTGCATGCACAGAAAGACAAAGGCTTATTTTCCCATTAAAAAAAAGTGTAGCGTTATTACTTAAAAATTTTTGTACTCTAAGTAGGCTAATGCTAGCTGGGGAGTAGAAAAGGGAAAGAGATGGGTGGAAACTTGTAAACTGGATGAAAAGAAGTCTACTGCTTTAGAGCAAAATGATATAAAAAGGAAAACAGAAGAAAACTGCGAAGCAGAAAAAAGAGAAAGTAAGAGGGGTATGTGTGTAAAAATAGAGACAATGAAAGGTCTGTTAAAGAGAAAATTTGGAATAGAGGAGCATGAAAGCTTTGATTGTTTCTAACTTGCTGTGGAACCAGTCTGCTGGAGATGAGGATTTAGCGCTCTGCAGCCCCCCTTTGGGTTTCACCGAGTCTGCTTGGACAACCTCAGGACGCCTTACAAGTCCAAGCTTTCTCTGCAGTCACGTTCACTGGAATAATGACTAAATCGCACCTTAGAATTCCAAAGCAGTAGCAAGTGACTTTATTCAGTATCCATTTCTATGGACATGCTAAAAATTGTGCAGGGGAGTTTCAGTTTTTCCTAGAAGTGAGAAATAACCGTTTGGCTAGAAAGTGTTGAAATGTTTACCCAATTATCCCTCTTTTTGCCAAATCAGTGTTAAAAAACCCTCCTTGAAAACTGTAAAAAAATTTAAATGTGTTCCTATTTTAACAAGACACTGAAATGCCAAAATTATCTGGAGTATGCCCTCCTTTATGTAGAATGCTTTATTATCTTCTTGTATTTTCACTTACTTCAATCAAAATCTAATACTCCGATACAACCTTAATTGCGATTTCTCTGGGTGTGAGGTGAGAAAACGTTCAATACTACAAATCTATTACGAGGCAGCTGTTACATTGCCGTGGAACATGATAGCACGGTACATATTTCTAATCAAAATGTTTGTTTAACAAGAAGGTCAAAGAAGCAATTAGTGGAGGAATACAGTTCTATTGTGTGCCGTGTACTATTTGACTACAATACAAACTGACACCCGGGCGATTTCTGCTATTGGAATCACAGAGGTGACCTAGGGCACTCTATCAAGCTTAGTTTGACCCTGACAGCTTTTGACCAGCTATTTGTTGTCATATCTTTCTGACTGAACAAGATGACAAATATATACAAGACCTCACGCTCAAATGCTGCATTCTGTGAAGTGAGACAGATTTTGACCTTTAATCGGTAGAGGTCCCTGGGTCTTGTGACTCCACGTCTGCTATCTTTATTGTCTTGTAGTGGACAGAAATTCTGTTAACTACTCTAGCAGTATGTGCTCGCAGAATAGGAAATATGTAGTTGCAGTTAAATGGCATCGGAAGATGTTATTCCACAAGACAGCCCCTTTTTTAACAAAAGAGATTGCTCTGACTTTATGGAAGAAGAGAGGTTTTGCTCTGAGTAATAAGCCTCTAATCCTCATGTTTTTCTGTACTGATGCAGGGGCCTATCCTGACAAAACAAAAGAAAGGATTTGGGCTGAGTTTGAAAATAGAGGAATAAATAAACGGGAACTTTGTCCAGGGCTAGAACATTTGAATTAATCTATATTTATAAATTTGTATAAAATAGAGGTCTATGAGCAGTTTCAGAAGTTAGCCTTCCAAAAGAGAAAGAAGAAATTACTGATATTTTTTTGTGGCAACAACCAAAAAGAAAAAAAAAAAATCATTATTTTTTTTTCCATAAAGGATTAGAATTTTTCAGCTGACCTTTAGGAGATGTAGATTGCACAGGCAAAATCCTTTACCACAGATGTTTTAATTTACCATGAAATAAAAGTTGGCTAAGACTTGAAATATCATTTCTTTACTTGATTTCCTTTTGTTTTGTGTTTGCTCACATGTTTCCATGCATATGAGGTTGGTACCTGAGTACATTCAGTTGTTTGTGGACTGCTATTCTGACTTTCTGAATGCCATCAGTCTGCAAACTACAAGCTGAGAAAAACTGGCTTGGAGGAATTAGGAAGTATAGAAAAGCTCTTCACTGGAGAGCTGACTGGTGGAAAGAGGGTCGAAAATCAGTGAGGAGTACAACAATAGAGGGTAGTTTATAAATTAGCACATAGAGTATCAATAACTTAGTCCTATGTGGCTTCTCATTCCTGCTCTTGGACTGCTTTTGTGAAGCCTTTAATGGGTGAGCTGGCTAGATGAATGTCCTGTGATCTCAGTTCTTTTTGTCTTAGCCCTTCCGTACATAACAGCTCCAGAAAGGTGTGAAGGGTATGATTTCATGGATCCCTGCTCAAAGGGACCAGACGTTTTAAGGTACCACTCAGCTGCTGTTCAGTACCAGAATTTCTGGCCTCCTGCTCATACCAGATCCCTCTTTTGCCTGGAAGAGCCCTCCATTGATAAGTCTTATTTGCCTCTTGCCTCTGCTTGCTCTTCCCCAGTGTTGCTGTTCAGCTCCCAGCTTTTATTGGTCCTGATTTCAGCTACCTGCTGCCTGCTTCCCTTTCCGATGGCTATTCCTCGGGCATCTGCCTGTAGCCAGAGGCTCATCTTACATTGAATCTCATTATTTTTTTTTGTCTCCTGCAAATCTCCATCACTGGATTGCTATTTTTTCCCTGGTTCAGCAAGCAAACCCTAGAATGGTGCTTCTATCCTACGTACTCCATTTAGAGGGGATGACAGGACTACCAGTACATTAACATATGTATTACAACATATGTGGAAGTATATAGGCTTATTTGGTGTGAAAATGTAGCTGCATTATTTAGGCTGTGCTGAATCATTTAAGAATATCTCATAAAACACTGCTTCCGACATTAATAGAAATCAAGAGAGATTTGAATATCTTCACATTACCTCTTATTTAAAGCCATTTTAAAGTAAAATATATAATGATTAGTGGCAATGATTTATGATGGGAGAAAGTCTAGTGGGTACCATGAAGTCAGCACTAAGTATTTTTTCCTTAGGAGGATGTAGTTCCTCTATGGAGTCTTTAATCATATAGTTGATTTTAGGAGGCGTATACATGAGGACTATTGTTTAGCAAGGATTTTCAGGGCCAGGCTGTTGTTTAACAAAGATCATAACGATAGAAGCAGGATATAAAATTTTTGACAGTAAAACTCTTTAAGTACCAGCCTAAGAGGCATTAGAAAAACTAGTGTCAGCTAGGAAATACAAAGAGATCTGCAGAGAAAGACACTAGAAATATAAAAGAAAACCATAGTGTGAGAGTGAATGAATGCAACAGAAAATAGCCTATAAAACAAATATTTAGCAGAATGTAGAAACCCAGAAAACAGAAAAGAAGGCATTTGTTTGCAGATGATAAGGACTTGAAACTAGATTTGTGTCATCAGAAATACCATGATTCAATCTCTTATTCCAAGTGAAAGCTGTGGTAACAGTCTTGATGAAGTGTATGCTGATGAATACTCTGTAAATAGTAATCATTTGCAATTATTGCTAGTAGCTGGATTTGGTGTCTTTCTCTTTTACGACTGCACTCGGTTCAAGAACGATGTGAAAGGAATCTTCTACTCCAGCAGTTTGGCTTCATGTCCCAATTAAACTCCCCAAACTTTGTACAGCTTAAAAATGTTAGTTTTGATGATTTTATTTTTTTTTAATGAAACAATTAGGCCATTCCATTTTCTGAACACACTAATTTCCTGTGGTTGAACACTAGAGATTTTTGTTCTGAAATACTCAGGGCTTTATTCAGTTGTTTAAAGATAGGTTTCTGTTTAAGATACCCTAAGTTAGCCACAAGCTGCTGGTGGAAGCCATTGGGGCCTATGGGATACCTGTGCCCCTCTGAAAAGTAGAGTATCTCATATAGTGCAGTGTGTCTGTGTCAGGCAATTACGTTGTTTGCCCAGAAATGCTGAGTGTGGAAACAATCATATCAACAACATTTCTTCAAGCAAAATTAAGAATATTTTTTTATAAATTCTGAGTTTACTTTCTGTTAAAATGCACACACTAAAACAAAAGACTTACAGAGGTAAGGATTCCCTGTGGAGGTGTGGGGCTGTATATGGAAGCAGGCAGGTCATGTGGTGGAGCAATCTCAAAAGATGGGTCCAAGTTGGGCTTGTGCCAGAGCACTTCATCAGAGTCCATTCTCAAATTGCTCAAAAGAAATGCACTATTGAGAACAAACCTCATGGCTAATCAATGACCTCTTTCCCAGCCAATCTCCTTCCCAAAGCAGAGATATTTCTGTACAGATGCTCTGGGCAGCTGATGTACCACCTGCCCAGTGGTCTTGCAAATCACTGGGTCCACATGGCCTGTGCAAGTAGGTCCCGTTGTGATGGAGTGGGAATAATATGGTTTCTGCAACAGCAAAAAAAGCTGAACAGATCACATGTTTTGGTAAGGCAACAGATATGACTTCAACACATGTATTTGTTCAAGAAATTATTGGCCCAATATTCTCATGTACACAGTGGAGACTGTGCCGCATTCAAAAAGCTGTGTTTTTACACCTTTGTGTCTGAGATGTTCGTATTTGCATAAGGTAAAAAGCAGCAATAAATTACACTTTTAAAACATGTCAAGACAACTCCTTACCTCTTAGTTGTGCTCAAATTCATTCTAAAACACAACATTATCCACAGCTTTATGCTTTCTTCTGGGTCATTGCTAGGTTTCTTACTATTTTTATGTTAAGTACAGAATTTTAGCAATTGCTACAATTCTAGCTCACACAACAAGGGTCCTAGAAGAAATTTGCCATATGGTGTTTAATATTTTAGGTGCGAGCCTATGTTTTGATAATTTTGTATTATACATCAAATTATAGCAAGATCACCTATACCCCAGGAACAAGAATGTTTTTTTAGATATGGTATGGAACAAACTTCTTCTCTGTCCTTTGTTAAATTTGATAGAAAAATACGATCCCTCCCCACCTCCTCCATCTTCTGCTCTTAACTTTCTGTTGGATGTAATTTCCCGGTCCTCTTATACCACGTGCCAGGCCCTTCATACTCTGCTCTTTAGACTGATTCCCGCTCCAGTAAAAACACAGAAAACAAATAATTCTGCCTTGATGGTTCTCAAGAGCAGATGGTTTTATGACTTAATCTTCCAAAATGTATTTTAAAAACTTATTTTTCTGAGACACCACTGTTAACTCTTTCATTTGCCTTTATGCTCTTAACATTACTGTTTTGTTTCATTTAGCCATGAAAACGAGTTGCAATGAGAGGCTGCCATTTGACTTATGACTTGCTCCTGCTGCTTATTCCATTTTATCTCACATTTTGCTTGCATTCATCAGAAATCAGTTTAGTAGCCCCAAATGGTTTTGATTTAAGACCAGCACTCAGAATAGTAGTGCAGAAACAAATTATAATATACGTTTCCAAACCCGTTTAATGCCTTTTCTCTCTGCTGCAAGAAGTAAAATGTGGCTGCTTAACATTCCCCGCCAACTAGCATTTTACGATAGAGCAAGAAGTGAGCAGAAATGTTGCAGTGCTGCTTGCAGTCAACATATGTAAAATCAGATTCCAGCTAGTCAGGTTTAGACACTGAAATAGACACTTCTTTTGGCCGTGACTGATATTCAAAGATTGTGTAGTTTCATATTTATCTTGGTTTTCTTTCGTTTCATGCTCCCATACCAGCTTCTGCTCTTTCCCACTTGCTCAGATGTTTCCAAAGCAAGAAAACGCTATATTTTGCTCCGAGACATTACTTCCCATGATATGATTTCAAAAGGAAGTTTACAATAGTTGAAATATTCAGAATTTCCTCAGTAAATGTGAGCTTTTAGTGTAGGATTTTGGGAGCTTAGGGACGGGGTCTGCTTGTCCTGCCCGGAGGCAGGTCTGCCCCCGAGGTGGGGAGTGGAGGCCATGGGGTGCCAGTCCCTGCCCCCCACCCAGCACGGCTCCCTGGGGCTCCCAGAGGAAGGCTTCGGGGGCACCAGAAGGATGTGAACTGCTCTTTAAATGCTATGCGCAATCACACATATACGTATGATTTATTCAGGATTCAGAGCCTCTTAGGCAGAACTGATGTGGCAAATAAAGAGAAAGACAGGAAAAGCAGATGCTTTACTCTCTCTTTAATACTACTCTCAATCTCTGGATAATCAAAATCCCTCGATAAACAAGACCAATTTGGTGCATACATCTGTTCCATATCCAGCCTATATTGTCAGTGGTGTCTTGCTGAATTCTTTGAGGCTCAGAGCCTTCACCACCTGCAAGATCAGATCCTTGACTGTAACCAGATGGTGGCATTGTAGCATTACAGCAGTTTTCTAAAGTTGACATAATTTCACTTGGGGTAATCCAGAAAGCTATGAAAAGCAGAGAATACATTTCAAAGTGGAATAGCTGGAGAATTTTACACACTGAAAATGATGCTGGTGCATCTAGAGCTGAAAGAGGATGCACAAGCAGAGGATTCTTTTAATCACCAACAATAAAAAAATAAAATGTTATATTTAAAGAATAATCAATTTGTTTGAAAATCCAAGTAGGCAGTGATAACCCTCTATTTACAGTGCATGCACAATCATAGTTCATTTGTTCATGCATTAAATCTGAAAATGCCAATTTAGAGAAATAATATAATTTTATTATACCTATATTTTACATTTTTTTTTCAACTTTTACCAGGAAAACCATGATTTACAGATTGGGGCACAGGAGCATGAAGTGGAAACATAATAATTCTAAACCTAACTGTACCGTGTTATTTCACTGTCATTTCCTATAAGTTATTAACCTCCTCTGCTTCATTCTCTTCAGTTCTGAAGAAAAGGAGATAATAATGCTGTAACGCTTTCAACACCGAAAGGACTAATTAGATAATACATGTAAAATATGTTGAAAAATGCTGTGTTCTAACAACATTTTAGGGTGTTGTTCACAAATTAAGGTTACAGGGGAAAGGCTGTTAACCCCTTCTCCAAGCCAGCTATGTTTTCTGGTTCCTCAGTACCTGCGTGTGGTCAGTGTTATGCCTCCACCTGCTGCTTTTAACATTTGTACCTGGAGGCCAGCGCTCAGACCCTGTTCTACCCGGTTCAGAGCTGTGACTCTAATTTATTCTCACCACCAGCCTTTCTTTTTTACTATGCTCTCACCCTGAGGAGATCTGAAAACTTTTACTACAAATCTCAAAACACGGTGTGGAGAGAGAAAATCTTTTTTCGGGTGTGAGAGTGCACATGGGTCTAAACCCAGCAAAGCACAACGGCAAACTGCAGGCTGGGCGCGGATGTCGCCGCTTCTGTGGAGCGGTGTCTTTCCTAAGACAATTTCCTCTGAATGTTTTCTAAGCAATAATCAAACCGCAGCCACACTGCATGAAGAAGTCACGGTTGCCAGCTCATAGAGGTTTTGTGAAGGGTGGGATTTTGCACAGGGCCTTGATAAGAGAAGAAACTTTATCTCTCCCGCTCAGCTGCAGTCCTACCTGTCCTCTGATCTGCTGCCTGCATCACTTGCCTGTTTCATGGCAGTCGAGCAGCTAATCAAGGATGCTCAAAATCAGGTAGCACGTTGAAGGGAAAGAAGGAAAACGCAGGAGGGAAGTACTAGAAAGAGCCCAGCAGTCTTGAGCGGCTCAGCCCACTAACTGTTATTCTCCTTACAAAGTGCCCAGATGCTAATGGGAAGATGGGGAAATCTCTGCTGTCAGTCTCTAAAAGCTGGGGAGTGACCACTGTGGAGGAGTGGGACTGAACTGGGAAAACGGAATAACTGAATTGGAGGCTGAAGGCCCAGGGCTGATTTTGAGCTTGCGATGTCCTTTAATGAAGGACAAGACCTGCTGCAGCACCGAGGACTCAGATCTGCTGTCTCAGTAAATCTATGACAGAGGACAACAAAAGTTTTTATGTGCTTATATGGGTACAGGCCGGGTGGACAGGAACAAAAGGGAAAATGAGGAAATGCAAAATTTTATGAAGTGAAATGAACTTCTAACTGAAGTTACTGATTCTGGAAGGGACCGTCTCCTCATCATCATCCCTTTTACTTGTGCTTCTTTGTACTGGAGTTTAATGTAGTTGTTAGGTGTACCTTTACTGTAGCTAGCTTGAATTTACTTACAAGTGAATAGTTCCTCTCAAGTGAAATTAGTCTGAATGAAAACAGTGTGAAATACCACCAGTCTTCATAGTGGGACTACAGCCACTACTGTATGGAACCTCTGAGGCCTGCAGGGTAAGTCCCACAGCTTGTTTCAGATGCCATATGCTGATTTGCTCTATAGGTTATTTCCCTGTGCCCCGTGGCTCCGACTTGTGCAGCCAGCCCGAATTTGCATGGTGAATGCGGGGTTTCACTAAAAACTGATCAAGCAGAAATAACCTCTTAAAGATCTGGCATGTTAGCATGAGTTTTAGCCCATACCCTCCGTGGAGAGCAAGCTTGTGTTAAACGCATTACCTTGCCAAGCTAAGGCATTTACTGCTTGTAAGAAACTTGATGCAGGGACTACTATAACTCAAGATAACTTTGAAGTGAAGACAGTCTACAGAAATGGTGATTTTGGCCAGGATTACATTGTAAGGAGCTGTGACAGACCTGGCTACAAAACCCAGTAGATTTGGCCCTAGCTTCTAGCTTTAACTGGAATACAGCAGCATTTCCCTCATAAATTGACCCAAAAATAAATGGGGGGGGGGGGGGTGGGGTGGGTGGGAAGGGGAGGAGGGCAGGTAGTTTTTCCATCAATTTAGCAAATAAAGGGGTTAGCGTATGGCTTGAGTTTTGGCATTGATTTCAATGGCAGCCCATTGAGTCTATGTTATAACTGGAGCTGAAAGCTCCCCACTTGTTCAGCTTTTCGTCTCTTGTGTTATCAGTGCAGGACGGTGTTACGTGATGTGAAGGCGTAGACGGGGACCCAGGTGTTGCTTCTGACTAAAAGCCTCTCTGCTGGAACTTCCTGACTCTTTTCCCTGATTACAAAGACAGCAGGTGTCAAACACATCAGAAAAAGAACAAAGGACATTATCTATCCATACTTAATTAAAGGCAGAAATGCACTCAAGCCTGGCTGGCTGAACCAGAAGGCCATGAGGGTGATAGTGTTTTAATTTATTTTAACTGTGCAGGAAGAAATTTAAGATGATTGCTGAGAACAATGTAATTAAAATATAAAATTATTTTCCAATTTTTCGTTTGCTTCTCTTTTGATTTTTTAGAAAAGGATTATGTTTGGATTTCATTACAGTTACTTTATTTTTATTAGTACTTTTTGTGAATACAGCACATGACATAAATTTAAAATATACAAGGTAGCCTGATAAATATGCAGTCTTATATCATCTTAGCTTTAGTTTAAATGTCATTGAAGGAACAGGCTTTCAACTCCATCATCTTCAGTGGTTACATTATTGGATTTTTTTAGCAGTTTAAATTTTCTATTACATGAATCCTATCTATTCATCAAGTAAAAATGTGGCTCACATATCTTATGGTTCACCTTGCTACTATATGTTCTGCATGAATTCAGTCACCCTTTCAGTTCTGTGAAGATTTGCAGTATAAAAGATTAGGGAAAGAGATGTAATCTCTGTTTATAAAAGGCACTTGGATACATTCCAATGAAAATGACTGTCATGTGTTAGTAGCTTAACCATATAATAGTTGTGGTGGAATATCAGTGATTTTCATATCTAGCTTGTAAAATTTACACGAATTATCTTGCAACAAAAACAGAACTATGCCTGCCCTAGAAACATTCTGGAACTCATATAGTTGTAGTGTATTCATATTACTTTCTTGTATCTGTGCCATTAAAAGAATTAAGATCAATGCATAATGTGGTGTACGCCATTTTCCAGTAAATAATTCAGAACCCTTATATTATAGAACGCTTTTATAACATTAAGTAAAATATAAAGGATCTGCTAAACACCAGGGGCTTAGTGGGGGCCCAATGGGAGATATTGTTGCAATAAGGCTAGGTAAATACCATGAACTGATTACTCAAAGGCCTAGCATGCACTGAGGTTTTAAGATGCTTTGAAAAATGGCAATTACTTTATAAATAAAACTGCTTAGTCTTTAGATACATTACTTCACTAGGTTTGTAATCATCCCATAGAGACTCAGATGCTGTTTCCTGTGCTTAACTTAAATAGTTCTTATATCTATAAAGCCCTCTCTGAATATTTAGTTTCTTCATGATTTTTACTATGCTAATGAGTTTAGCACGGGTAAAAGACACAGTCTAACATCCCAATTCAAACTCCAGTGACCATGCTGGAAGGGATGGATCTGGGCTGGCTTTGAATCCGATGACAATGTTCTGATACAAATTAATGAAAATATTTCAAGCGTGTTCTTAAAAATGTGTTTACATCAAATACTAGTTACTTATATGGGACTCAAACACTTGCTGAGCTTATTTTCAGAAATTAAACCTTAACTCACAATTATCCTGGGTAATATTTTATGCCATCCCCAATGAAAGCTTTGCAGTTAGGTTCTGCTGCCATTGGTTAACATGCAAACCCTGAAGCTTTCAAAGAGGTGGTATAGATTTCATTTGACTGGGCTTCTCAGTTTAGTAAGCAATTGTGGTTATGATGCATCAGAAATATTTTTGGTTGTATCTCACCATCACTTATGGGAACAACTAGGACAAAAAAAATAGACTTGTCACTGAAGTAGTTAGGTGTGACATCGAGAATACTGCTTAATAATCTCATTTACTTGTAATAGAGAATCGTATACTTAAAGGATTTTTGTTTTAGGTTTTTGTTTCTTTTTTTTAAGATGATAACAAATTTAACAGCACTTATGTCTTGTTTTCAACAAATTTAACTGCTGGGCTATCTCTCGATATTGAACATTTTAAAAAAAACCCACTGGATTTCTAGGAAGTAAGCCTGAAGTAGAAAAAGTTAATGTAGACCACAGAGCATTGTTCTTGTGTAGATGAATGTCTCTAATAGTAAAATTTCTGGTTTTGTATTTTTTGCTCTCAGCATTTAGGGTCCTTGATCCAGGGCTTAAAAGATTTAAATGGTGATGCATCCCTCTTTTTTGAGTTGCCATGATGTTGAGTATAAAGTGGGCAAGTAAATAAAAGCAACAGATTGCCATAGTGATTGAATGCTACTGATATCCATGTTATAATAATCAAATAAAACCTTAAAAACCTAGATGCCAAAATAGCAACACAGATTGCCTGGAGAAAGAAAGCGAATGCGGTTCCTTGGAGCATAGATGAGAAAAGCAAAGCTAAGCAAAGTGTGACACTTCTATTCAGCATAAAAAGGCTGTGTGAAACTGCAGTGGAGAAAATGGTGGAGTTGCCCCTCACTTGGAATCAATTTCATTCCTGTGATACTTTGGCTGAAGGAAAAAAGTGACCACAGTTATTAAAAAGAAAACCCAAACCCCAACAGATTCCTGAAATATAGTTCTAGATGAACAGTGTGAGACCAGCAAGGCGATAAACAACATGCATTAAGCTAGACCAAGATAAAGGTTATGACTAAATTTTCCCACTAGGGTGCCTGTGGTTGGGCAGCTGAAAACATATTTAAGTTAATCTCTCAGGCCACAGCTCAGGGAAGCTCTTCAGTACATGCTGAATCAATTCCTATTCAGGAAGACCCTACGCACAAGACTAAATTTAAGCATGCATTTAAATCCCATTGATCTCAATAGGATTTAAGCACAGACCTAATATTAAACATCTGTTTAAATATTCTTTCAAATAGGGACATTTTCCATAATGGGGACTCAAGTTCAAAACTATTAGTTTTGCGTGTTCCTTTAATTTGTTTAAATTCAAGAGACAAATAAGGAATTTTCCTTGTGTGGAGTGTTTTATGATCACATTATATCAGTCTGTTCCAATAAATAACAGTTTAACTGTTTTCCATTCAGCAGTTAAAAAGCTTGGTTGTGTGAAGCTGAGCAGGGCCCTGGAAAGCAGTTGTGGAAGCATGGCTGTCAGCCACGTGATTGATGCTTTCCAGTTCATGCCTGTTCTCAGATCTGCATTTCTGTAAGGAAAAATGTCTATATTATAAAACTTTGTGAGTGGGTTTCACCTCAGTCACCTTTAGTTGTTGAAAGCTGCAGGAAAAGGCTTAATGGGTCACCCTATGCTCCTTTTGTAACAAATGGAGAGATGTGGCTACCCGTGGTGGACGATCCACCTGATTTGTCTTAGATAAGCATTTTAGTTGTAATAAATTGCCCCTGGGAGGTGGAGGGTATTTAGCTATTTTTGTCTGGAAACTGCAGGGGAATGTAAGGTGAAGCATTTAGACACCCACTCCTCAGATGTCTAGGAAGGGTCAGATGACTCCCACTTCATGTGCCTACATGTATGTTCACACAACGTTGTGCATTTGACATGGTGAATGCAAATTGACATTTGCAATGTCAAAGTAAGAGAGTTTTTTTTTTATCAAATATATGTGTGAAACATCTGTCTGGCTTTAATTTCCTTGATGTTTTTTGAATATTGCTGAAATTCCAAATGCTGGGAATTTCTATAAACTAACTGCATTCATTAAGGGTATATAGAGAAACATTTTCTTCTGGTCAGTTATAACGACTTCTGTTGAAATGCCAAGGGTTTTGCTTTGATTTTTATTTTTTCCCTGAAATTTTTTGAAAAATAAGGGTTCTCTTTTGCATTGATCAATCTTTTACAGGGATGGGCTTCAAAAACTGGGCCCAGATCTAAGCTGCATCCTCCCATTTTGTTGTTTACTCACTGAAACTGTTGGTGCTCAAGCACTGCAAAGTGCACGCTCCAAATAATGTAGAGAGAAGGGAACAGTGAGAGTGTGCCACTAAGGTGAACGGGTAGGAGTGCACTTCTAGCTCTTCATTATCCTTTACCTGCCAGTCATAGATCAATCTTGACTCTCTCGCCTTGTCCTGATGTTCAGAATCAGAGCACAGTACATTCTCTGATCCATTATAATGATACGACAATTTCTTGTAGGAGTCTTGCAGCCTAAAGGTGATAAATATATTTGCTTTCCCTAAAGGAATCAATTAATCACTGAATTCAGAAAATGAACCTATTTTCTTTACTCTCACAAGCATGGAATATATTCACTCATATCCCACAATAAATTTTAGTGAGAAGCTACAGAAGTAGGTAAACACTGACACATTTGACAGACAGCAGAATAGTTTGGTCTTTTAAATTTGACAGTCTTTCAATTAAACACTGTCATTATCTTAGGGGAATTAACTTTAATGCAAGAAAATGATGAGAAGTATAGCATCATAGAATCATAGAATGGTTTGGGTTGGAAAGGACCTTCGAGATCATCTAGTTTCAACCCTCCTGCCATGGTTGCTCAAAGCCCCATCCAGCCTGGCCTTGAACACTTCCAGGGATGGGACATCCACAGCTTCCCTGGGCAACCTGTGCTGGTGTCTCACCACCCTCACAGTAAAGAATTTCTTCCTAATACCTCATCTAAATCTCCCCTCTTTCAGTTTAAATCTATTACCCCTCATCCTATCACTACACTCCATGATAAAGAGTCCCAGCCCATCTTTCCTCTAGGCCCCCTTTAAGTACTGGTAGACGGCTATAAGGTCTCCCTGGAGCCTTCTCTTCTCCAGGCTGAACAACCCCAACTCTCTCAGCCTGTCTTTGTAGGAGAGGTGCTCCAGCCCTCTAATCACCTTCCTGGTCCTCCTCTGGACCCGTTCCAACAGGTCCATGTTCTTCTTATGTTGGGGGCCCCAGAGCTGGGCGCAGTACTCCAGGTGGTGTCTCACCAAAGCAGAGTAGAGGGGCAGAATCACCTCCATGGACCTGCTGGCCACACTTCTTTTGATGCAGCCCAGAAAACAGTTGGCTTTATGGGCTGTGAGTGTGCATTGCCAGCTCATGTTGAGCTTCTTGTCCACCAACACCCCCAAGTCATTCTCCTCAGGGCTGCTCTCAATCCATTCTCCACCTAACCTGTATTTGTGCGTGGCATTGCTGTGACGTCAGTGCAGGGCCTTGCACTTGGTCTTGTTGAACTTCATGAGGTTTGCATGGGCCCACCTCTCAAGCCTGTCCAGGTCCCTCTGGATAGCATCCCTTCCCTCCAGCATGTCAATCCCCGGAAGCTTCCTGAAGTTAATTTTTGGCTAATCAAAGAACATCATACAGCCGTATTTAAAAACAAGCCATTTTGATGTTGCCTTTCCAGGATATATATTTAATCTGTATTTTCTGCATGGAGTTTAGATACATTCCTTACAAACAGTGTGCTCCTTTATATCTTTGTATCCTTGCCTATATAAGTATTAAATGAAACCATATTCCCTTTGATTTTAAGAACAAGTATATTGGTTTACTTGAGCAATGCATAATGATGTGTTACTTTTTTTGGTGATGGATTGCCACCTGGCCCTTCCTGGCAGAGTACTGCATTCTCCACTCCTAAGAGTTAAAATGTATTTTCCATATTAAATAGCGTCATTCTACGGGAATATGTAAGAAGTGTGGAGCCACCATACAGGAGTATGCAAGACCAAGGCTCCGGATAAACAATCTGTACTTATTGCCACGAAAAGGTGGTGAAATATAACTGAAAGCGAGAAAAGAAAAAAACATGCATCTGTGAATAGTACATGGAAAGGAAGAGTAACGAAGATTAACAATGGGAGATACTGTTTCTTAGTGCATGCAGGCATGATTCTGGAAATTCATGGTAAAATGTAGCTATGACCAGCAATTATAGATGTCTGGAATCAATGCTTTAACGATGTTGCTGAATTCGGATGAAATAAGATACAGCTTTTTTGCCATCAGAACACCGGGCTGCTGGTTTCTGCAATTCTCTTCTCACGTGAACTGCCTTACGTGGGAGAATCTTTTCTTCACAGAAATAAAAAAGGTGTTTGTTTTCAGGACCAGGCTCCCCTTTTGTCTGTTAAGTCTTAATTTTTATCTGTCAAACACGCTATTGAAAGTTCTCATTGACAGACTAGTCAGTGCACTGCAGACCCTATATGCTTTTCCGACCCCAATATAGGCAATTCTGAAGCTATATTTGTCGTGTGGGATTAAGCCCAGGTTTTTCACATGCTGGTAGATTGGCAGGACCAGATAAGTTTTGCAATATCACTTCTATTGATATTGCCTCAACGAGAAAACCAGCTTCTCCAGACAGCAACTTGTGAGTTCCTTGACCGCCAGTAGGTGCAACTGCTGAAAGCAAGGTATAGCAGCTCTCCCTGGAAAGAGGAACTGATATCTTTTCCCACATATTTATACATAAGAATTTTTTTAAGGCTTGATTCTGACATGCCAAGCCCTGGGTTTTCGTGCAGCAAGGCCATTTTGTAATTCTAAAGCTTTGTGCAGTTCAAAGAAAAAGTCTTGGGAAGCTGGCAAGCTATGATATGTTTCTCACAGATGTCTGTGTCTGACTTTCCCTGACTCTGTTGTATTGGCATCCCACCGCCTTGAGCTGGGAGCTGGGAGGGGATGAATGGTTCCCATCCAGGTCTGTCAAATGCTGGGCTGACCCTGTGGCAATTCCAGCATGCCTGTAGCAACAAAGGCCGATGTCTAATAAACCAAGAGAGCTGAGCCAGGGTTATGTGTAAAACCAGGCATTTTTATATCTTATGAAAAGTGTGAAAGAGGGGAGAAATATGTGAGACATGACTGAAAAGACTGCAGCTGTGGAGGGAACAGACTTCCTGGTTTGGAATGACATCTTTTCTACCTGGGAACTGAACCTGCTTCATATGGAAGCGTTACTCTTTGAGTGCTTGGAACAGCAATGAATATTTGTGGTATAACATCAAATATGTTTCTGAAAATCACCATTTTCTGACTGTTGATGTATAATAAGCAGTGTGTTGCCAGAAAAAGCTCAGGCCAACTACACAAGTAGGTGCTACTACATACAAATATCCTGGACAAGTGTTTACGGATATTATTGTAAATGATCAAAAATATTTCTGTCTGGTTCATCCCCTTTCAGTTAAAGCATTTTAATAAGATGTCCAATATAACTGTCTAATTGAGCTATGTTTTTTCCTAACATGAGAAAGAAAATCTTATTTATGGCTGACCTTGGCTGAAACACCTCCAAGAACCACAGTGTAGTTCTTACAATCTCTAGTTTCTTTTGTGTCTGCTTCTACAGCTTCTCTTGTGAAAATTTTAAAGAATTTTAACCTGGAGAAATCTTTAACGTTTTCTTTAAAACATCTCAGACAATTCACAAACACCACAATTCTTGTGGATCTGTGATCCAAAGAGGGAAAGGCTAGAACTTGTCAATAAAATGGTGAAAATTTAGCTCTGTCAGTCCTTTGCACTTCAGTAATTACTTGCTGAAGTTAATCTCTTCCTCCCTGTTGCCCTCATGAAAAAAGAACCACAGACACAAACCCCAGACCCAGTGACAACTCCCCTCCCCTCCAGACAGATAATATGTATGGATATCAAAATTAAAAGCAGCTGGGAAGGGGTCTTTATTCTGGACTTTTTCAGGTAACCTTGGCAACAGCTATTCCTTCTGATTTCACCTATAAAATCGACAACGAATATTAAGTTGCCCAATGTAATTAAAACTTCTAATGGAACTTGCCAGCTGAACATGAAAATCATTCAACAGGTTAACAGTAATCAGATATTTCTAACCACAAATACTTGGGGGTGTTATTTTGTTTCAAACATAAGTACCTACAAAATACAGAGAAATGTTTTCAATTTCGGTCATTTGATATATACTGTTGTGTTCAGTTAGTACAATTAGTTCCAGTATCCCTTCTGAGAGGAAAGTATTGACAGTGTATTTGCAATAACATCTCTGCCTAAGCAAGCTGATAGCAGGACTGCCATGCCTTTTTATGCAAAGAATCTGGAAAATATAATCTTAAATGGAGGAAGCAATAATGTTGTGCAGAGGCATTCTAAGTAGCTGGCTTAAGCTGCCGATTACTGTGGATGCTAATTTTGCAGTGCTGCCAGGATTTTATGTTAATGTTATTGAACAAAAAGCTAAAGTATTTTTTAATTTAAAACTACTGAACTATAAAATTGAACTATTAGACTTTCCATGGGTTTAAGTGGACAAAGAGAATATTATGTCAAAGGCTCAATTCAGTCACCTTCAAGCCATTACACCTTTTGAAATTCGAAGCAGTAAGTTGCTGTGGTCTATTATTTTAGGCTGAAGTCCTCCCATGGTTCCTCCTACTACCCTTAAATAAACTTTATTCTTCACTGCATTCAGTGCCAAATATTAGCATAGAGAACTTCAAGTGAATCCATCCCCTTCTTCTTCTGTGCAGTACTCTCAGCCTGCTCAAAGAACTTGTTTAAGGGTAGCCTAATCACACGAAAATGGAGAACTTGGCCACTGACTTTAACCTTGCGTAACCTTGCAATTCTCCACACCTTAGCAAGCACAGGATTACAGTGCAGGGTGGAACAGGCTGCTGACACCCTCCCCTCTTTCTTGCCCTCTGGGTGGAGAGTACAACTGGCGCTGGGCATTTTGCATGTAGGTATTGCTTCTGTTCTCTGCTTGTTGTCTACAAAACAGACTGCAAAGCAGTAAGCCGACTGTGTCAGTGACATTGTCCTACCTGTGAGCCCAGTTATGAAGCGTGGTGGCTTATTGACCTTGTGCTACAACTGGAACAATGTAAGAGGAAGGGAATTTGGATATGACCTGGGGATTAGTACTTCGCACTTTGCCATGTGATATACTTTGCAATGTGAGCTAAATCTAGGTCCTTTTCAGAGTCTGAGAACTGGTGTTACGTCCCCACAGAAGGGGGCAGGAAATTGAGGAGCCCTTAGCAATGAGGGCCAGGACAAAGAAGATGTCTCGAACTTCTGCAGCAGACTCTGAAACCACAGTAGCAAATATAGAGCCCTATTTACGAATTTAGAGAAGTGTATGTATGCACTTTTAAGGAGTTACAGCACACTTCTAGGAGCAAGCCGTGCCTCATTGCACGCATTGCCAGGCACCACCCTTTCCCCTTCGGGCAGAACTGAGCCATCAGGTACATTAAGTGATTTTTCTGGCCTTTACATGTGTCAGAATTTAGAGACTGTAGCTGCAACAAGAAAGATATATATACATATAAATTTTTAACAGCCTATCTCATTTGCTGCTGCTCAGTAAGTTTAGAAAGAGACCTAGACAGATTGCAATGCAGTCACATGTGAAGATGGGACAGTGGACTGGATCAATGCTTTAATCAAAATGTTTGAGGCTTTTATTGCATTCCAATGGAGGAAAAATGCTTTTGAGCACCATGTGTTCAACACTTGCAACCAAATAGCAGATGAAATATTTGATTCATTTGCAGCAGATCTTTGGTTACTTTCCAGAAAATGCTTGACTGTTTTTCTGATGAGATCACTGCTAAAGTTGTTGTTGAGGACATATTGTGGTACAGGCTGAATGTTATTCCTACTGCAGTTTTGTACATTTTCTCCTCTTAAGGAAGAGTAGACTAGAAATCTTTTCCGCTTCTAGCTATGTAAGCAGTTAATGTTTGAAATATGTAAGGTCTGGTGCAGGGGATAAAACCTACAGGAGAATAACCGGCACTAGCTGGCAATTCCTACAGCACTGGATAATCTGAAGAATTTTTGTGTTCTCTAGAGAAAGGCCAGGCTTCTGGATATTTTGGCAATTGAATCCAATTCTCCATGTTGATAGAAAGTGTTTTTCAGTTTGGGAAGAAAAATATCTAACTCTGGCTTTGTACCTATTGCTGACATCAGTGAGAATCAGGTGTAGATGCAGTAGATGCTTCACCTGATTAGGTCAGGAAATAGTGCGTCTCGGCTCCCTCTGTGAATCCTACCCCAGGCTCACGATGCTCATAAAAAAAGTGTCATCTCTTTCTTTTAGCTGTATGAGCCAGTGCATGACTTGCATGTGATTAATTTGGGGAAAAGAAATAGGAT
Organism: Chroicocephalus ridibundus; assembly: GCF_963924245.1. NCBI lineage: Eukaryota > Metazoa > Chordata > Aves > Charadriiformes > Laridae > Chroicocephalus > Chroicocephalus ridibundus. The sequence continues at coordinate 198,781,659 of NC_086284.1, forward strand.
AAAGTAAAGTAGGGCAGCAGAAACTACACAGTACACGTAAACTCTAATGATTACACAACAAATCCAGTTAAGAAGAGATCATATGATATGAAATTAAACTAGACTGAACAGCAAGTGTTCGAAGCTGCACCTCCTTTGTCTTAGTATTCCATATAGAAAGCTACATGTGAGTCAAGCAGAAATCAGCTGTGGCCATATGTGTCTTATTTTTCTGTGACATTTCTCCATGAGAGGACAGATTTGCTGTTTTGTAGAATATATTTGAAACAAAGACATATTTTGTTAAGTTTTGTGAGATAATGATTTTGCAAAGGCGTTTCCTCCTGTGCGGTTCCTGGGCAGAGCTCTGGGAATGTGATGCTGTACGTCCCCCATTCCTGTCTGGCTTTAGTTCTCTCCCAGCAGGGAAACCTTCAGCAAGAAGGGACAAAATGCGGTTCTGCTCGACTGTAGCTGAACGCGCAAAATGCCACACATCTATTCAGAAGTAAGATATGACATACTGATACCTAAAGAATCTGCTCTTCTCTCCTATGTCTCTATAATCCTGTATTCATGGATCTGCACCTCTGTTCTTGGACACAGTAGCTGGTAGTGGTCAGACTTTTTTTGCCATTTAGTGCGTCTTGTAAAGGCACAAAACTGGTAACAGCATATCTTGTCTTCCCTGCCTGTGTATCTGTATATATTGAATACATTTACCTAAGATTTCAGAGTTCACAGCAAAAAAAAAATCTTTGTTGAAACCATACACATAGTCATAAGATTCAGTAACATTGTACCATGTGGAAGAGGGGTTAAAAAGCGTAATGTTACTTCCCCACCAAATAGCAGCAGATGGCAGGGACTAGCAGGTCAAATTAGTTTCCTGTTGGGGAAGAAAAAAATCAATGATTCAGAGTCTTAGTACTTTCTTATTTCAATTATGTTCTCTGGTTCCCAGAGAGAGTTACTTACACATGACTTGTCGGCTGTCCCTTCTTTCAAGAATCTCAGTAATCATGATGAAGCAACTCAGCTCCAAGAATGAGGTTAGAGAGACTATGTCTACCTGAACTGGTGAAGTCATTCTCAAGCCGAACTGACCTTGCCTCTGCATGTAAAAATCTCTAAGCTTTCCTATAAAATGAGTTCTGCCCTTTCTTATAAAGTGAGTGAGCTTTGGCCTTTCAGAAATATTGGGCCCAGGTCCAGATCAGAGTGCTGCTATGCATCTTTCTGTTTCATGGGTATAGTAATTACCTAAGTACTTGGTATCCGAAACGTGTGAAAGTCAGAAACACAAACTAAACCACTGGGAAAAAAAAATAATTCCTCCCACTCTTTGTATCCTTTTGTTCACCTACTAAAATGACAAATTCACCACTTCCTGTCCATAGTTTTTCCAGAGCTGCACGATTTCTAAACTTCTTTATTTGTTTTTTCCTCTCTTCATTGAGTTTTGCGGATGTTTTTTTCACCTAGCTTTTCAAAACTAACCCTCATAGTGGAGGCTAAGGAAAGAAAGAAACAATTTCCAGTTCCTCTGCAGAGGAGGTGTCCCTCTGTGGCTGGAGGAGTGCTGCACAGCGCTGCTGATAGAAGGAGCATGCTGTAGATAGAAGGAGCATGCTGCAGATAGAAGGACCATGCTGCAGAATGCAGCCAGGGTGTTGTGGATGATGGAATTGCTGAGTGGCTGGAAGGGACTGATGTGAAACCAAGCAGTGTCAGGAGAAAGCTAAGAAGATGACGGCAAGTTTAAGTGTTTGAATAATAATTTGAGGTTCACAATGTAGAACAGTTCTGTACACAAAATATGAAATAATGGAAAGCTTTCCTAGCAGACAAAGTAAACCACAGAGGTACGATAGACTTTGCTCTGTAAAGGTGAAGAAAGGAACTGAGCTTGCCCATTAAAGCACCTATGTTCAGGTGTCTCCATGTGGGTGAGATGTCAAGGTCTCCATTACATTTAATAGAGACCGAGTCAATACAATCCAGGGAACCTTGAGAGCAATTCAGCTGACCAGCTGACCTGTCGGTTTCTGTTTTAGAGTGAGCTGACAGCGTAGACTAAAGCTCAGTTAACTAAAATGGATCTCATTCTGGTTGCCCAGTCTAAGCTATCACTTGAGCTCTCTTTGCTATCAACAGGGAGTAATCAGTCTTGCAGGAGAACTCTCTCATTCCTAAAATAGGCTGTTGCCCCCCATTTTAGGCTAGCTGGCTCACTTGGACTAAAGACTTGATTCTGTCGCTCACCCACAGGCATTCAGTGCCATTTGAGATACCTAAAGCTATCTTGTCTGGTTGCCAGCCACCACACCAGAAAGGCACGGGCCTTCTGTAGCTACTGTGTCATCTCTGCCAGATCTAGGCATTTCAAATGGGGCTACATACCTATGTGTAGACAATGAAACTGAGCCTGAAGGTCTAATTTTAAATTATTAATTGAAGTGACCCTCATCCTAACTCCTCACAGTCTGTTCCGTGACATGGGTGTTGGAATTATACAGCACTGAAGACTAGTTTTCTGCTTCCTGATAAAAATGTCACCAATTGACTGTTTATTTTAACTCTATCAACTCAGAAAAAAACCCCAACCTTACACCATAACTAGAGAGATCACCCCTCCAGAAGATTGTTTATAACAGGTGGTATGGTATAGACACAAGTTTGGCGCAACTGGAACCAGTTACTGATCTCAACTTTGTGGTAGGTTCATGTAAATGCAGTTCATAGAGTGAAAGCAAAGTTTCTATTTGCAAAAGTGTCTCAAGAAAAGACCCATAATAATATTTCTTCAGTGGTTGTAATGTACTCACTTGGAAAAAGAACTTGTTTTGGTTTGTTATATACTTGCTGATCTTGTTATAAAAACAATAGATGCAGAAGTGTTAAGTGAGAATACTGTAGCGTGCTTAGATTGCATTTTGTGTGGACAGAATCCTGGAGTAAGCAGCAAAAAATGACCCCCTGAGAATCTCTGTGCATCCCTGTTCTAGAATACCCTTGGGTTTAGCAGTGAAATAAATTAAAAACTTTGGTTTCAGTGTGTTAGAAAAAGATATTGCAAAATGATGAAAATAATAAAGGAAAAGTGGGCATCCTGTTTTAAATAGAATGTAATTGCTCAGCAACTTTAAAATGACTGTCTCACTCATGAAATTGAAAACCTCAGATCAGTACGGGACGTAGTACAGGGAATTGTAGATTATTTTTCTTAATATTGGTTAGTTGGGGAGAAAAAAGCCTAGTTTTAATGGAAAGGACTACTGCTACAACCTTACTGTTTTGGGTGTTGAAAGTCTTGACACTGGCAGTGGATCACATTCGTAATGACTTTTTTCAGACGTGGTGGTATTCAGAGCAGAAGTTCTCATCAAAGAAATGATCACTTGCATCAGACAGAAAATATAAATCTCGTTAATAAGTTAGCTTGCTCCAGGCCAAGGAGGGCTTAAGGACATTACTCTACCTGCTGTTGCATATTAGTATTTTGTCATATTATTGTGCCTGCAACGTAACGAATTTATTTGGCAGAGATATTTTCCCCACCAGACATCTGAGAGAATAAAAGTAAAGGTGTTTGGGGGTGCTTCTCTGTGACAATTTCAAATAATGCTCCAGCCACTATAGGTTTAAGAAAGAAACGGATGACAGAGAGAGATAAGCAAATTAAGTTACAGACAGATACTCAGCGCATTACACATCGGTGGATAATGATTGCAACTAACACCTGTTTTGAGACCACAAACATTACAGACTCACTCCATTTTTGTTCTGTTCTATGAGGAGGTCATCAAATACCAGAAAACACAATACAGTCTGTTTGGTTTTGGAAATGACTATGCACTTTCTCATATTTTACAGTGGGTGACTTGTAATTAAAAATCTTTACTTCTGTTAATGATCACGGAAATAAACTGTGTATATATGTTTGCTATCAGCAGAATATAATAAACATTTTTTCTTCAGAATTGGATATCTTACAGAACAAGTCCTGATCAAAAGAGAAAAGAAGACTGGTCTCTTTTATTAAACCATAAATTGGAAATCATCCAAAGATGACACTTGTGTGGTAATTGACGTAGGGGTTATGAGACAACAAGCCAAGGAGTTACACAAAAAGTTGACACATCTGTGTGTGAATTGTATGACAAGTTTTGTTTTCTGTCTTAAAAGAAAACTCCAGAAAGTATTCAGTAAAAATATTTTAAAAGACAAAGGGAAATAGAGACCTAACATGCCTCATTATTATATATTCTGTCTTTCTGTCTCCTTGTCCCAGTCTCTTCAATCAGACCGTCACAACATTTTCATAACTTTGTCATTATCATACACAAGTGGAATATCAAAGATGAAAGAAGGGATAGAAATGAGATGACTGCAGAGTATGCATGTCATTTGGTCATGTCAGTAGTTGCTAATTAACTTATCCCATGTCTTATCACTGTATAGTAAGTGTCATACATACAGCCCAGTGATGAGCGGTTCATCACATATTCTGTTGAAATTAACTGTGGCATCTTAAACCATAAAATTAACTAGCTTGAGAAGAGAATATTTTGAATAATTAGTTCCTTCCACCATTGCAATTACTTACGTGTGCTGATAACCACCCAAAATACTATAAGCCACATCCTATAGAGCCTGCTTGTTCTCAGTGCTTCTCTCAGTTCTGTCCCCCACAACAACATATCAGTATATTGCATATGGATCTCTTGTACTCACTGCGTTCTCCTTTATTGATTTTAAGTGTGCATTCTTTTTGGTGAGCCTTAGAGTTTTTGCTTTCTGCTGTCTCCTGAACAAGGAATGTCTGAGACTTTACGGACTTATCATCTTTCTGAAGAGATGAAAATAGAGAGATTTAAAGTTTATTAAATTATAAAACAGTAATTTCTTCCTTAAAAGAATAGTGAGGGAGTTTATAGTGTCAATTGAATGGAATAATCTGTTTCTTACTGACACAATTGAAACAGCATGGAGTTCTCAGAAATATAGACCCGCCTCATCCTTCTTATGAAGTTCCTACTGGTAAAATAATTGAGCTTTAAAAATTACTATTAACAAAATAGTTGTCTTTACATGAAAGACAACCTCTTAAAATATCACTGTGTTTATTTTCCACGTGGTTGTGCCTGAGGAGGGAGGAGAGAGCTGTGTACCGGGTCTCCTGGCTCTGAATGAACCCATATCTCTGGCAAGTACATTTGTGTCTTTCCATCCAGCACCTCATCACGTGTGATTAAAACTGAACAAAACTTTTCTGGTGACGTTTTGGTTGGGCAATGCTTGCTCTGTAGAGTGAAAAATTTTTTGGTAAACTGTGCCAATTGTGTCAGATCCCTGAGAGGGGTCAGTATCTGGGAACGAGGACCCGGCAGCCCAGGGGTCTCCACTTCCCCAGCAGCTGCGGTGCCAAGGGCCCACCCAGGCAGCTGCACAAGCATGTTTTGGATTTTCCCAAACTGTAATTTTTAAAGTTCTTTTTATGTGTCCAATTCCTATATATTTTACTTTTTGAATATTATTATTTTTTTTTTAATTTTCTAAGGGTTATGCCTGCACTGGTTGAAGTTGTGGAGTTGCTGGGTTCAAAAGGAGAGTTTGCACACAGCTGCCATTGAGTTGTGCATGTGCAGTGGTGAAGAGTCTGTGGAAGCCTGTCACATCAGGAATTGCAGATCTACGGTGGTGTTACAACGCTGGAGTCTAAACCAAAAAATGCCTGATACTTCTGAGTTAAAGAATGTCTTAACTTTTCCACTCTATTATAAACCCCCCCACACACAAACCCACTCACCATTTCACCTTTCTCATAATTATTCTCTCTGAGAAAAACATTAATATCAGAATTTTTCCAAAAGGGTGGTGTTTCTTTTTTTTCCCTATTAAATTGACTTTTTCTACCTCAAAAATGTAGGCACGGCAGCCTGAAGATGTGAACACGCAGGTAGTAAATAATAAAAAAATTCCCTCTAAAATCCCCTCAGGAGAGTTTTAGCAGGGTGGGGATGTGTTTGAAGGGGAGATGCTGCTGGGACGGCCGCGCGTGTGCTGTCCCCTCGCTGTCGGGTTGCTCCTGTGCGAGCATGACAGGGACAAGCTCATGCCTTACCGTTACGAAGAAGTTTTGCTAAGTACACTGAGGACAGTTTCCGAGGCAACATCAAATGACTTAGAGGTTAGGAGTGAATTACCAGCAGACAAAAAGCCTTAATGAAGGCGATATTTCTGTTTCCTTTCATGAGTGGGCTGCCACATTGTGGGATGCAGGCTTCCTGGCATCTCACAACAGGCTTCTCACTGTTGACTGAAGGGAGAGTTGAGGGAAGCAGAGGATTATCTGAGGTAAATGCACTCGTGAGATGATTACTCAGATATTCATCCCCTCATAATTGGGTTTTCATTTGATACCGAGTGTCACCCGGCTCCCACTGAAGTTGGGAGAAAGACGCCCTTTGAATTCAGCTGCCGTTGGATCAGACTCTGGGTGTAGAGCACTGGCACCTATTTCAGCTGTCAAAAATTTCAGTCCCTGTCACACAAATGACAGGAGATAAAGCAGGATTTAAAGACTGAGAAGGAAATTTGAATATGTTTCAACATTTGCTGCATTTGGAAGCTGAAATGCTGCCAGCAATTTGATGTGTGTTTTCATATGCTGTACAAGCTTACATTTCTGTTTGTTTTTCACAATAGAACAATAATCAACAGACTATGGCCTTAGACTCCAGCTCTGACAATTCTTTCCACTTCCACTTTACGACCATGTGGAGCTCTGGCTTTGCACATTTGGTATTTCATTCTTATCGCAGAGTAATTATTCAGATATTGGTCCGCGAACTGGCAGCAATAATTCATTCTGGCATTCATGATGCTGACGTTTTGCTTCATTTCTTCTTTTCCCTTGTATTTAATATTAAAATGGTGGTAACCTATGGCCACTGACCTGTTGTTCTGGGAGCTACATGCAAACACACATGTATATGCACATGTTTCTGGTTATAAATACATACTGCAGGAAGCCAATGTATGCATCCACAGTTTCACAATGAAGCTATAAGGTGAAAAAGCCGGTGGACACAGTGAAAAGACAGATGAAGCACAGTGTGACGCAATTCTTTCCTCTTTTTCACTCCAGTGCATGGAAAAATGTTCTAGCTGTTCTGTTTATAGGCAGCCGTGAGGTCTTTCAAAGAGGTACAATACCTCTATCATCTGTTGGTTGGCAGAAAAATTAGGAAGCCAATTTACTTTCCAGAAGCTTGCAAACCCTGAACCCAGAGGCAGATGTTACGGAGATTCACACAGAATACTAGAGGCTTAGCTTAGGAGAAAGCAGAAATATCAATGTACCGATCACCAATGTAGCAATAAGTTAAGGCCAAAAGAGTAAATTAGACAATGAGATGAACTTCTGCTGTCCTTTGCAGTAAAAGAGAGGAGGGAAAATGAGTAAGTAAAACGACATTAGCTCCTACATTTCTTCTGTAATAGAATTACATTGATAAAACTGTTCTCCTTGTTTCGAAAATGTAGAGGTAGATCCCTGCATAATAAGCTTTCTCAATTTGCATGCAGATTAAATTGACCTATTTGCCCCCCAGGAAGCTGAGAGTGTAATCCTCTGTGCGCAAAATTTGGGAATTCCTGCGGCATCAAGTGTGAGGGAGTGACAGTTACGTACTGTGGGGCTTTGGAAGCTCTTCAAAATGCTATGTACCTTCAAACTACTGCTAGTCCCTTTCACTAAAAGATACAGAAATACATGTTTCTAATCAAGACACGTCTGTAAGAAAAGAAAGAAGGCAGGTAGGTAATCTGGTGATAAATGTATGGCATGTGTCCCTATTGCATCTGCCTCTGGAGTACCAAAATGGCCAGTGGCTAAAATTTTTGTGAAAAGGAGTAGTTGTCTCAGAGCCATTAACACTTTTGTGTTTATTTCCTTAATTGCAGTAACTTGCAACTGCCACGTCTTTATGGTTAAGTTTGTCACTCCCTCTTTAACACTGTGAATTGTCATCTACACAGAAACTGTGGAAACTTCATCTCCAAGCAATCTCTATTTGGGAGAAGGAAAATAGTTTAGTGGGGAATTAAATATTAATTAAGTGAAACCCCAAATTGAAAGACGGTTGTTTTAAAGAAGGTCTGAATATGGAGGTTGGCTGGAACTGGTAGCCTGGATACTATTTTAGGAAAATTCTATTGTATTTTTATTTCTGTCTGGAGCAAACTTGGAAAGGGTTAGAAATATCAGAGGAACTGGTTGCCTGCCAGCTGGGAATTTATTAAGAACAACACTTTATTGTGCTCGCACAGTTTTCCTTTGGTCTTCTAAATTATATTTAGAGACAGATTGATTTAAAATGCTTTCTTTAGAAACTAATGGTAGGAAGCTTATTTCATTTTGCCAAAAAGTTGTGTGTGTGGGAAGAAGGGGGGAATCTTGTAAAGTTGGGAGACCAATGTATTGTACACAAGGACCACCCTTCAATGAATGAAAAAGCAAAAGTTTAAAGCCTTTCAGGCCTTTCTTAGACAGGGTATGGAGCTGTCAGCATTGTCAGTACAATTTATTCACACTGTTCAAGTGCTTATGAAAGCTACTGAGCAGCCTGATCTATAAGTGATTGAACAGACAATACTCTAGAGCTTTGAGTACAAATAAAAAGCCACTATTTCAGGCTCCATGCATCACAACTACTGCTTTCTAGGAACACTGCCAGTCTAAATAAAACACAATCTTGCTGTAATTTTATACAACACTTGAAAAGAAGACTAAGGCTACACCATGCCCTTCATAAATGCTTCTCTACCACACTTTTCCATAACCAAGTGATAATTTGACTTGACGATAGGCATGCCAGATTTAATTACGCTTTCATATTCTGCTTTCCATTAACTATTATACTTTCCTTTGTTAGCTGATTATGCTACAAAATTTCACTTTCTAATGCCAGGTTTTCCTGATGCCTCATTTACTAAGTTGATTTGAAAAAATCATAACTCCTAGCCTAGGTGTTTGATCCCTTATGCATGCGGGGAGGATATGTGCTGTCCAAGACACATTTCATTCATCGAATTTGACTGTTACGTCACAGTATAAGGCTGAAAGGGTGAATGTTCTTCATGGCTGAAACAAATATTCTAGTACCCATCCTTATGTCTCTGTTCGGTGCTTCTAGCACTCTCACTTGAGGTGAAGTAGCCACTGAGGGCAGAGTTTTAGCCCTCATTCACCTATACTGGGACAACTCTCTCTAATACACAGAACTTACTCTTTCTGTAACATTTTTCTGGCGAGGAGAGCCCAACCAGAAAGTTTTTAGCAGAGCATTCAGAGGATAGTAACTTGGTCGATGACATGCAACAGTCTGAAAGCTAATGAGTCTGATATATCTCGGAAGCTGTCCGTTGGAATACAGCCACGTCATACACTATTTTTATTTCAGTTAGTAATACAAAGATGTCACTTGTATTCTTAGATACATTTCTAATACATATAATAGAATATTTCTGAGTAGAGGCTGTACGATGTGTTCGAGATTTTGTTCACTTACATTTTATGGCAGAGATTTAGAATTTTGTCAGTGTCACGTAAATCTGCATTTTCACTGTTAAAGAATAGTGCACCTGAATAACACACTCCTTTGAAAAATATTTTAATTCTAGTATGTTGGACATTCCAAATTGTCAGGGTCTAATCTGTTATGTATATTCTTATCCCAAATATATGTCTTCAGAATAAATATTTTAATCTGTAAGATCATTTATGATCATATGTTGATAAATACCGCATGTCTCCTAACTGTTGTTTTTAAAAACAGTTTTAAAACAGGGCATTTGCAATCTCCAGTATTAAAAAATGATGGTACTGGCTTAAAAGTTATGAGCTGAAAACATAAAAAAATTGCAGGCTCATTTTATTTAACTTTTGTGTTTTGAGCACTTAAGAATCATATTTTCAAGCATTTTTTCTGAAACCACAAGTGTGCATGATTCATTTTATTTTAACAGAACAAAGATGAGAAGAGATAACCATAATAACATGACTCCAGGAGGAGAAAAAAACAATTCTCATGGGGCTGAGATATAATCATGAAAATTTGCACTGTTGGATTCTCCAAAAAGGCTGCTTTTTATTATGATGCTGAAATAAAATTATTTAACTGTAGCAGGAATGTAGTTTTCTTTGTAAACCAGATTAAGCTAAAATTGGCTTCCATTAAAGTAAGCAATGAACATCAAGACTTACTGACATGAGAGTTAATATTTTGCTGAGGTAAAGCTGAAGTCTACATTTATTTTGAAGGGCACTAAATCTTCAGTTTTCCACAACATTAAGTCAGTAAATGTCATGTATTAATTTCCTTTATTTATCTTATTACCACAAATTCTAACTAAAAAGAAAATACATAGCATAATGGAATCAGGTATTAAAGTCCTTCACAAGCATTCGGCAACCGTGAAGTAAATAGATGGTCTTGGAAACAACTGAACAAAAATCTGATTCTGCTAGACAAATTTGCACATAATGGATCCCGATTTTCTCCACTGGTGCTTCCTGAGCTTGATAGCTGTTATCTATCAGTGAAAATGCGTTTCTTTATGTTAACTGTTGTGCAGTGCTGATGACAGGGCATTTCTCAGGTCGCCAGGAGTGGAGCGTGCGTATTGCGATGATCAGTAACACCTTGCATATGCCAGGACAGCAGCGCAGCCTGTGGAGGGCTGGTATGACGATTCCCAGCCACAATCACTGCAGGCCAGGCCTTAAAGCCAGGTTGTATTCTTCGTTCCTTGAATTTTCTGATTGCACAGTAGGGCAAGGTTGATTTTTGAACTTCATCCCGACCTGAATCAGAGAGACCCAATGTCTCATGATATACAGCTGCAGCCTTCAGCCCTTGGCCTTTACAGCACTTCACACTTCTCTAACCTAACACACCAAGGAGTGGGCTGCTGTGCTTCTTTTTGAGTACATGAACCCATTTGGGTCCCCTTTTCCTGCATTGCCCACGTTGTGGTTTGTTTGGTTTTTGTTTTTTGTTGTTTTTTTGTTTTTTTTTTTTTCCCCTGGATGTTTCCGCAGCTGAGTTCTCCAAATACATTTTGAAAACATGCTGAGACCTGGAGTCATTTCTTTCTACTTTCTTTTCCAGAAACAGGTCAAAATTTTACTCCAAATTTAATTACAGAATTACATATATTTAGTTAATAGAATGGTGTAAAACATCTCCTTTTTGTCATTTCTTTGTCCGAAATAGATTGACTTAAAATGACATTCAGCCATGCTTAATTCCACAGACTGCGACAGCAAAAATGCTTACTATCCTCTGTTCCCTGTGCTTTTGCATGTAAAAAAAGGGCAAGCAGAGACGGCGAGATCCATCAGTGCCTCCAATATGCACCCAAACTCCCATTTTAGTCAGGGGACATCCAGGCAATGTATCAAGTAGAATCCAGACTGCAATTCTTAGGTTAAAAGGGATGTTTAAAATTGCTCTGAAATATGCCCATTATTCTCACTGCTTATAAGGGGGAGTCTGGAATAGCTGGATCGTTTCAGAAGCCACCGCATCTGTAGTTAGATATACGAAGTCAGTTGAGATGAATCCCATTCTAGGTCTTTCCACTCTCAGCTTCTTTTGTTAGGGTTTGAGTCTGGAGGTCTCCTTCTGAGCAGCTGAACTAAGTTGCCCATTAGCTACCTGAGCTAATAGCAACCTGGCATGGCTGGGCTAGGACATCAGCTGCTCTTCTGTATTGTCCACTGTTCTCCTGTTAAAATAAGATCTCTCGTGCATTCGTTTATTGTTTAGGATTGACTTTAAAAGTCAGTAGAAAAGAAAATCTATTGAATGCCTTCGAATACAGCCTAGTAACGGCCAAACAAATGATTTTTTTCATAAAAAATAGCAAACATTGACATGCTAATATCAATATTTCTCTCCCTCCCCTTTTCAAAGAGAAACTAATTATTTCCTGTTGACTTTTTACGACTTTTTCATTCCTGCAGCATGAAAATAATGGAATAATAGGAGCTATTGTGATATAAAAATATTCAGACTGCATTTGTATGAAAATAAAAAAAAATATTTAAAACGCTGTGATAAAAAGGAAAAGAATGGGGAATATGACATGACATGACACAGTCTTAGCTTTTCAAGTGGCATTATGTTTTCATTGCAATGAAATTCTTAAAAATCCGAGGACCTTATAGTGATTTCGCCTAGTTTATTTGCACACTGTTATATATATCTATAATTTCACTCACTTCACTTGCTGTAATTCGCACTCTTTATACACTAGCTCACAGCTAGGACCAAAATCTGCTTCTTTTCTCCCTTTCTTTTTTTTCTCCCCCCTAATGGTGTCAAAAAGTATAGGCCATCCATAATATAACTCAGTTAGTTACAGAAAATTTGGGGAGTATAGATAATGAATCTGATAGCAAGTCTTAGACCTTGAACTCTGAAAACAACTGGGTAGCAGTATTCAAAGACATGAAAACAAATCTGATTGATTGATAGACTTCACTGAGGAGGAGATCCTGAGGTGATGGAAATTTTGCTGTAGGTATCAATAGCGATCCCACCTTTGCTGTGGGAATATGGAGACTTATACAAATGCTAATGGAGGATTACCATAACCTAAGTTTCACCACTGTTGCAAGAACTGTACATGCTGTAAAGGGTTATACCTGTGGGAGTATGGGAGAATATCATGCATTTCCCATCCTGGAAAATTTGTTTTGGTGAGGTCTAGAAAAAGGGGAAGGAGGTTGGAAGTGAGAAGAAATCTGAGGATAATAAAGAGGTTTAGAGTAATAAAGGATTGCTGAGAAGGGCAGCACTGAAGAGCCGGGAAACAAGAACTGTGGTGAAAGGAGGAGGGATGGCATGGGACATTTCTTGGCATGGGAAAAGAAACGTGATTTGGAAACCTTTTCTTGCTAAGAGGACCAGAAGTAGCTTTGACAGAGGGAGATTTTTAAATCCTCTTCATCAAGAGGAAAATCTTAAAAATTTTGATGAAGAAACTATGGACTGTTTTTATTGGTTTGCTTGGAAGTATGTGAATGATTCAAGCAATCTTGGCAGAAAACTGTGAAAGTGCTGAGGCATAACCATAGGAATTTGTGTTTCAGACGTTACCCAGGAACTGGCTTAGGGTAAACTATACTATAGGCGGTATACTCGGGTGGAAGGTTTATTATCAAGAGGTAATTAGAAACATGCCATCCTTCTAAATTCAGAGGAGATATACAAGGAATCTGATTGAGAATGTATTTGGAAGTGACTGTCTCTCATCACTCGTCTTATGAGGCTGTGGCTTTTAGTACCATCAGACTAGGACTTCAAATAATTAAATATTCCAAGAGAAGAGAAAAAAAGTGTTGCAGAGAATTGCACAAGCTAATTTGAAATAAAAAGAAATGTACTAAAATGGGCATGGGTTAATATGATCAGCCTATTAAGTGATGTGAGGGCTATGGAGTAGCTAAACAGAGAATGGTCATTCACTGTTGCTTGTAACATGAAAATATGTAGACTATTCAACGCAATTATAAGCCAGCAAGTCTAAACTAAACAAACAATTAAACTGTGGAATTTTTTGCCACAACATGTTGTGATAGTCAGCACATAAATGGATTGAAAAGGGGATTAGGCAAATTTATGGAATAAATCTTGGCCACAGAGGCCTAGATGAAACATCCGTGTCAGGAACTCATAAGCCTCTGATTTCCAGAAACTGGGAAAGTAAATAAGCAGAAGGAGCATTCACTACCTATCAAGTTTCTCGTTATCTTTTCCTGTGCATCTGCCGCTGACTACGGTTAGAAACAGGATACCGGAGTAAAAAGACAATTTGATTTTAAAGACCATAAAACTCATTACACATCAGAACCAAAAATGGTAAAACATTTTCCTCAAAAGACTAAGTTTTTAAATATAGAAAAGAAAACTCTTAGAGATGAAACAAATATTCTTTTACTCAACAACTGTTTTTTATGAAGAAAATGTTCCGGTAAATGTTACCAACCTGCCAGTATATGATTTTTTTCTTCTCAGCTGTGGTTAGAAACAGTAAAGCTGAAATAAGTCGTCAGTTAAAACATTTTCTACGGATTTATTCTCTGTTGAGAAAAGAGAAATAGATTGCTTGTGTCTGCTACAAAAATACTGGTCAAGTAAGATGGGTAGCAAAAAGTGACCATCTGTCACATGTTATTTTAGTGTTAACCTCGGCCTCATAAAACGGGGCCTTCCCAACTCTCCTGTGGCAGTGTAAAGCTATTTCAATTCTCTTCACACCCTCTGGGCACCAGCGTGATTTGGAAACCTAATAAAGTAAGTCATCAAAGAACAACCCATGTGTCCAGAATTTGTATTACTACTCTACGGGGAACCCAAACGGTGCTATCCTTTAAGCCATATGTCTTCTAAAGCTCCATTTAAAGACATAGAAATCAATGAGATTTGGTGAAAAGTACCGACTAAGACTAAGTAAGAAATGGAACATAGGTTGCTGACTGTGCACTAAAGTGCTTCTCTGACAGGAGCAGAAACGTACCCGGAAGCTTTTCCTCCCCTGCCATATGACAGTTAAAAGAGGCTTTGCCCATTATCTGCATAGAATACCTCTGGAAAGCCTGTTAATAAGAAATTTGACTTGTCAAGAAGACACCTGAGATAATCCTCTGCTGTGGCCAGTAGTCATTTAACGTCAGCACATAGGCTTACACTTCCGTGATAGCCAGGGGTACCTAGCCATTTTAGCCAACTACAACCATTATTTTCATCCTGAATTAGCAGTTTAATAAATATTAGGTGACCTACATCCTGAAGATGTTAATTTTCCTTCACCAACTGTAAAAAGAATGTATGATGACTAGCTCTGATGTAGCTGTGTATGCTCTGTATGTGTAAGAATAGCTTATGTGTGCTGTTCCCCAACTTCCCATGGAGCAGGTGAAAGCCTTCTTGTGTTATTGCATAAGGATTCAACATTAATTTACAAGAGTCCCTTTTTGTACATGAACTCAGTCAATAATGGGTATAAAGATATGTCTGGAAACAAAAATGAGATGATTTTTGATTGACCAGCACTTTCCCTTTCTCTGACCATTTCTCACAGCTGCTTTCTTTTATTTGTTGGCATTTTATCCAGTGAAGTGTTAAAAATCTTAATATTTGGAAGACTCTTTCTCTTCCTGTGGGCTTCCTCTGCCACAATTGCTATAAATAGGAAGACTGTTCATTTCCGTTGAGGTAATACCAAAAAGGCTCCGCAACTTTTCATTATGTGACAAGAGTCACTATGTGACAAGGGGTCCGGATTCATGGGAAATTCACCCGTGACATATCAGTACTCAGACACAGTCCAAGTCTTGAATGAGCCTTCAAACTAATTGACTGAGAATTGAGGACAAGCATAGATCAAATTAATAGGTAAATAAGCTACAATATGATCTTTAATTCAGTACAATTCGGAAATAGTCCTCAGAATATTGTTACATTTTCATTACAAATTCAGCTGTAAATCTTTAATGAAAACACACGCATCCTTCAGATTGACGTTATTATACTTTAGCGCTTTGAATACATTCATTTATAGAAAAGATGTTATTCCCAAGGAGAGTGTTTGAGCTCTTTCGTTCTCTTTGTATGGTACACAAACATTTCTGAAGCAATATATTCTCAATTTTCTTCATAAATATTAAAGGCGAATATGGAGCATAGCTAGAGCTGAGTGAAAAAGCAGACTCAGCATTTGTTAGCTTTTGTTTGAACTCTCATGGACTGGCAGGTTTAACAGTGGTTAGAGTAGGGGACTAAATTCCCAGACTTATAGGCTCTTTTCAGTTAATATCTCCTATGTATAAATGAAATTATGTAACCTCTCAGGATAGGGAGAACGCAGACAGGAGCAAGCTCTCCCAGTTTGCCTCAACTTTCAACTACAATAAAACCATCTGAGGGAATCTTAAAATAGTTCTCAGTTTAAGTAAATATACTCTGACTCTTGCTGGGCTTCATCATTTTGGACCCTGCTTTGATCTTCTTAGGTTCATTGAACCTAGAGATTTTTAATATGTCGTCCTAGGACAAGGATAAGACCTTCTCCCTGGAGACCTTCAGAGATGCCAGGGTTTCTATATTCTCTACAGAGGGCACTGAAACAAACGTTTCAGAAGATCCGGTTCATTAGATACTTAAAACTTAAAGACAAATTAAGTGTCTATGTTAAATGAGTTAGATCCTCTTCTAGAAGTCCCTGTCATGTATAGACTTTGACAATACTGCTAAAAGAATCTTATTGTTATTGAAATGCTGAGTCACTTCTGAAAATGGAACTTATTTTCATAACCATGGATGATTTTTAAGTGTTACCCTAATATGCAAAATAATTAAGCTGAAATACAAAAACATCCAAAAGAATTTCCGTGAATAAAAATAGTCGTTTGCAAAATTACCTGAAACTACACTTTATTAGGAATTACAGAACCTTTTTTTTGTGAAAAATGTTTCCATCAGTTTTCCAAAAGGTATAAAGTTATTCATTCTGATCTACTGCTATCATATTACTAATATTCAAAATAGGAAGAGTAACACTGAGAAGATAACACAATGGAACATTTATTCCAAGATGGGAAAAGGCTGTGGCATTCATTTTGTTACTTTTGCATTGGAACCAAGACAACTTTTTGTGATTAAAACAAAGAAAACTAGCAAAACCTGTATGTCTGTGGTGTTTCTGGTTTTTGGTTTCATGCCAGAAAATTCCCAGTGATACAGGGCGAACAATGAAGCTCTGATTGAACCTTCTGTCTTAAGCACTATGTTTCCTGAGACCATAAACTCCAAACATTTCATAATCAAAGCAGTGTACATACAATTTATCCTGGGTATTTTATCCCTCTGTATGTGGAGACAGATTACCAGGCGCTGACTGAAAGCCTGCTGAAGTCAATACAGGTCTTTTAAATGACATCAATAGGCTTGGAATAGGTTCTTACTTCAAACCATTTGTGGCTCAGAGGAAAGTGTTTACACTTTATCATCACAAACATGTCACAAGTTTGAAAATTACGTTTGTCCAGAAGTAGATCTTCTGTGTCACAAGATAGAAATTGTTTTTATATTTTGGAGGAAACGCATAGACTGGAAGAAAAAGAAAAATGTTTTTCCAGGAGATGGGCTTTTTGCTTAAGGAAGGTTTTTTGAACTATCAAAATCAGTCTGGTGGAGGTGGACTGGCCCGTGGGGAGCTGCAAATACAGTATGCTGTGTTTAAATTACATTTATGCAATTTATAGCATTGTTTATTCCCTCAGCATCAGCTTTGAGTGTCTGTGACTTTTGCCAGTCAGAAATGATCGAAAGTTTGCTGGTAATAGCAATCCATTTTGGCATGGGTAGTAATAGCAGCCTATGCTACAGGGATAATACAGCTGAAACTAGATCAATTTAAATATAAACATTTCCTCTATAAATGAATCCTGCAAAATAAGTCAGAGTGTAAGAGTGCAAGAGAAGATTTTATGACCCTTAGAAGTCATGCTGCCACTGGCTTTCGAAGGCTGATCATAGAATCATAGAATGCTTTTGGTTGGAAGGGACCTTAAAGATCATCTAGTTCCCACCCCCCTGCCATGGGCAGGGACACCTCCCACTAGACCAGGCTGCTCAAAGCCCCATCCAGCCTGGCCTTGAACACTTCCAGGGACGCGACATCCACAGCTTCTCTGGGCAACCTGTGCCAGTGTCTCACCACCCTCACAGTAAAGAATTTCTTCCTAATATCTGATCTAAATCTCTCCTCTTTCAGTTTAAAACCATTACCCCTCATCCTATCACTCCACTCCCTGATAAAGAGTCCCTCCCCATCTTCCCTGTAGGCCCCCTTTAAGTACTGGAAGGGGCTATAAGACCTCCCCAGAGCCTTCTTTCAACTTGATCTCTTCTGTGGGAGAGAATGCCTTTTTATAATTGTTCAAGCAAGACAGTCAACCAACTGTGAACCGTTGGACGCTCCAAAGACTCATATGTTATACAAAAGATGTGCAAATTATAACATAGTCTTAAAATGGTCTCTAGGGTTTAATCATAACAGCGGTACAGGAAGCAACAGCCTTTGCTCTTTGTTTTCAAATCTCCCTAAATCTGTTTCTGTAGTCTGCCGTATATGAGCTACACAAAGTAATTTGTATAGTGACAGTGACAACCAAAGCGAGGAGGGCACTCTATTTATTACAGGGGGAATTCCTTCTGCCACCGTTAGAAGCTACAAGCAGTGCTGCATAGATCCTTTAACGTGACTAAGTTCCTTTTCATTTCAGCTTGATAGTTACTGTTTCTTAGATAAAAAATTTACAGAAATGAAGAGGTGTAGAGAGGTAGCTTGTGCCTGAGATGAGTGGCATGTTTTAGCTTTTGTTCAGAGGAAGCTGAGAAATCTGCCTAAATTCAAAGTACACAGTTAAAAATGGTAAATGTTTGCAGATTTTTTTTTCTTTTGGTAGCCTTTCTCCGTTTAATTATGCTCTGCTGCTTTAAAAAGCTATTTTAAAATTTCATTATAATCTAAAGCAGACAATTAGTTATATCTCTGTAATTGTATGGAATTGTGAGTGGGAGAACAAAAACTTAATGTTGTTTTGGGAGAAGCAAGCCAATTGTAAATTTAGCCCTGCAGCTGATTCCTCAAGGGCATTGGCACGTGCCACTGTGTATAGCAAAAGGAACGTGACCCACCTAATGCATGCATGATCTCCATAATGGAAAAGAAAAAAGACTAAGGTCTAGTGAGGTCTAACAGAGGGCAGGGACCAGAATTTTGAGCAGATGGTATTCAGGGGCCCACCGGCCGCTTGAAAGCCGGGGAGTGGAGAGAATAGGCAGATAGTAATTAGCAGAAGGTGATAAAAAAAAAGGGCATCCAGGATCCCCCAAACATCTGTTTAAAAGAATAAAGAGCCCGGTCTGACCCTGAGCCTTAATGATCTTAAAGGATACAGTTTAATTGCTTGGAAAAAAAATACACACACACCACGCTGAGCTGCAGTGAATCCTGTTTTGGGAGCATTGCAGGAGTTTGTGTAATTATTAATTTGGTGTATTTGTTTTAGAAAGATTATATACCGCATTAAGCCAATAAATGAAGCAGTTATAATCGAAATGCCAACTGTCTTTTCTTGGAATCAGCAAGCTCTTAACAAAAATTTGAATTTCAGATAACTTACAAATTGATATTACTTGCTCTGCATTTTAAAATGGCTATTTTCCCTGCTTGTCATGTATTTATATGGCTACATCTGTCTTTTTTCCTATTTATTTCTACAGAAAGAACCTAGGTCCTTAGTTTGTTTATCTGATTTGAAGTGTTTTGAGCTCCACAAATAGCTGCTAATTACAGCACCAGAGACCTGACTGCAGTTGTCATCATTTACTAGTGACCCAGTTACTTAAGAATTACTGCTGAACTTCACCAAGGGAAGTGCTGATTCACAATGAGTTTTTCTCCTATTTCTCCCTTCATTCCATTCTAGCAATAATTCCATACCAAAGTCCAGGAAGAAGGTGTCAGAAAGTGTTTACATGCTAGTTAAGTCTTTATTTTAGACACTCTTTTCAGAAAGTCATTTATAATGAGTTAAAATGATGTTTTTTGCTTTCCTTGCTGTTTCTTAGAATGAATAGCTTAATTCAATGTTATTAAAAAAACAAAACAAAACAAAACCAAAACAAAAAAAAACCCAGCACAAATTTCTCCTTTGCAAACCAGTGGTAAGCAGTAGTACATTGCAGAAGAAAGACAGAGCTAATGATTTTCTGGAAATGTATGCTTACATATCTGTATAAGTACATGTGTGAGAACTGATTGTATGGAATATTTTAATTTGCATTCTGGAGGAGAGGATAAAAAGCACTTTGAGAAAAATCACAGGTGATGCTGAATTGGAAGGTGCTGTAAACATTAGAAAAGACGGAAATAAGACTAAAGGGACCTGAAAGCGATGAGAAATATGAGAAGAAAATAACAGTGTGTGCCCTAAGGAGTTTGAAGTATAGTATGATTAGTAGATGTAGTGCAGGTGAGGTAATTAAATGTGCATGGTTAAGGCAGCTACCACATAACTCACTGCAGAGAGGTGCTATCTCCCCACTCAGTATGAGTGAAGTTGCCTTGGTACTGCATAATGGTAAAAATAAATGCATTTTAAAATAAACATTTCATAAATCAAGAAAATCTTCAATGGCATACATGGAAATTAAGGATTAACTAAACAGCAGTTTAAGGATTCTTCATTAATGCAGTGTGTTGAAAATTCGCCTGTTTCAGAGCTGAATGTATATTAAAGATTCCATACAAAAGTTGCTTCAAGACCATGGCATATCAGATTTATTTATTTGATCTAAGCATAGATTTAGATTAAACTTTCATTATAAGCACACCGTGGACCCAACAACATTATAATCAGTTTGCTGTTGATGACTCAAGCACTTTTTATTTGTTAATTGCTAAATTCAGACAAAGAAATGTTAGGTTTTACAAAGTTCTTTATTGGGAGCCTAAATATATTAAGGAAATGCCTGTGAATGTGAGAGACTTGCTTGAAAAATCTTGACCTATGCATTGTTTCTTTTGGACTATATCTCTGAAGTGAATGGAATAATGGAAATAGATTCATGACTACAAACTGATCTCAGAAAAAGTTAGAGAACACCCCAAGCTCTACAGGGGTCTTCTAAATATGGAGTAGCATCAGATATGAATGGAAATGGGATTGTGGTAATAATATTTTGCTCTATGATTCGTTACTTTTGTAATAAGTCTTCACCACAAAGGAAAATAAATGGGAAATTTAGCAATATGAAATGTTAATGAACTGAGACCTCAATTTTGCATTGTCATCTATATGGATACATTCCACAGAGCATCCTTTCCTTCCTCCATCTCCTTCCAACTCAGGAAGGAATCCTGCTCGGGAAACTGCAACTCTAGACAAGAGATGCTACGAAATGGTGTGAGCCACACATTGGTAATTAGGTGCAAGTCGGTCTGACAGACGTTGTAAAAGAGCCCACATCAATATAACTCACACTTTCTTGTGCCCTTTGGCTGAATTAACCATGGGCTGAAGCGATAAACGTAACAGCACGGTTTTGCACAGCAGTCAGCATAGGAGTGCATCTGCACAAAATGCAGAATTGTTTTAAAATTACACAGTTTGTGTTTCTGTTGATTTGTGGTTTATTCTTTTGGGAAATACTAGTCATCCCAAAGGACTAGAAAAAAACCTTTTTTCTTAAGAAATTATAACTGCAGTTCTCATGTAATTACTTGGCTGAGAATCCAGGGCATAAAGAGAAATACTAAGGATGGTGAAACTTATTAAACTAGGGAATCTGACCACAATGTATACATTGCACAAGGGCTAGAGGAGAACACACACCAGCTCCTCTGTGTAAATCCTCTCTGAATTTTCTTCATATTTTGTGAAGTCTTATTTCCTCTGTATTTTAATCTTTCCTACTGTTTCAAAGAATTATTACAACTTTGGCCTGCAGTCCTTAAATATTATGGCTTTACAACATAAACAGAAAAAGAACACAAAAATAAAAAATAATTTGTAACTCTGATGATATTGCATTCGTTTCTATTGCAGTTCAGTGGTCTAAATATTTTTCACCACTTGAAAGGATTTGTGTAAAGCTTGTAATTTCTCCTGGAAAGTGGCTTTTTGTGATGTCCTTGTGCTTTTGTGTGTGCGCGCCACAAAGGCCTATTTCCGACATCCCCAGGATACAGTCAATGGAACTGCAGGTATAATCTTTATCAACTTTGCAGTGCTTAAATAATGATCAACGGTTGTGGTGAAAAGCACTTGGAATATATTTTGGTAGTTATAAGAATACTTCAAATGATGAATTGCAAGGTTTTGATTAAAAAACAAAATGTAAGAGCCCCTGATTTTCATTTTCCATATGCCCCCCTATATCACGTTGGCAGCGAACAGTTACTTTCGAACCTTTTCCTACTTTCAAGGCACTGGTAAAGGGCATGGATGTAAAACTGCTGGAAAAACCCTGGAACTCTTATTTGTGTAGAAATACATGTGAAAATGTGGACATTGCACGGCCTCAAAGGCGTAAGTCCCTTTGTGGGTGTTACTCTAGCTGTCATTAGGCTTCTGTGTGCGACCATCAGCCCAGCTTTGGTCAGAAGACCCTACCTCAGGTGGGGACAGAGGGCATGGGGAGGGATGGGGAGAAGCGGGATTGCAGCCTCTCCACCTGGAACCTGTCTGCGGAGATACGTTAGCAGCAGGAGGGATGTCCCTGCTGGTGGGTGTCTGAGGACCGCAGGGGTGCAAGGAACTGGGCTGAGACAGGGGCTGAGGTTTGCTCCTGCACTCCACAGGAAGGGGCACAGCAGAGAGACGTACCCAGCGAGCAGCAGGATGTTTTCAGGGAGAGCCCAGGCTCTGCAAACCAGCGCGGGGATGAGTGGGAAAGGTGAGTTGTAGGTGCTGAGCTGAAAGACGCGTTGTAGGTGCTGGGAAAAAACACTACAGGTTGCTGGGTGGGCTGGCTCTGCCCAGGTGCCCCCAGGCTCTGCCCTGACCCCACGCTGCTGCCTGCCTGCCTGCCTGCCTGCAGCTCGCCTCCAGCTCCTGCCCATGGGCAGCAGGCGAGATCCCTCGCCAAGGTAAGTAAATTTTCAATTTACATAATCCTCTTGGCTGCCTTGGCGAATTAGACACACCTAATACAAGTAGGCAAAGGCTGTCTCAGACTTGGTGGATCAATTTACAATCTTTAGCTAATGACCAGCTAATGAGTCCCCTGACTTCACCCTTTCGCCTGCTCTGCTGCTTGTGACGGGGAGCCCAGCACACCCCTGGCAGGGTGGGCAGCGGGGGACTGACTCATCAAAGGCACCTAAGTCAAACACAGGGTGACGGTGCTCAGGCACCCCTGGTTAGGTGAAATACCATCAGTTTAAAAAGTAGGTCACACATAATTTTCCTTCCCTAAATTCACTCAAAATCAATGGGTCACAATTGAATGTGGCAGGTAAGAGGTAGAAAGAGTATAACTCACGATGAAAGGAGCATCATCTGAGAGCCAGGCTACTGCGCCTCACGTATAGAAGGGGCTTTTAAAGGCTGTTTATGCTGCATTGTCTCACTGTGGATGGGACCCAGCGTAAGCTACGGGAACACACAAGGAATATGGTAACAGTAAATATTATTAAAGCACAGATGCTGTTTGCACTGTAGCTCTACAGTTCGAACTGGCATAATACAGTTCTGCTGTTGTTTTATACATATATTATAAATATATATATATTTATACACAACAACAGCAGAACCTTATATTTGGCTAGATAGCAGAAATATATCTATATATCTTCATGTCACAAATGTGAAGAGTTCTCAGAAAGTGCTGCATGTATCAGGCCAGGAGAGCCAATCCCCAGTCTGGGCATCAGTTATCTTTTCCCAGTGAGGGACTAGGATGCTCCAGCATTCCAAAATCCCGTTTAGGAGGTGAGTCACTACCTTTGCATTTCAAATTAATTTAAATGCACTTCCTGCTTACTTGTTATACTTAGTGCTTGGGCTTCTGTGTTTTCCCCACACCTGCTGATGACAGCACTAATCCATCTAAGGGGAAAAAAAAGCAGAGAAAAATGTCTGTACTCAGACTTGTTTGGGATGTCATTAGTCATCAGAGGAAAGTGCAAAATCTCCCAGAGTGAAGTTACAATTTTGATTAGTCCTTAAATAATCAGAGAAAATCCTAACAAAATTTAAGTGCTATAAACAGTATTAGGATGCAGACACTGGAGATTAACTTGAGGGGATTCAGTAAACTAGGATCTTAAAGAGTCCATTTATATTTCTTACATGTTTATTTTACTCCACCTTGCATTTTTTTAATGTGTTGAAAGCCATGTAATGCTGATTCGCAGCTTGTTCCAAGTAACCTACTGTAGTACATGCCACTACTTTGTGTAGCTGTGTTCAGGAAACCTACCTATGTATATGATCTTGGGGATGTACTTCGCCGAGTCCTGTCATGTTGGGTTTATGTGGAAAAAAAAAAGAAAGAAAGTAAATCCACCCCACCTGCCCCTGGCACTCTGTAGGGAATGACTAAAGTCATGCTCACACAGTTGTTGAGTCTAGACTGAGCATTAGCGACCACAAGCTTAGGTCAGGTGTGAGCACATGTTTTTACAGCTATGTATTTCTGTTGAATTAGCCAGGGTGCATGATGTGATATTTACGCTGGCTGATAATCTGGCTGCCCAATACGCCAGATAGAGTTACCTCCTAACTTCTGCTCACTCGGTTGACTCGTTGCTCGTGTAATTGCAAGGCTGTACGCATGCATTCGGGCTAAAGAATGTAGCAGACATCTCAAGCTCTTGGGCAGTCAGTGGTGAGGAGGCCCCTTGCGAACAATGTGCTTGAGCCCCACAGGCCCATGCCTTCACACAGCTCTGGGGCAGACCCTCCATGTCCACAGGCAGCCCCATCTTTGAAAGTGCTGTCTGGAAGATCAGCATGAGGAGGAAGCGTTTGCATCTGCAGCACGTTGCTGTCCAGAGCACACCCGCGTCTGCAGCTTGCCACATCCTCGCTCCCAGCTCCAGGCCTCAGTACGCTGCCACAGGAGTCCGTGAAGTCTGTGAGGATCACTCTTTCGTAACAGAACCAGGTGATGAAATTGCATGTGAACAGGCTTTGCTGGGAGGAGCGTTGCCTCTGTTTCAAGGAAGGCAGGCAGTGACAAAGGATACAGCTGAGAAGAAAGAGCAAGAGAAGCGCCAGATGTACTGCTAAGCTTTTGTTCCTCTGCCCGTGAAACAACACAATCAAGGCTGAAAAGTGTGTGGCTCTGGCTTCGTGTAACACCTGCAGCCATGGGAAAAACAATGCCTGTGCAGACCGTGATTCTGGAAATATAGGAAGACCACCAATGAAGGGAGAATGCCGAGGTGAAAAGGCAATGTTCATGGAGGTCTTTGCTGAGTGCACCTGGCAAACCAGTAATGGTTTCAAACTGAAAGAGGGTAGATTTAGATTAGATATTAGGAAGAAATTGTTTACTGTGAGGGTGGTGAGACACTGGAACAGGTTGCCCAGGGAAGTTGCGGATGCCCCATCCCTGGAAGTGTTCAAGGCCAGGCTGGATGAGGCTTTGAGCAACCTGCTCTAGTGGGA
Source organism: Chroicocephalus ridibundus (assembly GCF_963924245.1). Lineage (NCBI taxonomy): Eukaryota > Metazoa > Chordata > Aves > Charadriiformes > Laridae > Chroicocephalus > Chroicocephalus ridibundus. Next base: position 198,806,902 of record NC_086284.1, read on the forward strand.
GGTGTCCTTGCCCATGGCAGGGGGGTGGGAACTGGATGATCTTGAAGGTCCCTTCCAACCTGAACCATTCTATGATTCTATGATTCTATGATCCTAAGATGCTCAATTTAGCATGGAGAAGACGACAGCTTTTTTCATTTAGAAGATGGCAGCTCCTGACTTGTACTACTCCAGTTTTACCAGCAGAGAGATTTGGGGTAGGAATGATGGCTTCTACGCTATGAATTAGGAGGCAATATTTACCTCTTGTAATGTTCTTGGTTGATGCCTCCCGTGTCTCACATGCATCAGAGAGTCACATACACCAATCATCCAGGGATTTCCGTAGTTGCTAGGGTCATCACCATATTCTCTGCCTTTTTACAATTCTTATTTTGCAAGGGGTGGTTCTCTGTTGCACTGATGGCCATTGGGATAAAAAAACCCTACTTTACTGTTAATTGCTGACTGCTTGATGGCCCTACCTCTACTGATCTTGCCTTTTAGGTTACTACATTGCTGCTGATGGAACCTCCTGAAGATGGGTGGTCTACCCCTAGCCCTTGATGACACTCTTTACTTCTTGATGCACTTGCAAATGCAATTATTTGCCAGGAATCTGGACTGTTGCCAGAATCTCTTCAAGTGTTATTTTTATGCTATCTGTACAATGGTGTTGAAATACATTTTTAGCCTGCTGAAGGGAATCAGAGAGGACATATAGTAAAATTAAGCCTGATCATGGCTCCTACACCAGGATCTTTCTTGCCATAGCCTAAGCAATATTTGTGTGATCAAAGAGCTGAATGGAAGACGGAAGCAGGAAGCCAACATGGCTACCGTTGCCTGCTAAGGATTATTCATCTGCGTCTGAAAACAGGCAATACCAAATTATAAGGAATATTCTGGCAGATCATTTCAGTGCTAAGTGCTTGACTGATGCTTGCAATTTTACTGATAAATTTATCCCTGAGCTCCCACAGCCTTTCTCAGGGCTCATCCCTGACCATCCAGGTCCACATTTGTTCATTCCCCCAACCCTGCCTGCCTTGACCACTCTCACCAGCAACTCTAATTCATTAGGCCCCTGGGTTCCCCCCTCTAGGAATGGAAATAGAAAATTTTTGACAAATGAAGGAATAGTGTATTTAATTCAGATAAAACAGTATTTTTATATATGGAGAAGATATTATCATCCAGTCTAAGAAAGTAAATCTGTAGGTTTTTAGCAATGAAGAATAAGGGAAGAAATACGGGGAAATAATCCGTAACAAGTGTCATAAAGACAACATACTTTTCAGTGTTCCTACTAGCATTAAGGAGAAGTAAATTTTTATTCACCTCTGAAGTGGTCTAATGACTGTTTAAAAGAACAGCAGAAAGCTGGGATGCTCTACAGAGACTATGAATTATTATAAATGTGAAAAATATCCCATAGTGAGAACTACTTTAAAGTACTTCAGTGCATTTCACAGAGATGCTTCAGAGAAATTGAAAAATACGGTCCTCACTGCAGAATTTTAGAGGTTTTCTAAATCGTGTGCTGAACAGTAGCCACTTTATATCTACTGGCTTAGGAACAGACTGGATCTTTGCAAGACTGGGGCTGAAGGCCATAGTTCTGCAAATGTTTATGCATGAGTAGAGACTAAGGACTGAGTCCTAAGAATCACAGTATGCTGTGGGTGAGGAAAAAATGTTGAGGAAAAGCAGAAGAGAGTGATATTTTTCAACCATAAATAATGTGGTGTCCTTCAAGACAACCCTTTCATAGAAGTTATGTGTTGAAAAGAAACTTCTATTTTCATAAGTGAATGGCATCTAAGAAATATTAAAATATGGAAGAGAAAAATATGCAGCCATTCAACAATTCTACAATGTTATTGAAAGATTATTTTAATTAAAAAACTTGAGCATCCCCCCACCCACTTGCCCTGCTCCCGTCCTGAAAAGCACTCTCCTTGCTTTCGTGAGCACAAGCAAATCAACACTCTGTTAGCACAAGGTAGCTCTTGTTTGAATTGCGTACCCTGGAGATGCATAATGAGCGCAAAGGAACCGTTCCTAGGGGGGTTCAGATTCTGAGAAAGGAGAGAAATTAAAGTGCCCTGCATATGCGGTCTGGATCCTGTGAAGGGAGCGGGATAAAATAAAAATAAATCAATTTTGTGAATTTGAACTTGATACATAAAAGTTAGGCCATAAAACTATAATTTCCTTCACCCGATATTTTTTATAGCTGAAATTTCCATCTGTGGGGGAGAATTTTATGGAGAGAAGGCTAACGACATTCAGAAAAGATTCTATTACCTCCAAAGAGGTGCATTCAGAGCAGCATGTATAGGTCCAAAGCAGTATCTGTGACTCCTCAGAATTAGAGATAGAAGTATTTATAATTTTTAAGTCCAGTAAATGAACCAACAGCAAGAATAAATTTCAGACCAAGATGTGTTGAAAGAGAAATTGCGAAATTTTTTTGGCAAAAACCTACAATATTAAATTTAGTTGATCTGAAACCTTTAATTTTAGCTGAAGGACATTTTTTTGTCAGTAGGAATTATTTAACCCTTTTTAACCTTTACTTGTTTAAGATTTATGACACTTCCAGACGGAAAAAAATCTGAAATAAGAATTCAGAACTTCATTTAGAAAATGTTAGAATATAGAAACAAAGTATATTGATAATAAAATATAATTTTCTTTTTTTTTAATCCCTTTCTTTTTTTTAATATTTTTTATTCGCTGATAAATAAATATTTTGAAAGTGATCTATAGGAAGAGAAACAATGCATTTCTGATCACTGGGTATAATATTCTAAAATCTTTTAACTTTATTTGAAGCAGTGAACAAATCCATGTAGTTATTACTGGAATTTCCCAGGGCTTCAACCTTGAGTGAAATCCTGGCCATTTTGGTGACCATAGCAAAACACTGATTAACTTCAGATTTTAACCCTACCACTGCACCTGCACATCTGAGCCCAAAATAGTAATTTATACACGATAATCAAGATGGTGAGAGGGGAAAAACAATTCCATTAAAAGAACGGATTGTTAGACCTGGTCAAGGGGAGGGGGAATTATTTTTTAATAAACCAATTTGCTATATAATGACAGAAAATCTGCCATTTGTTACCTGACTGGTGATTTCTATGGTAGGTTTATTGATTCCAAGAGTCACACGTTAAAATCTTTGCACAGCAGGGAGCCAGCAGGCACACAGGATGCAGAGAACTCACTAAAAAAATGCCAGGGTGGGGAAAATCGGCAGCTGCGGGGTTCCACATCCGATGTGTAACAGGATGGGCAGGCGATTATGTCCCATCGTGGGATAGTGCACCAGGCTGCTGGCTTTCCACATCCTGTGGTTCAGTTCAGCCCTGGTAGCCCTGCTAAGGGTTGCCTGCAAACTGCAAGCAAAGCAGGAGCTACTAATCAGCCAACCCTAATTAACTTTAGGGGAAAGCGTGCTTGTGCCATTGCTTTGCTCTGCTAGTCTTTTTGCCTGAAGATGTTACTTTTGGAATTACTGGTACTTTTTGATGGGTGGTCTAATTGATAATGCAATTCTAGTGGTTTTGCTAGAAGATTTAGTAGATTTGGAAGATCTAGTAGATTTGCAGAAGGCAGAAGAAACAGACAGACAGTAAATGCAAGTCTGCCTTTCTACCCTTCAAAGCTCTCTGTTTTGAGTCACTGCTCTTTTCCTTGCTTTATACTTCAAACTATACTTTACTTCAAGCAGACAGATCACCTTCCCCACCAGCCCACACCCTAACTCTTTTGGTTGCCATCAACCTGTACCATTTAAGACATGAAGTCCAAGAGGCCTGGACATTAGTTTGAAAGCAGCCAGCATGTGATACTTACTTTCTGAGGAGCCTGTCTATTGCAGGTGGTATTTAGAATTGCCCTCCCCTCTTCTCTTAGAACAGCCCTATTCCTGTCCTAGGGACATCTCCTGGCCCAAACAGCACAACCCTGCCTATGGCTCATTACGTCAGTGGCTTCTTTCAGACTCCAGTTCCCAACAAAACCAGAGGGCATTTAATTACTTCAGCCTGAAGGAAAGATGCTTAGAAATTCCCCGTCTCCTAGAGGTGTGAATTGCTTCTAGACTGGCATGTCTTTCTGTAGTTTAGTCCCCGCAGCCTGTGTTGGCCTCTTCAGGCTGGTGTAAGCCAGCTGGCCGGCGTGGTGCCCCTGGTGTAGTCACAAAGGCACACATTCAGCATGCTTAGCAGCTGGGATAAGTCCTCAGGCAGTGGCCCTGCACTGAGCCTTGTGGTGCCATAAGTGTCTGTGCCATGGCACATCAGCTGCTACTGGAGAACTAACACGAACATAATGATAGAAACTACAGTTTCAGCAATGATACTGCCCACAGATCTGATTCATGGCAGTTAATTACACCTTACAGCTATGTTTGGTGGGCAAGCTTGTCCCACATCACCCTCTTAAATGGCATGGCTCTTCTGAGTGCCCTTGCTCCTGTCTGGTAACTTGCACTGGCTGATACAGCCATCGTCCTGTTAATTACTGATTAAAAGTCATGACCAACATACTTAGTATGCACTAGCACAGAAATATCTGTTGTGGATAGAGTGGTAAGTATGGTGCCATGCTGAAGGCTAGTGTTTATTTTTAGACTGATTCAGCACTCCCACAACCACAGAGATCTGGCCCAGACTGCAGGTATAAGCCAAGCAGAAAGAGCAATGGTGGAGTGTGTTGTGATAAACAGATATGGCACTGGAGACTGAACAGGTGCCATTACAGGAGGAATATTCTGTATTCTCATCTTTGGCCATCCTTTCTCCATGTTTAACATTTGCTCTGCTAAGATAATATTTTAATGTGTGTCCTTAAGGGTGACTCAATTTTCTTTTAAAGGAAGTGTTGTGAGTAAAAGTCCCTGTGGTCAGATTCTTAACATGAATAAACATTCATACTTATATTCATTCCACTTTGGGATTGGCAAATGCCTTCTAAAATACTCAGCAGCTCCCTGAATACTCCATGGCTAAAAGTTCAAGGTGATGACCCTGTGGCTCTTAATAGATTGACACACAGATGACACAATTCTGACTCTGTTAAAGGTTAGAGTACAAAACATGCTAATTGGTACATTACAGCATGGGATTTCTCAATATTCTTTTTATCAATTTATTAAAAGGTACAAGGTTCACTGTTCCCTATTGCTGAGCTTGTGATTTACAAAACTGATTTCCTTGCTGTGAAACTCTGCACATTTTTATTGCTCACTTGTATGTGGAAGAACCGGGAAAGCTGGTGATGTCTCCCGGGCTTTTGTAGCCCTCAACACACTGGAAAATGTCTGCTTCACCCAGCTTATGGTCACACAATAAACAGTTTCTAAACATTTTGCTGTGCCTAACATTTTGCTGCCATAGGCAACCACTTAATCTGCCTACACAGTGGAGCTAGCCCTGAGGGGATGCAATATGTGTCGGAAAGGACAGATTTATAATAAAACATTAGTTCTCAGGACTGGCAGAAAAAATAGCTGTTCATTTGAGATTTCCTGCTATATTCTCTGCTGTTCCAATAACAGAAGTGTTAAAGATTTCTACAATCGAGGTTCCACATGGATTACTTCTATAAGCAGATTTGTTTCCACCTCGCAATCTGTACCGTATTTCTGCTTTAGGTTGTACCCTTTTATCATATAAGCATCTTCTGTATAAACCAGGCTTGAAAGGTACCCTTGTGAACCATGAGGAGACCAAAGTGAAAACCCGTGACAGCCAGTTGGAAATGAATTCAGCTCTCATGGTTTGACTCTCCTTTTTGTTTACATTTGCATTAAGTAGCACAGCAGAAGGAGGCACTATGCCCAGGGTAGAGGGGGAACCCCTCTCCTTTGGGAGGCAAAGTAGACACCGAGTCTCCATTTAAACCTCATTATGACATCAATTCATGTGAAAAAAGAAAAATCACAGGTTTGCGGTTCATGCCTGTAATAAGCCCTTTAGAAACAAGCTGCTCTGGCAACGTAATTTAATCCTTGCTACTTCCAGGTTTTTTTATAATTATATATTCCTCTGCCGTAAGAGAACCAGGATTTGTTGTGAATCAGGTCACCCTGTAGCTGTTTTACTTGAATGAAGAACTCACACTGCTTCTTAGAGTCTGTTATGACTCCTCTAATTTAAGACTATTACCTGAAACAGAAGTATTTTATTTGGCTTTTTCCATGTTGACGGAGTGTTAAAGCTTGCAAAATGATCTCCAAGTGCCTCTATAGAATAAGACTCATAAGGCTCATTGTGATAAGTGAGAGCAAAGTAACCATAAAACTTTTCAGGCTGTCTGAGCTCCATGTGAGATGCTTGGGTCTCAGTGGCACCGAGCACCCCGCTCCTCCCACTGAGTGAAAGAAGAGGGGCTTGCTAAGGCTCTTTTATAAAAGATAGATTTGCCAGGGAAGCCTTGTTCTCCCGGAGGTATATTAAAACAGCCATGCACGGCCAGAGCTACTGCATTACCGTGTCTTAAGAAGAGGCATGTTTCTTGGAAAAATGAGAGCTTTCAGACACACAATGCTTCATATGTCCTATTCTTATCCAAATCAATTATTGTTATGATAGCTAATGAGCATGCAGAATGGGCAGGAAAGGTGTACACTGGCAAAAAAACAGCCTCAGTTTCGGGATTTGAAAAGAGCAGGCTTGAGCTCTTGGTAGTGAATTCACTTCTCTCCCCTGCTTGGCAGGCTGTGGGCTTGATTTTTAGTTCAAGCTGAGATGCAGTCATTACAAATGAATGAGAACAAGTGTGGGTTTAGGCCACCTTTGTGTTTTGTTGTATTTGCACTCTGGCTGGTGGTAGGGTTGGCCTGAGTTACAGCAACTCCAAGGCTAATCTAATTTACACTTGGGTTGCCAAAAGTTGTTCTGGCAGCTGAAAATAGTGACATCTGCCAAGGGTGCAAATGCAGCCCTGTGTGGTTTTTTCTGATCACGTTGCATGGTGTAAGAGCATATGCCACATCAACTGCTACTACTGGAGGCTAAAGCTGTCATAGTTTTTGTTCATCAGCAAGCCTTCAGTCTCCCAGCCATCTCTTGATGCATCTTTTATGATGGATGTAGAAATTTTGAGATGCAGAGGTCTCTGCTAGCTTTGTCTCATTCAGAAAAGTTTCACATCAACAGACTTTTCAGGCATGTGTCCTCAAATTGGCATAAAGGGACCAATGAGACATGGACAGCTAAGAAATTATTCTCTTGTCTTGTATCTACGGACTTATGAGTAATGTGACCAGTTCTCTTATATGCCAGTAGATGAAGCTGTATATATTAACAATACTTTCATGTAAAAAAGAAAAATCCTTTCTTCAAAGAATATTTTTTCCTTTTTATCTACTTCTCATTTTTAATTCTCCCCCCAAAGTCTGGGAGTATACTTTTGTTGTGTGTTTTTCGCTATCTGAGAGCTTGCTTTGGTCGTTCTGGAAAGTTAACTCATCTGAGCTCACAAATGCTGCTAACAGGCATGGTTCAAGCTTAGCATACGTGTTAATACAAACACCTTAATTTTCTGAGTTTGGAGATTTAGCAGAGCAAATTCATGTGTAATATGATAGAGATCTGTGAAATCAGAAAAGGCGTGAAGAATCTGTATCGGGATCAATCACCTCCCCTTCCCACACAAGAACTAAGGATCTAGTTAACTACAAGGAGGCAAACTCTGAATGAACAAACGAAAGTGTTTTTTTACTGTGCCTAGCTAAGCTCTGGAAAACCTTTCACATGATTCGGGTGTACTAAAAGCGTACAGAAGTTCAAGGGGAGTCTGGTGAAGTTCATCGGGAAAAAAATAAAGGAAATTACTAATCACATAGAAAAACATCTATCTCAGGAAGTCATTGAACCCTTGGCAGCTAGAGGCCTGGAGGTCACTTAGGTCAAGTGTCATTTGTGATTACTTGTACTCTTCCTTAGGCATCTGATTTTGGCCACTTTTACAGGCAGGATGTTGGATTAGATGTGCTTTTGGGCTGATCCATTGTGGCTCCTCTACATTATATTATGTTACGCGTTATACTACAGATGCCTGCAATATGTTTGTGAAATACCCTGTGTTCCTGTGTAAGTCACAAGCAATCTTCAAAGGGTCTGCTTCTTCCCATAGACCATGGGACTAGCCTAAGGTGACAAGCTGAGATTTTTAACTCCTAATTACCAAAAAATTAGATGAAGTGAATCCTTCCCTGCATGACTTAAACATTTCCCAGAGCAAAGAGTGTTTCTAGTTAAGGGTGACTTGGCTAAGAAAGAGGTTGCTCTCTTGCTGTGCTCATAAAATTCAGTTGCACTAATACAGCTTTGCAAGTAGGAAATTTCTCAAGGAATGAGCCCTAAATCAGTCTGAATAACCTGGATCAAAACTTATATTTAAGTTAGCTAACTGTTCATAAGCAGATTTATATAGTATCCAATCAGCTGTAGACTGCTCTGAGCTTTTGGATTTTGGGGGATATGGGAGATATATAGATATGAATGCTGTTTTTAATTTGTCCATGTCAATATAATATACATCAGTCAAAGACGTTTGTCTAGCAATCTGAAGTGGTCTGAAGGAACTGCTTAGGTAGCCTTCTTTTATAAATATATTTAACAGTCTTCGGAATTTCAAAGATCATATATTAAATGAATAATCATGAATAATTTACAGTAAATTGGGAATTCAGTGCAGCTACTAATATAAACCAGAAAAATCCCCTTCACTGTTTTATTTCTCTTTGGGAATACTTAGTAAAAAGTTCACATGACAATGTAAAAGGGAAATATAGCATAGCTTAATTGTCATAAATGTATGATATTTATGTCAGTACCTAGATCTTAGAGGATCTTAGGAAGTGTCTTTTGATACACCTGGCTCACCTACTCTTTGCTGGTGACCCTAAGTGGCAAAGGAGTTAATGCTATTACTGTTTTCATTAAAGGCATCATAGTAATGGTTGAATGCTGACCTATTAAGGATGTTTAGATGTAGGTGGAAAGACTCCAAACTTTGGAGGCAGCATAAAGTGTTACTGGATAATTAGGACATGTGTCTTTCTGTATTCATGCAGCCTTAAAGCCGATGCAGGGCAGACCTGGAGTGGGATAGGATGTACTTCAGAACAGATTTCTTGGCAGTTACTCACTTTGCAACTGTTCCAGATGGTTTACAGCTCTTTCTCTAGCTCTTTGAGTTTAAGAAAGTGTTGGATTAGCAGCGAGTATTACACATAAAATGTGTGTTAGAAGCCTGTTACGAATAGACGCCAGGAAAGACTTAAAAGTTAGGAAATGCCGGAAATAAGGTTGTCTTGAATATTTTTGCTGCTCTTTCTCTGTGTGCACATTACACAGTCCTTAATTATAGGAACACATTATGTTTTCATAAGATCCCAATCTCACTCAGCGCTCACTGACTGAGCAGCTATTCAGTATATTGTTTTCATTCTTCAATGTCTGGCCTCTCATTTATTTCACACTACTGAAAATCCCCTCTGGAGTTCCCTGTTGTGCTTATCAATGTGATATGTAGTGTTTGCTAGACCGTAATAAGTCTGTTTCACTGTATCTGTGCTGAGAGAAGTGATGCTATTTTCTGTTTCATGGATGAAAAGCTGAGCATAGGGGCTGTGTCTGAGATTGCCAGGCCTGAATGCAGTGTGTGCCCTCCGGTTTTGTATCCATGCCTCTGTATTTCCCTTGAAGTGTACATGACTTCCTATGTGAAAGATACCTATTTATTCCTACAAAACAGGAAACATCATAGCCCTTCTAGAAGAATCTGGGTGAGGTTGTTACCACTCACTGTCATTCATGTCCCACCACTGCCCATGACTGTACTAATAAACTGAGCAGAACCAGAATATAAAGTCAAGCATGGGCTAGACTTGGCTGCAAATGCTTGGTCTCTCAAGGGCAGAGGATTGTTCACACCAGAGAGGCCATCTTATGGTGGGAGGAGAAGAGAGTTTAGCTCTATGGAAGAAAGTTGCACCTTACCAGTGGGTGTCAGGGTCAGACAATGGGCCTGTTTTGTTTACCAAAGTAAGCGGAGACATTAGAAGGGATTAATCTCATCTTAGATGCCTGAAATCTTATAAGGTAACTTAAATTACTTTTGAGCTAATCGGAAGTACTAACTCTAAACATATTCTTGCCAGGAAACAAGGTAGATAGTAACAAGACAAGTCTTGAGGTCTTAAGATCATTCAATAAAGGGATATATCAGGGAGATTTCTGTCAAAAACTCTATTAGAAACAATTATTACTTTTTACAGAAAATTTAAAATGATGTTAAGTATTTTTACATCTTCTCTGTATACAAAGTATAAAGCCAAACTTTTCTCAGAGGTGCATACTGATAGGATGAGAGGCAATGAAATAGGTTTCTTTCACAGCATAGCCCTGAGCTGTATCTGCCACTTGATCTACTCCTAAATCTTCATAAGAGTGTGGTCATGAGGAAAAACTAGGAAACCCAGGTGTGACTGCAAGCACCTGGGAAGAGAGTGCTGTAATGCATGTCTGGGACATACTTCTTTCAATGTCTTTCTTATTCCCACCTCCATTTCCTCACTTCTCCTCATAGTTCCCTTGTCCACCTGTCCTTCTCTGGATGCCTAATCAGATAATAAATTGAGTGTCTTCTCCCTCTCCCCTGCCACCCTGTCTCAGCTATGAGATCACCCATCAATTCCTATTTTCTTTCACTCATGTCTTGTTTATCCTTTGTTCTCCTGCTTCCTATTTTTTTGGGTTTTCTTCCGTGCTCCAGACGCTGGACTCATAATTTGATTTCAACCTGCTTTCCTTTGACTCTAACATCTTCTAGGCCGCTCTCAGTGTTGAAACTTGGGAAAAAGGCACGTTTTCAGGGAAACAGGAGAAAACACGATTTGTTACTCGCCTTAGTGAATTACAAACTGTTGATCCAAAATGTGAATCACCCTCAGGTACTCAAAGACAGAGTTTAACAAAGATTTTAGCATAGGCAAAATAATATATTTTTCTCCTCTAAGAAATATCTGATGTACTGTTATGAAATTTGATTTTTTTGGTGCCAAAACAGACACTCAGCAGGGAAATTTTCCAACTCAGTGGTTAAAAATTGTCAAAATTTTAAGCAACTTAAGATGCGGTCTTATAATGGGGCATGTCAAGTGACTTTAAATCAAGAGACAGTTACCGGGGTTTAATGAGAGCTACCATGCTTTAATGCACTGTTTACGCCACCCTGTAGAAGAGCGGAGTCTGTTGCATCTTGTGTATTTATAATATGAGAGGCATTGGTGATGAGTGAAAATGGTGTGCCATTTCTCACTCTGATTCACAGAAGGAAAAGCATGGTAAATCATAGAAGTAGCTGAAAATGTGCCAGGCAATAACTGGGAATAATACGCCCATAATCCTGCTGCAGTAAGACTGTTAGTTCACGTTTTTGGCAGTTCTGACTGCCCTCTCTTACTGCCCCTTCCAGCCCATGACAAATTAAAACTGCTCATAAACTATCCATAATGCAGGCATATGAAATTTTTTTTCTGTGGCAGCATTCTTCAGGAGGCAGGTTTGGTACTATTTTAATTTACAGATTAAATTAATAAGAAACAACTTTTCAAGCATGGAAGAAATTTTCCTCGTCTATATTTATTACATAATTTTTCATCATGGAGCATTTATACTTTTTTATGGAGAATTGGTATTCCTATTGTGTTGTCGTTTCAGTTGTGATAGAGTTAACATTTTTATTAGCAGCTGGTATACTGCTATGTTTTGGATTTGGGATGAGAAATACTTTTGATAGTGCACTGGTGGCTTTGGTTGTTGCTAAGCTCTCAAGGCCTTTTCCGGTCCTCACACTGCCCCACCAGCGAGTAGGCTGGGAGGGCACAAGAAAGTGGGAGGAGACACAGCTGAGACAGCTGAACCCAAATGACCAAAGGGCTATTCCATACCTTGTGACATCATGCTCAGTGTATAAACTATGGGAAGAAGAAGGAAGAAGGGGATGTTTGGAGTGATGGCATTTGTCTTCCCAAGTAATGGTTACACGTGATGGAGCCCTGCTCTCCTGGAGATGGCCGAACACCTGCCTGCTGATGGGAACAGTGAATGAATTCCTTGTTTTGCTTTGCTTGTGTGCACAGCTTTTGCTCTACCTATTAAACCGTCTTTATCTCAATCCATGAATCTTTTTTCTCACTTTTACGATTCTCTCTCCCATCTGTACTGGGGGGAGTGAGCGAGCGAGTGGCTGCATGGATCTAGCTGCTGGCTGGGGTTAAACACTGATATACTGGTAACACAACAAGCTTTATTTTTAAAATAAACTTACTGGATGAAAACTGCAGCACCACCAAACATTTTTGTTTTTCCCCAAATTGCAGCTTGAACATCAAACAGTACATTTAGTTGCTAATCTTTAATGTCTTGTTCATAAGCAAAACCACCTGCTACTTAGCTTCCTTGCTATTGGTATCTTTCTGAGATAGATTCTACAATAGAAATATTTTAAGGCTTCAGGAACATGAAGGACTCATGCCAATTTTTATTCTATTATTTTGCTCACGTAGGCTGAGCCATCAAATAGAACAGTCAACTAATCCCTTAAAGATGAATTCAAGACATTTTTTGGTATATGACACACCAATCAAATCGCATGGCACTTATTGGACAGTAATGCATCTGAGCATATCGGTAATGATTTTTATACAGGCCCCATAGAAAATCCAATTATGCCTAGTGCTTTTGGAGTTAGTTTAATAAAGTTAGAATCTTAAAAGAAGAGAGTGTTAAGGTATTTTCTTCAGAAAGGATTAAAAAATCTATCACAAAATGATCACTCCCTGTATCTTTCCTTGGATAAGTTTTTCTAAAATATAAATCTTAAGTCATCTCTACACAGATACTGTGCTGAAAGGCCCTGGGACATCCTGTTTGCTTGTATGCAAAGAGAGGCATGTTCTCCTCCTGAACACTGTAAAGTTTCTGTGGAATAACTTCATAACAAAGTAGGTCATTGAACCAAGGAAAAGAAAGTGGTAGTGTTCTGTTATATGAGAATGACGGCAATCTGTTTCTCCAAAGTTTACGTTGCTCTTATATTTCAATTAGATGCTTACTGTATTTTTTTATATGGAGCCAAGTGTTCTGTAAAAGGGCATGTGCACTTTCATAGTTGTATTTATGTGTGCCAAGAGCTCCTAGCTCTAACATACTGTTTGCATGCTCAGATACTAAATACATGAATGCAGTTGCAATAATCATGAACATGTCTTTTAGCACAGTTAAATATATCTCTTAAATTACTTGGCCTTAAGGAAAAAATCTTATCCTTTGATACACTGGTAGCTGTTTTTTCCTTCCCAATTCTAGAATTAAAGTTCTCCTTGCAATCTCTTCAAAGAATAATGCAATAGTATGCTCTACCTAGCTTGGATTTCATGATTTTACACGTGATTTACTGCAAAACCATATGAGTTTATACTAGCACAAAATACTGATCTTATACAAAGATAATTTTAAAACAGCAAAATCACAGCTGTGTGTTGAGGATTTAGAAGTTTTTTAAGACAGTACAAAGTGATGGCATTTGGAAAGGTAAATGCTGAGGGTGTTGGGAAAAGCTATTGTATCTTTAATGTTGTCTTAAAAATGTCATATTGAACTTCACAGTTACCATTTAAATTGCTGGCTACTGCAATAATGTGGTCAGCAAATACCAACTGGTGCATTAATTACACAGCATTCAGCCATGATATGTGTAGGGCTATAACAATGTCCATTACCAAATAAGCAACCCTTTACTTAAGTGAGACAGCTCAACAGAGAAGTTTCTCAAGTTATGCGTGGTATGCCATGTGGACCAAATATACATTGTGTTTGTCAGTTTTCAGTGGGGGTTTGGCATCTGACTAAAATGGCTGTAGCAGATGAGGCTAAAGAGATATGTCCCTGTCACTCAGCCTGTGCTGTGTTATTTGTGTCACAGGCTCTGCCAAAGAAATGCAAGATATGCAACTCTCTCCATTGAGTGCCTTGCTCTGTGATGTTTTGACGAAAGGCTCCCATGAAATTCTCTCTCTCTCCTGCTGGCCTCTGATAAACTCCGTGTGTCAGAAGCTGCAAAGGCTTTTAAAGAGTACAGCTGTGAGTGCCTAGCCTCAAATAGAGATTTTCCTGTGTAAATGAAAATTGCGTTTTTTGCAACTGCAATCAAAAGGAGTGGCAAGACACCTGGCAAACTGCTTTGTAGCAGTTTGACCTTAGTAAAAGTGTTTAAATTTGATTGTGAAAGAAGTTAATTGGCTATATTGATTAATCTGCAACCTTCATTATGTACAATTGCTGAGTACCTGCTAGTACCAAAGGATATCTTTCTCAGTGGAGGCAATTTCTGCATTTTTCAAAGCTCGACCAATCATGCAGAAAAAGCTCCCTGCTACGTGGTGTTAACTTGTGAAGCCTGTACACCTTTGTGGAATTGATTTAGCTGATTCAGCAGAGATAGTAGGCTTCAACGGAGAAAAATTTCTTTAATCCTTCTCTTTTTATTTAACTGCAGAATTTTAGTATGAGACCTGGAAAAACCCAAGAAAAAAGGATAGAATATTGATAAGTTTCCAGATATGATAGCAATGAAGGCTTTAAATCTTTTGATGGAGAAATGTTTACAACAAAAATAATGAGAAATGCTTATTTTATATTAACTGCTCAATGCTACTCATTTTAGAGGAAATTGTTGATGCTTTTACTCTTTTTTGTGCCTTCTTGGAATAGACTGATATGTAACTACTGCATCCTAAGGTATAGCTTATTTGTCATCTACAACTTGATATACTAGCAAACTCATACAGTGACAACAGGAAAATGATTAAGCATTTTTTGCCGGCTAGAATGTGATCATTCTTCATAATTTATCCACTTTCACTTCCAAACTGGCTTCCTCAAGACGAATAGGTATTTGCACATGATGCAATAGATTTTGAAGTGATTGGGACATTCTTCACTTATCTCAATGATAAACTTCCTCCTGCCTATGGATTTCTACCACTTGCACAGCTTTCAACAATTTTTTTCCATGAAAAGTTTATTTAAGGGTGTTAAGAATAGTCTACTCTTATTGAGTTACTTAAAAAAAACCAAACAACACAACAGGATAATTTTGTTTACTGCCTATGAAATTATAGATGAAGTTCTTGGACTCTTTTTAAAATTACATAACACTTATAAAATAGTAGAAACAGGAGTCAGTCAAATCAGGGTTTTATTGAGAGAGACGCTATTCAAAGGTCCATGAAATATTCCTCACATTAGGGAGCTTAAGCACAGTTCTACAAAATATTTAGATGCTTACTTTCCATTAGAATCCATAATAGGTGTCAGATTTAGTTCACAAATTAAGACATCTGAATTTGTAAGTCTGCATGTACTTGTCTTCCTATGTCCTCAGTGACTCCACCTTGCTGTAATCAATGGATATTAGCTCTGTGCATTGGCTGCCTGAATATGGACATGAAGTACCGCTTCAGATGACCTAGAGTATCCCACATAGACTCCAGCTGACAATCCGGAGGGACTCAGACCTGCAGGAAGCGACATATTGCCAGTGTCTTGGGAAAGCCAGGGAATCTCAAATGTGTCAAATGAATTTTTTCAGCCAATTGAGCCAAGTCTCTAGTTATCACAGCCAGAGGAGTACAGAGTTATTCAGCTGACCAAATTTTAGTATCTACTTTAAATGCCTGAATTCAAGCACCACATACCTTTGTGGATCTGGTTCTTTCTATGTGAAAAACACACTTGACACCACTTTTCTTTCCCTTCTATGAGCGCACGGAAATTTTTTTCAGCTGTGATAAACAGCCATTCCTCTTACCAGCAAGTGAGACTAAGACAGTGAAGAATTGAGGTTGCCAGAATCCTCAAAACAGGGTCACCTTGCTCAGGGATTTGTCCAATTGGGTTTTGAATATCTCCAAGGATGAAGAGTCCACAATCTCTCTGGGTAATCTGTTTCAGTTGTTGACCGCTATCACAGTAAAAAATATTTTTCTTATGTTTAAGTAGAATTTCCTGTATATCGGCTTGTGCCCACTCCCTCGTGTCCTTTCTCTGCTCACCACTAAGAATAGTCAGGCATCATCTTCTCTGCTGTCTCCTATGAGGTTTTTATACACATGGATAAGATACCCCTGAGCCTTGTTTTCTCTAGGCTGAAAAATCCCAGCTCTCTCAGCCTCTCATATGTCACTTAATCATCTCTGTAGCCCTAAATCACTAGGTATTTGTTCCTTCTCTTCTCTTTTTAAAGGAGCTATATTGCTTTTCACTGCACAGTTTCAAAACGTATTTTAACCTGAAATTTTCATTCCAGCATTTCTGAAGAGCAAACAAGATTTCCATTTTTAATTATTGCTTATTTTCTCTGATTTTCACCTCTAACCATAGGTTCCGTGCAGTTAAACCATCCGAGGAAGCTGGAAGCACTCCTGAAATGCCTGGCTGATTTTTCAGTGTTCACAAGCCAAATTGTTTTGTTTTGGGTATTTTTTTTCAAGCCCCACTGATGAGCCAGGGAAGAGAAATTATTTTTATGCCTTAAACAATCTGCAAAAAGCTTTTATATGTAATTTTGAATTTTCTTCTCCATTCACAGACTCTCTTTCCTCTCCAGGCCAATTATTGACACCTTTGCCACCAACTAAGCTGGTATTTAAGTGGCAAAAGACAAAGAAATAAATGCATAGTACTTGCTGATCATAAATTGAATGGAAATAAGTATAATTTGTGTAGGTTCCCTACAAAAACACTTACAAATAATTCTTTGAGGTGTAAAGACATATCCTCATTGAGTAACAGTCCATCAAGAGCTAATAATAATACAAGAAATAAGATAAGCTGTCATTGGAAAGACTTTTATCCACCTTTTGTCCAAATCATTGTTAATCAAAGATAGGGGAAAATTGTTATTAGGTAAATGAAAACCAGTCACATCCCACCTTCCCTACTGCAGGGTGGCTGATGAGCTTAATGCATAACCAAAGGGTCTTATTCTGTCCACTTTCAGTTCTCAATTTTATCTGTTTTGCTTATGATAGACCTTTAGGATCAAGAAAGCAACAACACA
Organism: Chroicocephalus ridibundus; assembly: GCF_963924245.1. Lineage (NCBI taxonomy): Eukaryota > Metazoa > Chordata > Aves > Charadriiformes > Laridae > Chroicocephalus > Chroicocephalus ridibundus. Next base: position 198,824,035 of record NC_086284.1, read on the forward strand.
CCCAGAGTGCTATCTACCCAAGATTTTGAAATCTAGCTTTCCTCACTATCGATGGAAAGGAATTGTCACAGCTTCTCCCATGGGAACCCAGCTATATACATCAGGATTTGGAGATTAGCTTCAATAGATGATAGCTGTGAAACACATTCAAAAAGCTTAAATCTTCATTTTACAGTTAAGTGTAACTTCGCAGTTAACTGCTTTTTTAACTGACATATCTAATCCTATAAATAACACATAACTGGATAATAAAATGTTTCCTGGTACACATGCAAATAGGCTAATTCACAGGGAGGCTAGTTAGCCTGACTAGTATGAAATCCATATAGTAATGATGGAAACACTATATCACCCCTGGAATGTCTCCTTCAACTGATTCTAATCAATATCCTCAACATCCCTGTAAATTACAAAGCATCTATTTTGCTGAGCCAGGTGTAAAAATGCAAGCAATGTTTATAGTACAGATGGGGCAGAGATATGAATAAATTTTTCACAAAAGTGGAAACTAAAAGATGTGTTCTCATTTATTTATTTGTGATTAGCTGTCTTTGATGGGGAAGGATTTGCCGCTTTTTAAAAAATTTTGCTGTTATCTTAACGGACATAAGGGCTTCAACACACAGGATAAGAGTCTTCTAAAATGTTAATATGAAGTAAGTGACATTAAAGTATCCAGTATAAAATAAATGTACAAGAAACGTGAAAGGTGCAAGCTGTTCAACTGATCAGTCACTGGGCATAAAAATAACTTAGAGTTGAAATAAGTTACTTCATCTAAAAGTGGTTTGTTTCTTCATAATATATGGCACATGCAGCTTAATGAGTGACAGTGGAAAATGTAGTTTCATGTGCCAACATTTAAAGAGAATTTATTTTAGAACTTATCCTGAGTATACTTAATGTAATTCCCATGATTAGAAGTATATGAGTGATTTTTATTATGGGGCTTGGAAGATGAAGGACTTAGATGTATTACATTTAGTAGAATAGAAAGACAATGTGGATCTAGAGCTGTCTGTCTTTGAGCGGGTTTATTTAAGCTAAGTGTGAATTCAGGTAAGCTAAGTAAATTTTAGCAAACCTATTTATCACTAATAAATATTAGCATGTTACTTTCTGAATCTTTCATTTGTACTTGGCACCACCCTATGACAGAAGAAGCCCTACATACTTGAATTTTTCTGTAGAGTACTGAACTATTTAGTGTGCATGATACCCCTTCCTCCCCCTCTCAAATCTTATTTTTAATTTTTTGCTGAATGTTGAAAAATTTATTCATTGTTTTTGCATTTTGAAAGTTCAGTTGATTTTAGTTATCGTAGTTGATTTAAAACTGAAGACTATTAGCTATCTAGTCCAAACTCTGGACAGCTTTTTTTTCTGCTTATTGTATCAATTATATTGATTTTTGTTCATTTCTGCAACAGTCTCAGGCTTCGTTTCGCTTCTGATGTTTTTCTGGTCCTGGAAACATGTAAGGGAGTTAGTACGTTATAAGAATCAGAATCACTTTTTGAATCGTACTTAACTCCTGTTCTCTATGGAATTTTGTTGTGGATTCTACAAAGCAACATGTGAAAATAAAAATAAATAAACTGTACCTCAAGCATTTGCCAGTAATTTATTAATTTGTGACAGTTTGGTGACATTTCTTGTATCCTAGAGTAGCCTTAAAAAGACTGAAAATATTTCATTAATTCTTTGGTGGATGAAAGGTTCTGGTTTTTAATTTTTTTTTTTTGCTCACTTAGTTGGCGTACCATATTTGACTCTTGAAATTTCCTCTCTTCATTTCCCATATGTGTACATTCACTTCTTTTAGAGAAGATGGTTTCTTGGGAATCAATGTTTGTCACCTTAGTACTAAACCAAACTTTGTGCTATATATTCTGCTCTGAAATTATACCATTTGAGTTTAAAGTAAAGGGTAATATTTTTTTCTGCTAATTCTAACTTGCACATTAAAAAAAGATGGAGTAGGCGTTTCAGAGAATTTCCAGGTGAAATTCACTAAATTGCAGGAACATTTGAGAAATTACTGGGAAACAACGTAATGACAGTGAATTTGCATGTAATGGTACAGCAAAGTTACAACAGTGGAAATTTGGTATAATCTCGTTTAACGATTTTGATCATTTTATAGGAAAAATATTTCAAAACTTGACAACATATTTTCATTTTGCTTGAGTTGATGGTCAGTGAAAATTCCTGGAAGCTTGCATTAAATTGTCTTTTCTTCACCAGAGATACCATGGTTGCAGTCAACAAATCACAAAAAATGAGGGAACGCATGCATGTTAAAGACCCCACGCTTTTACTATTTGGCTGTCATTTGAATCATAGGTGCTCCAAGCTGGAATAAAAATAAATTTTGTAGTGGTATATTAATGAATCTGTCCTGAACAATTATCTTAAAATGATGAGGATATAAATTAAATTCTTCTCTACTGTTTTGGAGGAATCTTCCACTCAATTCAACTGTCAAATCAAGTCAAATGTCAGCATAATTGGTTGCAAAGTAGTCCTTAATAAGTCCTTAGTAATCAGTATTTCAACTGTCAGTCTAATTTAGTGTGACTGCAATGTTCATAATTATAAGAAGTTTTAGAGCTGTAGTTAACAACTGTAGAGGCAGGGGGGCCCACAGAATGCTTCGGTGAGCTGTCAAGAGATCAGAAACATTTTAAAATTTGAATGTGCTTTTAACCACTTTACTGCGTAAAAGAAGTATGTTAAATGTCATCTTTAAAGGCATCTCTGTGATAATAGCATGGACCCAATGAGATGTGAATAATACAATAATTTGCTGCCATTTTACTAAGTGATATGATAATAGCGCTGTGCCATTACTTGGAATACTTCTTATTAAGTGCTTGCAGATTAAATATCAAATGTCCTATTGTTCTACCTAAACAACTTATCCATCAATTTTCTGATATTTTTATCCAAAAGAAATGAAATTTTTAAATGTTACCATAGAGTTCCTATAGTAACAGTTTTGAATGGAACACATTCACTGTGCTGATAACGGGAGAAAACAAAACAAAACAAACGTTGCTGAATTAACATAATAGGCACCATGCGGCAGGAAGATTTGCTTGTGTGACCTTGGAATCCCTGACTGTGACTTGCCTCTTATTTTAACCCAGCTCCAATTCAGAGAAATAAAGTATAGCATTCAGTATAAACTTAAAGAAGGTTACAGACGTGATTAATTTATAGGACTGTCTCCCTTTCCTTTCTTCTGGTATTATTTAACACTGTTTAGCAATAGCATGAGACAGATGATTCCAGTAGAATATGGAGTTGTAATTCCTTGTATGCCACAGCACCTAGAACAGAAACATTCGGTTAACTATTGTCACACTTTGCTGAGATTTGCTAATTTTTACCAAAGCCCACTGGCTACTTTGGAAAGTCCACTTAGCACATCTTTAGGGTTTGGGAACTGGGACCTGCAGGTTCCCAGGCACCCGGGAAAATACTAATAAAAAGGTACTTTATAGGGGAAGATAGGGAATATTCATCTGATCAAACTTCATAGAATCATAGAATGATTAGAGTTGGAAGAGACTTTAAAGATCATCTAGTTCCCACCCCGCTGCCACGGGCAGGGACACCTCCCACCAGACCAGACTGCTCAAAGCCCCATCCAGCCTGGCCTTGAACACTTCCAGGGATGGGGCATCCACAACTTCTCTGGGCAAACTCAGACCTCTACAATCTCTAGCATCTTTAGGTTCTGCAAAACAACCCCCAACACTTCTATGGTACAATTAATCTATCCTCTTTAGACGTGTACTTGGAGATGCAGTGGATAGTTCCTTAGATGTACATGTTCTTTCCATCAACCACAAGTTAGGTGAGATGAGTCCTACACCGACCTGTAATCTTTGTGATGCCTAGACAATATTTTGATTGGTCAAAGCCTTAGTTTGCCCTTTGACTAGCACTTAAGTATATACTGCAAAGATTTCCAGGATTGCATCAAAGAAACACAAGGGGACATATTCGTAATCTAGATTAGGCTAATTTTTGCTGGATAAGGTGTGATGCAGTGAAGAGAGACTGGCTTCTTTAGAGGAAGACAGAGAATGGATAAATTAGGCACCGGGTTTCTTTTTTTTTCACTGAGCGAGCCTATCTGATGCTATTGACAAAAGCCTAGAGAGCTCATCTCTGAGTTTAGTTTAGATATCTGGTTAATGGCCATAGGTTACGTAATGCTTCCTGTATTAAAAAGTTAGTCCTATGTAACTGTAAGCCTCTAATTTGCTTCCAGCATTCATACATACACGTTCTGCTTTGGAAGTAGATTTTAAAGCTCATTGGAATTTCTGAGAAGAAGGTAACAGTAGGAGATAAACACAAAAGATAAAACTCTGAAGAGAAAGATTCAACTATAGTGTAAGCAGGATTATACTATAGCTGTAGCACTGACACAAGGCAGAGGCTGCAACCTACAAAGGTGGAAGACAACTTTTCAGCACTTTCTCCCTATCATTTACAAATTTTATATCAACTTTAAAAAAAACTTTCCGTGGTTAAAAGGGTAGATACAAAAACTTTCTGTGTATTTCAGACACATCGTAGTGACAAGCCAAAAACAGGCAAATAGTTCACATTGTCCACTCCTAGGTTTCAGAAAGATTTTGTGAAGAACTTGGAGAGTTATGGTGCCAAGAATGTTAAAAAAAAAAAGTCCCTGCCTCCTTACTTGTAATAATTTTTTACATGAAATATTTAAGTTTTTTTTTTTTATAGGTAAGCAAAACTCCATTAATTTCTGCTATGACACAGGCTGCAAATGGCAATCATAGCAAAGTGAATCAAACTGATAAGCTGTGGATGAGTTGTGAAGATAGTGAGATGTCCTGTCAAAGTGGAAGAATTTAAAATTCCCTTTAAAATGTTATTCAGCTTCTGCAGTAATGATGGTAATTTCCAAATGAGATCAACGACACCTATGGTTGGTAGAAGTAAGAGCAGAATCTGGTTCATCTCTTGCTTTTAAAAATCTCAGTCTTTAAAAATTTGTAAAAATGTTTGTTTTAGCCTCTAAATTCTGTTTAGTCCCTCTAACTTCTGTTGAATTGGCGGAAAAACTAAAATTAAATCACTAACTCCGCTAACATAACATTTCATAATTAGTAATGTTTGGGACATCTTTTGATGCTTTCCAATAGCAGGTCATTTTCCTCTTCAAGAGCTGTCAGAGCAACTTTAGCACATATATAGTAATAATTATAGTTAGCAGCATAGCATTACAGAACTCCGTTTGCCGTAAGAAAAAAATCTCACAGATTGTGGAATGCACTTATCTGTATTTAAAAAAATTACTTTCTGTACTTTACTTAAAAGACTTGACTGCTTTTTTTAGACAGTATAGAAAGGGTCTTATTTTAACTTGTAAAGTCAAATACAAATGATACAGTTTAGAAATTGAATCAGATTTAATTGCTTTTGGTGCCAGATGGTGTAAAACTGTCAAGTTTATGTTTTTTTTACAGTAGATGTTGCTTTCAAGCTGATAATATTACCATGTAAAACCATTATTTCCTGATTGTCAATATATCTACCTAGATCTCTGTATATCTATCTAGATATTACTGCACAGAAGGGTGTTCTTCAGGCAGTGTGAGGCAGAGCCATCATGGTGGCGTCTGTCCATGCAAAAAACAGCTGGCAGCTGAGGAATTTTTTTTTTAACCCTGCTTTGATACGTTATAGCAATTAAGCCAAAGACGTCTACATTATGCCACTTACCCTTTTCGACGCAAACCTGCAGCATATAATTTCCAGCTGTGAATCTGAGATTGTGTCTGAGATGGAAAAACAGGAAAATGGAATAAGATGGGGGAAAAAAATATGTTTGATGTGTAAATCACAGGATTAAAGAAAAATAATTCTCTGTAGTATAGATACAAAAAGTCCAAACCATGACAGTATTGTTTCTGTAGAGCTTCTTACCTTCCTCTTGAACTTTCTCTTCATTTTTACTAACCAATTTAAACTAAACATGTTACCATTTTGCTTTATTTGAAAAATTGGTAGACAAGGGATTATTAATATTCTTGAAACTGAGCAGTTAACACAATTATAAATAGTTTTATGAATGTTGTTCAAGTGAAAGTATCATCTGTTATATCTCATACAAATGGATATTAATTTTCTATCACAATCTTCTTTTACTGCAGAGGTGGTATCTCTTGTAGATACATTTTACTTGCCATGTCTTTGTGATTTGAATAGCTCTATTTATGCAAAGTTTTACATGGTCAGAATATGGAGGTGCTTTTTTCCTAAAATCAAAATAATAAGTCACAGGAAGCAGAAAACCAAAGCTCCAGTCCTCTGTGGTGATTCATGGAAGTGAAAGGCTGTATTTGAAACAAATCTTACTGAAGCCAAGAATATTTTATGGTCAGGATACAGCCCACATGGTTCTCAATGTGAGATTGTTTTGCTAGATTTTAAGCTATATAAAATGGCAGTGCTGTAGAAACATAAGCTTCTTGTGATTAACACTGTGTAATATTTATATACATTTTTTTAACATGTAACTTAGTCATAATTTTGTTTCATGCACTTTTATTTGTTTTTATTTTGTGCCATTGTTGGTAACTTGTTTCTGCAGAGAAAAATAGTCCATGATCAAATTAAGAATGGTACCAGAGCGCAGACCTTAGTGTGTATGATGTTTTGAGTAACTTTGTAACTTATGAGTCCTTTCACTTCCATTCGAGGTTTTGCAGGCATTTGTATTATGCTACTTTCAAGATTATCAAGATGATGCAGTGGATTACTGACTAAATGGCTATTGGCTAAAGCAAGGCATAATCAAGGTATTTTCAGGGTTCGGTTTGTTCATTCTCAATGTTTATGCACTCCATTGTTGGAGAACCTACCAGTAAGAAGTTGATGGTAAGGCAACGGACCCCTTTTAAGCACATGGATTTGAAACCATAAGGTTTCCCTCTTCCACCAAAGACCATAGTAGTGCTCCAGCCCTGGCATCCTGCACGAGACTTTCTGCTGATGGCATGGCCCCATCAGCTAGGACTGCAGGGTGGGACTGAAGCTCCGGCACACAGCATGGCATTGCAGGAACATGTAAGCCATAAGCCCATTTGTAGGGGGACCTGAGGAAGGGAGTGGTCATGTGTATTTTGAGGTAGACATGAGATCTGACCAGTGGCAAGGGACAGCCTCAGAAGTCTAGCACCCACTGGAGGGTCTGTTCTGGGCTTAGGCCTGAAAATCATTGCAGCCTTTCTTGATCAAGAGGGTGGTAGGATCATGGGATAGTTCAGGTTGGACAGGACCTCAGGAGGAGTCAGTTTGAGCTTAGACCCAGGTGGCTCAAGGTCTTATCCAATCAGGTGTTAAAAAATCCCCAAGGATTGAGAGAAACTGAACAGCCTCTGTGAGCAGTTTCTTCCAAGGCTTAACCATCCTCATGAGGAAAAAAAATTATCCAGTCTGAACCTCTCTTATTTCAACTTATGCACAATGTGTTTCATCGCCCACCAAGTCCCACTGAGAAGATCCTGGTCTGTCTTCCTGCAACCTCCCTGTGGTTGCTGGGGAGCTGCTGTTTGGTCCACTCCAAGATATACAGGCTGAACAAGCCCATATCCCGGCTATTATGGCAGCCCTATGCTGAACCTGATCCAGTCTGTTGATGTGTTGCCTTGTACTGGGTGGCCAAAACTGGGCACCGTGCTCTAGCGGTGGTCTAAGGAGTGCTGAGTAGAGGGGGATAATCCCTTTCCTTGATGTACTGGCTCTGCTTCTGCTGATGCAGCCCAGGAGGCTGTTGGCCCTCTTTGCTGCCAGGGCACTGCTGGCTCACGATCAGCTTGCTGTCCACAAGAGGAATTTTAACAGCAAAGAAATATAAGCTGTGTTTCTATTTTTAACTAAATAGCCTATTTTTAGCTCTTTCACTTACAAATGTGGTCTTGCAAATATGAATTAGAGACAAATGATGCCTGGAAGCTGAACCGAGGAAAAAGATAGCTTCATTTTTGCCTCCAAAACCTGGGTACTGTCCTTTATATATCTATTTTAATGTCTTCTTTTGAGAATGAGGTTACATGTCACCCAGTTACCTATATGTTAATTAACTTGAGGGCTTATATTGCCCAGCAATCATTCATCCACTGCCTTTGTGACAACTCCATGTTCTCGTTTCAAGAAGACATTTATATGAAGAAAAAATGGTAGAAACACGTAACTTCCCAGATCACCCCAAAATCCTCAAACCAGCTCTGTAATTTGGAGCCTTGATCTGGGTTGAGCAAGAGAAATATTAGCTGTCATGACAGTGCCCTGCATCATCTTACATTCATTGAGTCTAGTTATGTAACTAATATTTTATATTTCAGTATAATTCGAAACGTCAGGAGCATTTTCATTTTCTTTGTATGTCTTGTTTTTACAATTTCTGTGTGTGACTGCTGTGGTTTTCCCATATTTTGTAGAGTTTCATGTGTCTTCTGGGAAAATGAACTGTGTGGTAGTAAAAAGTGCTAGCATATATGTCAACAAAAACAAGTATTTTGAATATGAGCCTTTTTATTTTTCTGAATGACATGGATTGTTTATCACAAGCTTCTAAGACTTCAAAGGTAAAATCAGTATTAATCCCCTGTTAAAAACTAGAAGCATCCATTTTGTCAAAGGGTCTAATCTGCCATATTTGACACAACTGCCAGTGTAGTAAGAAGGCATCATTAATACCAGTGAGGACAGATGATCATCTGCCTTTTTAAAAAATCGTGTCTTGAATTGATTAATGTTCATATTTTGGAGAAGAACGCTTGTGTTGTCATGTTCCATGATGTGGACACAATTAAAGTTTTCTTTTTTTTTTTGAATTCTGTTGCAGAATGAATTTAAGCTGTATCAGCAAAGAATAAGTATTTTTTTAACTCTATTTTAAAATTTTTTATCTTCTTGAAAGTGATAAAACTTTCATTAAAACCCATTATATCAAAGGGTACAAGTTTCAGAAATCACTTTTTGCTTACTTCTGAATTCTCTAGTTCCTTAAATTTATGTTATTTGCATTCAGCTTTTTTTTAGCTCTTCTGGAGAAGGGGGAAGTTCGTGGTTGCTTAGGATTTTATTTGTTTTAGAATTTTCAATACAGATTATAAAATCATCCACAAATGTTTATGTCTTCTTATTTTGTCCTTTCTTTTAGTGTAGGCCCAGAATGCAAAACAATCTTTTTTATTTTTAATTAAAGTGTATGTTTCCATACTACCGTGGAATTCACTATTCTGATGCCTTCAAATTTAAATGCAACATTTATTTTTATTTACCAGAAAGTCCCACATATGTAAAGTAACTACAATAATTTAAAATAATTACTTTTCAATCTCACAATTAATGCAAAAGGTAAAATATGCTTTATTAAGAACCTGTGAAGTGTGTGACTCATAGTGCAAAATATCAAATGAAAATACCTCAAGTAACATATTAATCTTTACTGAATCTTAATAAGATTACTAATCTAATCTAAAAGAAACAAATTCCTTATCACACATCGGCATCCTCTTTCTTTGAATTCTTAGTATTTAAATAATTTTTAATAAAAAGTCATTTAACAGATTATTTTCAGGTATAATCATGCAAACCTTTCGTTTCATTACAGCCAAGGCATTCTGAATTAAGATGAGCTTTTGTCCTTCATGCATTTTATTGACTCTGCAGGTTTTTTTGTTTAGCTAATAAGATATCCTGAACTGTTATTTTTAAATCCTATCGTAACACTGAAAAGTACTACTTACCATGCTACTTTGCACTTCTGTTTAATTGTTAGTCTTCCCAGTGTCAGTGGAGCTGTACCAAGCGGTATAGTTCTTCAATAGAAACAATCAAGTTAGAACAGCTTTCAAATGGAAATCCTAAATGACGGATTGCTACTTGCATCCTTCCTGCACAAATGAGAACAAGAGGCACAGGGAGTCTATGCAGGCATCTTTTAAGCTTAAATTAATGACCTCACTCCAATGTCTTGCATCGTTGTAATTACATGATATACAAATAGGGTGCACATAAGAGCCACAGAACTTTTGATAGAGGAAAATGATTACCAAGCTTTAGGAAACTTCTCTAATATGAATAAGGTATACTGTGAAAAAAATAAAGTCCTACTACTAGAATAGGAAATAAACTGGTTTGTTTTTTTTTTTGTTTCTTCACATTTAAGAATGGTTTGAAGATCCCAAGTGAAAAGTGTGAGGCTTTTTCTAGGTTTACGATCTGCTTTGCTTATTCTCAGTATATAATGAAATACCAATTTCAAAAAATGCCTGATATACCCTGTTGGAATAAAGAACTTTTGTGTATTTTCAGTGGAGTGGAGCAGGCTGAAGAAAATTGTAGGAGGCCAAAATCTAGTGTGAGGAACAGACTCCAAATACCTGTTCAATCTTTGGCACTCTATAGCTGCATATTTTTGTCAGGGGATCACAGCCTTTTCTTTGCAAACTTCTGAAATGGTTTTGTAGTTGGTAAGATGGAGCATTTGGTTTTGGGTTTTTACTTTTTTTTTAAGTAGAAGAAGGAAAAAAAATCAATACTGTAATCAATCAGAGAGGCACTGACTGATTCCTCTGGCGGTCCCCTACAACAGCAGTTGATGAGGTCAGATAAGGACATGACAAACTGTCAGTGCTGGATAAACCATTTCTCCTGGGTGGATTAATACGATATTTGTAGCTGCAAGGAAAGACTGCCATTTCTGAGTGTTTCTTGAAGGGGTTGGGAGGAGGGTCAAATAAAAGTTATTTCAATCAGCCCTATAGTCAAATTACCAGTCAGTTAGGTGACCTCAAGTCAGTCAAGAGAGAAAGAACAACCACAAATAAACAAAAAAGCAAATGAAAGTGTGAAATTCTGTCTTTGATGAATTTTGTCATGCCCTCCCCTGACTTCTGGTGGTCTGGTTTTTACATGCAGTGTCTATTTGCTGATTACGAAAGCAATAGGGTAACTGTGTCAGTCAGTCACATCAGCTGTAGGCTCCTTGCTTTCCTCACAGGCCACCTACTATGCTATGAAATATAAAGATTATATATAAAGTAGTAAAGATATCTTTAATCTCTTCCGCCTTTGTTAACTTGAATTCTTCCACATGGTGACGAAGGTAAAAGGACAGAATCGTTTCCCCCGTGTTATGGCTGAACCTACTCAGAAGTCACTTAATCTGTCGAACGCTCTCACAGCAAAAAGAATCCTGGAGGGTAAATGGGAGAAGGCTTTTATAAAACCCTGGCTAGACAGCTACAGCTTTGCATTCCAGTTGACCTTTGTTTATAACATTTGCCCATTTATTTATGTGTGACAGCAAGAGAATTACACAACGACAAGCCAAAACCCTGCAGCCGTGTGTGCTCTGTGGAGTTGAAAGTCTCGCCATGGAGTTGAAAGGCTCCTGATGCCCCAGCTGAGCTGGTCATTAGGAGGAGGTTATCGAAGAGCTGTTATCCCTCAGATCTGTGGTCATTACTGAGTAGACCCCCCTTGTCCCTAGTTCACTGAAACCTCCACTGCACTCATGAAGCTTCTAGGTCATTAGCATCAGGGGATTAGCTGGTGGGATATGATTTTATCCTCAGTTATCTTGCTTAATGAAACAGGACATAAAAGTAATAGATCAACTCTTACTCTAAGAGCAGGTGTCACAGTCCTGGCTATGCGTAAATGGTGTCTGTAAACACTTCTGTGTTTTTCTCATTGGTGAGATTAAAAAGTGTGCTGAGATTTTGGCAGAAGAACAGTGGATTTAGGCTCTTGGGTTTCTGAGATATCGTATTTCGGGACACTGCTGAACTGGAGTCTTGCTGCACTGAGGATATTTTTCCTGAGAGAGAAGCCGTGTTAAATACATACACTCTACTATACAACTGTCTCACACAAATGTTTGACCACAAAACACTGTCCTGAGATTCCTTCAATTTATGCTTAGAAATACGGGTCAAAAAGAAGCAACAAAGTAAGTGTGCAAAGCTGTCATTTAAGCTTGGTGTTTTGCCTTTCCTTCTCTCTCCATAGAGAGACCTGAGGAAATTGGATCTTTAGGCATCTGAGGTCTGATGATATGAAAACCCTTGTTGGTGCCAAAAGTGGGGATTTCTGTCTTCAGTCAGGGATATCTGAAAATGTGGAGGCAAGTCATTAAGCGCCTTTCACAGCCAATGAAATAAACACCTAAAGAGAGTAATCTATCTTACACTACAACATTTTGTCCTAAATTAAGTCGGATGAATCACCCTCTGGAGGTGACTGTTTCACTGATTAATGCAGCGGGATAAATCCCACTCTTGAGTCTGACTTTACCTAAAAAAACCCCTGTTTGGCTTCAACTAATTGTAACTAAATGTCCGATACCTCCATTATCTGAACACTCCCCAGGCATAAAGGTTAGGTATCATGTACTTGTACTTGTGCCTGTATATATGTCAGCTTGATCTAGACAGCTTACGAGAATTTAAAAATCAAGCGAAACTGTGCCTTAATTCTCTGATGTTCCATAGAAGGATCACTGATGCCCAAGAAGGTATGTCCTTCTCCACTTCTGTAGCAAGTACCCCTCAGTTGCAATGCCTTACTTCTAGATCTGTCTACTCCAAAGCTGGCCATACCTCAAATTTATCTCTTGGATGCATTTAGATATGAGTGAATTGTAAAGATTACCAAGGTTTACATGAGAGTCCAGCGCACCTGAGACCCCACGCCGCATCTCATCCTGAAAACATTCTTCCTCGCTCAGAGGGGCAAAACAATTTATTCCTGAAGAGGTCAGTGATGTTTAGAATGGTATTTCTTTTTCATTAAGAGCTGAATTAAAATACTACCCCGAAGATCCTGTACAGCATTGGTAGTTAAAATTCTTAACCAAGTATAGGGAGTAAACACGCCCTTCTTTGTCAGCTGGAGTGAGAAGTAATTTCTAGTAGGTGACAAATTACATGAGCTGATCTAAGTAGCCCAGCAATGAGGGAGTGCTTGTTACAATAAGAGAATCTGATTATAAATCAGGAGAGTGTTTTCTGCCTGTCCCTTTTGGTACTATAATTTTGCTGCTGTCAGCCTTTCCTTCAAGAACTGAGCTCTGAGCTGCCCTAGAGAAAAGGGTTATGCCAATACTAATGAGCAGGGTAGGAATGTTTGGGACTAACTGGGGAATATTTCCTTTTTGTTTTGTTAGCTTGTGAAATAATGGCAATAAAGATAATGCTAATGAGGTACAAATCTTCCAAGCATTAGTCCTATTTGACCTTGGTTAATGAAGAGCAGACAAATCCTCTTCAAAACTGAGATTTGGAGATTGCTGTGAGATAGTGACCGCCCCAGTAGGTTAACCTGAGTGGTCACACACCATGATGCAAGTGCAACGTGTGAGACAGACTGGGTATAAAACCTAAACATAGTTTTTAAAGGTTAGTTATATCTCATGCAATATCAGAGACAGAAGACAAAAGCACTCAGGCCAACCCAGCCACACATCACTGTACAGCTCAAAATCCCACTGCTAAGGGCTGTACCGCATTCATTTATGTTCTTTAGGATTCACAAACCACTTGGGACTAAATTCATTTCATCTATCTAGGCACTTAAGTGAGAAGAATAGGGAGGAGATGTAAGATTGCATTTTTAATCACTGGGGTAAGACTGACACTGCCAGCAGATGCATCAGTTTTTTGGAGGGCCTGTTCCAGTGATAGCACTTACACGTTTTAGTAGCTTTTTTTTCCCTAGAGTGTATTTTCATAAGCATATTCCTGTCAATCTCAGAACAATATCTGAGCTGGGCTTGCTGTAGTTCAAGAGGGTGTGGAGAAAAGAAGAGGGTCAGTTCAAAAATTAAATTATTACACATCGGTCTTTGATGTAAAGTAGTAGAACTGTGTTGTGCTAGAACTGTGGCAGTATTTTGATACCTTGGTCATGCCTCCTTTTTTCTCTTTATGATCTCTGTCTATATGGCAAGGTAGAGAATTAATGTTGGAGTCATGATGGTGATATTACATATTCTAATGATTACTCGAAACAGACAATGTTCTTCTGATCAGATATACTGGCTTCACAATTGCTTTATCTGTTACAGTTACAGAAAGCCATCAAAAGCACACAAAAATATATTTTTCTGTTTGAGATTTTTGGGCTGGCTTGCTTTTGTTATTGTTTTGGTTGGGGAATGTAAGAATGGGTGCAAGGAGACATCAGTGAGCTTTGCCTGTGCTCCAGGCTGCTTAGGTGGAATGGAGAATCCATGTCCCTAAGGTGCCTTGCTGCAGATCACTCTAAATAGTTTCAGTTCAGCTCCTTACCCATGAGTGTGTAAGCATTTATGAACTCAGGCTGACTGAGACTGGCTATTTATAAAGACCAGCCAAAAAGTTCATGTTTAGAAATGCATTACCTTTTTGGTGTTTTTGCTGTGTAGAAATCCTTCATAGTATTTCAAGACAGGACTGACCATCCCTTGCCATGTGTCCTAGAGCTAGAGTTCTTGATTAAGCCAGACGTTATATATGATTGCCACTGAAGTGAGAGATGGGAGCATCAAAGTGGGAAAATTATAGCAAATTTCCCTAAACCTTGTGGAATTTACTGTAAGCACAGGTGGTTTTAACATAAATCGTTAGGATTTTCTCCAGCAGCTGTTAAAAGAAAACATCTCTACATTGAAGAACTGCACCTTTAAACCCACGGGGGAAACCATATCCACTGAAAATTGAAATAAGTTTAGCTTCAGATGAAATAAGGGCTTTAGTCTATGCTCAGAGCATACTTAATTTTTTTGTCTTTTCTCGGTAGGGAAAATTATTTAAGTAAAAGGACAAGTATGAGCAAAGAAAACTAGAAATCAAGTGCAAGGATAGATAACTAATAAGTATGAATTAGTCAAAACTTTTTTCCCTTAAAGTCCTTACTATGGCTTTTAGCTCATTCTCTGTTACTGTGAGGACTTACTATATCACCATTCAATAATATGAAATTCTAGAATAAGGAAGACAGAAATGCCAATTGACTTATAATTGTATATCAAGGGTAGTGGTTTCAAGACGCCTTTATATCCTATTTTTCCCTTAGTAATTTTAGCCTCTGCTAAATCAGAAATTTCATTATGCATATTCTTTATCAGTGATTAATTTCACAAAAGGATATATTACAGAAGGATTTTAATCCTTTGTATATGGATCTTCACATATCTTAGTGTTAAAAGGCAGAATTAGGGAAGTGAAGAGAATCTTCCAATTATTGCTTAATCATGACACAATTTGAAGAATGAATCTTATGAGAGGAAATATTTTAAATCAATGTGACACTTGAAAATTGCTTTAAGTTACTTCATGCATTTTGATGTGTGAAATTCTTCTCGAGGCACAACAGATGAAAAGAAATATTACATTAAAAAAATTCAAGGAGCTTATTGTTTCATTAAATATTTACCAGCCATTCAAACTTTAGTGGGTTTACTCTGCAACTGAACAAGAGACCTTAGGGTTTACATCTGTAAATCTTTGTGCTGGTGCCTACCAAAAGTGATTAAACCCAAGGCAAGCCTTTGCCATGGCTGTAAGTTATTTAATAGATGAATTTAGAGTGCAAATGTTCTCCTGTAAGTTTTAATGGTTGAAATAATAAAACTAGACCTGTTAGATAAAAATTAATAACCCAATGTGTGAGCTCAACAGAAATTATGCATGCACTGTATTTACATTATAACAAAACTGTGATACACGCATGTATGCAATCTGTCACTGGCTCCTCGGGTTCACCCACTCCTCCTTGGAAAAAGAAGAAGAAAGAATACAGGAAAGGAGAGAACTGTTTTGCCCAAGGCACAGTTTTTCAGGTGGGGCTATCCTGAACAGGTCAAATGTCTTAAATTTTTGTTTCAGAATATACTTTTCAATTGTGGTCAGAGATATGACATTTAATTGCTTTAAAAGATTCTTGCACCGATTATTTCTTTTTTCTCCTATCCAGAGGCTCTAAGGACTAAAATCACCTTGCAGATCAACAGCAAATGGCGTTTGGGCTGAAAATACCCTTCACATACATACAGTATTAGTCATATTATGTGCATAATATTGCATTCATTACAAGTGCACACAGGCAAACACTTGTGTGATCATGGGACTGTTTCTGTGCTGTTAGGAGCTATATGATTTGATTAACTGCAGAAAATCAACTGGACCATATTAGGGTCTAACTCAGGATTTTTCCATATGTCTATCAATTGCAGGAATGCTGCTTTTATTTTAATAAGTGTGGTTTTATATATGTTCTGTTCTTTTCTTAATTTTCATTCTTGCTGTTGGGTCTCAAACTCTGGAAGTCATATGCCATGGAAAACTCCTACCACTTTACTCATAAGCCATAATACAAGTCCCATAGTACGCCATAACGTACTCTATTCTGTCAGTTTTCTATCTTCCATCACTTCTGCTTTCTCCCTCTATTGCCAGACACATTAATATAAAACACTTTAATGTAGAGTACTAAATAAATATTTAAGATGATCTCTAGGTATATAAGCACTTCTTGTTTCAATTGTTGGAGAATTGTTTGATAGCAACTTGAGGTAACTGTTCTTTATTGAAAAATAACTTTATTTTTCATGAAACCTGACATGATGAGGAGTGAATAGAGTTGAACAGAGTATAACTTTTTTTCTTTGTGAAAAATTTAGGGTCTTATAAATTCCTTAGATACTTTTCTTCAGTCTTTTCCAAAGATTTGGAGTTTCAGCCAAAGGAATTTTGGAGATGAAATAGTGTATTTGTCTGAAAAAGTTTCATTGGAAACTTTTAGGACAACTTGAAAAACAATACCATTTCAAAAATAGGTGGGAAGTTAGTGCTGCTTTTGGCGAAATGCAGTGCTGGGATAATGAGAGAGTACTCAGTTCTGCTAGAGGGGAAAAGTGCAATCCTTACACCAGCACTATCAGCCTTGTGGTGTTGGGGAAACATATTCCTGCAAGTGCCCTGTGCAGATGCAGGCGGGTGTAGCACGCCCATCATCCATGCAAAAAAGTCAGATTAAAATTGATAATAGACAGGAGGGACAGCAGGAATGCCTGATGTAGCAGTAATGAAGTTTGGGGGACAAAAATGCACAGCAGGTATTAGAGTCCTTCCCTAATCCCTTCTACCCTCCTTTGAGTGTGATACAGGCCGGGATCTGCTGTGTGTCCCCATAATATTATAGCAAAAAATAGGAAGCTTTGGAGTGACTTGTCTAAAGGCTGGCTTGCCTTCAGTATTGCGTTGCATCCGAATGCAGAACTGAACCTGGTCTGGATCTGGTTCTTTAGGTACTCCACTATGCAGGCAGTGGCTCCTGTCTCGGGGACACACGTGGGGGATGTGTGTTCGTTATTCTGGAGTCTGTTCTGAAGCACCCACAAGCACTTCAGCTCCTCAGATAAAGCTAAAGGATCAGATGCACTGAGTAGAGCATAGATTTTCTGAGCCTGTACTTCCAGGTGGTTTGTCCGGTAGGGATGGTGCTCTGCTCACATGGACTGTGGTTGGGATTCCTCTCTCTCTATCTTGTCTTCCAAAAATTAGACACCTTTATAGTTAGAAGAGAACAACTCACCCAATTTTAACATGGGGTGATTCATCTCAGCTTAAGACACATATCTAAAATATATGGATGGAGTACCATTTTGAAGACACCTTTTTCTTCTTTTTATTTTTTTTTTATTTTTTTTTTTAATAATGAGAGTCTGGGGAAACAAACTCAGCTGTGAACACCCTACATTTTGTCATCTGAGTTGTCCCAAAGTGATTCCCATCCTCTAGCTGGGACGGCTGGTGACCATGCTTGGCTCTTGTCCACAGAGTGCACCACGACTTACTTTTATCAGCTGGTAAGCGGGAACAACAGTGGGCTCAACCAGTTAACAGAGAGGAGCTTCCTGAGCTGTCCTCCTTCATTATAAAGGCTGGTACAGTTCGCATCTGGTGAGCTTTAGCCCTGTTTAGTCTTGTCCTGCCTTCAGTCAGGAGTGATTATCACTGAAATCCCATTGAGGTTCGGAAGTCCAGCGCTGCAGAGGCAGAGCAGCACTTGGATATGATGCCTTCCAGCAAAGTCTCACGCTCCGGGAAATATTTCCCCATTACTGTGAAAAGTTCTCTTTTTTTTTTTTTTTAATAAAGGGTGGTAATGACGGCAGCATGTTGCGGGCAGCAGGGCTGCCTTTAGTGTCCACAATGCATCTCCTGTTATCAACAGCATCCAGCCGCGTCAACTTGGCTGACTCCCCCCTGGGAAGCGGGGAAGCCGCAGGGTGATGCTGCAGCATGGGGCTGCGGCTCTGGGGGTGTCCCGCTGCCGTCAGTGGGGGAGGCAACGAGAGCTCCAGTGGGCTGAATGGGGCTAAGGACAAGTGCAATTACCGTAACTGTGTTTCGAAATTTTTGTTTCGCAGCTGATCTAGCAGGCAGTCCGTGGAAATGCAAACATTGCGGTAACACTTCTGTCCAAGCTGATGAAATCTGTGTGATAAATTAGGTGAATTACAGGCTAGTCAGCTTGTACAATAAGACACAGGGGTTTTTACTTTTGCCTCTCATTTCAGCTCCTTTTTTGGCATGTACCCTGTGATTTTATATCAATAGCCTGCTTAAAATTTCAGGTTGACTTTTCACTCTTGGTTCATATTAGTCTTCTGAATTGCAGTGTGCAAGCTGTGGTGACAGGAACTTTCTTTTGGGGCAGGTTTGGAACTGTAATCACATTTTCACCTCATCACGTCTTCATATTCTCACTTTTGCAGTGTGCTGGCCCCTGGCAGTTGATTCATCATGCGTCCCTAAGCACAAACATGGACTGGGACATAGAAAGCAATAATAGAGTAGAATAAATCATATTACAGCCTCATGTCTGGGGAAAAAAGATCAGAGCAGGCATGCCAGCTGTGAATGTAAATGTATTGTATGGCTTCTGGTTTGTCAGCTCAATGGTGTAGTTGTGAATTTATGGAGTCTAGGTTTTGAAAAATGCAGTGCAAGCTGCTTTGGTCAGAATCAATACCAGTCAACAGAATGAACCAGATTTAACTGGTCAAATACTCTGGCAAATCATTTAATTTCTGAACTCAGAGAAATACTGTATATTTTGCTCACACTAAAACAATAATTACTGATCTAACTAAAATATTAAGCATGTGCACATTGCACAGGCATATGCTTAATATTTTTATAGCTAGTACAGGCAAGAATATGCTATTAAAAATTGAATGGAGTGGGCAGTTCTACTGCAGTTATTTATTTAAGCATTCATTTGTTTGGGGTTTTTTTTCAACACAATTAGGTGCCTAATTGTGTGAGAAGACCTATTGGATTTCCATGTGAGAATAACAGTGATTTATTGAAGGATGTACTTGCTCTGATAATTTGTGATACATCTTCTGAAAATCTCACATGAAAAAATTTATTTCCAAATTGTCTTGAAATAGTTCACAATTAAAAAAAAATACAAATTTTCTTCTTTTGAAAATTGCCAGCCCTCGATACAAAAGTGTCATAGATGGAATTTAGTACTAGATATAATATAATTGTACATAGTATGGTTAACAAACTGTTAGTTTAGCTACGTATCTAATGCTGTGTCTGTCTGACATGGTACAAATAAATTCAGTGCAGTCTTTACATGTAATATTTTTCTTACACAAAAAGAAAAATATTCACACTATATTTCACTACCAAAATACATACAAAAAGCTGCAAGATTTTTTTTTTAAGTCTATATTCTTACATCATAGAGGCACGAATAATAATATTTTGTTTTGGAAGCATAAAAGCAAAGTACTAGCTCTCCTCTCTCCACAGAAACATGTATTTCACGAAGGTTTGACAACATACTATAATATCTAAAAACCACGGGCTACTCAAAAATAAAATGTTAATATAGTTTGTTGAGATGATAATGTTTTCTGTTCAAGTAAGTAAACATAACTAAAGGCTAGAATTATGCAGAATTGAAACTAGCCTTATTAGGAATTTTTAGCCCTTTGTCAGCTGTAGTAACGTTATGGTGTTTTTTGTTTTGTTTTGGTTTGTTTTGTTTTTTTAATTAGTGATTTCTTCACTAATTTGAGTGTCCAAAAGTGCTTATGTGGCAAATGGAGAACACAATTGTGAACACAACATGCTAACAAGACATACAGGAAAGGCATGGGTGTACTGGAGAGAGTCCAGTGAAGGGCCACAAGGGTTAAGGGAGTGGGGGCACAGGAGGAGAGGCTGAGGGAGCTGGGATTGTTTAGCCTGGGGGAAAAAAGGACCAGGAGGATCTTATCAGTGTGTATAAGTACCTGGTGATGGACAGTGAAGAAGGCAGAGCCAGGCTCTTTTCAGTGGTCTCTACTGACAGGACAAGAGGCAATGGGCATGAACTGAAACACAGGAGGGTCCATCTGAACATCAGGAAACACTTTTGGGGAGCAGTGACAGCAGGAAGGTCCAGGGGGCTCCCAGCCTCACATTGCTAGCATGAACGATAAAGCTCCTCCATGGCATGGGTCAGGACATCTACTGTGGACACATGCTTTGCATTTAAGTTCTTCTGAACCAGATACCCAAAGTGGAATCCCTCATGTCAGACAGCGTAAAGGCCACCCATCCAATGATCCACGCATATGGCCCCAGAGAATATGTCATTTTGGTTAAACAGTAAGCCTGGTCCTTAACAATATATTCAAAGATATGAAAAATGAAGGAACGTGTAATGGCAACAAGGTAGGAAAACAGATACAACAGGAAAAAAGTCTTCGGTGGAGGGGGTCTCTGGGATGAGAGGAATGACCAAAGTGGCAGGAGCTAGCAGAAAAGCTACACTGGAGTTTCTCTTGTTCTGTTTCTGGGAGGAGGGAAAGGGATGCCAAGGCTCAGGAATACATCTAGGTTAGCTGGCCAAAGTTTTTATGAGTCTCCATTTTCTTTAGGATCGTTTCCTTATTTTGCTCATGTCTTATCTAGGAAAACTTGTAAAGGAAGATAAAGTAAAATGTTCTTTAAAGCAGGTGTGTTTCAAGTCTCAGGCTGGAACTTGCCTAGTGTTCATGTTAAAATATACAACATCTTCCTGGGAGATTTAGTCTTAGACTTTGCAACATTTATTAAAATTTTGAGATAAACTTCTTTTGCAAAATTGACTGATCCCTCTGTTTGAACACATTAACTCAGAAACCAAAATACCTCCTCTACGATTTCATGATCTATATGCAAAAAGAGCATGAATGGGAGTTATAAATACCCATTTGGTTTCCAGGAGGGTGAAATGTTCCTTCAGGCTCTGCTGGTTTAATCAATGGATGAAATAGATTACATTTGTTTATGGTGGTGATAGCCTGACTAATGCATTGACTTCAGTTGGAAAGAAGCATATATATTCAGAACAAGAAATACCCAGCGATACTTATAGAAGGAACAGTTAATCCACCCACATTAAAAATATAGCCGTGTGATTTTGAAAGAGAGCACTTTGAAATTGCCATGCAATTTTTCTACACGTTCCTTAATATGCAACAAAAAATAACCTAGTCATTTTTTAAGTAGTACTAAATAAAACGTGTTCATAATAATGGCTTGCTCAAGTATTGAAAGTATTGTTTTAAAGGATTTTCTCTCCATTCCCAAATTCCTTAGACTTGACTAGATATGGAAACTTGTATTCTTATATTATTTATCATCTGCTGATGAAACATGATGGGGTTTTCTGATTTACTTGTCAAGTGATTAGCCAAAAACCTGCACTATATGTGGTTGCTCCAGTTAGGGAGATAAACTAATAATCGAGTTATTTCTGTTTCAGGAAATAGAGCCAAACCAATTTTTTTTCAGTCTGGTTCAGGTGCCTTTGAAACTCATGCTGTTTTCATTAGGATTTAAGCCAATAATTTACTTTTTCAACCAGTCCATCAGTCCAGAACTGGTTTCATAATGGAAATAACAATATTTTGATTTCAAAAGCGCCATGTGATATGGACTGGCATGCTGCTCAGGCTTCAGCCAAGGAGGGGTTCCTCGTCTCTACTGGAAAATGGGCAACATTTCTCACCAATGGAAACTCACAGCCTCTTTGAAGCTCCCTGAGGTTGACATACAGTCTTGTGGTAGCTGAAAGAAAGCAGAGTATAATGTTGCATTTGGAATGAGAACAGCTCCACGGCTCTGGGAAGCAGGATTTAGGATTAATTAACTTAGACCTTTCTGCCTGTCCCCTCCACTAGATTCACCCCTGAATACACACATGCACAGAGAGACATTAATGCACACATGCACTCCTGTTTAGGCAGTGAGGCTAAACCACATGAGGTTGCTGGGGGCTACTGGAGTAAGGAGAGGACTTAGCTTTGTGTTAACAGCTGGACATAGGTGTCCACTGTAGGAGAAGAGGAATCAAGGATGCCTCTTGTTAGAAGCAGCAAAAACTCATTTTAAGTACCTCCAAATAGTTCTGACCTCTTTGCTAATGTTTGCAGAACTATAATGAACAGTAAGAGTAGTGCAAAGGTGTTGGCTTTTGCTGGAGATTTTGGCCATTCATGTGGTAAGAGAGAGAGATTAGGGCATGAAAATCTCAAGGGATGCAGACAGGCTCAGAGCTGAAGAGATCCCTCTGCAAAGACATCAGCACTTGGTCAGTCCACTGCTCTGAACTGCAAGTCAGAATATTCTGGGAGGATGGGAGTGTTCAACAAAGTCTTCAAAGTAGAGCTTGGAACTTGGTTCAGTTTTAGTTTGAGATAAAACATGGCTTGAATGATATGATAAGCCCTAGTCTACTTCATATCCTTATTTTGTTTTTCAAGAGATTATACAAATTTCATTTTTAATGAAATTTGTCTGAATTTTGTCTGTCTCTGCTAACAGTTCAAGTCTCTTTTGTTACTATTCTATGACAGTATGTATTTCTCTTTAAGCTTTTTTTCACAGGGGTCCACATTACTAACCTATGCTTGATGCTTTTTTGCACAGTCTTTTCCTTTATTTATTTTTTTTAGTAAAATTCTTCCAAAGCCACCAGCACATTCAAAAAACAAAAGCCAGTGGAAAGCTTTCTCTCCTCATGGTCCTTTTTTCTGAGAAACAAAATACCTCAGTCAAAAGCTTCTATATTCTTGTAAACCAACCTTTTATTTTACAGCCATGACAAATTTGGGTTAGGATATTACATACATAACCCACAGGTATTCCAGCTCCCTCAAATTCATTGCATGATATATATAGAGTTGTACACTCTAAAGAGGTGTCACAGGTGTCCGTACATTAGATTTTGTGTATGAGACTCATGGGATATATGATGAGTGAAATTTGGAGTTCCTGCTCTTTGAGAAAGGGAAAAATTCCACCCCGCCCCCTCTCACCATGTGGAAATGTTTATACTTTTTTAATGGAATCATTCTGTTTGACATTAAACTGCAGTGCTGCAGGAATAGTTCAGGCCTCCAGAGAGCTGGATCTACAGTCTCCATCTCCTGTGGTGCTTCCATGAAACACCACGCAGTGTGTGCAAGGAGAACACAGTACAACGCTGCACGATGTGTGTTTTCATTAGGCTCACTGATGGGAGAGAATGGGGACCTGATGTGCATGAGTACCGAGACACATCATGGTACCATAACCAGTTTAATATCGCATCAAAGTGAAATGGTTCAGTTAAATTAATGAAAATGTTTTCATAAACGTTCCAACAGAATATTAGAATAATTTAATCTTTCTTAAGAACTTTGAAAATTCATGTTTATTAGAAGAATAGTTGCCATGAAAAAAGTGTCTGATTTAAAAGCCAATTGAAAAGCTCAGTCACAGCATAATTCATAGTCAGCAAGGTATACAAACAAAGACCGTTTTCTTGCTTTTTGGGACTTCTAAGCGTATCACCGTTGCAGATTAGATCTGGTGAGTTGATTGAAGGTCAGGTTAAATGTTTAGGGTAGCTTCAAAATTTAAGTGGACATATGGGTAAACTGAGAGAAAAGTATAGAAAAGGGTAGAAAAAAGATCAGAGAACTGTGCCGGAAAACTAAAATAGTTAATACGCTAAGAGGGATCCTGGGCAATTTATGAAACCTATTATTATTAAGGATGCTTTCTGAGCTTTTGTTTTAGATAGCAAGCACCATTTTGGGTATGCAGTTGGTCTCTGTGCCTTTATACTGAGGTAGAATATTGTCACAGTTTAACTCCAGCTGGCAACTAGGAACATGCAGCCGCTTGCTCATTCCCCCCACGGCGAGAAGTGGAAGAGAATCAGGAGAGTAAACGTGAGAAAATTCATATGTCGAGATAAAGACAATTTAATAAGTAAAGCAAAAGCTTTGCACACAAGCAAAGCAAAACAAGGAATTCATTCACTGTTCCCATCAGCAGGCAGGTGTTCAGCCGTCCCCAGGAAAGGAGGCTCCATCATGCATAACCGTTACTCGGGAAGACAAATGCCATCACTCTGATTGTCCCCACTTCCTTCTTCTTCCCCCAGCTCTATACACTGAGCATGATGTCATATGGCATGGAATAGCCCTTTGGTCATTTGGGTTCAGCTGTCCCAGATGTGTCTCCTCCCACCTTCTTGTGCCCTCCCAGCCTACTTGCTGGCAGAGCGGGGTGAGGAGCAGAAAGGCCTTGAGAGCTTAGCAACAACCAAAGCACCTGTGTGCTACCAACATCGTTGTCATCCCAAATCCAAAACATAGCACTACACCAGCTGCAAACAAGAAAGTCAACTCTATCACAACTGAAACCATGACAAATATAGGAGAAATAAAAGGAGAATTTTTTGCCTCTTGCACATGGATGGCAAGAAAGGATGATTAAACTTTGGAAATGGAATAATGAAACATGGCTGTAACCAAAAGAGCTTATGAAAAGGGAGATTACTATTTTTTCCCCCAAGCTCTCAACCAGTTGATAAGGCTGACCAGAGAGGCATCTCCAAAAGCAATGCAAAGGAAAAACTCAGAGCAAAAAAAGAAGCTGCGATAAGGAGGAGGAGAGGAGGGCCTTCTTTTGGTGGCAATGTGAAAAAAGCACAAAAAGTAACATTTTTCTTTCCTTAATGCTATGGCTCACTTTTAGGGAAGTCCAAGGAAAAAGAAACCTTACTCCATGTTTGCTGGCTTCTTTCCTAGTCTAAGTGCAACTCGAGAGAGCTGATCTAACTTTGAAACTTAGTAAAGGCTTTTAGATATCTTTTACCAAACCAGAGCACCATGCACATGAGCTTTCCTCCTTCAGCTTGCCAGCAGAGTATTTCCTCTGCTCTAGTGGTTTTGAAAGAGCTTTGGTATATCTCTGTTTTTTTCCAAGAATTTGAGTGCAATACCACAACAAGTAGTAAGTAGAAGTAAAGGAGTACTGCAACAAGGACCTCCCCAGCAGGGTGCTCCTCATGCAGTTTGCATTAGCTTCGTGTCCCCAAAGGCTGCCAAGGGGAATGAAGAGGGCAGTGGTTCCTCAGCCCTTTTTGAATAAAAATTTGTCTTCCAGTCTATGAAATCGGGGCCCAGCTGCTGCAATCAGCACATGCTCAAGGACTTACCATAGCCCACTGGAAAGCCTGGGAGTGCAAACAGCAGATATTTCAGGCAGAGTGGACACAGCACAGCTCAGACCGATTTCAGGGTGGGTTCTTCTAAATAGTTCCAGGAACCTATGCGTGCGTTTGGGTGCTTGCAAGGCTGAAACAGACAAAAAGCATTTCAGTTTAACTAATCACCTTCTAATTTATGGTAAGCTTAGAGTTCCATCAACACACCTGAGTGCTATATGAGAGCTCAAGCTTTCCTCTGGGAGGAGAGAGAACGTCAGGAAAACATAGTTTTAAGAAATGGAACTTCTACTGGGAAATGATGCTCTGGTAGTAATAACAGCATATTGACTGTCCTTATTTTAACCTTCTCCTTCTTCCACCACCTTCCTTCTTACATCCTTTCATGTAGATCCTTCCTAGCATCTTCAGCTCTGCCTCCTGCAATTTTGCTCTTAATTTACTCCATTAAATTACAGCTGTTCCTACCCAAAAACATCCTCTCCCCATGACTCTCCTTTTTTGGTTCCTCACGCCTATTGCCAGAATACTTTCCTTTGGGGGATATTCTCTGAGTTGAAAAGCTTCTTAATTCCTATAGTATGAAAAATTCTCCTTCTGTTCTCCACACAAAACCCAGCTTCTTCTCAGAGCATTATTATTACTTTGATCCTCTTATTGACGGCACACATTCCCATCCAGAATTACTTGTGTACTATACTTTCCTGATTGATTAAATTACAAGCTCATTAGGGTTGGCAGGTTATTTGGTTATGCATTATATAAAATACCACATGTACCTAATATTTGATTTGGATTTCACCCTCATTTTCCCATCACAATTTGGCTAGCTGTGCCTGCTCTATCTGATTTACTAATAACTGTTATTGCCACAATATAGAGTTACCAGAACAAAAGCAGCTTTTTGTAGAGACAGATGTGATGTTTTGGAGGAATTATCTATCTGTAAGACCTCAGATGAACCTTCTCTTTGCACAGGGGGAAACCTGAACTGTTCTAATCCTTACAAGTCAATTATCATCTAAACTGCTCATTTCCTGCTGCAATTCAAGATTCATAAAATCTGAATGGGATATGCATTTTTAATGTTATGGCAGGAACCATAAATATTGTTGGCCTTGTTTGCCAGAATCTTAATACAATAATGACTGTAAAGCTGCAGGAAGGAAAAATATCTAAGATGCACTGATTCAGTTTCATAACCCAATAATTCTGACAACCTTTTCAAATGATTAAATAGGCTTGGAGAAATCCAGGCCCTGAAGTATTATCTCCATTTGTGAAACTCTAAATGTTGTTGTTTTTATTTCCTTTCTTCTTTTAAATAATGCAGGAGCAGGTGCTGGCATTTCAGTTCAACTAATTAGCTTCTAATTTACTGTAAATATCTTAGAATTCCATGAACACGTCTCAGTGGTATCTGAGAGGAAACAATCTACTGGTTCGATAAATCTTCCCTGAAATACCACTGAGAATTGACTACATGAAGTGTATGGCCTTACTTAATATATCTGATTTTTTTAGAATACGCTGAAAGACGAGGTAACGGTTCCATGCTTTCCCTGATATTATCATTATCTGTGTAAAGACTTACTCTGCAGGAACTTTGTATTAATGACACAATTGTTTTAATTTAAATGTTATGCAGTATTGCCTTATATTTTGATGCACTACTGGAATTCTTCCAGACATTAAACGTATTGGTAGTGATATTGCCACAGGAATCTTCAGCAATGCTTTGCAGTATTTTTACATGCATATGATTTGTGTATCTAATTTGGTGATCAAAATGTAGAACTAAGTATTGCAATGTTTCTCTTATTTCTAGGTTATTGCCTTCATAAAGCAGTTGCATTCACAATGAGAAGATTTAGCTGTATACATTCACTAAAATAAACCAGGAAATTTATCTAAATAGGTCCATTTTTAAAATGTTTATGAACATGTTAAATATATCAAACTTTAATTTTTAGTATTTTCAAGCCAACTAAAATTAGAAACGATACTGACTTGAATTTCCATATTAGTACTTTTTAGTCACATGTCAATTATAGTAAAACATTTTAAAACAATCTTTTATTAACTAATTATCTTTAAATTAAGATAAAAGACACTTCAAAGATACAGAGGAGTACTAAAAGACACATGCTTACTTTTTCTGACTTCATCTTTGAAAAGCAAAGGCAGTTGTCTTATTACAGATGATAGGATTTACATTTCACCATTTGGTTGAAGCCCTAACTTACCTCTCAGCATGTTAGCAGATCCCTTGGGAATGCATGGGAGCAGCCTTGCTGAACCAGCACTGGTGACACTGAATTCCCTCTTTTGGTATTGCCATACTTACAAACCTGTTGGTACCAGTGCCAGAATATGCACTTTCCTTTTATCAGATGTTCATCAGCATCATTTGTTTTGGTTCAACCTTTGTGGCACCATGCAACGAACTGAATAAAAACTTTCTTTTTAATTGCAGAGCTATTTTTGTCCAAGGGTTGTTCACTGATATTTTTCATGTTCTCGAACCAGAAACAATTTTCCCAGGGCACTGGAGAAGGTGATGATGAGGCAGGAATGAGTTGCTTAGAGATTCAGTGTCACCAGAGGATGTATATTTATAACTGTACTATCAGAGAAAACAAAAGTAGATTTGCAGAGTCCTGCTGAAAACTCGGCAGGGCCTATTAACACTGGAGTATACTAGGATTTTGGTTAACTATTGCTTCTTCGACTTCAAAGACACTATTTTTTCATTGTATTTGAGGAATTCATCCTTTTAGGAATGGCATTTTTATGATATACAAATTCCTTAACTTCTCATGGAATATTATGTGGGAAAAAAGAATGCTGATATAAGTGTCTGTTTAGTGTCTGTTTTTATTTACACATAATGTTTCATAGTTTGTATTCTTAATTAGTATACGAAATCTTAAAAGTACTCACCATAGATTGTGTGATTGGTTAAAAAGTTGATACCAGCTGGAGAGAAAAAATGAATAGAAAACTCTCAGGCAAATAGTGCTAATTCCTATGTTTTTATGCAGGTCCTTTCATAGAATCATAGAATAGTTTGGGTTGGAAGGAACCTTTGAAGGTCATCTAATCCAACCCCCCTGCAGTAAGCATCTTCAACTAGATCAGGTTGCCTAGAGCCCCGTCCAACCTGACCTTGAATGTTTCCAGGGATGGGGCATCTACCATCTCTCTGGGCAACCTGTGCCAGTGTTTCACCACCCTCATTGTAAAAACACGTCCCTATGCTCTTCCCAGGATACCTGTCCTTGCTTCCACTGTCTGTGCATTTTCTTCTTGCCCTTTAGTTTGACCAGCAGGTCTTGACTCATCCATGCTGACCTCTTGCCTTTCGTTCCTAATTTCTTACACCTGGTGATTGAGAGCTCTTTTGCTCTGTGGAAAGCATCTTTAAAGATCTCCCAGCTCTGGTCTGCTCCTCAGGACTGTGAGCTGCACCAGTGCATGATCACTGCAGCCCAGCCTGTCTCCAGTCTTGACATCACTGATTAGCTCACCTGCGCTGGTGACAACCAGGTCCAGTATTGCATCCCCTCTGGTAGGGCTGTCTATTACCTGGCTTAAGAAGTTACCCTTGATGCGTTCCAGGAGTCTCCTGGATTGCCTACAGCTCACCATGCTACTTTTCCAGCAGATATTGGGGTGGTTGAAGTCCAGCAGCAGGACGAGAGCCTGTGAGCATGATTCCCTCTGTAGCTGGAGTAAAAAGCCATCGTCAATAGGCTCCCCTTGATCGGTGGCCTGTAGTAGAAACCAACCACAAGGTTCACTTCATTGCCTCTGCTTTCATCTCTGCTTTCATTTGATATCTAATTTCTTTAAACAAACCATATTTTGCTAAGTAGGGGAAAATGAACATTATCATTACAGTAATGCGTGTTGAGAAAAATAAACCAGCCTGGAAGAGAGTTGAGAAAAAAAAAATAATTTAAAATACACTTATGTTTATGTGTGGAAAAAATATTAACTGAAACTGATATAGATTTATATAGGTGCAAAGCAAATTGGTCTGGGGTGGGAAATTTTGCAATCGCTACCCTTAAATTACAGGGCTTGACACACAAAGTGATAAAACTCTCATGCTGTTTGAACTGGTTTTCCAGTTACCCTGGAAGAGGAGCTGCTACTCAGTGCAGTGCCCACATCCTTGTGCCAGCAAAGGAAGTTTCAGCCCTCTGGCTGAAAAACATTTTCTCATGGGATAGCTTGTATCCTTGTTTTGAGGTTTTCTTGGCAGATAATCCCCTTTCCTATACCCTAATATGAATTATTTTAAAGGTATTTAACTAAGTTTAACTGTATTAAACTAGAAGTGATGTGTGTTCTCAGTGCATATTCCAGGGTAAAGGAAGAGCCTCTGTCCTACTTCACAAGGCTTAAACTTCCTCTCTGCTGGTAACTCTGTTAAGAAACAGAAAACAACATCCCCTCAAAGCTTAATTACAAAGATGCAACTATTTACAAGAGAAGGCTGTTGGTTTTTTTTCCCCTACAGTTATGATATTTTAGAGATTTTCTTTTTAATAACCTGCCAAATGCCCTGAACTGTTTCCAAACTGAGCTGAACTGTCGTCTAAATAGCCTCAGGAAAGTTTATGGCTACATATCTTTATACTGAAAAATGCAAGCCTTTGGTGTTGAGAGGAAGCGAGATTTTGTTTCCGTTCATAAAGGGCCAGAGCAGGGGGTCAGAGGTTCCAGCTCTTCCTCCTAGCATTACCATGCATCTTAGGAAGTAACTATGTTTTTTCTACAAATCAGAGTCAGAGCGGGTGCCACATTTAGACTGTGTAATGTTGAACAAGTTGCTGAACAACCTCTGCCTTTCTGTCTGCAAACCCGGGACAAATAAACCCCCTTTTAGGGCTAATAACAGTCTATTCATTAGTGTTTATAAAGCTACCTCTAGTTCTCATAAGGAAGATTTTATTGACATGAAATGATTCTGGGACTCTCCTAATGACCCTTTTTGTTTCTCATACCAAATTTTCTTCTTTTTATAGCCAGGAAATGGGGGGTTCTGGAGTGTGATAGGCAAGTTATATCTTTATGGAGAAAATAGGAGAGCCTGTGATAAGGCAGGTAAATTCTTGTATGCACCTCAGCAAAGCTGCACTGGCTACCTGGATCTTTGTAGCACTGAGATCTAACAGCCTTTTAGCAGAATGCTGATGGATTGATTTGGTGCCTGACATTTAGCTTTTGTATCTGACTGCAGTGGTTTTTGTGTGGTGCTGGTTGTCATTCTCTCCACACGACTAGCTTTTGGCTACATGTACCTCTGTTATTAAGTCCTCAAGTTATGGCTTGATGGCAGTGGACAGAACAATTCCTTAGCAGAAAATTCTTAGCAAGCGCACAAGTGACTGCTCAGTGAAGCATTGTAATTAAAGAAGTGATGGAATACAATCTACTAAATTACTTCAGTCTGTCAAGGTGGTAAGGCAAATGCCAGTGCAGAGTAATAATCTGAGCAGTAAACTCATAAAATACCCATTCTTTGTACTGACATGGACCATTTAAATCTCTTTTTCTCCTAATTCAGTAGCTGGAGAGAATCCCATAAATAATTAGGGTAAACATAAATATGTTTCTTTAATATGAAACTATCAGAGCCTTTTACAGAAAGCAGCAATTGATAGTTGTTCATAAAGTACTCAGTACTGCATTCCTAATGATGATGATTACTAGCAATGGGATACCGCGTTAACCCTAACCCATTGGTTCTGTGGATTGAACGTGGGAGGCATGTGTATTCAAATATTAAAGAATTCTATTACACTGGGGTCAGTGGTTTTTGCTGTTTTTGTGTTTGTTTGTGTTTTTTTTTTCCATTCAAATATATTATTTTCCTAAAAGCATCCAGATATATGCTATCATTTAATTCATCATTCACAGAGCTATAACTTTATTACTTTCTAAAATAACAATGTATTTTTTTAAATCAGGGAACACTGGAGGAATAAATTAAATCTTTTAGGCTTATTTTTCATGCCAGTTCGTTCAATCACTGTCCATTCTAATTTCTGATATGTTCAATATAGCAGAAGGTAACGAGCACAGAGCGGCTGAAGTGATTGGATCAGAATCTCTGCCATTCATAAGCATGAATATGCACTGAAGATTTTTAATTTGTTTTAAATCGATGGTGAGTGTTGAGGAGAAAAGAGAAAATGGTACTTCTCTCTCAGGACGCTCATTTTGTGTTCCATAGGTTTCTGTAGATTTGAACTTCTGGGCATTGCATTTTCATCTTTTAATACTATCTGAAGGTAAAGTTTTTAGCACTTTTTACATATTATTAAGGAGTCTGGTGTCCTCTTGGGTGATATGTAGGTTTGAATGCAGAAACAATTATTCAAGGAACTGATGAACTTTTGGCTCCACTGGATTTTTTGAAAGCTCCTAACATTGTGGGAAGGTTTAATCTGTCCCACATTTAGATGTCTAAAAATTACTCATCTGATTCGTATCCTAGGCTACCCTCACAGTAAAAGCTACAGACCCCTCCAAAAGGTGAGTCACCTTATTTTAAGACTAAAGGTGGAATTAATCTGTTCAGATGCCTGTAAATGTCCACAGAGAGAAACAGGCAGTTTTAGGGCAAGATTCATCTCTCTTAAAGTAGACATCTAAAATAGATCAAATGAATCTACATTAGGAGAGGAGAACTGTGCCCTAGCGCAAGAAAAAGTGACTGTTTCTTGGCAATGACTATCTGGGAGCTTAGATGATTAGCTTAGATTAGAAATCTTGCTTTGAGATACATTAAATTGATTGATACTTGCAACACAGACTGGCTGTAAACAACCAGCTCCACATAATGTGCTAACTGGTTTGCATAAAAAATATAAGTCCATAGAATTCAAAAGGACTCTGAATTTATGACAATGCCAGCTCTTTCATTGGCATAAATCAATGCAAGTTCATAGAACTGAAAATGACCGTGCTGGTTTATAACTGCTGAGAGATGGACTTAGTAAGTGTATTGCAGATTTTGCTTAAACTATTTAAGAAAACCTTAGAATATTCTTGCTGTGCCATCTAACCAACCATGCTTTAATGTAATTATCTGAATCCAGAAAATTTTGAGCTGCACCTCCAACATCATCAAATAGTCCTTGAAATATATAAATGCCTACTGATTTACATTAGGGTATAAAATACCCCATGGATGGATAGTCAGATTCAGGAGTTCTGGAATTAGCCCAGATTTCTATTTTCTTTCTATTATTGAAACCCCCAGGATTCTGCATTTTGGTTCTTGCATAGCTGATAAAGGCAACATGAGCCATATGTTTAGCAAGGACTTCTACTAACCTATGACAATAACCTATAAACCTGTTCACCATTCTCTCCCTTCCTCCATACTATTATTTCCTCTTTTTTTTTTCCCGCAGCTTTTCCTGCAATAGATGTGGGTGAGGCTGTCTGTTTCCCATGAAGGTGCTGTCTTCCAATAAAAGGTAACTCCGGAAAAATAGGCTGCATCTTACTGCAGCTGCACCCTTATTTCTTTCTGGTATTTTCTGGAGAGGCATTCACAGGCACCATTTGGGTCATTTGCAGTAAATTCAACACACACAAGGCATACTGGTCTTACTGTACATGCACAGACCACCTGTGCGGTGTGCACTCAGTGAGTCTGAGACCTTGGACTCCTTGGGTATCCTGTAAAGTTCATGTGCACATGAACAATGAACATTATTCTGAGACTCCTGGGGGTATGGCAGCACATTCCGACTCACTGCTCTGACTGTGCTGCCCCAAGCCTCAGATGCAAGCGTACATTTGCTGCATTATATGGCAATTGTCTATCCTACCTCCTGGTAATTCCAGTGAAACCTTACCAAGTTCAGCATAAGCCTTCCTTCTGAATTTCTGTGTTGTACAAATGGCCCCCAATATCTTGTTTTCCTTTCCGTTTTTGGCTGACAACTGTTTCTCACCTTACTGTAATTATCTTTTATCATGCTCCATTCAATTGAAAGCCATCTAAAGTTTTGATTTGGATGCATTGAAGCTACTCTTCTCTTGAGCTGGATAAATAAAGAAGAGAATATTAAACCTGCAATCTGATTGTAGCGTGCCTGCATTTTTCTTTTTTTTTGGAGAGCAGAACATACTGATATTTACTCTGGGAACAAATTTTCTGGGACTGCCTCTGATGCACTAACAGTTACAGCATCTCTACTAAAGACAACTCTATCATGGAGCAAGAGAACTAAAATGAGAAGCTTTAGGCAAAGCTTATGGTTAGATGTCTCTGTTATGCTCAGTTATGATCTTTGTTATGCCAGACCTGCTTCCTTTCATTCTATAGCATAATAAACTCATTTTGAGCCTGAATTTGAAATAACAGACCCTGATTACATCCTTGTTTTTTCCCTTTGAAAATACAATAAATTCATTTATATGAAGAAAAGTGTTTACTTTTGCTGTTGTGAAAGTGTGTAGGACTCATTTCATCTTACATTAAATAGAATAAAGGACATTCAAACATGAGCACAACTCGTGCCTTAAAATATTAAGATACAACAAGTTTGCCTACTTTATTCCAGGTGACATCATCCATGATGGAACTGCTGTGCCTAGGGCTACATTTTTTTTTTTTTTTGCACTGTGTTAGCAGAAATCATATCTGTATATTAGAGAACTGTGGTTTTCTTTTTATTTGGATAATGCATATCTTGAAACATACTGTGCAGTGATTCATGTGTACAGCGTACACATATGTGCCAAGCAGAGAGAGCTTCACAGTGTATGCACAAAAACTCCATATACTAGTTTCTAGTAGGATAAATCTTTTCAGTATTATATCATGTTTATATATTATTCCATATGCTTAAAAGTATTTTCACGTACAAAATGGTCATGAATAATTCAGCTTCCTAGTTGTAAAATAATAATATGTTTTATTTATATTTAAAATATAGAAATTCTTTAGTTTAAAGGAGAGATTAGTCAGGTAATTTTTATTTGCTGCTGATGTCTTTACTAATCAAAGTTGATCTAATATGTTTGTTAATAACACCTTTTCTTTGAATCTATTCCAACATAAAATTGTTCACTCAGAGCAGCTTCATGTAATTTAGCAACCTGGATTATGTTCAGTCCTATAAAATCTCCCAGACAGCCCCATAAAAATATAATAGATCATCTACAGGGTGAACACCTCTGCTATTACGCTATTGACAGCAAGAAGTGATTGCATACTTTTCACTGCAATGGTATTAGTGATGACCTGCAGGAGATAC
Source organism: Chroicocephalus ridibundus (assembly GCF_963924245.1). Classification (NCBI taxonomy): domain Eukaryota; kingdom Metazoa; phylum Chordata; class Aves; order Charadriiformes; family Laridae; genus Chroicocephalus; species Chroicocephalus ridibundus. The sequence continues at coordinate 198,858,924 of NC_086284.1, forward strand.
ATTTTCTCTCAAGACACTGTGAAGCCTGATGAAATGTTGTTAATATGGTCAATGCTCTGACTGCTCTCTTGGCAGATACACAAACATACGTGCTGCTTGAGTGATGAGAAAGTTAAACTAAAGCTTTATGTAGTATATAACAACACCCAGTACTTCTGCAGGATAAAATATGGCCAGTGGTGTAGGACCTGTGCTGTCTCTTGACACATCAATAAACTTTGTCCTTTATAAATTATCCATAGCAAATACATCTTTATTTTTAAATTAGATGAAGAATTCCAATTGTGAAGCAGCTCTTTCCCCACCCTATCACTCTTGTCCTCAGTGTGCAAACGTACATCCAAAAAACGTCCTCTTTAATTGCTTTGTCTACCTGGAGAGAAAAAAATCTACACAGAGGGCAAATCTGATCAGCAGTGATTGTTCCCTACTACCTTCTCCTGTGGGCATCCAAATTCTTCAGGGAAGGAACTCATGGATGCTAAGAATAATCAACCTTGGTTTTCCTAAACACGTATGAAGTCACCCTTACTATCGAATGCAGATTTACACTGAGCAGCGCATAAGGCTAACACCTGCCGAAGGCACTTCATACTCTGCAGGAATGCTCCTACAAAGTCCCAAGCACATAAAAGGGGGAGGCAACAGGTGGAGACGACATGCCAGTGAGGGAACAGAAGGCAATAAAAAGGCAGCATTGGTCAGAACGATAAATAGTTGTCACTATACACCGTCTGCTGAAAGAGTATCAAGAAATCTGTAGTCATAATACTGGAGCAGAATATTTGTCTCATATATATATATGCTCTTCCTAGTCACTCAATATCACCTGCAAACCTGGACATCCTCCCCAGTAAACAGGGGAGTTAGGATATAATTTTAGGTTTTGTACACTGACAATGTAGCCCAGACCTCAATCTCTCTGGTGTGTATTTCTGTCTGATCATTGAATCTCCGAAGCCAAAAAATCCTGCAGAAATATTACACCTGTCTGAAGCGGGGAGGTGGTGTAATTTTAGTTTCATCCATTAATTTATGAAATAAGGATGGAATGGTATTAATGATTTTTTTCTTTTTTTTTTTTCCTTGTGTGGCCTGTATTTTTGGAACAGCTTGTGCTTAAATCATATAGTTAACAAAATTAAACAGGCCAACTGATTGTTGTATGTGTCCAGCTATTAGACAAGTGCTATAATTAAAAAATTTAAGATGTCAGGCTCTATCTGAAGTACGATAATAAGGAGCATGAATGCAAGAAGAAATTTTCTGAACTCTGATCACCCAAGGATGGACTGTTCATCTGAGCTTGGGAGCTGTGTCCATTGGGGTGATAGTTTGCATAACTGTAATATTTACCCAGAATATTTTATTGGAATATTTATTCATCAACTAAATCTCTGCCTTGACAGGTGGGATATTGTCTGATTTCTTGAAGTTGAATGTAGCTGAGAGCATTGACAGTACTCAAAGCTCCTCAATCTTCCCTGGTTCACGCACACCAGGATAAAATGAAATCCTCTACCATTGAAGTCACCTCTGGTGTCACCGAAGACATGTGCAAGAGTTCACAACATTGCTTAGGTATGTAAATAATTCATTTTAACCTTGGTTAAGCTATTGGGCTTAAATTGCTGAGTTTATCCTGAAACATCTGTGAACTGTAGCCAGGCTGCAGGGTTACCACAGGGAGATGCATGTCTTTGATGCAAGGAAGCATCTGGAAGTGTAAGAGAAATGTCTGTATTCATCTTGTCATGGAACCACTTCAAGGAGAACGCACAAGACGAGACTTGGAGAATTGCATCCCACGTAGCACAGGAAAAGGTCCTGCCTGTGACATCTGAGGCAGAAGCACTCGTGTGACATACCGTCGCCTCTCAGTATTTTCCTCACAGGAAAAGGAACAGGCTTTCAAAAATGGTTCAAAATTATGAATGTTTAAGGAAGCTGTTCTTTAAAGCTCTGTTGTAATCTGAATTAAGTGTTCCTGAGGTGCTGATCATGGCAAAGTCTGGCCATTATTGGCTTTGAGTTTCTTTCTTTTAAAAATATAAAACCACATTTTAAATGACTTAATACTATAAAAAACTACAAAATATAGATGTATGAAATAGCTTAAGCATCCTATAGCTACCTGGGCCTTTTAGAATTCAAATTTTACATTTTTTTTTGAGACGCTGCTCATGACAATATCCACAAGCACTGCATGACTTATTAGGAGACAAATTATTTGCTTTCTTTTTATTTTCCATTCCCTATATCATTTACCTTACAATTAAACTTTTTTTCTGCCACTGAATACATCTTATGCCTTGAAGTTTTTCAGTGTGGTAGCCTATTAATTCAAACAGTAAAGTTTTTTAAGATTTGGAAAGGATTCAAACTGTACTAATTTGTGAACATAAGGGTTTATATATTTTTGAGCTTTTAGAACCTGAACTGTAATACTATAGGGACCTTAAATATGGTAGGTTTTCTGAATACAGAGAAGAGGCTGCATGAGAGACATTGTTTTCACTTTAAAAATGGGTCCAATGTCATCAGTTAGATACCTTTTATTTTTCAAGAAAAATGGATGGGCATTGAGTTGCTCATTTCAAGCACAAATCCTAATGATAAATCTTGTACCCTGGGATCAGGTTTTGGTGTAGACTGTTTCTATCTAGAAACTCCATTTTTGAGGCAAGGTTTTTGTAAGAAATGTGCATTCTGGCACAGATAAGGGTCATTCTGCTGATCACCATCCATGAGCCCATACTTGTAAAGACAGCAGGCAGGACACTAGAATTGGCTCTCCATATATTTATTGGAGAATCTGTTCTGAAAGCAGCTGAGAATGTAGGGTTTCTAGGAGAATTATGTACGCCCAAGGTTGTGGGAAGTGAGAAAGCCAAGTCCTGTTATTCGTTCCCATTCATGGGAAGTTTTGTTCTCCGTGTTTATCGCTTCTCAAGAAGCTTTTCCTTTTCGTCTTGTACAGTGAGAGCTGATATATTAACTTGACCCTGTCCCTAAGAAAGCTGTTATCTATCCCATCGCTGTGAACTGTCTGAACTGTGACTTTGGTACGGTGCAGTCAAGGAGAATATAACTTCATTATGTTCAGATACCTTGCAAACATCCAAGCTATCACTTTTTTTTTTTTTTTTTGTAAAAAGGCATTCCTTTTTTGAGACTATTAGGTAACTGTGGAATGGGAAACAAAACCTTTGTTTTCATGAGCAGTTTTAGCATATAAAGCAATTTGTGTATAATTTCATCCCACTGCATGCTAGGTTACCAAGTCTAAATTCCACGTACAGATTTAATTTCCCAGTCCCCACCTTTTTCTTTTAATCTTGTTCAGTGTTTTTAAAGCTGTTATTGCAAATCAGGCTTTTAAAAACATAAATTATCAGACGCAATTGCTTTCAACGACATTACCGGCAAATGGCTAGAGTGCAATCAAACTAAGTGCTTCTTCCTGTTGTCTTTTACACACACGCGCGCACACACGTGCCCCGCAGATGAAATCACACTTGAATGCGCTCGGCGAAAGCAGATGATGAAACCTTTCCTCTGCTTTTCCCGTGTGGCAAGCAAAGGGAAGATTGCATCCCTGTGTGGCAGCACCATCCCTTCCCCTGTGCCGCTTTCTTCCCTTTGCATGACCGGGCTCTCAGTCCCACTCAAGGGACCCAACACCGCTTTGGAGGGGTCATGTTTCCCTCCCACCGCAGCTGCTGTGCTTTTCCCCTTTCACTCTCTGCATTTAGTGGTCCTTTCACTAGTAAAAGGAGTCGGGCACCCCAGCGCCCTGGGCCATGCCACTGCGTAAGAGGGGACACAAATCAAAGGACCTGGAATCTCTCTGAGCACAATAATCTGGTCTTGCCTGCAGGACACTTCCAGGCAATGCTGAGAGCTGGTAAATGCTCTTCAGCCGTGAAGCTCATTTTCTATGCAGTGTCATTGCTACAATAGGCTGCTATATTGCAGAAATCCGGAAAAAGAGAGAAAGAAAGAAAGAAAGTAGTTCTCACCTTGTCCATGAGAAATCAGCATCTGACACAATATTTCAATTCTGGCAGGATACTTCAATTTTAGAAATGGTAATATTTCAAGAACCGGCTGGTTTTATTCACTGAGATGGGAGCAGTAAAATTCCTATGGGTATTAGCTCATTCTGTTTCACTGGACGCTGATGATTACAGTTAGGTTTGTATCGGGCAAATGGTTTGTAACCATTTGTAATGATCTCAGTTGAGTATTTTTCTTGATGATGGTGCTGATCTGATCCCCAGAGAAGTTTGTAGTCAAAGGGATGGGGTTATGATGGCTAGATCCACAGACTTACTTAAGCGTGCTTTATGAAATGTTGCAATGCTTAACTCCCAACACACCCCTATCCCTTTTTCTTTAAATCCAGAGCAGGTACTCAGATTTCTCACACAACACTTCTTTATTCCTGGCCAAATCTGGAGTAACTTTTTCTTACTGTTGTGTCTGTGTTACCCGTCTAATCTCTCCACTCTCTGTAAAGATGACACACACCCACACGTCCACCAAAGCTCATGACCCTCAGTGAAGGTGACCTGGATCCTTTTCTCTGAAGCTGTAGCCATCCTCTCCTGCAGAAATTTTGCTGTCTTTGATCTTCTGTGCAGACCCAGAATGTGGAGATGTTGCATCTTCTATTCTAGTACCTCCTTTTTGCTTTTGAAGCTCTTCTCTTCATCTTCCTACTTTTCTTCTATATTTTTTCTAAAACTCATTGACAAAATGATTTTTATTGTCTGGTCTCCCTTCTCTGCTTGCCATTCTAACTCTACCCAGTCTAAATCTTCAAATCTCTTCTAATTCCTCATTTGTCTTCAGGTGTTCACTTCCTTCTGCCTTTCTCCATGAACATAGCTCCCTTTAGCCTTTCCCATTTTTGAAATTGCTTGATGCTTGACCCCAGTTGCTTCTCCAAGTACCGCTTAATCTTCCTTTACAACTTCATGTCTAAGGTAATGCGTGACTTTTAAATTTTTAGGTGCATGGAGGTGTCGGGAACTGAGAGGTGTGAGGTGGTGTTCAGAATTGGTGTTTGCAATCTGGCTGTACATCCTTTGTGCTAATGTTTCTTGTATGGAAATGAGATTTCAAGGTACATCAGAGGTGTTTCTCAATCAGAATGAACTTGCTTCCCTATGTCTCCTAGGGAAAATTTTGCAAATTCATTAAGCAAAAGAGTACAACAGTTCAACACTTTCAAACACAAACTCATAAAACTTGCAAGGACAGAATTTTAATTTTCTCTGATTTTTCCAAAATTTTTCCTAATTTTTCCTGCCTTATTTCATTTTCCAATGTAACAGCTTTTTTTTTTTTTCCCTTTCCATCACACCCTCTGATACCTAAACCATTATTCTTCTAACAGATGATTAATTTCATTTTACAGGGTCAGTAGAATTATTTTTCTGATTTCAATCCACAAACAGGTTTACACTACCTAAGATGTGCTTGCTGAAATGTATCCAGTTTCTCAAAGAAAGGAGTAAAAACCGTGGAACAAATCTTCGACTGATATATACAGTCATTGTTTCACTGAATTGAAATCAATCTGAAGGAATCTAAATTCATGACTTTGTTTCCATTCTTTAGTTAGCAACGCAGATGACCGGACTTGCCAGATGCTGTGCAAGGGAGATAACTGTGTAATGTTCAAAATGTTGAGTCCCATGTTGATGCCCAGCCACACGCCAAAGCTTTGCATCTGTTCAATAGCCTAATAGAAATTCAAGCTGCACTGCCAAAAATGACTCAAAAAAAGTTAAGCTTTATCCATTTTTACCAGGGGACTGTAAATGAATATATGTCATGGTTTTGCTTGAGCTGGTATACACTGCACAGTTTTTCTGGCAACGTTTCCTTTCTGAAAGCAGTTATTTGAAAGCATCCACGCTATGGAAGCATGAAGACAACATGGCTTTATGCTACTTTATTTTAAACTTGACCCATGGAAAGAGCAAGTTGGCACTAGTCAGTCTATCTGAGCTGGTACAACGAAATCTTGTAGAAAAGTGTGTGGTTTCCTCTCATTAACATGGCCTGGGTAAGAAGAGGGAGTGTAAACACTGTATGTGTGTGTGGGGAGCACCCCAAACTGCTTGTTCTGGGAAGGGTTTTGCCCCAAAACTGATAATGCCAAAAGGAAACGAACACATGTAAGATTTGCTTAAGCTGACCATTAGTAGAATTAAGCAGTAACCAGGGGACTAGCAACAAAACTCTGAGAGAAAGGGTCACCTTGAGAAGCAATATGTGAGAAACACGGAGATCTGTAGGGGGCAGAGACCCTGGGGGGACACAGGGCGGGCAGGTGGGAGGGTGCTGCCGGCTCTGGGTTATCTTTTATATTTCTGATGTCCTGAATGTCTAGTGCTCTGATTGCTGGTTAATTACATCATTAATAAATCCATAAACTGCTTCCATCCTGACTTCATTTAAACTGCATGAGTTAAGCTTTTTTTCCCCATGACAAAGTACCGGTTATCCTATAGCAACAATTACAACAGCGTCTTTGATGCTGGAAAAACTGATCATTATAGCTATAGGTTTCGACTTGTTGCATCGGTATGTCAGTGAGGGGACATCAGATCCGTGTCGAACGCTTTTAGCAAGTCCATCTCTGTGATCGTACAATTGTGGCTGAGTGAAAAAACACAGCGAGCTTTCTGTTCCCCTCCCCACCCCGCAAAGGCCATGAAAGATAGCCTGGATTTCCCTGAGCAAACCCGGCCATGGAACACCTGCCAAAAAAGACATTTATTCTGACATTACAATGGCGGTGCAAAATGTACAAGAAAGAAAGACAACAATGCTGAGTGATGCTGGGGTGCCCACATATTTATAGCTGTGAAATGTGCTGGCTTGACAAAGGCACAAAGGCAGCCAAGTGTACTCTAACAAAATTGCAATGTTGGCAGCTGTGTCCAGGGACAATAGGTACCAGTAAAAGTTCCTCATGTGGAAATCATGGCTCTAGCATCTTGATATTTTCTTTAATTCTTCTTCTGATCATTCTCTTTTTTCTACTGTCTTATCCAACTACCATTTATTTTTTTTTAACTCCCTGGCAGAAAAGGAGACTATGTTTCAATGCTGTGTCCGTTAAAATGTTCACCAACAAAACTTGATGCTATGGATGTGCACTATGTTGATTCCATGCATTAGCAATTAAAAACCACTGTAAGAGGCTGCAAGAGAACTGAGACGAAGTAAAAAAGTTCATATTCTTCTTCAGAGTCTATTTTGTCTGAATGCCATTTGACATATATTATGCGTTTTGTAACTAGGTGGGGTTTTTTGTGCGTGAAAATTTACATTTGTTCTTAATTCAGAGAGTAAAAGAACCATCATATCTGTGGACATCAGAACATGCTATACGTTATTCTTTCCAAAGAAGAAGCAGACTATCAGGATTACATTAATTTCCTATTCTCCCCCAGAGTTGTAAACATGTCCTATTCTTCTGCTTGTGCGACTTGCATCTTTTCTTTCTTTAAACTGCACCATATCTGGCTTTACTCTCTTTTTTTTTATTTTTTTTTTCCCAAATCATTTACTTTCTTCCTTTTTCTTTTTCCTTTTCTTCTATTATTAATTCTATCTCCCCAACTTATTGTCCTAGCTGAGGAGCCTTATAAAATCATTCCATTAACGCATTATGTGGGGGCTGTATTCCCAACTCTGTAACCTGTGAGCCATGTCGTAAATATAGCACCTGGTTAAATGGTGAATCTCCTTGTGACTCTAAATTGAAGATGCCAAAACTTTAGATGGATTCCACCAACAATATGATATATGAATGGAGAAAAAAAAAAATAATCCATCAAATGTTGTTGAACAGAAGATTATTATATTTGGTGCAGGAACCCCCTAAACTGCAGATTACAGGAGGCTGAGAGATTTTAGCATGAAATATATCATTGAATGCCTGCCTGTTCCTTATTCTTCTCCTTAAGCATCCACTACTGATTATTTTTGAACATGAGATACTGGGCTAACTGAATGCTTGGCTTGTTACGGTACGGCGGTTCTTATGTAATCCTATGTAGATGCTTATGATGACAGATTTCAAAAGTGAATTAATGCTCACCCGTGGATTCATTCATTCACTGTCAGGGTATATTCAGCTTTTCAATTTTTTCTTAAGTGTAGAACTAACCTGTGGGAGAAGAATGCGTAGTGACAAGAAACTTAATATTGTAATTCTTTATCACCAGAACATGCCATTAAATATGCATTTTCACCTGTTTTATTGTATTTTGCACAGTGAATATGCACATGACTGGGATTCAGAATTGGCTGGTACAGTCATCAATGGTTTCAGTATTGATAGAGTACCGACATGAGGACAAAAATAGCATTGCTCCTCATCACCATTTTAATGTACTTTGAGCGTAAAAGAGTATTCGTTGTATTTCCATTTTGGTCCTTTGCTTCTCTAGTGCCAGATGTTGAGTAAACATACAAACTTGCTAGTACTTGTTTTGATTTTATCTAAGTCTTATTGAGGCCCATAATGGGCTTTGAAGACCTTGGAATATCAGCTGTCTTCTCGACGTTGTCAAGCTAATTGAGAAATCATCCCTGACTGGAGTCCCATCAAGAATGAAATCTCTTAATACAAATATGATGGGTTTCTTTCTTCTTTTGCATCATGTTGGCTGATCTTTCCTGGAACACTGCTCAATTTAGCACAGATGTGTTTTCTCCTCCTATTAATCCAATTTGTTTGGTTACTGTCTTTTTAAAGAAACAGCCCTAACTCAGGCACAGTCAACTTAAATGCAGGAAGGTCACGGAAATGTAATGTAAAACATAGTCAGACTCAAGAACAGTAAACCAGTATGAATTAATACCCTTTGTTAAAATGCGCATGGAGTAAAATAAGGCTTATGATAAAACACTGATATGATCGAAACTATGTTGTATACAAAATTTCAATGTCTTTTGTCCTTAAGAGTTTAAGCTAAATAGATGGGGATGACATGAATATTGTTTTTCAAAGTTCATGAACTTTTATTCTTCTACTTGGTTACAACAAAAGTTATTCTCTTGAAACTAATCAGTTTTTGTCTATATTTACAGCTGTCAGAGATCAGAACCTGGCTCTAACTTCTTACAAGAGCAATTGAGTTAAAAGTGGGTTTTGTTCCAGAAGCAGCTGCTGAAAGGGCAATGGAGCTTTTGAGGACAGAAAGAGAGAGGAAAAAAATCAAATTGCCAGGAAAAAAGAAATTAGTGAAGTTCGGATAAATAGTAAGTAAATGGATTAGCTCTTACTGTGACATCCATTTCAATGCATTTAGACCCAAAGTCCACAGCCACTTAAGTTGCTTGACCAATTTTAACTGGAAGGAAAATGTTACTGGATGCAAACTATTTGTCTTTTCTTTAAGAAATAACTTCTCTCTGTAGAGCGTATATTATATGTTCCCACCATGAACTGAGAGTCCATTATCCCTCTCTCTCTCCCACACGCAAAATCTCCATTGTGGATTTCACACCGGTTAACAGAAAGAGTTCATTGAAAGAATAAATTTTCTCATTTCTGAAGAATACAGCAGATGATTAAAGGAATCAGAGCTGAGACCAAGCACTCCACGGGAATGTCAACAGCCCAGGTCTCCCTGGCAGGAAAGGCTGATGCTGTAAGCTCACAATCTGAACTGGCTTTTTTCAGCTGAGAGCAAATCTCTGGCAGACGCTCGCTGCAGCTGTAGTTTTATTGACAGTAATGTTATTTCTGTTTTCAAATGACAGAAAATATGTTTGATACTTCAGATTTGTTTCCCTTTGGGTCAGAGGTCTTTTCACGCCTTGCATAAATGATGGAAAAAATACAAATTAACTTGTCTAAATAATTAGATCTACAGATAATCTTCAATGTTTGACTAACAAGTTTATTCTTACCAGAAGTCGCTACTGAAATATTCTACACAAACATTTTCGGTTTATGGGTAAATTCATTCTGTACTTATCATTATTTGTTTCATATTTACAGAACTGTAAATTATCTGATTATAATAATAAAGCATAGTTACTATGGTATTTAGTTGTTGTGCCTAATAGTATGACATTGTTAGTGAAATAATATAAATATTCCCAGCTGATACAACATCATTTTGGATTGGCAAATATCAACATAAACAAGTAATTTCCTTGAAAGGGGAAAAATAAATGATTATCATCTCACTTTAGAGACTGGGATTTGAAGCATAGGTAAATTAAATGACTTAATCTCATGAGGCAGGAGTTAACCAAGATCTTGTAGTTTAGAGTCTACTGTCTGAAATCATGCAATATGCATACATCACTCCATCCCTTCACTCACCCACCCATCCACCCACACACCCATTTGCTTCCTTTTTTCTTTACAGGAATAGGGGTTGATTCACAAAAATGTGGAAAGAAATGAAACTAGAGAAAAAAAAAATGAAAGGATGATGGTAAGGATAAAACAATCTCAAAGACATTTTAAGTGCACTGGTGTACTTTGCAGGTGTTTGTCTAACCTGTCCCTGGAGTGGTGGAGACTCCGATCACCTTCTCAGGCTGTTCCAGTGCTCCATTATCTTTGCTGTTTGAAGTTTTTTATAAAGTCTTTGTTGCAATCTAAGTCAATTATTTCTTTTCTGTTCTCCTATGTGTATTGAAAACTATTGTTCTCATTGTGTTTGAGCAACAGCTTACACAGCTGAAGACAGTTATCATGTCTCCTCTCTGTCTCGTAGGAAGCTTGTTCTAAAGAGGATGTCATGAAGAGACAAACACAGCTGCCAAAGAGGAAAACTCTTCTTAAAAGATAAAAATATGCTAAAGATGAAAATTTTAAAATATTAGAAAGATAAAATATTTTTAAAAATATCTCTTCAATCACAGCGATTTGTAATGACAGTGTAAATCATCTGAAGTATTTATAGGTGCTACTACTACACTAAAATGCTAAAAATCTAGTCTTTTCAGACAGCTGAATAATAAAGGTAATCCCCAAACCTTTACAGTTACAAAGAGTTTGAATGCTTATGTCATTCATGATTGTAAATGAGGGACAATATTTTTAAAGAAAGTGTAAAGTGACAGATTTCTACAGGAGATGATGAATTTAGGCTCAATTGCGTTATTTGAGGAACATTCCTGCTGTAGCTAAATAAAGAATAGAATATGGTCTGCAGGCCATTCACAGTCTAATTTTAGTGACCGCTAAAATGATAGTTATGTTTATTTGATTACTTGTTATTAATTTAATATTTTAATCCATAAGCCTGTTATTATGACAGATATTTGGGACTTTGGGGCTTGAGTCACATGAATCCCATACAAGCATAATTCTAGATTTGTACTCAGGAATGTGAAAGGAAAAACTGAGTTCTCAATATCTTATAATATCTTATAATATTATATAATGTGTTGAAAGGATTTCTTTGCAGAAATAATTTCCAAATGTTTATAAAGGCATGATAAACTGATATAATAAAAGTAGAAGTTTTCATTTTTAAGGTCATAACACCAGCCCAACATGAACAAATATTTTTGTGGTAGAAAACACAGGCAACTTGAACTCAGTGTTTTATCATCTCCAGTTTAATTTGGAGTAGAAATGAAGTCAAATGGAGCTCTTTTGCCATAATTTACAAAAATAAAAGAATATTATGATTCTGAACTTGTAGTTCCTCACAAGTATTTTAGCTTCAGTTGGTGCTGAAATGCTGAATTTCCCAGCCTAGGCTGGTTTACGCCCAGTGCAATCTGACACAGAGAATTGCTAGAAGGCTTCCTACGATTTTAGTCCCTGAGGTCACAGCTTGTCCCTCTGCAGCACAGCACACTATTGCTTCTATTCAACTTGGACCTTTTTTTCACAGCAGGTCTTGCAGAAGGAGCAAAACCACACCAGTTGCAAAGAATAAGCTGACATCTTACCTCTCTGAAGTTTGCGATCATGTTGTATGCAACTGAGAGGAAAAAAAAAAAAAGGCTGAAAAAAGGATAGAATTTACTGTCAAGAAGTAACTGAACTCCGTTTCCTTTGAAACAATAGGAATTATTCTCATTTACCATTAGATGGCATACATACAGTATAAAATACATGATTAAACAGAATTCCAGCATACCTGGTGAAAGGTTAAGTAATACTTCTGTAGTATAATAGATGCACACTAAAGTCCTCTAACAATACTTGTTTCCACTCAAAGTTGTTATGTCTAAAGAATCTCAGACTCTCTACATTGAATATTTCTAGATAACAGGCCGAATAAGACAGTGCTGCTAAAAGTAGCTCAGTGGCTGTTAAAACTGTGGCACTGCTGTGTATCGTGCTCCTGCATCCCTCTTTCCCGTTTCCCCATTCAACAATAGTTTGCCATTATTTTATGGTCTGTAACAGACTCTATCCTTTTCCAGTGGGTGTGTGAGAAAAGGAATCCTCGAAAATAAATGTTTATATTGGTAGTCTACATGAAATAAGTTAAATGAAAACCTAGTATTTTACTTAGAAAAAGAAATGCCTGAATTTCTTCCACTGAAATGGAGCTGTTCTTAATTTGTAAGAGCTCTAAGATAACCTGTCCTACCAATGTAGTAGTTATTGTGTCAAGGTGACCTGCTAAGCATGAGGAAGATATTGCTTCAAACTGAATAAGGGCTGCACGTGTATTTGATGGTGACCACATCACAAGACACATGCTGCCATAGAGTAATGAGACATTCCTCCTGGCCAGGTCAGAGAAGAGGGGATACTGTCAACGACATGCTACTTGCTACTGGCAGGGCTTGGTAGCATCATCCCTCTTGCTCTGGAAGCCCGTGTTTCAGGTATATTTGCCTGGTATGCTGATCAGCTGTGCTTGGTATCTGGAGCTGAGAAATGGAGGAAACTCGGTGTTGTGCATCAAGTATATGAATCTGGTGGTTAAGAAGTGGGAAAAGGGAGTGGGCTAATGTACAGCTACAGCCTTCTTTCTTAAATATACGGGAGACACAATTTATGTCAGGAGGAGAACTAGTTTAAATTGAAACTTAGAAGTGACAACTAGTTCAGAAAAAAGCCTTGTATTTGTGGAGGATCTTTGAGCGTAATAAGAGAACTTTTGGGCTCATATGCCCAGAAGCTTGGGTGTACAGGATAAAAATAGATATATTCTCTTTCATGACCTTATTCTCTCCTGCCTCTCAGTTGGTGGTCAGATCATCCTGACTCATCAGATAATGTCTTAGTAGCAGATGTCCGATGAACAAAATGTCATGATGGCTTAAAGTCATCTCTAAACTAAACTGTTTCTTCCCTTATTTGAGCTGGAAAGATATTTGCTGAAAGTTAAAGCAGTATTTCAGTGGATTCCTGTAGAGATGCATACAGCAAACTAAATGACTTACTGATGCTACAAGAAATGACTAGTGCGATATATTGCATGGTGTCAAGTTTTAGTACAGCTTTGTTTCATCCAAAGGAGCTCTTTCAATCCAAAGTACTGCGGATCTAATAAATACTAATTTTCTCTGATAACAATGATACAGTGAAGCACATTCTAGACAGGAAAATAAATGGCTAAAATAGTCTGGAATTAAAATGTTGGTGTACTAAGGATGAATAGAGGTTAGATCGACCAAAAATGTCTTGCTGTTTGTTTTGGAGCGTTATTTTTCCAAACTACTCATCATTTTGCTCGATTTCTGTCATCTAGATGAGGATATTATTACACACAACCTTGCATGCATTTCTGAGGTCCAGCACCTGAATTTCACAGAATCACACAGAATCAAAGAATTGTAGGGGTTGGAAGGGACCTCTGGAGATCATCTAGTCCAACCACCCTGCCAAGCAGGTTCACCTAGAGCATGTTGCACAGGAACGCATCCAGGTGGGTTTTGAATATCTCCGAAGAAGGAGCTCTCTGGGCAGCCTGTTCCAGTGGTCTGCCACCCTCAAAGTAAAGTTTTCCTTCACGTTGAGATGGAATGTCTAGCTTGTGCCTGTTGCCCTTTGTCCTGTCACTGGGCACCACTGAGAAGAGTTTGACCCCATCCTCTTGACACCCACCCTTTAGATATTTACAAGCATTGATAAGATCCCCTCTCAGTCTTCTCTTCTCCAGGCTAAACGGACCCAGGTCTCTCAGCCTTTCCTCATAAGAGAGATGCTCCGTTCCCTTGATCATCTTTGTAGCCCTCTGCTGGACTCTCTCCAGTAGTTCCCTGTCTTTCTTGAACTGGGAGGCTCAGAACTGGACACAGTGCTCCAGATGCAGCCTCACCAGGGCAGAGTAGAAGGGGAGGATGGCATCCCTCCACCTGCTGGCTACACTCATTTTACAAGGGCATGTTGCTGGCTCATGGTCAACTTGTTGTCCACCGGGATTCCCAGGTCTCTCTCCACAGAACTGCCTTCCAGCAGGTCAGCCGTATTCCAACCTGAAAAAGAGGTGAGTGCAGCAGGTAAGTAATGGAATGAAGGGAATCCCTCTAAGTGTGGGACTATTGGAAAACAGAGAGATTGTGGATGGCTTGAATCAATAGGAAGACTAGAAATATTTCTTAATTTTTAATAGATTTTGTTGCAGGGAAAAACTGCTCAGTTCACGTAGTTTAAATGAAATCAGTATCACAACAATTTATTGTCATTACATGTAATGAATAATGATATGTAATTAACTAATAATCAATGAATGGTGCCCAACGGAAAGGCATCTTTGTCTGGCCCAGACATAGGTTGAGATGCTGGAGGCAGTTTGTGCCAGTGTCAATCCAAGTTGTGACTGCTGCTGTTTCTGGTAAAAAGTGTCTCCCCTCCCCTCCCCCGTTACAAAAGTCCCCGCTTCTTTTGTACTTCTTTTCAAGCTGGCTCCACCTGTTTTTCAAAAGTCTATTTGCAATTCTCTGGCTACTGTTCAACCTGCCTGATGGGCATTTTCCTCTTTCATGTGACCAGTTTGAAGGCAAATGTGCTCCTAGACAGTTTTGAACATTTGAGCCACTTGCCTTGGTTACGCTCTGTCTCTTAACAAGTGCTCTTATCCAGGCCATTTGCCAAAGGCCAGCTCTGCAACCACCCATCACAAAGTTTCTAACTAGTAGATAAGTACGGTGTCTTTTAACTAAATATTATCATCGGTGCTCCTTTCAGGGCTACCTAGGACTTCTTGTAGACATATGTAGTATTTGTTTCTCTTCAGGTCAGATTAAGGGTTTGTCAATCTTGTCAGTGTTGACTAAAAGCTGGGATTCTGTTACACATTCATATTAAAAAATTACACATACACATTAAAAATACACGTATTTTTTAAAATTGGAATGTTCTTACTTATATCATTGCATGTGTTTATATTAAACCAAGTGGAAACGGTAATTTCCATCTCCTAGGAAATATTTGCATTTCTGCAAAAAACGTAATATATATTTTTCCCAGTTCAAAGCAGAAGGTTGGAAATAGGCTTTCTTTTCCTTATCCTCCCTTAGGAGCCATAAAGACAGTGATTGCTTTTTGGGAAACAGTGAAGAGAAGAGGGAAAGTTTATTTATTTTCACTTATCAGCTCCCATCTTGGCAGCAAAGTGCCTTATGGCTTGAGGGTCTAACATGTGAGGAGCTGAACAGTCCTTGCTGTCTTAAAGATCTTGGGGACCTGTGCTGTGGAAGAACACGGAATACTTAGTCTACAGGGGCACACCTGGTAAGCTGCAACAAAGCTGGGGAGTATCAGAGTTCCTCCAGCGTGACACCAATTTTTTGTGTCGTAAGTTAACTTCGTGGTGCAGGAGGAAAATGTCAGTGTTAACTATCTAGAAGACTAGTTAGACGTCCCTTATTTGACCAAGCTTGAACCATAATCCTTACTATGTGCAACTCACTCCAGTTATAAATTGTGTTTTCTTGGAGAGGACATGGGAGACATTGGAATAGAATGGGAGCTTTACATTTGTATCTCATTACTCCATGAAAAGACAGGCAAAAGAGATTCTGGCCTAACACCTGGCCATAGCTGAGTGCATGAAAGCACAGAGGCTTTGGAAGATGAATGTAACGAGCCACGAGTCTTCACAGGGATGTGAAGTGAACACTACAAGTAAGCTTTTCATCCCTGAAGCTGTTTCATCAGAGCGTAAAATAATGGGAGATTTGAACGTGACTCTCCAGAAAATAAAGGACTTGGCTAGTCATGTCCCTTCAGGATGGGGACTCCACTCCAGGCTTATTCTGTCCAATTTTCTGTAACCTTCTGAGCTGTAGGAAGCTGGACAAGTGTCCATTGCCTCCAGCACTTGGCTGAGGGGGTCTCCTGAAGCATTTTGGAGTTACTACATGTGTTATTGATTTCAACTATTTCCACTCTTGTGGTTGCTCCTGCTTTGCTCTGTGAGCCTTCTTGCTTAGCATGCTGCCAATGAGGTACCACCTGCCCTACAGGCATGCAGCCTTCCTCTCTCTGCTTCCCAGGCATACCTTTTTTTTATCAAAATGTGCTGTATGTGCACATGAAACCATCAAAATCCAGATACAACTCATATGCTTTCTGTCACAGTAAAAGTGTCTTTTTGTGAAGCACCACTATCTTTTGAGTACCAGACTGCAAAAATCAGGCAGAAAGAGACCTGAACAGCAATTAAATAGGAAACATTGCAAAAACCTTTGGGTACATACCGGTGTTTCTGGAGAGGTTTAGTTCAGGTCAGCACTAACCATCTCAGCCAAGTGTTTTTAGGGTGCTGTGGCATGCTCAAGAGGATTGGCTACCATTCAGTTGAGATGAAAATCTAATTCTGCTGCAAACTTTTTGGAGCACATAGGAATGAGATGTTTAAACTGTCCAAATTCCAACACACTGAACTCTATTTTCTTTAAGTGGATTCCCTGAACAGTTACCTACCTTTCAATTACCTACTGGCTCTTTCTTTTCTTCCCTAAATGGGTTTTTGGTACTGCTGAATGCTCTTCAGCTTTGTGTTTCGTCCTACCAGGGTTTGCCTTTCTACAGTAGATGAAACAATACACTGGGATGAATTGTTCTCTAAAGATATAAGAATATATATTATTTCTATAGTTTATCTTTCATTTTTTTCTTTTAAACAAAATATAATCGCGACAATACATAATGTTCATTTGGCATAGTTTGTGGCCAGATTCTGGTGTGTGAATGCCACTGTTAGAAGAATTCAATTTCCTAATTTCCTCTGCCTCCTTAATTATTTTTTTCCTCCACCTTTTGGTGCACCACTAGCTTCAGTTTGCCAATCATAACCACTTAAAACTGAAATGAATGCTGAATGGAGTGGGTCATTGAAGCAAACCATTTGTTTTTACATCATCTCTTTTCCTTGAAGATTTACTTATCTGATTATAAAAATTACAGTGACTAAAATACACTCTACTGGTTGTGTTTTCTGCTTTAGAGATGTCCACACACCTTGGTTTTGTGGTACTGAGCAGCATTGATAGACCTTGTGGGCAGCTGCTCAAGAAAACATAAAGGAAGAGGAGGATTTGTATCAAATTCATGAAATCAGGATTAATCATCCCCCCCCACCCCCCCAACATTGGAAGAAAAATAAGCTCTTCCAGCCCATTTTTGACTATCCTTTTTTAACATAAAATGCAGTTTTTTCAAGCTGTCTTGACGTCACTGAAATGTATTTTTTTTCTATTTGTGGGGAAAAAGAAAAAGAAACATAATACTTATTTATTGTTGGTATGACCTTACTGTGATCACCGCAATTACAGGAACAGATAAAAGCATTCTGAGTTGGTCTGGTGTTAATGTGGGCTGCTTTACTGCCTCCTGGTAATTAGAATTGAAGTGATCCAAGTCTCTGGTATTCTTTATACCTTCAGCATCCTGGCCATGCTCTCAGCACTCCCAGTGCACTTTCTCCCTGGGAGAACGAGAATATGGAAAACCACCGCAATTTACAGTAACCAGGAACAGATATGTTAAATCAACCAGGAAAGGAATTTTTGTTTGGAATATGAAAATCTTTTATTTCACTATTAGTTTACGGCTGAAGGAGACCATTCTAGCATTACACTTGAGTTAGTCTCCCCACCACTGCGCCCAACAGCTTAGCTAAGACAGCCACACTTCTGCTGCTTTAAGCACGACTGTACTGTCACATGCTGCAAGTGAAGAGCAAGAGGTTGAGATCCCTAAGTGTAAAGGACTTGGTTAACAGAGATGCCTGGGCTGTCCCAGCAGTTATGCTGAGATTCATATTATTTGCCTCATGAGGAATTAAGGAACTGATAGAGCAGCGAATCCCGGAAACCACTTCCAGGCTCAGGAACAGTCATCATGGCTTCACCAAGGGGAAGTCATGCTTGATCAACTTGATAAACTTCTATGATGAAAGGGCTGGCCTGGTAGATGAGCAGAGAACAGTGGATATTGTCTACCTGGACTTGAGTAAGGCCTTTGACACTGTCTCCCGTAAGATCCTCATAGACAAGACGCTGATGTACGGAGTGCAAGAGTGGACAGTGAAGTGGATTGAAAACTGGCTGCATGGCCAGGCCCAGAAAGTGGTGACCAGCATCGCAATGTCTACTTTGAGGCCTCTAACTAATGGTGTACCCCAGGGGCCAATACTGGGTCGAGTCCTGTTTAATATCTTCAATAATGATCTGGATGATGGGGCAGAATGTACCCTCAGAAATTTTGCTGATGACACAGAACTGCGAGGAGTAGCTGATACAGCAGATGGTCGTGCTACCATCCAGAGGGACCTTGACAGGCTGGAGAAATGCCATTTCATCTTTAAAGAAACATAGAAAAAAATTATAATCTTGTCACATAAATTAAAAAAAAAAAAATTCACCGAGTTGAAGAAAAAAGAGGAGGGTGTGGGTTGTGACAGATGGGAAAATTTGTGCTTTTGTTAGGAAAATGTGGATTTTCCATTAAAAAGTGGTGAGACTATGGCCTGTACCACACCAGTTACCAGAGGGCAAGGTGAAGTGCTGACCTTGCTGCCAGCAGCACACATCTTCAACAACAGAACAAAGCGGAGCAGTGAGTGCCTCCTCAGAGCAGAACACTTGTACTAAGAAATGAGGACATGATGAGAAACGGTGCTCTGTATGGATGCTTGCCAGAACAATCTTTACCTTAATACATACTGTGCTGTTCCTGAATATTTGAAGTGTGATCCTCCTCTGATCTTGACCAGTCCTGCCAGCAGAGCAGGGAGCTGGAGGTACCATGCAGCACAGTCTGCACACAAAGCAAGGGGTGGGATGGTGAGAAATGCTGTGGCCTTGACACATCTCCATCTCTTCAAAGGGCTCCCCAGAGGGCTTGCAGTGGGCTCTGGCATTGCTGAGCGCAAGTGTGTGCTGGCTGGAAGAACCTCCTGGATCCTTTCTTGTTCAAGAACCAAAACAAACATCAGAAACACATAAGCCTTAAAGGAACAATATATTAGCAGAAGCAAATTATAATAAAGCAGGAAACGTGTCATGCTCCAGTGGCTCAAGGAGGAACTTGCAGTGGAGCTTCCTGAGCTCTATTTTTTGACCTAGCTATTTAGCTTTATGACATTGAGCGTCCCTTAGCCTTGTTGTGCTTGTATTATGTAATAGATGGTTGTATCTGACCTCAGAGGTTTTTCAACAGTATTTGGTGATTCTCAGAGGAAAAAACATTATAAATGAGTCATTATTAACCTATTGCACATCCAAACTAATTTATTTTCTCATGACATTTCTGCTAAAATTCCTTTGTCTTTGATTTTTACAAAGCGTACTGAGGGATACGAGCATTTAAATCTTACCAGTTCTGAGGTGCTGTAGGTGGCTTAGGGCAAAAGCAAAATGCTAAGTATAAGCGATGTGAGGCCATTATGATCACTGCTTTCATTATGCATCAATTTAAGTGATTATTACAACAGCTACAGTATTAGGAAGGAAGCCAGGACTGCCATAAGGAAGAAAAAAAAAAATCTTTATAATTTATAAAAGCTTCAAGTTTGAGGTTTTTTTTTCTTTGCCTTTGTTATGAAAAGCTGGAGCAATCTCTCTCTGGAGAAAAAAAAAAAACACTAAATATTTAGCTTGCTCACTGATAGTTCTGGCAGGACAACCAACAAAACCCCCAAACCTAAAACCCAAGACCCAGCTCCTGGGGTGGGGAGTGGTGGGGCACAGCTAGCAGGAAGGGCTCGCGGGCAGGCAAGGAAAAGTCCAGCTGGTGGTACCAGGACTGCAAATGGAGATTCATGAGGAACAGGAGTGACTGTTGAAGACAGTCTCCCTGCAAGGTCAATGACAGCTTAAATCAGATCTTGCTACCCAGAAGGATTTGCTAATTGCAGCTGATGTGACATAGCTGCAGAAGGGAAAGAGCAGTCATCGGGCCTAAGTGTTTGTATCCAGTGGAAGCCAATGATTTCAAAGTAACGTAGCTGTACTTTAGAAATTAGCTGTTGTATGTTGCCCTGTTGTGTGTAATGTTTTCTTTCCTTCCTTTAATAAAACTACTGATTTTAAAGCATGTTTTAAAACATTTTTAAAGTTCATGTTTGCCTTGGGAAAAACTAGCTCACAGAACATCAGAAAGTTTAATATAATTTTCCCAGGATTCTGGACCAAGTCAAGGTATGTTAGCAGTGATGCTTTTCAATGTTAACTCAGCCTTTGATGCCATTAATCAGGTTATTACAGAAGGACTTCGACCGTTAAGGTCTACTATTATCCAGGTAAGAAAACCAGATGAGTGACAAAGTGAAATATTCAGTTTTTCAAGCCTCTGAAACTATCGACTGTGAGTAGAGGTTTAATATAATATTTTAAAGTGAGTGAGAATACAGGTAAAAATACAGATCACCAAATTAGACAATATTTAAATATGAATTATATCTAAGCTAATGACATTCATCTTAAAGCATTGGTGGAACTAGATGATGTATTGTCTGCATTAGCGAGGACCTTTCACAACTTTTAAAGAACAAATAGATGAAGAATAAACAATAGTAAAAATAATCTCTTACAAAGGAGAAGATAAGTTTAACTTTTAAGACAGCAATGTACCACTGACCAGAAGAGTACTACAAAAAAAAAAAAAAGGTACGATGTGTCTGTGAACATCTAAAGAGTCATATAGTGACAAAAGGTCAAAACTGATTAGTCAAGCAGTCTCATTTACTCCCTGGCTGATTAACCAATCCAACAGGTAGAGGAAAATAAGGAATGAGATTTATTTTGGCTTGAGTAGGACTGCTGACATGATCCTGCATGTGCAAATTAAGAAGAAATGGTTGGGTGAAATTAGCGTAGAGTAGATAAACAGCTGCTTGAAAAACTGTGCAGCTATCATTAGCTCTTTGCCAAAAACAGGAGGAGAAATCAAATGAGGACTTGAATGGATCTATTACCAGTTAACATTTTACCTAATCATGATGATTATGGATGACATACCTATGGATGACATACCTAATTATGGATGACATAATAGAAAATACACTTCAAAATGCTGATATGAAGTTAAATGTGTTTACAATAGTCTGAGGGAGTAGGAGACAAATACAAGTTAAGATTTCAAAACGTTCTTGCAAAACTGGAGAAAGGGTTTGTAATCAATAGGATGAAATTTAATAAAGAACAATGCAGAATATTAATTTAGAAATTTAGAAATACAAAATGGACAATAACTGGCTAATTAGCTGTGCAGCAAAAACTGATCTGAGCCTTGAGGTCTGAGCTAATGCAGTGTTCTCTCAAAAGGCAAATACCTTGCTGGGATGCATCACTAAGACTGTTGTGCTTCACCCAGTAGGCAATTTTGCCACTAAAGAAGTGCAGTCTCAGCTGTCACCCTCAGGTCTGGGCACCAGAGAGGACAACAAGAACAGAAGAAAAATGACATGTGAACAAAGGTTAAAATAGTGGGAACAGTGTAAGGGAAAGGACGATAGGGTGACAGATGAAAAAACCTAAAAAATTTCAGAGGGCGAAAAGGACTTTGAATATGAGGAGTAACAATTAGTAAATTAAATAATTACCAGCTTCATTCTCCTTCACGTTTATTGGAGTAGGAAGAGAAAGAAATCTAAATCTCCCCTCTTTCAGTTTAAAACCATTACCCCTTGTCCTATTGCTACACTCCCTAATAAAGAGTCCCGCTCCACCTTTCCTGTAGGCCCCCTTTAGGTACTGGAAGGCTGCTCTAGGGTCTCCCCAGAGCCTTCTCCTCTACAGACTGAACAACCCCAACTCTCTCATAGGAGAGGTGCTCCAGCCCTCTGATCATATTAGTGGGCCTCCTCTGGACCCATTCCAACAGGTCCATGTCCTTCTTGCATTGGGAGCCCCAGAGCTGGATGCTTTATTGCAGGTGGGATCTCACCAGAGCAGAGCAGAGAGGCAGAATCACCTCTCTTGACCTGTTGGTCACACTTCTTTTGATGCCGCCCGGGATTCAGTTGGCTTTCTGGGCTGTGAGCGCACATTACCAGCTCATGTTGAGCTTCTAATCCACCAACACCCCCAAGTCCTTCTCCTCAGGTCTGCTCTCAAGCCATTCTCTGCCCAACCTGTATTTGTTCTTGAGGTTGCCCTGACTCACGTGCAGGACCTTGCACTCGGCCTGGTTGAACTTCATGAGGTTCACACAGACCCACCTCTCAAGCCTGTCCAGGTCCCTCTGGATGGCATCCATTCCCTACAGTATGTCGACTGTTCTACACATCTTGATGTCATGAGCAAACTTAATGAGGGTGCACTCTATCCCACTGTCCACGTCACCGACAAAGATGTTAAACAGCACTGGTCCCAGTACTGACCCCTGAGGAACGCCACTTGTTGCTGGTTGCCACTTGGACATTGAGCTGTTGACCACAACTCTTTGGAATTCAGCCCTCCAGCTAATTCCTTATCCACCAAGTAGTTCATTCATCACATCCACATCTCTCTACAATTTAGAGACAAGGATGTCATGCGGGACAGGGTGAAATGCTTTGCACAAGTCCAGATAGATGATGTTACTTGCTCTTCCCTTATCCACCAACGCTGTAACTGCGTTATAGAAGGCCACTGTCGTAGAAGGTCAGGTAAGATTTGCCTTTAGTGAAGCCATGTTGGCTCTCACCGATCGCCTCCTTATTTCCCATGTTTCCAGGAGAATCTGCTCCATGATTTTGCCAGGCACAGAGGTGAGACTGAGTGGCCTGTAGTTCCCTGGGTCTTCCTTTTTTCTCTTTTTAAAAATGGGCATTATGTTTCCCCTTTTCCAGTCAGCAGAAACTTCACCAGACTGCAACAACTTCTCAAATATGATGGCTTGGCATCTTCATCCACCACTTCCCTCAGGACCCATGGACGAATCTCATCAGGTCCCATGGACTTGTGCACCTTCAGGTTCCTTAAATGGTCTCAAACCTGATCTTCTCCTACAGTGGGCAGTTCCTCATTCTCCCCATCCCTGCCTTGGCCTTCTGCGACTTGGGCAGTGTGACTAGAGCACTTGCCAGTGGACACTGAGGCAAAAAAGTCATTGAGTAGTTCATCACCTTCTCCATATCCTAGGTAACTCTGTCTCCCATTTCCTTCCAGAGAAGGCCCACATTTTCCCTAGTTTTTTTCTTGTCACCGACATACCTATAGAAGCTTTCCTTGTTGCCCTTTATGTCCCTGGACAGATTTAATTCTATTAGGGCTTTAGCTTTCCTAACCTGATCCCTTCCTGCTTGGACAATTTTTCTGTACTCCTCCCAGGCTACCTGTCCTTGCTTGAATCCTCTATAGGCTTCCTTTTTGGTTTTGAGTTTGTCCAAGAGCTCCTTGTTCACCCATGCAGGCATCCTGGTGTTTTTGCCTGACTTCCTCTTTGTTGGGATGCATCACTCCTGAGCTTGGAGGAGGTGATCCATGAATATTAACCTGCTTTCTTGGGCCCCTCTTCCGTCCAGGGCTTTATTGCATGGTACTCTGCCAAGCAGATCCCTGAAGAGGCCAAAGTCTGCTCTGCTGAAGTCCAGGGTAGTGAGCTTGCTGCACGCCCTCCTCGCCAAGGATCATGACCTCCACCTTCTCATGGTCACTGCAGCCAAGGCTGCCCTCGAGCTTCGCATTCCCCACCAGCCCCTCCTTGTTGGTGAGATCAAGGTCCAGCACTGCACCTCTCCTTATTGTCTCCTCTATCACTTTGAGAAGGAAGTTATCATAGAATCATCTAGGTTGGAAGAGACCTTTAAGATCATCGAGTCCAACCATCAACGTAAGACTGCCAAAACCATCACTAAACCAATCAATACATTCCAGGAGCCTCCTGGATTGCTTATGCCCTGCTGTGTTGTCCCTCCAACAGATATTGGGGTGGGTGAAGTCCCCCACAAGGACCAGAGCTTGTCAACATGAGGCTGCTCCTATCTGTCTATAGAGGGCATCATCCACTCAGTCTTCCTGGTCAGGTGGCCTGTGGCAGACCCCCACTGTAATATCACCTGTCCCTGCGTTCCCTTTAGTTGTGACCCATAAGCTCTCGATCAGCTTCTCATCCATCCCCAGGTGGAGTTCCACGCACTCCAGCTGGCCATTGCCATAGAGGGCGACACCCCTTCCTTTTCTCCCCTGCTTGTCCTTCCTGAAGAGCCTGTATCCTTCCATCCCAACACTCCAGTCATAGGAGCCATCCCACCATGTCTCCATGATGACAATAACATCATAGCCCTGCAGGCGTGCACAGGTGTCCGGCTCCTCCTGTTTGTTCCCCATGCTACGTGCATTTGCACAGAGGCTTTAAATTGGGCCCCTGATGAAGCTGACTTACTGCATGGAGTGGCTGTTATTCCTTTCTGCTGCGCTCCAGGTGCTCTCCTGTTGACCTGTGATCCTTCTTCAGGTTCTGGGCTTCTATTACTGGTACTGGCATCATACAAGTAGGATTGGGATGGATCGAGGTTTCTCTACCCCAGCAACTCTAGGAAACAACTGTTAGGAAAGCACAACAACCAAGTGTCACCTAAAGCCAGGCATGTATGCTGGAAACGTGTATGCCTGACATTCACAAAAGGGATTTTATCACCCACACCCGAAAAATCTGAATGATCTGTTCAAGTTTCTGTTGAAGTTACCTTAGCACAACTTGAAGGGATGCAAAGTCCCTTTTTGCCTGATATTGTAATGTTTTCTATGGCATTCACACACTTTGCAGGGGGATCCTGGGTGTGGTGTCTGTTAGAAAATCTAGTTTCATCATTACTTCTAATCAGAGAAATTTTTTATCTTTTTGTTTAACAGATGGAGTGCAAATCAAATTGGCATGCCAGGATCTTTCCTTGCCTCCTGGCCAGTAGGGCTGGGATTCCTCCCCATGTCTGGGAAAAGCAGGAAACCTGGCTGGCTGCCAGGCTGCAGATTAGGACTGCTGAGATGCTGTCAGCAGCAGTCTTGATGGTAAATATTCATGAGGCAAAATGTGCCAATATTCATGTTTGGCGAATTGCATATTCAATGTTATTGTCTATACCACTTTGTAAAGGTCATCCTGGCACCTTAAGTCAACTGAAATGACTGATCCACCATAAAAGAACACCATGCTCTTAGAAAGTGTGAAACCTGTGCATTTTTGAAGAGTCTATGTGGACCACTTGTAAACACTTCTGTTTCCATTATCAGGTGACAGTCTCAACATATAGAGTAGCTTTAATTTAGCAAGAACAGCTGTTGGTCCTGCCCAGCTTTCCTTGATTCTTGCTATGCCTTATTTGACTTTGAGAGTACAAAAAACTGCATCTAGAATCTCATAATTTCACCAACGTGTACAATGGGGTTTTATCTGCAGTGCGACGCAGCCAAGCTGATGGCTTTGCAGTTTCTGAATATCGAACGTATTTTTATTAAAAAAAAATAAAAATCACTCCACTTAGCTCGAGTTCGTGAACTGCTTATTTTGGGATGGGGCAGGGAAATCCCATATTAATTTTCAGCAACGGGAAGGTATTGCTGTGGGTGAATTTCTGTCAGAGCCAAGGAAATGATTTTTTCAGCTGCAAGAATTCAGCGCTGCAATGTCATAAGAGCATGTAGTTATTATTCTGAATGCTATGCAGACTGTAACATAAGACGGAAAAAAGTGCTCACGAGGAACATATTGAATTATAATAAATCTGTCTCGTCTGGAGACAATGATGAGCTGGCACATTTTGTCAAGTGGCAGTCACATAGGATGCTGTGCACTGCATACATATTACTGCATTAGCAATAGGCAGCAAGAGGATGGCACCAACAGGGGAACTGCTCAGACAGATAGGTTGATCATTTGTATTCCAGAGCTCAGCAAGTGCTCAATTCACTGATCCAAACCAAACATGCTGAAGTCAAGGCCTGTTTCTATAACATGTTTGATATACAGCTGAGCAGTAACTGAATCAAAACAGCATCTCGCTATTGCTGTCTGGTGCCGTACTGGGTGGTGAAAGCAAGTGAAGCTTTTCCTGGCACTGGGGGTATGTTGTATGCAAATGGACCATCTCAGTGGTAAATCTTTAATGTGGCAGACAGAACATTAATTGCATAGCTCCCCAGGATCGTGTTGCATGCCCAGTTTCCTTAAGTTAAATTATTCCAACGATTCTTCTCTTGATGGAGAATTCCAGACATTGCAGTCCTACTGTGTGCCATAAATTAACTCTTCTGCCATTTGGCTTCAAGTCCTGCTTAACTCCTGGGGCAAATGCCATTCGTATTCACAATGTGTATCTAACTGAGACAACCCAGTGTGTTAACTACAATTTGTATTAATATTCTTAAATACAGTCTAATTGATAATGTGATATAATATGTCTACAGTTACAACGCCTCCTTTTTGTAGGGATCAACCTTTTTCATCCAACAAAAATGAAAAACCCACTCATTCAAATCTTTAAACCAGTAAATGCCTGAATTACTCTTCCCCTACATATCATAAAACCAGTTCCTGGCATGTAGACAGTGAGGAAGGATCAGCCCTTCGCCCTTTGAGTCCGTACTACATTGAGGCCATATAAACATGCACTTGCACCCAGATGTGCGCACACACATACTCACACGCTTTGCTCTGGCAGCTTGCTCTGTAGCAGCCTTGCCTTTTACTGGCTGCTCATAACTTTACCTTGTGCCATGAGCAGAGCGCAGCAATTCACCAGAGTCAGAGGTTAACAGCACGGCAACGCAGGCCTTTATTTCCCCTGAACATTTTCACCTCTTCTTAATCTGCCCTCATTTCCATGTACAGGTGAAGATCTATCAGAAAGAAACTCCTTCTAAAAGTTGCTCAAATTTCTATGTGTGTGTAAGAAACAGTCCCTTTTATTTTTTCCAAGGATCATTCTAATGTAGCCCTTTTCATTGGAATGAAGATGCACAATTTTAGACAGATTAGTGCCATTTGCAAAATGAAACGGAAAGCTCAGTCCTTTCCAAAAAATAAAAGCTCAGCATCTCCTAAGACAGATTTCATTTGAAAGAAAAGTCTAATCCACCTTGGCCTTGCCCCCATCCTTCCTTATTGCAGTATACTTTTATCCTATTTTCTCTTCAAGAGAATTGACCCTCTTGGAAATGCAGCATACCTCCAGTAAGGTGAAAAAGAAAAGCAGACTATAAAAGTGACATTTTTAATAAAAAGGTGGAGGGAAATAAAAAGTGGGTGAAAGATGGGGAAAAAAGAAGATTGTGTAGAAAAGTTTGTTAATTTTCCAAACTGAGATTATTTTGGGGCTCCAGTGAATACCATCTTGTATCCCACAATATATATGAGAAGCAGACAGGAGGTGCAAGACTGTCCATAGTAACAACTAAGCAAGTCGTGTATTTCTGCCAAGAATGACTGGTAGGAGAAGATGCCCTCTATGACCAGATACATTGCCAAGGCAAGCAGCAATTGCAACACAGGAGGTGAAAAATGCTTATTTTCATGGTTTATTTAAAAATTTACATAAACAAAACTGCTAGGATACAAGTAAAAGGAACACATCATGGAGCCGTGCAAACCTATATCAAAATGGTTTTAATAAGAAAGTATTCCCTGTCCCCATGGCTGTGGGTTAAGCACAAGATAAAGAGGAAAATACATCCAGTAAATGTTCTTGTCAGCTTGATTTAGTTAATCCAGACATTCAGAAACACAGAAGTGCCTTTAGGTACGCAATGACCTGTCTGCTGGATTTGGACTTGCAATATTGAACACAGATTCAGTCTATGGCTAACTTTAGCTTTTACAACAAAAGTAAGTGAAAAAGAGCACTTTTGTGCAATGCTAAATGATTGTAACTTGTCTGACACTCAGCTCCAGCAGCTTTTAATTTGTCCTGATCACATAAAAGAGAATGTCTGGTAGCTCGGACATATAAAGCTCCTTATGGGAGCAGGATGCTCCAGCATGCAAGCTACGCTTTCTTTGGAACCGTTAATCTATATTCATTAAAGACAATGTATTCCCTGTATGGCTACAGGGAACAGTCTTTTCCAGACTCTCTTCACTCAACTTCCAGTGGAAATTATTCTAAGGTATATTAAGATTGTGATTAATTTTTTCCTCAGAGAAACAGATTGCCTAGCTTTTGTGTTTCTGTACACCTGATTCACGCACTTGTGTTCTCAGGGAGGGGAATCTCTGAAAGGACCTCTGAAGTGATACAAAAAGAGACGGTTTGTAGGCACCAGTGTTTAGATTAATTCCCACTGCTGCCCATACTCTTAGGAATAAGAGGAGCAGAGAGGGAATTGTAATAATTTTTAAAGTCACTTATTCGTCCCCTGGGGTTCCCTTGTGGAGGTGCTGCTACTTGGCCCGTCTTATGCAGTGCTGTGCCTGAAGGCATTTGTTATAAAACCTGACATAATGTGTGTAACACTGCAGTCATTTTTTAAGACTGCACAATATCAGCTTGAAGAGGTTTCTTTATAGCATGTTTAGTGGCTGATTATGTAAATGGAACAAAGTTCTTTTTCTGTTACATGAGTGTGTAATCTCTAAATGTTTACGATCCAAACAACTTGAAAATGTTGGCTTTTTTCCACATTTAAAGGTTATACACCCAAGTAATCCCCACAAATACCAAACTGCAATAACATGTATTTAAGCTTCAAATGTCTCTAGCAAAACGTTCTGCTTTTAATCATATCCTGGAAAATGTAAATGCAGTTTCAGAGGTAACAAATGGTTTATGGCAGGCCAGATTCTGCGTCCTTTACTCCTACAAATTGGGGCTTGGAGAAAATTATTCTGTTTAAGGAGTAAAGCACTTCATAAGTGAATAAAAGTGGTAGGATCAGTTCCCCTCTTAGCAGAGGGCGTTCCTATGTCTCCAGATATCCCTCTGCTTGGAGACAAGAGCTATTATTTTGTTACAATGCTCTGACAAATGGCACAGAGACATTCCAGGGTCTATAAAACCTCCAAATGCAGCAGCGATACTTACGCCAGCCATTCCCTTACCTCAGACTTCATGGGAAATAAAATAGGTGTTATAGGTTGGAAAATTTGACATTCCCCGTTAGTATCCGATCAAGCTGCTGAAATGACATAATTTGACCCTGGGTAGTTACTTGCACCCCAGTCACTGACGTGTGTGTTTTGTAAAACAGCGTATATTCTGATCCCAAATCTCTGTTTCTCTGAATAGCTGTACAGGTGGAAAAGGAGGCTGGGGAGATAGGAAGGAACCGCATTACCATGAATTATTTCCTATTGCCTCTGTAGATCCCCTCAGTTCTTCCACATCTGTTCAAGCTGTGCATGGTTTTTATTTACCTGGTAAATACAAATATGAAATAGCAGGTAACCACTTGACACTCACCCAATGGTTTGTGGACCGTTTCTTTCCCCCTGTAGATTCACTTTTTTTCCCTAAAGCCAAGATTACAGGGGATCAGAAGTGAGAACAGAAGGCACTAACAACTCCCTGAGACTGAATGCTCTTACTCTTTTACATAGATGGAGAAGGAACTGATGAATGATTAAAATATTTACTTTTAAAACTTATGGAATTAAAATCATGTCTCATGTGCCTTTAGTATACATTGATCTGCCTACTGAGAGTGGCTCTTTTCACTGAATAACATCACTGGTTGTTGCGGAGATGTGGAAGAAAATCAGACCTTTAGGAAATATAATATAAAGCATTCTAAATTCTCCTTCATAATTATATTTTTATTTAAACTCTGTTTTTAAGGCTTGGGTGTAAATACACTGTTTTGATAGTGAAGTATAAATAGGACTACATATATGCGAATTATGTATCAGGATAAACCAAGGCAACTCATTCTTTTGTCTCAGAGTAGGAGTTAATTTCAGGAGTCAGAATAGTATTTATCACCACTGTTTTTTGGGTATTTTTGAAGAAAAATAAGATGGTCCAGTCCTCCTAAAGCATTTGAAATACTAACTCGGTTTATTAGAAGATGGTTAAAACAATTGTTATCTCTTTAATATATTTCAGAAATTGATTATGGGCTTCTGAAGCACAGGAAAATGTCAAGCATGCTTTTTAATAGAAAAAAACATACAGCAGTCTCAAAAATGTGCAGGTACCATATAGGATCTTAATATTTAAAACTTGTAGTGAAATATATTTGGACTTTAGTTTGCAAATATTTTGCATCAGGAAAAATTATGAAGACAGCCTAAATCTTGACAGTTCATATATCCTATCAGTTTGTTTTAAGTGAGGAAAAAAATTCTATGTAAGGCTATCAGAAATTATTTGTAGGTAATTGCTAATGACTTAATGACGATCTTTGTAGAATGAGACTCTAGACATCTGTTACTTTTTGCCACAGTGCCAGCCATCTTGATCGACAGATTTGAAAAATCAGAAAATTGCACAGCTTTGAGATAACAGTGATAGACCTAAATTTTGTAAGATGATCTGTGTGAAAGTGGAACATTGAGCTTGAACACTATGGCAAAAAAGGGCAAAAACAGAAAAAGAAAAAAGTCAGTATTTGAAAAAAAAAAGTCCCCTATCTTACTGATCCCTATTAGCATTTCATTACAAATTGACTTGGCGGAATTTTAGTCAAACTCTTTGCCTGCAGCCCCTCTCCCATACAGTCCAAATCAAGATTAAATCTTGACAGCAGAATCAGACCTGTTCCAGGCATAATTCTGCTGGGAAGCATGTGGCACCTTCAAGGCAAATGTTTCTATCCACCAGCTCCTAACTTGGAAAAAAGCATAGATTGCTCAACTGGTTCCTTAGCTTCAGTGCAGTGCATAATGTATGCTAAAGGGTCCAAGAAAATAAACAGAGGATAATGGTTCCTTTGTCCTGCTGTAGCTGTGCATGATTTGCAAATAGTTGTTTAATTCTGACTGATTTTATCTTGATATCTTGTTTGTATGTTTTTAACCTTGGCTTTGCTAGTGAACTTTTAAATCAGTGGTGGACAATATTCTACTAAAGTTGAATGTTTATTCTGGAATTTTCAAGCTATTGCATGCAACTTGAAGAAGGGCTTATTTTTGTTAATTCTCCCAAGTGCATAAATACTCTTAATGACTTACATTTCCCTCTACTAGACTACTGACTTAGCAATACTGTTCCCTACTGACCATTTTTTCTTCAACTTAAACAGTAAGATTTTTATTTTTGTGTCCTCCTGCCACCCCAATGGAAAATATTTTCAGGGCCAAAACCTGTTTTGACCTGTCTCTTGCAAAACACAGAATTACTTGCGGACTCTACGCATATCAGCATTTGTGGAGTTCTGTCACTTTCTACAAAATCTGCCCTGACTAGTCACACATGCCAACAGAAGTTGCCAACTGATTTCATGATATATAAGATATAAAATACAGATATACACACGCATATGTATGTATATATAGAAATTACTAGCCTGTGGGAATTTTTCTGAAATGCTAAGCAGTCATACCTCTCATTGCTTTAAAACAAAGACCGTTCAAGCCAGGCAATATTTTTTTTAATTTATTTATTTTTATATTACTCAGTCAATTCCCTAAATCAATAAGCAATCCTATGTTAAACTCTGGCCACTGGCCATGTGCTTATCATTGGCCATCTGTTAATTTTTACAATCTGTTTAATTTCTTACCTTACCACCTTATAGACACCCGCTACTTGATAGGGCTTTTTACTGGACATATAATGTATTACTGCTGCTTGTGTTTGAGGTTTAATGTCATTTTAGTCCAAAGAACTGGCCTAGGGATGCTCATTCAATAATATTTTACTTGCTTGTACGAAGAACCTCTCTGTCATTGACATAGACAACAATGCCGTGCTAGTCGTGTTCAAATGCATATGCATTATTATATTCAAAGCTTCATTTCTCAGACAGAACTCATAGTTCCAGTGTGTTTTATTTTAGGGAACAAAAATATTGTTAAACTTTTAAATGGTTATATTCACTGCAGTGTTTGCTGATCTGCTATTTGTATTCATTATTTCTACTGTGCTTGCCCATTAAACATAACCCACAAAATATGCTCTCACCCTAATTAAATTAGGTGGTGACACACTCTTTGTTGTTGACAGTAAAAGCTGACTCACTTGACATTGTTAAGTTCATATTAGAATACATTTGGCTTCCAAATCTACTAGAATTCTGCTTATTTTTATATACAGTGTAAATTTCTATAACTATAGTTTCAAGTGAACACAAATAACATTTTAGTATTATTTTGGGGGAAGAAATACATTTTTTTCATGGCATTTTGTGAAGGACTCTATAACCTAATAAAAAAAAATATGTAAAATGACTAAAATTTCAGGTCAGAGTTCAAACTGGAAATCAAATTTATCTTTTTTTTTTTATTATTATTTTTTAAGATGAGGATTTACAGCTCTCAAACAGAACTCCTAGAGGATGGGATAACTCTCAGGCAGACAAAGTCTTTACATCTGGGCAACGATTTTTTAAAGGTTGCTACAGTTGCTAGATAGATGCAGGAATCGCTGCCTGAAAGCAATAA
Organism: Chroicocephalus ridibundus; assembly: GCF_963924245.1. Classification (NCBI taxonomy): domain Eukaryota; kingdom Metazoa; phylum Chordata; class Aves; order Charadriiformes; family Laridae; genus Chroicocephalus; species Chroicocephalus ridibundus. The sequence goes on from NC_086284.1 coordinate 198,891,856, forward strand.
TATAAGATTAGGCTGAATGACCATTGTGATCCCTTCTGACCTCACTTACCTACCCGTGAAAAAGAAAATTACTTTCTCTGATTTTCTTGTGGCCATTTGGTCTACCACATACTGTTCATTAGCCCGAGACAAATAAAACCACAGGAAGGCAAATTGGAAGCCAATATTTGGACCAGAAAATGCAACAGATGTTAAAAAAATTTAAAATCCAGTTTATGTGCCTGCATGCGCAACATGTGCCAAATGTTCAAGAACCCAGATACTTGAACTTGTAGTGATTGAACACAGAAATTTATAGAAAAAAAGCTCAAAGTTCTTTTAAATAATCCAATAAAAGGAACCAAGCTCCTAAACTAAATCTGGTGCTTGATCCTCTCTTCACCCTGCTGGGAACAAAATGTTTTGCTGCCCTGACATGTATAGCAATGGTGGTCTGGAGATAGCCACATACTTTTGAAGTTCCTAAAGAAACTTTGCTTTTCTATTTCCTTCTGCGCTACTAAAGAATCATGACCATATTGCTACTTTGTACTTGATGCAGTACATGCCATCCCATGTTTGTTAGTAGGCAGAGGAAAAGAATCACAATTCATCCTTCTGATGTACAGAACTACTAGTTTTAAGAAGGGAGGTATACCCCTCTTTTGCTCAGAAAGCTACAAGTACTGCTATTGGCGCTGTCATTAAAATGCCATATAAATGCTCTAGTTACGCATCAACACACGGTTTGATTGGCATTTGCACGATCACATAAAACAAGACATAGGTTGACTTTAACGAATCTATCAACGTGCGTTGTCTACGCACATGATGCAGCATGACTATTCACAGGTGCATAGCTTTGAGAATTGAGTACATACTACAAAAGCTTTTAATCCTTACCTAAATTAAATTTTTAATTCAGTGGTCACGATTAGGAGTTATGTCTCAAAAACTGGATCTGTGAACTTATTGTGAGAACTTCTGAAATACTACAGAAGACGAAAACATCTTGAGCTCTTTCCATAGGCAGAACAACAGCATCTCTGCAGTATTTCTGCTTGCAAAGACAAGGACCTGATATGAGCAAAATGTGTTGGTCTTTTTTTTTATTCAGGGGCAGCATGTATTAACAATTCTAAGAGTCCTGAGGCAGTCCTGTTAATGAGGAATGAAGGGGCAGTTTTCAGGTAGATGACCATCCCTTTCATGTCCCTGCCTTATTCATACTCTTCTGCATCTGCTCCTGGAACTGCTAGATGTGAAACATTGCATTAAGTAGCTTAATCGACCTGTCTCCTCTTACTGAACTCTGAAGCCACAAATTGCCTTGGCAGCTACACCTGAGGGCTGACAACATCTCGGCTTTCAGAACCAAAAGTGACAGCCTGCACTCTATAGAAGTACTACTGATCTAGATGGTCTGTTTGTGGAAGGTGGTGTGCTACATGCTACCAAAAAACCCGAACAAAAATCTTCAAAACCCCATGTATCCAGCACACATTAGTTAGTAGTCACGACCAACTTGCAATTGCATCCTCTGCAACAAGAAACATGTAAGCAAAGTTGTGTTATTTTTTAATGCCATCAGTTTCTCTCCCCCAAGCTTCCAGACAGCACAAAATAGTGGTTTGATGGTCCTTTCAGTAAACAGTTGAGAAATGCCATCTAGTGTACTTGATTCTATTCCTATCAAACTTATTTGTTGGCAAAATGTACAGCCATTTCAAGAAGCAGTTTGATATATTCACCTTCCATAATTTGAACCTTCTCAAATATTAACTATGCTTATTAATTTACTGTCTCCTTTGTTTCTCGGCACTGCTGTTGGCTCAACCTCTTCACCCACTACTTCCTGTTTAAAAAACTTATTTAGGAACAAGATCTCATGAGATATTTGTGCAACACCTAGCACAATAGTGTTAGGTAAGGACATAATACAAATTGGGAATATACATGCATATTTATGAACAGGACGTTAGGCATGTTCAGCATCGAAGGCAGGGTCAACATAAAATCTGATTTCCACCTGAATTGCTCATTTTAAAAAGTCTCATCTACTTTAACAGTACTAAGATTTCATGCTAAATTTTAATGTTGCAGCTGAAATTATTTGCATTTAAGTTCATATTGGGCCTTAAAGTTCATGGGCTTTGGAAAGAAAAGGGATTTTGTAACTATGCTTTAATCATTCAATGGTGGCTCTGAGATCTGAGACTATCCTCGCTGTCAAGAGGAGTAATTAAAAAGAAGAGGAATGACTGTGGAAAGGGGAATTATCTGTTCTTGCTTTTTGATGAAAAAAAGTAAAGTAAAGATCCTGGATCTGATATAACATAATTAGCAGCAGTTTTAATTGGAAGCAAGATTGTTTACATTAATTTTTTTTGTCTTTTAAGCTGAACTTGTTCAGGAATGGAAATGCTTTGGAATTTTCATTTTCTGAATCTTCTGACAAAGTGTAATTAAAAAATACATGGAAATATATAGAATCATTTAGGTTAGGAAAAAACCTTTCAGATCTCAGAGTCCAACTGCAAACCTACTTTGCCAAGTCCACCATGAAACCATGTCCCTAAGCACCACATCTACGCATCTTTTAAATACCTCCAGGGATGGTGACTCAACCACTTCCCTGGGCAGCCTGTTTCTGTGTTTGATAACCCTTTTCGTGAAGAAATTTTTCCTAATAGCCAATCTAAACCTCCCCTGGTGCAACTTGAGGCTTGAGGCCATCTCCTCTCATCCTATCATTTGATACTTGGGAGAAGAGACTGACCTCCACCTCACTACAACCTCCATTCATGTAGTTGTAGAGAGCGATAAGGTCTCCCCTCAGCCTCCTTTTCTCCAGGCTAAACAACCCCAGCTTCCTCAGCCGCTCCTCATAAGACTTATTCTCCAGATGCCTCACCAGCTTTGTTGTCCTTCTCTGGACCCACTCCATCACCTCATTGCCTTTTTTGTGGTGAGGGGCCCAAAACTAAACACAATATTTGAAGTGGGGCCTCACCAGTGCCCAGTACAGGGGGATGATCACTTCCCTAGTCCTGTTGGCCACACTACTTCTGATACAAGCCAGGATGCTGTTGGCCTTCTTGGCCACCTGGGCACACTGCTGGCTCATATTCAGCCGGCTGTCAACCAACACCCCCAGTTGGTTTTTTTCTGCCAGGCCGCTTTCATGGTGCACTGTGTTTTGTTGTTTGTTCTGAAACTGCTTTTCTTGATAAAGAAAGAAAAGACAGAGCTGGACTTCTGCCAGCAAATGACAATCAATGTCTTCTCTTCCCTGATAATGATTCTTCTTTTTTCCCCTCTCATTTCTATGACACGTAGGGTTTTTTGTTTACCTGAATATGACTTTTAGCACAGAGCTTGCTCAGTGCCACTGTTCTGAAATAAATGTTGCTTCTGGAGCACCTTCTGGAATGTCCAGTATATATGGTTGGTATGAATGAAAGCATTGTCAGATTATTACCAAGGGAGACAAAAGAAATGCAAGTGAAGGAAATGTGATTTTAAGAGCAACTACAATTAAACTTAGAATAGAGATGAGAAGTATCTTGCTACCAGAAAAGGTAGTTTCTGATATCACCCTCAAGTAAGAATAGTGGTCTAAAGAAACATCATTAGTTTTTGGAAGGAACAAGAAAAGTTTGTGAAATCAAGTAAATAATTTGCTTGTTGGGGGGGGCAATCTGCTCTGTATGATCCAGTAAGTTCTTTCCGGAGACACATTCTCTGTAGCAACTACACTCTGCCACTTATGCTCTGTCACATTTCTGATTATGTGCAGGAAATGCAAAGCACGTTTTCTCTTAGAAGTTTCTGGATGTTCACAAACACTTTGGAACTCCAGCCTGTCAGAGAATTGGAAGGGTGTCTCCCTTAAAATTATAACCCAAATGAACATATAAATCATACTTCTAAAGGAAATGTCAATATAATTTTCTTGAATTAGCAGCTAAAATTTTTTTTGGTGAAACTATATGAATCTTTGCCAATAAATAAATCATCTTTTTGTAAAGTTATGTTCCAGATTTGCAAATCATTTAGCGTAGTGAAGTGACTCCATTACCTTTCAGTATGTTCTGCTCAAAATCCATACCTGTCTGTATACAATTTTGCAGTCTTAATTTTCTATATGTTTGTCATTCTAGAATATTCTTTGGAAGCAAGATGCTCAACTGCAGAAAAGCTCCAAGATGGAATTTAAACAAGAATAGGATATATTTAGTATCATGCACTGATGAACACTGAAGAAAGTTGTTCTTCATGTTTACTATTATGACCACACAATATAAATCACTAATAAACATGATAATGATTAGATGTATAAGGCTAGAAAAAGGTGGGATGATTATTATGAGTTAAAAAATCAATAGTATGCAGCTGTAAAGATACTTTTTCTGTCTCTTGTACTAATTGCCTTCATAGAGCTCCAGAGTCTATTTCCTGAGAACTCGAGCACAAGCAAAGCAGCAGGAATATCCTTTGGATCCACAAGGAGAAACAAGAGTAAGGCATACTTTATGTAATCTCCTACATGTAATTACACTTTGATGTGCCTGATTCCTGAGCTTGAGATCATTGTACTTGTAGTGGATTTTGTTGTTGTTGTTGTTGTTCATAGATTGCAAATGAGCTGAAACTGAACAAATACTGAAGATTACTGTATTGTGTGAGGATTTTCTAAGGAGATGTCTGTAAGGGAAATACTGAGTTGTTTTTAACTAGGCAAACTGCTAAGCAGTATAATCAACCTATACGCCCAAATCTGCAGGGGGATAAAGTAAGATCCAACAATAGATCCAAGAGGGTTTTCATATTTTCAGAGTGTCTCAGCTGGTAACCCAACCAAGTAACTGAGAAAAAAAATTACACCTTTTTAATTAAAATGTTCGCACTATTTCATGTTGTACTGTTTTTGATTAAAAAACTCTACTCATAGAGTTTAAATGCTTATAGATCAACAGAGTTTTAAATCAGAAAGTTAACATCTCTGCAGGATACAATGGGTCCAAAAGCATGTACAGTATGTGCAAGTGACAGATGCATATAGTTCATAACAGCAGCATGGACTGAAATTTCGTACATTTTATTATCAAGATATTGTAAATGGCTTGTGTGAATTAGAACACAAATAGCCAGGGACTGAAACTTTTCAAGCTACTCTCTTATATCAGTAATTAAGAAGTTAATCGACTCTGATTCTGTTATACCGAGAAATGCACCATCCCAGCTAACTGTCAGCAAACAAAAACTGTTGACATAAACCTTCACCTCTTGGGGGTAATTTCTGTTTCTTATAAAATATTGCTGTTTGAGCCTCACTGTCACCTACTACCCACAGTGCCAGACTGTACTCTCTTTGTTCCATGACGCTGAACATCATGAAGTGTCTAGTTCAGGATAATTCTCTGTACAGAGGACATGAACTCTTGATCTGACACAGATTGCTTCTTGACTACACCAACAGCTCTTCTCCTGTACCAGTACCAGCTTGTGTCTTGTGAGTGGCCATCCATTCGGTCTCTCCATGGCTCCATCCTCTAGAAGTGATCACCTATGGAGTCAATGCTTGAATTTTCTAGGGACTTTCTTCACCTCCTGGCATAAGGATCTTGAGTAGCTTACAGATCATCAACCCAATAGGCTGTTTTGAATCTGCTTGAGTTGACCTATTGACTATTCCTAAATAAAGCAGGCCAGGGCTTGTTTTTTGGCTCTGAGGTTGTGTCTTGTCTCACATGACCAAACTTTCCCCCTTCCCAAACACAGTGGTCACACATCTTTAGGAATAGTCCCTGACATGTACAGCACACCCAAACAATACCCAAACACAGTCTGAAATAGCAGTAGTTTACATGAGCCAAAACTGTGCTATGGACTGTGCTGATATTTAACCAGTGTGGATATTTGTGAGTTATGGACTGTTTACTACTTTATAGCCACAGAACCTAAGGTTGGTTCTGCTGCTATAAAAAATAGATCTTTTTGTCAATAGGCATCTATGTGGTCCTGCTCCCAACATGCTCGAATAAGGAGAGTTTAAGCACAACCCCAGAGACCTCAGCTGGACAAAGCCTCTATGTACTGGGCCCTGTGTAACATTTTTCTGCGCAAAGCATGTCTCACCACAGTGAGTCAAGAGGATTAGCTTGTTCTTCCATGTGTGGTGAAGCAAAGAGAAACCTTTAGCCTCGAAAAATATTAGTGATGAGAGAATCTTGTGTCAGCAAACCAAGTGAAAACAAAACTGCGTTCTTCTCAAAGGCCTTAATGCAGACGCAACAGTGAGGGCAGAGCAACAAATTTCACTTCAACTTTGACCCTGTTAGTTAGTGCTGACCCGAAAGTCAAAAGAAGTTACAGTCTTTCAGTATGAGGACCAGGGCAAAATAAAATAAGCTAAAAATACAGACTTTCTGTATTTGCTCCATAAAAAGTGCCAATAAAGACACCGGAATTCTGGGGAGGTTCCCACAGTAGGAAATAGGTTAGCCCTGGTCCCTGGCCTGCCTGGCCAAATGGGGCAATCACCTCGGGAATAGGGAAGCTGACGATAAAGTTTGCACCGCACTGCTAGCTACGAAAGCACAGAGAAGGCACAAAATTATTTCTTCAGGGTGGTGAACCAGGCAAGGTTCGTCCAAGAGTCTCCTGGATGGTGGCCTGTGGCCTGTCATGCTCCTGAATCATACAGCAAATTTATCAATGTTTCCATCATCTAATTACTGCAAGATAACTAGAAACAATTAAAACTATATGCACAGAAATCTTCTTTTGCAGAGTCATTGTTTTACTTAGTCTGGTGATTTACATATATTTAGCCATTTGTTAAGCAGGTAAAGAAACAAAAAGGGTAAGGAAAAGGAGCTCATTTTAGGCAGCATAATACCTCCTTAGAGGTATAAATGGTGACAGATGACAAATCTACTGTGAAGGCCTATTTTTCTGCCCTTCTCCAGCAGATCAGCTGTCAGCTGGTCTGCTATCTGTGCTTTGTTTTTAAACTGATATATACAGGGAGCAAGTATATATGTTTGGGTTTGTCTGCTCTAAGCAGCCCCTTAAAAGAAGAGTCTGTAGCTCACAGAAACTTGTAAACTGAAAATCAGGGCTGAAGGGAACAGAACAGCGATGATGTGGACAACAGTGAAGACAAAAATAAGATGGGAGAACATCAAGTATAGACATCCCTATCTTGTGTCGTGTATTCTATTATCTTTTGTTCAGTCTTATTCCTGGCACCAAAGGTGGTGTTTACAGGAGAGTAATAGAAGCAGAAGTGGCAACAGGTGGTGTGCTCCAGACAGCACATGTTGGAAATTGCCTATATGAAGCTCTGGGTGTGCTGTTGGGTAGCAATCTCCCCATTTTGAAGTGAAGTGGACAACAAGCACACAAGTTGAAGAATGTGAGTGTAATAAATGTTATGCTTATGGGTGACAAATTAGAAGTATAAAAAAAACCCAAACCAAATAAAACTCAAATAGAGTGTTATTTCTATAAGTCGAACTAACAGATGTTAAATATGCAGGAAATAAATTGACCATTAGAACCTGTAATTACTACCTCATTAGGAAATAACACAACACAGCTTCATTCTTGGAAGAAAACAACTACTCTTTAACTCAGATTACAATTCAGTTTGCAAAACCTGCTTTTCTTTCCCATTGATCTACAGTGAACTGAATGCCAGAGTCAAAGCTGGCACTTGAGGCTGATAGTTAAAGTAGAATCATAGAATAGTTTGGGTGGGAAGGGACCTTTAAAGGTCATCTAGTCCAACCCCCCTGCAATGAGTAGGGACATCTTCAATTAGATCAGGTTGCTCAGAGCCCCGTCCAACCTGACTTTGAGTGTTTCCAGGGACGGGGCATCTACTACTTCTCTGGGCAACCTGTTCCAGTGTTTCACCACCCTCATTGTAAAAAATTTCTTCCTTACATCTAGTCTCAATCTATGCTCTTTCACTTTAAAGCCATTAGCCCTTGTCCTGTCGCAACAGGCCCTGCTAAAATGTTTGTCTCCATCTTTCCTGTAGGTCCCCTTTAAGTACTGAAAGGTTACAATAAGTCCTCCCCAGAGCCTCCAGGCTGAACAACCCCAATTCTTTCAGCTTGTCTTCATAGGAGAGGTGCTCCAACCCTCTGATAATTTTTGTGTCCCTCCTCTGCACCTACTCCAACAGGTCCATGTCTTTCCTGTGCTGAGGTCCCCAGAGCTGGATGCAGTACTCCACATGGGGTCTCACCAAAGCCAAGCAGTGGGGTCAAATCACTTCCCTTGACCTTCTGGCGATGCTTCTTTTGATGTAGCCCAGGATACGTTTGGCTTTCTGGGCTGTGAGCACACATTGTCGTCTTATGTCCAACTTTTCATTCACCAGTACCCATCCCTCATCCATGTCAACCGCACCATTCAGCTTGGTGTCATCTGCAAACTTGCTGAGGGTGAACTCAATCCCACTGTTTATGTCATTGATGAAGATATTGAACAGTACTTGTCCAAACACAGACCCCATCTGGACATTGAGCTGTTGACCACTACCCTCTGGATGTGACCTTCCAACCAATTCCTCATCCACTGAACAGTCCATCCATCAAATCCATACCTCTCCAATTTAGAGAGAAGGATGTTGTGGAAGACTATGCCAAAGACCTTAGAGAAGTACAGATAGATCACATCTGTAGCTCTTCCCTTTACCACTGAGGTAGTTGCTCCATCACAGAAGGCCACTTGGTGGAGCCATGCTGGCTGTCTCAAATCACCTCCCTGTCCTCCATGTGCCTTAGCATAGCTTCTAGGATGTTTTGTTCTATGATCTTCCCAGGCACAGAGGTGAGGCTGGCAGGTCGGTAGTTCCCAGTGTCCTCCTTTCTTCCCTTTTTAAAGATGTGTGCAACATTTCCCTTTTTCCAGTCACCAGGGACTTCATCTGACTGCCATGAATTTTTAAATCTCATGGAGAGTGGCTTGGCAACTGCATCAGCCAATTCCCTCGGTACTTTGCGATGCATCTCATCAGATCCCATAGAATTCTGTATGTTCATGTTCCTCAGGTGGTCACAAACCTGATCTTACAGTTTGCTCCTCCAGTCCCTGTCTTGTAGTCCATTCACTCGAGAGGTGTGGGAAGAGAGGTTGCCAGTGAAGACTGAGGTAAAAAGGTTTTTGAGTACCTCAGCTTTCTCCTCGTCTGTTGTTACCAGTTTCTCATTCTTGCTCATCAGGGACGTACACTTTCTTGGACCTTCCTTTTCTGGCTGACATACCTGTAGAAGCCCTTATTATTCTTTCCATCCCTTGCCAAGTTCAGCTCCAGCTATGCCTTAGTCTTCCTGAACTCACCCCTACACATCCAGGTAGCGTCCCTATACTCTTCCCAGGATAACTGTCCCTGTTTCCACTGCCTGTGCACTTCCTTCTTGCCCTTTAGTTTGACCAGCAGGTCTTGACTCATCCATGCTGATCTCTTGCCTTCCTTTCATGATTTCTTATACTTGGTGATTGAGAGCTCTTTTGCTCTGTAGAAAGTGTCCTTAAAGATCTGCCAGCTGTGGTCTGCTCCATTCTCCCCGATGGTAGTTTTCCAGGGGATCCTATTGACTAACTCCTTGAAGAGCTGGAATTTTGCTTTCCTAAAATTCAGGGTCCTGACTTTACTCTTTGCCTGACCCATATTCCTCAGGACTGTGAGCTGCACCAGTGCATGATCACTGCAGCCCAGCCTGCTTCCAATTTTGACGACACTGATTAGCTCACTTGTGTTGGTGACCACCAGGTCCAGTATTGCATCCCCTCTGGGTGGGCTGTCTATTACCTGGCTTAAGAAGTTACCCTTGATGCATTCCAGGAGTCTCCTGGATTCCCTACAGCCCGCTGAGCTACTTTTCCAGCAGTAGTTGATTTTTCTTGTAAGTCAATGCAGTAGCTGTGAATTTTCTTGTGAAAATTATTTCTATTCAGCAGGCATGGGAACAGGACAGGAATGCTTACTATTTAAAACTGTATTTATTGTGTAGGTAAGGATGATATTTGGAGTCATAGTGGGAAGAAAGTGGCAATCTTCATTCTCTGGAATAGGTTGGATATCGTTACTTAGTATCCGTGCCTAGGCCTTGTCTGCTCTTTCAAGAAAGGACATTTCAATTTGATGAATTTACAAGCACTTTATACAAAGTAGACTTTGTTTTTAAACCTATGTCAATATAGGCTTATATTTCTATATAGACCAATAGGAACCCATGTGCCGAATGAAACTGGTGAGGAACTTTTGTTACAAATACACCTTTGGAGGCTTTTTTAACTTCAGGCTCGCTCTGGTCAGCTCCATTGGACTGAATGCCCACTGGTGACTATGGGGCATTCAGTACTTCTCTGGATTGCACGTTCTAGCTTAATATCATCCAGAAGACTCCAGCTCAAGGTCCCAGAGACAGAGATCTCTGGTATGTGATCAATGCCCCGGTGACTGGAAGATTTCTTTCAGAAGTGCACTTGTCTGCATGAAAACACTTCTGTTGATGTGTTCTAAGCTACCTTTTAGGTTAGGTTAACCTGGCCTAGGTTACAAGCTGCAGAACCTGAAGCAATTCAGAGTTCGATAACAGAGTCTGGAATACTCAATTTAATTAGCACCACTTCTCAGAAGGAATATTTTAGGTACTAAAACACCCTAATGCTACCATTTGTAACTTGATTTTTTTTTTCCCCTCTTAGTGTATGGAGACTTTATGAGGCACATACTACTTATGTGGAACCCCAATAGAAAAATGTACTCTGAAGAAGGGTTTTGTCTGAGATAAGGGCCATGTATAAGAATAGATTTTCTCAGCCTTGTATAATACATTTTGTGTGTGCTACCCTGATTTTTGTGTAAATTGGGCCATGATTAAAATATCTAGTCAAAGATACTGTAAATTTTACAATTAAAAAAATATAGAAGTAATTTGAACTTAGGTTACCAGTAAAACAAATTTAGAAAAGGAAAATTCAGAAGCAAAGCTACCTTAAAAACCTTATTTTTGTCCTAGATTAACAAGTCTTCTTAACATTTTATCTATACTTGTAAATGAAAGAATTGTTCCTTTAAATAGAGGAATGGGGAAAGCGCTTTTTGCAGGTGTCTTCCAGCTCTACTCGGTTGAGTTTAGCTACATAAGTTTCTTTTGAGACCATCCAGTGTTTATTGTAATAGATTAATGAGCATTAAAGAAGTTGAACCAGTGAGGTTTTTTATAAGGTCTTAGATATCAACTTCCAGTTTATACAGGGGTGCATGCTTGTTCTTTAATTCCACTGGGAGATGCATAGGGTATAGGTTTTTGCAATGTTCTCAAAAAACAAACAAAACAAACGCACCCAAATTGTAATATGACAAATTATTCTGATTTCAATAGAGACAAAAATTTTACTATTGATCTCTCCACAATGCCCAGACAGTGGACTTGGTTTCATATTTACGTAAGCCAGAAGCAAGCAGAGATTTCACAAAGCACTATATGTGGTCCATATGGATACCACGTGCATGTTTTTTGTGCCCTATGATCACCTACCATAAGATAACTTTCATTCAGTTCCCTCTGGAGTACATGAAATGTTGACAAAGGGAACAGCATGTGCTGAACATTAATTGGCACCAGGCAAACTCATTATTCTCCGAAAGATGTTGTTCATCAATAAGGAACCATCTGCATTGTATTTACATAAGTAACTATTAGTTTCTCTCTTATTGCCATGCTGGATCCTTGACAAAATAACAAGGTATTCCTAATATAACCACTTTGATTATACATCCTGTTGAACAAAACAGGCAGTAAAGATGCATGACTTTGAGTCCAAGATTAATTTACTCCTCTGATGGTCAAATGATTTTCTCTCAAAAACAGTACAGAAAAAAATGTAGTAGAACATAAGGATGTTTGCTTTGGTGAAGTGAGAAGTCATTCTAGGTCAGAAGCCTGTCTGTGGTTGTGAGAACTAGTGGATATTTAAGAAAGAATATAAGACCAAGGCAGTCCCTCTCCCAGCTTTTGATATTTGGACACTCAGAGGCTTCTTTAGCGAAGGATGGTATCTATAGCATCATATTTGGTAGTCTGTGCTGGGTCTTCCATAACCTTTCTAATATCGTTTTGCCTACATATGCTCCTTGACATGAATGAGAACCTAACCTTTTGATGTTTTCTGTTTTCCATAAAATTTCTTTTCTTTGCAGAATAGTCTCCAACTTCTACTCTATCTACTCCTGTAATAAATATTTTATGGGCTAAACACCCTTGTGCCCTCATGCCTAGTCCTATGGGTCATATTGTGTAAACTTGAAAAATGCTGTGATGGAGATACTCATTCAAATTTTGTCTAGCTCGCTTCAGTTCTGTCCTTCCCCCTATCTTGGTATCCACAGTCACCACAAACTCACACCACCCTTATCTAGATAACAAATGAAGTATTCCACCTTTTCCTCATGCAGGTGAATCTTCACCTAATCTTTGGCATCACAAACCCATCTGACTAATTCTGCAGCTACTCTCAGTTTGGTGTGGTAGGTGAGGAGATCTCTGATGGCTTAGATAGTAGAGAATTCTTCCTGATACCTAAAAGTGGGCTTAATTTTTTTCATCTGCAAAGGATAAAATCCTTTAATAATAGATTTTAAAATGTAACCTACTATTTCTGAGGTTTTATAATTGATTGCAGTGAAAAGATAATTTATCACCACAGTTTTGGAAATAGGAAATGCACATTTTTTACTGGGCTTAGTATGGAGAGTTGCTATTTTAGTTTCATGACAGACATCATGCAAATCATATAGGATGTTCATGTTGACATTTAATGACATCCTAGTTTATTGAACAGTTGGAGTTTGAATTAACAAGAAAACTTTTACTGATGAAAAATTACTCCACAGTTGGCTAGCAGCTTTTTTTTTTTCAAAGAAATTATGTATGACATCTGATGTTCAATTCCTTTGATTAGTCAAAACTATTCTTGAGTTCACTTTAATGTGAAAAAAAAAAGTGTAAATCCTGTACAATTCATTGATTTATGTGCATTTTTACAAAACATCCAATGGTTCTGGAGGAGAAAAAGATTGGAAGAGCCTCTCAGAACCTTTGATGAAATTGTCTTGGTGGTGAAAAAAATATTCATAGAAATTTTCTGGAGTAAGAGGACCGGAGAAAAATTAAAAGTCCCAGTCAATCTGCATTACTTACTGTGACTGTACAGTGCTAATGAAACAAATTAGATACTGCCAAATATTACACATTTAATGATGAGCTGCATGGCAGTGTCCACATTTAAAAAGTGTATCTTAATTAGCAGTGTGGTTATACTAACTGCACTTGATGGCCTTGGCATACTTACATTTGCCTACTGTTAAAAGAAGTGGTTTTTCATCTAGTGTTAGTGACCTTATCATGAATGGAACCTTTTTTTCCTGGGTTAGTGTGATGTGGGTCAGATATCTTATGTGGTGCACATTGTGTGTATCAACTTCACAATGAATTTCGCTGAACTAATGAAAGAGAGAAATAGGCATGAGATGTAGAGCTCCTGTCATTTACAGTGCCATGTTACGTTGGTTTATCGTGACTGTGGAACTGCAGCTTCACTGTAGATCCTCATTTCGCTGGAAGTCTTTAATACCTGTTACTGAACAAAATGACATCCCTGGTGTAACATTTCCACACAGCTTCACAGGAAAAGAAGTAGTTTAACATGATTTCATTTAAATTCGGGGTGCTCATACAAAACAGCTAACATAGAGCTCAGATAGGTCTTGTTGAAACAAAATAAATGCAAGGTGGTCTTGGGAACTGTCTTTTGGTCTTACACTATACTTTAGAGTCACGACACAGTGCTAGTATAATACTGTACCTTGTCTCCAGTTTTAATGCTGCCATTATGGAAAGAAGTATTTTGTCCTATACTTGCAGGAAGAACGACAACATGTAGGATATGTTCTTTAATTAGGTCATAACTCTGTCAGTCTAACTTCCCCGGGGATGACCTCCCAGTGTTGCTTAGAATATAGGTCTTTGTTTCTGTCTTGCATATTTCCAACTCCTGGCAGGAGGGGGGTGGGCAGCTGTCATTCTTCACCGCACCAAACCCAATTTCAGTGCTTTATTTTGACCCCTACAGTCTTTCCATCTATAGGGGTTAAGAGGTGAGAAAAAGGAGGTCATTATTTCATTTTTCTGTGTGAAGTGAGAAGAGTTGCTGCATACTGTTATCTTTGCCTGAATATGAATGAGCTGTTAGAAAAACTGTTGCTTTAACCCAAGCTTACCTGTTTTAATGCTTGTAATTGAATAATGAATATAGCCTGTTAATGGGAACCAAACTATTATAAAAATGCAGGATTTTCTTATTCAGGATAAATTAATGAAAGTGGTTTGTGCTGCTCTCCCTGACTACTTTTGATGCTGTTAAAACTTCTTTTGACAAGAGTTTTTGATTCAAGGAGTTTTCGATTCAAGAAGTTTTTAGCATAATTTTTAATGGAGTCGATGAATCAGAACATTCAAGACTTAAAACTGCTCTTATAAATTTCTTCTCCCATTTATCTGCTCTTCAGAAAAATTCAATGCAAGTCAAAATGTCTAATCCTAGACAAATGGAAAGGTCTAATTCGTTCTTAGATGAGACTAGAAGACAAACATCATCTAGTTTAGACTTTGAAGAAGTTTTTCATGTTTCTCACTGTCACCTGTAAAGTAAGTGGTCTTCAAAAGGCTCGTTGTTGGAATACAGTAGGAAAAATATTTTGTGGTCATATGTACTATGTACTCTTTCTTTGAAAATATTTGGCTAGTGCATGTATTTCTATGCCTGAAATGGAAATACAGGGTGGGCACTGAGAAACGTTTCTTTGTGGGAAAGAAGAAAAATAAATTTGCTTATGAAGTTTGAATCTGGGGGTCAGAAGCCTTGGAGGTCTTTTGCAAACAACGATGTTGTCAATGAAGGTATCTGGTTTTGGTGGTGGTGGGGAGAGACTGTGCCCCTGACTCCTTCTTGTATTTATTTCACAAAAAAACCCCAGGTTTGTGTTAAAATGTAATTGTAGTTTGACTGTCAAGCGCTTCTGCACAAACTGTGGATTTTAATAATGTCTCTTTTCTCTTTGAAACATAGACAAAGAGTATAAAACTGTAGAGTAGAGAAATTTATCAAAATGCTACATTCTGATTCTGTTCTGTCAAATTTTGTGCTGGAGTTTGTGTAAACCCTGTATCAACTACGTTTGGAGAATATAATAGAGATTTTTTGAAATGTGACTTTCTTCTACAGCCAGTATAATTACAGAAAAATATGAATTCATACTTGATAAATTCTTCCCTATTTATAATATTAAGTGAGGAATCAATGTGGAAAAGTTCTATAAATGATAAGAAAATCTGTGCCACTAAACTACAAGTTTTATAGGATTCTCGAAGTAAAGCCTTTTCAGTTAATTGAAAACTTGATGAGCTGTGCTTTTTGACAAAACTTTGTTTTTCATGAGAAAATGTTTTTTAATAGAACTCAAATAATTGAATCTTGATGTTGGATTGTTTGGATATTCAAGAAAATAAAACCTGATGGGTATGAGCAAGAAAGTCAGCAATCTCTTTGGAAAATATATTATTTCAGGCACACGTGTGTCGATCATCTATGATGGCCTTCACTGAAGCATGCCAAATCAAGGGATGCTCTCTCCCTTGCATTGCATCATGAGTACCAGTTGTAAAGGTGTTTTTATGAATAGATTACAAAAGTAGTATGTGCACGTACAAGATGTTCACAGATTCATTTTATCAACAATGGAGCAGTGTAGTAGGCAGAGCGCCAAGGCATCACTAATTTTGCACTGAAGTTTAAAGCTTATACTAGAGAACATCAACGGCCTGAGAAACTGTAGCTGATAGCTTTCAAACATGCTTGGTGTTTTTGTATCAACAGTGGTATTTGAACTAAAGGCTCAGAAAAGAGTATGTTGCCCTTGCTGCCTGGACATGAAGTCCTGTGCTGGCTAAGCTGATTCTTTATCAGGAAGCAAGGGCACGTTGCTGTCTTTAGATCCTGCTGACATTTAAGACCCAGTCCTCTGCACCCTTCCTGAGTGTAGAGAAACAGGAGAAGAAGTTTTGCCACACCACTTCCTCTTCCAAGGACATATGATTTGTGGCAATTCCCTTCTCCTAGCTTCTCCTAAGGGGTAGAATGATGGGCTTTATTCCACACTGTGAAGAACCTGCATACCCCACTCCAAACCTCTTCTGGGTTTAAATTAAATGTAAAAAAAAGAGTCAATAAAAACATGCTTTCATTTCATTAGCTTTTTATTGTTACTTGTAGTGCTATAGAAAGCTCAGAGGCAAAGCGAAATCCCAGTGCCTGTACCTACTGATTACATATCATAGGGAAGGTTTAGCTGCACCATTGCTCTGCTGCCCTGGCAGAGCTCTTGTGGATTCTGCAACATGAACAATAAGGCCACTCAGAGTCTTTCAAGCTGTTTAAGGACTTCGGTCTTTCTAAAATTTTCCATAGGCAATATTTTCCTGTTTGCTATTTGCAAGAGGCCAGAGAGCACTCTTTTATCATACACATGCTGCCTTCTCCTTGCTGAACTTCAGAAGTTGTGAAGTTTTTAAATAAAGGATATTTCATCTGTGCAGCGTAAGTAGGACTGGAAATTAAAAATCTGAAGCACAGTCTGATTTACATATCTTTTACACCTGACACTTTACAATAGAGATGGTAATATTAATACGAGTCAGGCCTGAGGTCCCAAAACTTTTGGAAAGACTTTTTAATTTTTTTTTTCTTTTGCAAAGTGAAAAAGCAACAAAGGAAAGCTGTTGCTTTCTCTTTCTGGAGAAAAGATCAGACAACAAGCACGGCTGGTATACTCCCTCTCTGCAGCAGTATCTGTCTTCCCACATCTCTTACCCATGCCTACGTCCCTCCTCTCCTTTCCCGTACTGCTCCACTTTTTCTCATAAGATTCTTCACCTTCTTTTTCCCTTTCTTACTGCACATTCAACATTCCCTGCTTTCTCCTTTCCTGATGCATTCTGTTTTATATCCCTCCAACTAATGTGTAACTGCTGAAACTGCCACTATCACAGTAAACCACACATTTTGCCAGGACAACTGTAGTTAGATTTATATATTGCCTTATTAGAGTATTTTCTGAGTGGGACACCATGCTGTTTCTCAGGGTGGGACAGGTCAAACTGCTCAGTGCCTCTCGGGTGCTGGGGAGACAAATACATTGCTCTAAAGGTCATGCATAGGCAACTTTTATAGGCTTGTACGAGACTAAAGACTATCTGATGTACGGATATGTAAAGGGCTGAAAGGTGAGGTACCAACTCCTTTCTTCAAACAAAGGAAATTGGTAAGATGTGTGGAACTGAGAATGGATGGAGGTAGTTTTCTCTCAACTGAGGAGTCAGAAACAGAAATTGTGAGCAAGGTATGAGCTCTGAGAGCCAAAAACTGCCAAAGGATAACTGTCAACCTTAGAAATTTTGTTTTGATCATTGGGCATTGTCACCCACTTTTGATTAAGGACGGCATGTTCAGTTTTGCAGCACATTTGCCATCAACACAGCCTTGTGATAAGTTTGCAAACAACTTACAAACAAAGCAACCATTCCAATTATCATGTGTGCTTTTCCATTCACTGCATCCCATATTAATAATAGAATGCCCAGTACATATTACTCTAATCTCTTAGAAATGAAATATTTTGAAGGCTTTAATGATGTATTTGAGGACTGAAGCCTGGTACTGAGATCACAGACTTTAAAGAAGATAAAACGATGAAATTATTAAGTCCCGAATATCTCTAGGATTTTTTGGGGGAGAGTGAATGGGTATGTTTTCATTTTGCATCAGAGTCCTCTAACTTTTAAATGCAAAAAGTTTAATTCAAACAAATGGGGGTTACAACTAGATGATCCCTTCATCCAGTTCCCTTTAGGTCCCTTACAACCTAAATCATTCTATGATTCTATGAAAAGTAGTACTGAACATGCACTTTAAGAGTTTCAGTAGTCCAGCAAAAGAAGTTGTATGCATGCACACACACACAAACTAGTGACTTTGCTATTTTTGCCTGTCAAATGTAAAGATATTGCATGATTTAAATAGTGGGTCTGCTCTGGCTGGAGGGACATTTCTATCCATGTGTTACTGCCTTTGCTGTACTCAAAGTAGAGAC
This sequence comes from Chroicocephalus ridibundus, assembly GCF_963924245.1. NCBI lineage: Eukaryota > Metazoa > Chordata > Aves > Charadriiformes > Laridae > Chroicocephalus > Chroicocephalus ridibundus. The sequence goes on from NC_086284.1 coordinate 198,910,070, forward strand.
TCTTGGAAAACGTATTTCTGTTAAAAATTTGCAGGCGGCTAAATCTCCTTTAGATTGTTTAACTTCCTCAGATGTGCTGATTTTTCTGGGGCCTCTGAAAGAGGCATCACTAGGGATTTTGATGAAGACTAAGAATATGCTTCCTACCACTAATAGAGAGCCAGTAGGTGTCCAGATGGGTGTCTGGCTTCTTGAGTTTCAGGCTGATTCTTGAACTTAATTTTACTGTGTGATTAAATTCGTCATAAGGGTTAGAGACTTGCAAGATTCACATTTCAATCCAGCTAAATACAATTCAGGAAACAGAAATCATGCTAAAAATAACCTTGTTTTTATTTTTTTCCAGGAGGAGCAGAGGTGGAGTTATCTTACCCTCTGCTCCCATTCTTGCACAATGGAACGGTTGGTATGGAAATTCTTTTATTCCAAAAAAAGAGCTGACCTGTCACTTACTGCACATTAAGGATTGTTTAGGACCTTTGTTCCAGTCATACCCGAATAATGTAATGCTGCCTCTTATTATAAACTTAAAGTGATTTGAAGGCTGGTTTGCTGATCTTTAGATACTGCAGTGAGCGCCATGGACCTGATTGCGAAATACTGAACTTCTACCAGTCAGAAACAAACCTTACTCAGCATTTTCACAATGCTTTCAGAGAATAATGAAAGAACTTTATTACAAAAGTTTACTTTGTTTGTTTGAGGAGAAGGGAGAGTAAAATACTTTCAGATGATACCATTCAGACAAGAACTGAGTGCTTTCTAGTGATTTCCTATGTATGTTAAACTGATGAATATTTCAACTTAAAATATGCTATACAAAAGTATATACCTCTTGACACCAAATGACCTAATACATAATCTCTGTAAAACTGTTACTTTTTGAAAGAGCTATTGTTTGGAAGGCAGCTGGAATTGGCAGTTACCCATAGAAGTGCCTACTTTGTGTCTGCCAGTGAGGTAGAATCCAATAGGTTGCTACGAAATGACTGAATAAATACACCCATAAGGTGGTGTGTCAGCTTAAAAAACTTGAGACACAGGCTTTTCTAATGCTTCCTTGAATTTAGTTGCACCAGCTGAGTAAGTACATTGCTTCAAAAGGAGCATGTGTGTACAACGTTATTCTCAAAATCATGGCTATGGGCAAAAAGGAAACACACCTAAGTATAAAGCAAGAATCTATTGTTAGTACAAATGAAATCTTAGCAGTCTAATTAAAAAATAATTATTAGTCTAGATGTAATTATTACCAAAAAAATCATGGAATAAAAATGCAAGTAAAATTGTTATAAACAGTTTCTATCCCTTATCCTGGGGTTATGTTCTTGATTCCCCTGCCCCTTTGGCCCTAAGGTTCCTGGTCCTTCACTGAAAAAAATATTATGTTCTCGTTAGTGGTTTCTTCTTTTCCAATCTAGGATCCATTTTGAGTAATTTTAAATGTTTGCTAGCGTGCTTTTACACCTTTGCTCTTTCTTTGCTGGTCTGCAGGCGTGTGTTACACCTGATTACTCTATATGGTGCCATTTACATTTGTTAGATACTATGCATTCGTTCTCTTTGTTAATTCTAAAACCAGTTTTGCCCAGCTATTAACTGACCACTGGGAAATTGGTTACAGTCATGAGGTTTCCAGTGCCAAGCCAGTGTCCCACCTCTTATCATCTTATCCCCATTTTGTTAGGTAAATTGCTAGATAAACAGCTCACCAGCTGAAAGCAATTTTTTATGTCAGGTGACGCTGAAAAAGTGCTCTGCTGAAATTCTTGATAAGCAGTTACCATTTTTATCTCGTTTCTTTTTTCTAACTGCCAAAAAAGTTGGCTAGGTTTGAAGTCATATTACTTTGAGTTGGTTTCTACTGCTCAGCAACACCAAGAATGTTTTGGGTTTTTTACTACACAATGAAATAGGAAAAGGAAATACAACTCAGCTTTTCATTTTTAACACTTCTTTCTCTATTCTTTTCCCTATTGCATGAATGAAAAAAGGTTGCAGAGCGAGAAACAATTTGGGCTCTTCTCCGGGGACATCTTGCTCAAGTCATTTTGGCATGGATTCTTTCATTTCTGGAATATACCCACTTGTCTGGGCTTAGACGTCTGCAGAACTACCTGTTCCTTTCATTTGCCTCCTCTTTTCTGGGACCACTTTAACATGGCTTAGACTTGAGATTTCCGGCGAACTGTGCCAATTACCAAAAATGACTCAAAAAGGCAACGTAAAAAACATACAACTTGTTTAACCCTGTTTTACGATACTTTGTAGACTTCTTAAATTCTCATCTCCTTTCTGGTTTTGACAATGCAAGACAATGATACAGAAAGAGCAAAGATCAGTACCAGGCAAAAAAAAAATATTGCAAATCCTATATTGTATTACAACAACTGATGGTGCTTTTGCTTGATATCTTCTTAACAAGAAAGTATGAAATAAGATTTACCTATGACTAAGTAGGATCTTTATTTTTCTGAAAAACAAGCAATCCAACACCAGGAAAGGGGAAGAGGGTGAATAGGAAAGATAGGAAGGGGAGAACTCTTGGGTTTTTTGGGTATATAGAGGTGATCTTTAGTTCCTTTTCTTCTTTAGTTTTATCAGTAAGCATTTTGAGTTAAAAGAAAGTCACACGGTTTATGTGATAAAACCTTAAGTTCCATTTTAAAGTGGAATATATTTCCATGCCATCCAAAGTTTGCAGCTATTCTAAGATATTTAACTTGTTCCTTATGGAAAAAAGTATCTAAAGAGTGGCAATTTTGTTAATTATGAGAAGAGTCTGGTGATTTGCACAGAGTCACTTATCTGAAGAGTGTTTTGGTTTGCTATCAAAACTCTAATCTCCTTAGCTTTAGAAAATCTTAAATCCCAACTCAGTTCTCATCTCAGATAACCCATATAAATCATTTTTTTTACAACTGGGTAAATGAATACCATACTTATAAGGTAAAAATGGTCTTGCTCTCTTGCAACCAGAAATCAGAGGATAAAAGAGGAGCCCAGAGAACCAAGTCTTCTGTTGGGCCTGGGGTTTGATGCATCTTTTGCAATGCTCTGGTACTGCATGCTACAAAGGGACAGGCAAGAATCTGGATGGAGGAAAACAGCTATTAATTCAACTCTCTCTAGTCCCTTAGAAACTAAAAAAGTCCTTTTCCTTAAGACAGGTAGCCCAGTGGAAAAATTTGAGAGAAATGCTGTTGGACAGTTCTGTTGAATGAGGCATTTTGTTTCCTTTTTGCAGGGATGATGGAGGTACAGGAGAATTCTGTTAGGTCCCACACCAGAAATGTACTTGCAGACAACACCTATACTCTCTTGCTAGGCAAAATTTTCACCAAACATGCTGCTTCCTTCAAAGTGTATCAGCATAACATGCTTTTTTGAGAATCACCTAAAGCTTCTAAAGAAGAAGTTACCTTGTCTATGAGGGCAGTCAGGAAGATTAAAACCCAGTAGTAATAATGGCCTGGTTAATGATCATTGCTCAGTGGTAAAGAAGGAGCCGTGGAGTATCTAATCATGGGAGTTGCTACTGAGGGCCTGAGCGAAACAACATGAAGGGGATACGTACAATCACCCTTCTACATTTCATCTGGATTTACAACCCATTACAGTCACAGTAGGTCTTTTTACTAAGACTTTGGAAAAGGCCTCTATATATTTTTTATTTTAATATAGACCTTAGCTTTAGTACTTTAAAGGATTTTTCAATTGTTTCAAGGAGAATGATTTAGAAAAGTGTTCTTTTTGGTATTGTTTTGTTTACACTCTTTGTTCTGACTATGATCTGCAAGAATATAAAACTCACTATCTTGCCCTTCTTTATAATGAAATTTAGTGAAAGATCAATTAATCCCATTAAAGTAATATACAGCAAGAATGGATTTCTTTCATAATGATTTTATAGCACTGATTGAATACACTGGATTAGATGTGATAACTCCTGAGTACAGTTTTCTTAATTCCTGATTAAGAGTCATGTGTAAAGCATTCATGTAGCTAATGATAAACTAATCTATTCAGGAGGACAGAATGTTTATAGCTAATTTATCAGTGACCTGCAACACAGTGCGAAAATAATTTATCAGTGATGTGCAATGTGCAATGCACAGGAAATGAACACAACTATTTTTAGATTCTTATTAATTTGCTGTGATTATAACCATGTGACTCTTCAGTAGCTACTGAAGACATGTTTTATAGTGTGAACTGCATGTTGTTTTTACACCCTCCTTTCTGTTTTTAATTATAGTATCATCATGTGAGTGTACCTGGACTTAGAACACTGTAGCCGTAAGCCAGCAATAGTTTAATTGTTCAAGAACGTACATAAACTAATTGTTGTTTGTGATAAGCTTTCTTTAGAAAAGATTGCATTCCCAGATTGAAGGAAGCAGGAAGTAAATGTGAGGATGCGAAAAATAATAATAATAATAATAATAAAATCAGACGCTTTCTAAATTAAGTTCTAGAATGCTATTAAAAATCACTCGTATGCTTTCCCATTTAATATCACCCTTCTCACAACTTCCATTCGACTGTATTGATAATATTATATATCTTATGATGACTTAAAGCTTTCAGTATTCTGGACAGACTTTGCTGACTATTGATTTTGGTCCTGAAAATGAACATACATTTAATTGTATGGAATTATCTAACAGACATGAAGTTTAGTTCTTAAAATTACTGAAATCAGGAAAGTATTAGGAAGGCAATGAGTACAGAATTAGCATAGAGTTTTAAAATTTCGCAGAGAGATCTAAAAGAATTTCCAAAATACATAATTTCTAAACAGCAATAAAACTAAATATTTGCTAAACAGCTAGAGAGCCGCATTTGGCATATCATAACAGAAGTAAAAAATATTTACAAAACAGTTTTTAGGGCAGGCATCATATTACACTTACTGATCATTTTGACTCTTTAGGCAGTATCTTCAGAAATAAAAAAAAATAAAACAGAAGCAAGCAATCGCTGGGATTACAAAATATTAAAAAAGCATGTAAAAAAAGTTTTCATACCAAAAAGAGATGAAAATCTAACTAATAAACAACAATACTAATTTATAATGTTTGGAGGTAATAAAAGAAATCATTCATCATATATTGAACATGTAAATGTGTTTTTCTTTTGGTAACTGTAACCTAGAAACATGCCAAGAACATTTTTCTGAACACCAATACTGAACGCCGGTTTTTGAAGTTTCCTTGAAATTAATTTTTTCAGTCAAGAATGTCACATTGAATGTTTGCTATTGGCCTATTATTTTCATTGTCTGCAAAGTTAATGTTACTTGATTAAACTGGCCAATTTTTGTAGTCTTATGATCAGCATACATGGCCAGGGATATATATGTGAAGGCACGTAACACAGACACACTTTCATTTGTAGTGTTACCTGAAAGTAGCTTGAACTCCTTCCCTTCTTCACTGGAAGCTGTGTTTAAGTTAGATGGAATGCAACACATTAACTAAATTCCACTGAAGTACTACTCTAGCATTTGGAGAATATAATGAATAGATACTGTTTACACAGAAATGTTTTGGAAGACCAAGACAGTGGCTGTTTCGGGTTAGAGGGGGAAATTACTGATTATATGTGTAATATTGGTTTTCCACTTGAGTGCTTAAGTTCTTCTGAGTGAAACTCCAAACAGAGTAGGAGATGAACCCTAAGCTGAGAAACAGTATTTGTAGTGTAAATTGACAAGCTAGAATGGAATAATGGGAAGAAACAACACAAAAGAGTAGTAGTTTGAAGATATTGCATTAATGTCTTACTTTTGTTATGAAACATATGAAACTAACAAAATATTTTTTCTTACTGCTTAGAAAAGGGAAGGAGCTGAGTTTCATTTAATTTGCTATTATATCAATCAGAAAAGAAAGCAAAAGGAGGGGAGACATGCACAAAGGAGGAGGCTTGGTGAGGGAGGAGAGAAGCCGGATGGCAGAGGATGCACAAGGGAGAAGGCAGAAAGATGGAAGGCAAGAGAATTCCTCTTTGCAGAAACCTAATCTTCATCTCACGTAAAGCCCTTGCTGAAACTTGCAAACACGCAACCATTTGTCTGAGAACACCTGACTAAACTAAAATTCGACATCAGTGGCCTCTGTTTTTCACCTGATCTACTACTCTTTCCCTGATGTACTTTGCTGCTGTCTTTAAGGGAAAGAATTAGTCACTGTCACGTCCTCAACTGTCTTCCAGTTCCTTCTCCATGCAGAAAACTTCTTCATAAGAGTTGTTCTTCAGGTGAATGCTGTTCCCAGCTATCTCAAGTGTCACCCACTGCCTCCTTTTCTACTGCAGATTCTGCTAATCACAATTTTGAGTTCATTTCCTGTGCTTTCATTCTCTCAGCTATATTTGTCCTCAAGTTTTCTCTCCCATCACTACTTTTTGCAAGGTCAGGCTGACACATTCGACTAAATATCAGTATTTCTATTTTTTTTGCATTGTCCTTTACGTTTATCTCTAGCATATTTGAGTCTGGGAAAACGTTTCTGTTCGCATAACTCGCATCTCTGGGGGGTCCTGGTCAGTATCCACTGAGGATCCACTCTGGAGCTGTTCATGAAGGACTGCAGCCCGTGGGAAGAACCCACACTGTAGCATGGGAAAAGTGTGAGGAAGCAGAAGCGGCAGAGAGGATCTGTTCTGGACTAACCACAGTCCCCCATTCCCCGTCCTCCTGCACCGCTGGGAGGTGGGGGGAGGTAGAGGAGTTGGGAATGAAGGAGGGAAATTGAACCTGGGAAGAAGAAGAGGTAGGGAGGGTATTTTAGTTTTTGTCTTTGTTTCTCACTATCCAAATCTATTTTAATGCGCAATAAATTAAATTAATTTTCCTAAGGTCAAGTCTGTTTTACTTGTGATGGTAACCTCCCTATCTTCAGCTTGACCCACAAGATTTTTCATATTTCTTCTTCCTCCATCCTTTTGAGGAGAGGGAGGAAGAAAGTGGCTGGGTGGGTGTCTGGTGGCTGGTTAAGGTCAATCCATCACACGTGCATAAGCTCTGTAATCTTCCAGATATGTTGGCTGCCTGACATTAACTTGGTTGAAAATGATGCACAAGTTGCTGTTGCAGAGGAAGCATGGACACATTAATTGCTGAGCACTTTATAGGTGGAAAAACAATTGAGTGCACGGACTGAATTCTGAGTCCAACTCTGACATTGAGTCTTCACTGCCTTAGTCAAGTCATTTGCCTTCAACAAAATCAACAAAACCTTTTAGGGTTTTCACTGTGCTTTATGAAGTTTATTATATGCTGCTTGCAATGTTTTGCTATGTAATAATGAAAATCTGTCACAGAATTCCCCTGACAATTGTCAAATTTGCCATGATCGACAGTCCACTGCCGTAACAGTGGGAGGACCCTGGATCTCTCACAGTTGTCAGATAGGCATTTTTCCCTTGCAAGCCTAGGTGAATAAAACACTACTCTTAAATTCTATAGATTATTTTTTCTGCATCAGAAAAATGTAAAAACTGTCCTTAGATATGCATGACTTACAGAACTTTTCCTATCTGTTTCCTCTTATTGATTTGGATTTCTGACCAAATGCAGCAAAAGCAGCGGAAGAGCTTCTGTTAGCTTAAAGGAACCTAGGATCAAGACCTTATTGAGGGATTTGGGTATTGCAAGCATAAGAACGCTTGACTGGGCATTGTTAATTATACATCAAAGTGACTTGAAATTAGTTTCAATGTAGACTCGTTTGCCAGCTGAGAACCTCATGATCTTGGAAAATGTGAGCACTCATCCTTTGAGATGAAGGGAAAAGCAGGAAAGGTCTAGATGCCAAACATGTAGGTTACATATGAGAAGGCTTTATGTGAAATGTTATTTTTAAACCTGCAATGTTTGTCACACTGCTTGCAAAGAACTTTTTTTATTGCTCTCCTCTGACAAATAGTTTTCGACATTGTACTGCTACAAGGTCTTATGATTAAGTACTATACAACTTGCAGCAGGACTAGCATTCATAGAGCTAAATTTAGTTTAAGTGCTGCTGTCGGTTGCTGATAAGCTACAATTACATCCTTTTGATTTGTCTGCCATTTAAAAAATATTTTAGAGGATTATTAAGTTCATAATCAGAATTATCACTGTCTGTCCATACTGGGTTTAGATCATGTGGATGAAGTATGATTTCATACTTGACTATCTTTGTTTTCACAGACAATACGCTTCAGAAATTTAACTCTTAATGAAGTGACTTTAGAAGAGTGACACAAAGCATTCAGTTTTTCAAAATAGTTAAAGACTCTTCAATATATTCTGTCAGGATAATGGAAAAATATGATAGACTATAATTAAATGTCCAGTATTCCCAACCTCATGGAAAACAGTAATAATAGTTCCTGTAATATTTTTCTGGATGGCTGCTTATTTTATCTGTATAAATCAATAATGTCTTTGATAGAGATGTGCAAAGAGTTTTCTTGGGCAGAGAATTTCTGGAGTGCAAAACCTGTTTTTCACATCTCAAACAATCTGTCAATGATGCACTCATCTTCTGTTCTTACTCTCTCACTCCTGCCCCTTTAAGACATTTTCATGTATGTAACTCTCTAATAAATCATACACGTTTCCATTATCATTACTGAGCTAAAAGGAGTTAGCAACAGATGTTCTAGAGTCAGCTGTTTGGCTTTGCTTTTGTGACCCATTTTTTTTTGCTGGCTTTCTGAGACAGTGTGATAGCAGACTACACCACAGGGACAAGTGGTGGACCTGAGAATTCTTTAAGATTACTAGACAGATGTTGTAGTCCTCTGCGGAATCTCTGGGATGATGCAGTATTGCCCATGACTTTTTTTTAATCTCATTAAACAACCTCAGTTTGAGGGGCCTTTAGAGTGGAAACACTTAGGACAATAAGACATCTTAAATTCTTGTTTTCCTGTCACGTAGTATGCAAAAGAGAGATTGCAAAATAAAGAGGCTATAGACACACTGATCCCTAGCAATGCACTATTACTGAAATTTCCAGCTCCTCTTCACCCTTAATTTAAATAAAGGCATGCTAACATTCTGACAAAACAAAAGATGAAAAGACTGCAATTTTTGCAGAACTTAAAGGAAAAGACTAAGGCCTGTTACATGATACGCTTCCAAGCTATGCTTTCACAGCCCGGTAGGATTTACTCACAGCAGACATATACTACCTTTCAGCCTGGCATAATAGAATCTGTATTAGCTCTATTTTGGGGTGGAAGAACAGATTATGTCCATGTTTAAGTTATTTCAAAAAGCATCTGTGATTCTACTCAGCTTTGTTGTGCAAGATTGTAAAATGGCTTTTCAGTTTTAGAGCCTCTCAGGGGCTTCTATGTCATAGTTGCCTGTTCTCCTTATCAGTCCAGATCCTATTCTTAAAATTGTTAATAAAGCAGATCAAGACTACTCTGTTTACAAAGACCAGCCTACCTGCCTACCAAAACATTGTGTTTTAAAATAAAAAGGCATCTTTATTACATTCTTTTTGTTTGTTTGTTTCCTCTCACAAAACATTTATCATGCTAAAGCTCCCTGCTCCAGAGTTCTGAGCAGGTTTAAATGAAGAAGATGATTTACTTAATATATTTTTACTACTAATGGTCCTTGGTTATAAGTAGGTGGTAGATTAAGCCCCTAGACTGAACTAGAACAAATACAGTACTTGAAGTGAATAAATAAATTCAAATTTATCATTTGTTGTCTCTGGAAAATAAAACAAATTAGCTATTTGTCATAGCTAATGTGGAGTTTCTTAAGCTATTCCAGAGGATGAAACAGTCTAGGACAGGAACCACCTGACAGTACTCTGCTACAATGTCCTGTCTTGAATGTGGGGATGGATCACTCTAGAAAACAATTCTCTCTTTTGTGTTATAGCAACATGTACAGGTAGATGAACAATCTTTTGGGCCTCATTTTCAGTAAATAGAACCATGTTGATGTTGCCCCAGCGTGGATGTGTTTCTTACATGCTGAGGTTTGACTGTAAATCTGATCAAAGAACTCCCCTTACATGAAAAGAAATTCAAGGCTCACAGAAAAGAATTTATATGTGTTTAAGTAGTAGAGCCATTTTCTGGAAAAGTAGAGCCATTTTCTGGGTTGTTGGTTGGTTTCGTTTTTTTTTTTAATTTTATTTTTTTAAATGCTGCAGTCTGCTATTCAGATCATTGTCTTAACACTGAGGATATAACTTTTCAGATAAAAAATATTTATAATTACATATTTTTAGACTTTGTAGTTTGAATGGTAGGTGGGTAATTAAGGTTAGGAACCCTTGTGTGTGGTTTGGTGCTGAAACAGAAATTAAGAGAAATGGTGAATTTTCTTTCTAATCAGCAGACTTATGCCATAAATTCTTTAGCACAGACTTTAAAAGTAGCAGAGACATATGATTTTAATCCTAATTTGGGGAGTTTGGATATGATCTGCAAGGAAAATGCAGATATCTTAGAGCAGTCTTTTTTGAAGGCCAGTGGTGGAGATGATAATGACCAGTAAATATTACTTGGACACTGGAAAAAGTTAAAAATATCAGAATGATCTTTCCTCATTGTCTGTGCTTGATTTGTGTTGTAGCAGAATTTGCTTTAAAGAAAGTATATGTGGCCTTTACAAGGAGAAATATATATGTATCTTAAAATATGCTGAATACCTGCTGTTTGCTGCTGTGTCTTCTTTACTCCAAGCTGTCTTTTTCTGTTCTTAACTCTGACTAGAGAAAGGTAAGCTTTGAATATTTTATGGCCATATCTTTTTAGAAGACATAATAAGTCTCCACATGTTATTTGGCTGCAATTTCTGTCAAGGTATCTACAACTTTAAGTTGTTTTGACCATCTATTTTACTTTTGTCTCTCTGGAAAGTAGGAAGCACACATCTCAGCGTTATCCTTGTAAAAGCTTGACAAATAAGAGGCCTTTTCCCTTCATACAGCATAATGCAAGAGACCATAATTATGTGAGGTGAAGGAACATTTGCCTTGTTTTAAAAGGGCACGTACATAGCTACTGCTTGTCAGCCAAGAAGAAATGGTCATCAGTGTAAGGAACATGTACAAAATATCAATTGATTATCGATCAAGATCTAGCTCAAGTGTGCTAGCTCTGATTTGACCTTTCATACATCAAAGCCTCAGAGCCCTCTGGAACTGAAGCAAGACCTTCAATCATTCTGCATTTGCTCACTAAAAAGCATAAGGAACGCTAGGACAATAGCACTGTGGTTGGTGGTTACTGCGTGGGGCCCAGTTGCCACTCCTGATGCCTCACTAATGTATAATCTTGTGATTGTGTCCTGTTCAGAAAGTTTTCAAAAAGGATTTTTGATTGTTCTTATATTTTTTTCTGCTTTTGGGACAGAGAACTGGATAATGTGCAAAAAGTCTGCTTTTATAGTGTTGGTTAATTCTACTAAAATTAGTTTACAGGTGTGGTTTTTTTGGGAAGGGTTTTTTGTTGTTTGAGTTTTTGGTTTTTTGTTTGTTTGTTTGTTTGTTTTGGGTTTTTTTGCCCAGAAGAATTACATTTCATCCATGCAGCAGTGTGTGGAAGGGCATTTAATACCTATTCTAGATAAGCAAATTCAATATGCCCAGGCATGGTCCTGGGTGCTGAATAAAGGGAATACCCTCCATCTATGGTAGTAAACTGTATCAAGCACCAAAACAGACAGGCTGTTCATAAACCACTTGTGTGCTGAACCGTGCCCATCTGGAAGAGCGTCAGTTGGCCCAGGCCAAAAACTTGCCAGGGGCTGTTGTCTGGCAGTCAATGTCAATCAGCCAATACAGAGCATGTGAAGGTGCTAGTAATTTGACATAGTGCATAAATGTAACTATACAGTGTCTGCTCTTGTCTCTAATTATCCCTTGTGCTCTCCAAAGTTGTCAGCTTCTTCAGCTACCTGAGGCACAGCTGTAGCAAATATATCTCACTGTGGGCACCTAGCAGTTACCTCTTCCTGTTGCTTTCTCCTCTCCTGTTCTACTGCGGTTAGATGCAGCAGAATCCCCTGGACCGAAGTAATCTATAATTCATGTACTGCTGCTGTAATGGTAGCTTCTCAACTTCAACACCTTCATTGTCCATGCAAAACTAAGATGCTCAACATTTTTTTTCTAATGATGTCAAAAGGCAACTGAAGGCAATGAACTGAACTGTCAGTGAGGTTTCTCAGACAACATGTGAGGCTTCTCTCCTCTAGACCTGGATTCAGGCATATTTATTTTTGCAGGAGTGTCCTTTTTTTTTTTTTTTTTTTTTCCTTTTCATAGAATCGTAGAATCATAGAGTCATAGAACGGTTTGGGTTGGAAGGGACCTTGAAGATCATCTCATTCCAACCTCCCTGCCATGGGCAGGGACACCTCCCACTAGACCAGGCTGCTCAAAGCCCCATCCAGCCTGGCCTTGAACACTTCGAGGGATGGGGCATCCACAACCTCCCTGGGCAAACTGTTCCAGGGTCTCACCACCCTCACGGTAAAGAATTTCTTCCTAATATCCAATCTAAATCTACCTTCCTTCAGTTTGAAACCGTTATCCCTCCTCCTATAATTTTCTTTTTTCTATTTATTTTTTAAGCATAAGGAGTCATTGATCAGGGAACTGGTTTTGAAGAGCAATGGCTCTCAATTAAAGCAAAAGTAAAAAATTGTTACTTATTCCTGTATTTTTGTTTGTTTGCTCTGATTTGTGAGAAGAGTAGGGCCTAGCAAGAGGATACTATGAGTGCCTGTCAGACAGGCCTGAGACTACATACTGGAGGATCAGTAGCACTTTGGTGTGTGCGATCAAGAGAAAGGTGACAATTTTTCTGGAAATTTAGAAGACCAATATATCTAGGTGAAAAAAAAAAACCCATGGAGGGTTGCAACAGGGTAAATCCCCACAGCTGAGCTGCAAATTGACCTCTGGTCCCCTGAGCTTTGGATAAATGCCTTCTTCTAGTGTATTCTCTTCAGGGTACATTATATTCATGCTAAAATTTGATATTACATTTGAAAAATTGAATCTGACTGGTGTATGGACAATCTTTGTGAGAGAGACCTTTTATTCTGACTGAAGGTACTCTTTCACCATTATTGAAAGTTTGAACGCTTATTTGTCTGTGGTGGAACACCTCAGATGATTGAATGTTTTCCTGCTGGACATGAAAAGATCCATCTCTGCTTCCTTCCTCCCTGCTGGGACTTTACCTTGCTTGTTCTTTCATTCCCTTTGATTCCTCTGCTCACCCTTCTTCATTATTTGTGATTCAGGTGAATGCAAACTGAAGATGCTTTCCCTCTGGGAGTGCTATTCTGTCACTGGATCAGGTGCAGATGGCAGAGCTCTTGTTAACTTAATTGATTATTAAAAAGCTGACATATGGGAGGAATCACTTTCCTTCACTTTTCAGCTTGGGGAAATTGCAGTGCTATTTGAGTAAACAACTTAGAAAGTTCCTGAAAATAGAAGTTAGTAATATATTAGAGGGCTGCTTTTGATCTTCTCATGAGTTCTCACCTCTCTAACAATTGGAATTTGGCAGTGGTTGTTGCCATGTGGAGTTGCATTTCTGATAAGTTACATATGAAAGGAGGTTGACTGTAGAATTCTTCAAGGTAGTTGTATCATTTTTAAAGAAGACAAAAATATGAAAAGTGTAGAAATAATCCAGGAAAGACAAGAATTTTGAAGAGGAGAGAGTGTAGACAGAACATGCTTGTGTTGTCACGTGGTATATTCTCTGAAGTTTGTACTTCAATATTGCTATTTTCCTCGCTGTTTTCATAACCAAACTGACTAAAGGAAAGGACAACTATGCTTTCTACTTAAGCAGTAAGGGCACAAAGCTTGCATTTCAAAGACACGGACAAAACTCAACATAAATCTGGTCTATGAACCCTTTGGAAATGTTCAGCTTCGACAGATCTACTAAAACTGCCAGTGTCTAAACTTCAAAGCTCTTATAAAGAGGTTAATTGGAATCTGAATGTATTGAGATTGTCGTCATTCAGCTTCTTCAATTCTGGCTGTGCACATCTGCTCACATTCCACAAATATAAAATAATATCATCATTAGGGCACTTCCTGAGCTTAAATCAAGGTAAGCTGTAGGTACTGTCTCTCTTTGATGTCAGCTTGGTTCACTTGTATGTTAAATTTCCAAATACCTTCACACTTTTTGTCGCGTTGCCCCTCATACTCAGGAAGAACTTCCTGAAATACTCAGAAACCCACCACCTTTTTTAAATTACTTGTGAAAATTTTCTAGTGGGAAACCTGATGGCCACGAACCTCCCAGAGCACTGATGACATGGCCTGTTATGCTGAGATTTGTCTTGTATCTATCACAAATTTGGTATTGGACATGTAGACTCTTTGGGGTGGAAAATCATCTTTTTATCTGAGTTTTACAAGAGTTAGTACAGCAGGTCTTATGGTATTACAAGAACTTACAGCTTCCATCTTCTTATTTCATCAAAGGAATAGCAAAATCTGCTCCCAATGTTGTTCTTTCTCATGGTATTTAATAATTAAATACACTAGTCTTTTGAATATAATGGTATACAATTCAACTGGTACCACTTGAATGCTTGAAAAGTTGTTCAACAGAAAATGCAGACATTACTGTCAGAAAGAAGTCTTGCTACGTAACATAAATAGGAATCTAAATGTAAGTTGAAGGATGAACAGCTGAAGCTTGCAGAATTGAAGTAGACATATTTGGCAAAACTAAAATCTGATCAAATGAAGGGTTCACGATCTTATGGTATGTAGGTCAGTGTTTCATTAGGAGCATCATGTCCAACTGAAGTTAAAGTTTTCTGACACAAACTACTTCAGAATAGTTGTACACTTGGCCCAGTAACTTTTGCAAATTTGTCTATAAAAGAAGCTGCTCATCAATTGTTTAATCTGTTCATGAAGCGCTGCTGTGCCAGCTGTCTGAGCTGTCATAAATATGTTCAACTCTACACCAATATGCATGATTAAATGTAATAAGAATGACCAAGGAACAAAGAACTGTTTTTTATATTCTTACTTTGCAATCAGGAGTACTCAAAATCTGAGTGTTTTACACAGCTTTTTAATTTCTGTCCATTTTTTTCTATGCTGCTAAAGGCCAAAGCCTGTGTATGTGTTAAGGAAGGTATAATTGTGTAGTGATTTTAGACAGTTGGTGTTGGATGAATAAGCAACCAGGCAGTTGTGAGGGGGAAACAAATAGTACCATGTTTTCCTTATTCTGGCTGAAGTCTCATGAGCAGTGTCAGGGAAGGGAGAAAAAAAATAATACCTCTCCCTTTCTCTCAAATTCTCAAAGTAGAGAATTTGCACTCCTTAGATTCAGGGCAGGAAGGATTTCTTTGCTTTAGGATAACAAGACAGTAATTCTCCATCCCTGTAAGACTGTCTTCAGACTTACAGTGGGAAAGAGGAGGATTACTGGTGTGTAGGAACAAAAAGAAGGAACAGGCTGGTACATATCATCTCTGTGAAGGTAGGACTTTTACAGAGCTTCTGTTCTTGTCCCCCTCCTTTCTCCATGCTACCCTGGTTTCTACCACGTTGTATGTAATGGCCTGGTAAACTCTCAAAAGAGTGTAGAGCCAGTTACAAGTCTAATAAAATTCTCCCCCACCATTTGCTTAATTACAGCATGACAATCAAGCCATATGGTCTAAATGAGACTTTCTACAATTTGAGCCAAAGCCAGATCTTAAATGCAGAGGTGTAAGTGTAGAGAATTAATTCAGGCATTATCTCATTTAAGAGAAAGTCAGTTAGACCCTTTTTAAATTTGTGAATCTGCAACTGTAGGGAAAAAAACAGAAATGTCAATTAAGCATAACCATGATTTGTGGGTAATAAAACCAGAAAGATAACAAATGCTTCAAGAAATAGCAAAATGCTGTTTGTTGAATCGTGTTAGCAAGCATGTTGGCTCTATCAACTTACTCAAGGTTCCAATATATTGAATAAAAATCACCATCTCTGTGTGACCGATTTAACATTGTTTACTCAGTGAGGCTGATAAAATGGAGTCAACGTGCAAGACCACGTCAAAAGGCATCGTTCTTTTTGTACAAGCAAAAATGAATGAAATTGTTATCAATTAATTGAGAGGTGAAATTCCAGATAGAACCCCCTATTTTTTATATTCCAATAGGACCCAATGACATCTGTTATAGCACCTTGTTTTTGAATGAAGAAACAGACTTTACACCAATAACTATTTTTTATTATTTAATCTGTCACCACTAATACCAGAGGAAGTCACAGATATGCATCTTATTTGGAAAGAGCAGTCACTGGATATCTTCTAAACCAAATTCTGATCAACACAATTGTTTTTAGAAAAATTGTGCTTGGGTGCTCTAAGTTAATACTATAAATACCACTGCTTTATACAAGGTAAAAAACCCAAACCCCCAGTCTTGCTTGTGTTTTGGTCTTGTAACTCATCTCTTTGTATTACCTTCATGCTTGTGTTCACATTTCTGCCAGCAGAGAGCTTGGTGTTGGAAAAAAATCTCCCAGTGAAACCATTTCCTTGATAGAATGGTTATTAGATGTCTAAGTGCAAAGTCCATTAAGCTAGTGTAATTTTGATATAAGATACCTATCAGTATATCAAATCACACTCATATCTATTGAAAGTATTCCGTTCTGTGAAAGACTTTTTCCTCTATTGTACCTTGAAGAGAAAGCAGTTGCTGTTGTATTAAGGGGAAAGGAAGGCAGTATTAATTGTATTGACAGCTAAACTATTAAAGTGTGAACTGCTCATAAAGATAATCTGGGTGGGGAGAAGGTTCGCCTTGTTTATTGTCTCTTGATAATTTATATACTAAATATGTTCAGATTAAATGTAAAAAGATATTCCAGTTGTCAAGCAATATCTAAGCCAAACTGCAATTTTTTTTGCATGTATTTTCATCTGCAATAAAGGCACTATAGATAATAACACATACCTACTTCATGGTGTTTTCTGACAGTTAATTAGTAAATATTTTCAAAATTCCTCATATTTGCTAAAATCAAACAGAATTCAGATGTGATCATTGAAAAGTCTCCACCATTCCACTTCTCTTTCTTCCACAAGTCTACT
This sequence comes from Chroicocephalus ridibundus, assembly GCF_963924245.1. NCBI lineage: Eukaryota > Metazoa > Chordata > Aves > Charadriiformes > Laridae > Chroicocephalus > Chroicocephalus ridibundus. The sequence continues at coordinate 198,927,191 of NC_086284.1, forward strand.
CGAAAAAAACGTATCTAAGAACACTTGCATCTTATTTTAACATACAAAAACATACAGGGCTTGCTAAGTTTAGGACTGTCTGAAGTCATCTCCCACTCACATTCCATTTTGCCACCTGTACTGAGGCATGACGGTTGGCTTCCCAGCTTACAGGTGCAATGACTCTTTTTCTGCACCTGAGAGAACAGTCTTTACATTTATTCCAATAGTGGTGATAGAAGATATATTTATAAATAGTATTGTAGCTGAAGTGCTCCCCTAAAAGCTCAGGGATCAAAGTTTAACATCTTTTGTGCTGAGTGTTATTGAAACCTACATGTAACCATCTGGATGATGGGAAAGGTTTGTGCTCCTCCATTCCTGCTTGAAGACGAATATCCACACAAACAGTAATTACTGTTATAATATGAAAAGATGAGTAACAGAGTGTTGACTATTGCTCATGTACTTCTGGAGGTGTCATATGTTCTATGAGAACCTTAATTCCTGGTGATTTCTCTTTATCAATTGGTGTTTGTCAAATGCAAGATATGAAATTCCAGGTATGTGTTTTCCTTCACTTCACGCATTGTTTCTAAGAAGAAAATAAGCTAGTTAAGAGGACAGAGAACAATTACAAAAACCTGTCCTGCAAAACTACCCAGAATGCCCAGCTACCTGGCCCAGCAAAGATGGGAAAGCCCATGCTGCACAGATTAACATGATGTCTGTTTTGTGCAATACTCCTCCAGAACAGCTGTAATTACAGTTCTTCTTTATTTGGTCACATCGTATTCATCTAAAATCCACACTTAAAAGTTTGGTTCCTTACGTTCAGTCTGTGGATATTCCCAAGGTTATTGTTGGATGCTTCCAGGTGAGATTTATTTATTTACCTTACACTATTTGTACTCAAGGACAAGACATATATCCATGTTTACAGCAGGGCTAGGGACTAAGTAGAGGCACTAACATGATCATCGTCTAAACTGCTCCATCATTATCTTTCCTCTTGACACAGTTTTTTCTTATGCCAGCCACTATCTAAGACAACATCTGGAGGACAGCATGCACATGAGTCTACTCTCAAAGGCAGTCGAGCAGAATTACATCGTTTGGCTTCTTCTGCAGTCCTCAGATACGATACCTTTGGGTTTCTGTTCTCAAGCACTAGTTTCTAAAGCGTGCTGTCAGGTAGCAGCAGGACCAGGGCTGCTCTTACAGCAGGGATCAGACAAGAACCAAAGATGTTCACAGCACAGTCCCCATCAGCACATCAACAGGTCCCACAGACTGCTGTGTGGTCCCATGGCATCTGAACAGAGCAAGCCCTAGACAACTCAGTGAATACATTGGAATCCAGTAGGAACAGCAGGAGAGGGTCTACAACATAACCCTAACGTTGATCCAGGAGGCAGAGACAGAAACAGAGACATTTACAATAGTACACTTACAACATAATCTCAACAAGGACCTACACCTGAGCTTAAATGGGTCTCCTGGATCAATGGACAGGGGGTGTTGGTGGAGGTCTCAGCCGAGGCTGGTCAGGGAAATTAAGACCTACTATTACGCTTAGGACCCTAAGACATGCTACCAGATATTAGTTTCATTCTAAACAATGCCATGATATCAGAGATTTCAAACTAAAAGAACACTTACAAAATAATTGTTGTAGGGCTTTAGGGGCACCTTATGGAACACAGGAGAAACCCAGGGTAGCCTCAGGGTATAAGATAGGTCCCTACCCCCCACTATTTAGCAGTATAGATGCAAACAGTTGGTCTTGCTAAAACTGCTTTTTCCTCCATTGATACAACATAAACTGAAAAGCAGTGTAATTAGATATCTGAGGAATCTCCCTCTCTCTTTTTAAAGTGAATGGACTCTCTGTCATCAAGTTAAATGTGACTAGTGTAAGATTTATGCTCAGATGGAACTAACCCTTGTTTTGTTAGCAAAGCAAACTGTGTCTACTTAAAGTATTTAAAAAGAAAGATGCTCCATAATTCTTTCGTCACTGAAATTTGAAAATAAATTCAATATATAGTAGTATAATAGATGATTTTGTATGCAGTTTAGTTTAATATTTATGCAGTTTGAAGATGATTATATTTTTTATGTATAGGCCTTTTCAGTGTGGTTACATATTACTTGGAATTGCACATGTTTTGCTACCATTTATAATAGCTTCTGGTTGTCTATTCTGGAGAAGAATAATTGGGAATACTTATGGATGCTTGGAATAAATCTATATAAATTATCCCTGACAGTAAGAGGATATGAGTGTGACCAGAGGCAAAAAGAAAAAAATAATTTGCAAGGGAAGCAAAGAAGGGTAGGAAAAGTTTACCACTTTCCTCAAACGAAGAAAACTACTATATATTTGTCACATATAGTATGTATTTAATGAGGAAAGTGGTAAAACTATTTAGTGATGGATGGACTATAGAGAACATTCAAGGTTTTCATAGAAGGCAGATGCATATTAAGCAAAACAGACATGATAGTTAATTTAAAAAGAAAAAAAATATGCTGATAAATGTGCAGTATGTTCTGTGGGAGTGCATCAATGTCATTGTTCTTGCATGCCACCTCTCTTCCCAGGCTCACATGAATGACCATCTTGTAAGAGATCTAGGGTACCATTTATGTGGAATTAAGTCAATAATTCAATTTACTTGACACATCTTGCCTCTTAACCACTTTAGCTTCCCAGCAGCAAATCATGATTCCTATGAATTTATTTGTTAAAACTTGAAGGGCTTTTTCCATACACCCATCAGAATAATGTTCTAACTGCAGAGAAGGCTGTTAGCTACAAGTGTTAAATATGTAATTTTAGAAATTCAAATGCATGTTATGTTGTTCCTTTTTGTAATCAGAATTAAAGAGATGCCAGGGAATTTTATTGACAATGACTGGCAGATTTTTAGGAAGAAATAAAATAAATACAATTTAGAAATGTTAAATTTGCACACCATTTTTCATAATGAATATGTAATGGGTAAAATCCGTTGAAGACATTGTCAATATATATATGTTTTCTTTTACTGTTAATCACTCTTGAATTTTTCTTTTCACTCCTGGGGATGTGTGCTGTAGTCTTATTCATATGGGCTGTAAACTCCTCAAGACAGAGAGTTGGTTTTCCTCTCAATTTAAAGTATTATGGGTATCTTTACTTATATATTCACCACAGGGATACTGATATCCAATTCTTCGAGTAGCTTTTTAAAGAAGCTAATTTATATAGGCACATATCCTCAGATTAAGAGCATTTTCCAAAATAATCAGTTTCTGGACTACTTTTCCCAAGAGTAGAGGGCTTTGCTGAAAAGTCAAGACCAGAAAGCAACACAAAAAAGAGATGGAGGAATGCGAGAATGGAGGACAGAAGGTAGTGCCAAGGGAAAACAGCTGTTAGACGAGGCTTCAAGGGAAACTTGAAAAGACTGGCAGATGTGCTACACTTGTCAGAATTCAGAAAGCCCTCAATAGACTGAAATACACAGCACACACCTATTTAATAAGGTCAGACTGCTACTCTGAATGTTTTCCTATCTTTTTGATAAGACTCAAGACACCTAGATTCACCCTTTTCCCACATCCGTTCTCTTCTTTTCCATAATGTTTGAACAAGTCACAGTCTCAGACCACAGTTTCACCTGAAAAGTGAGAGCTGGCAGATGCAAAACTACATGTTCCAAAACATAAGTACTCTTTTGCTTTGTTTGTTTGTTTGTTTGTTTGTTTGTTTTTCCTGGTGTGGTAGGGTTTAAATGACTTCTTATGTTACTATTCTACTCTTTTGTTATCTTTTAATAAAATTGTCTCTCTTTGGCCATAAACAATACAAGTGACTTTTTCACTACTGCACTATTGCAAGTATTCTAGTTTCTATAAATATTGAATGCTCGTATACTTCTGTAAAGTGTGGCACATTTTTATTTTGGAGATGATTTCTAAACTACAGAATTAAAATGTTGTCCTAAAGTTTTCATCAAACTAATCCATTAATTGAAAAAGTAATGTTATTATATACGTAGTGTGAGCATTCTTTTAAATTATGAGCTTGGATTTTAGAGCCCAAACTCAATTCCCTGCTCATAATGGATTTGCTGCATGATTCTAAGTAAGATACTTCCTTCCCTGTCCTCTGTAAACCAGATGTAATTCTATCAATCTTTTTTTTTTTTGTGAAAAATTTTAGATCTTCTGTAAAATTGAGATGAGTTAAGAAGTACTATTTGTAATCACTTTTACATCTTGGGCTTTTTTTCTTGAAGAAAGGCTTTAATTCCAAACATACTCTTCTGAGTGCATTAATAATCGAAAACTGATCAACAGATATAAATTATTTTCAGTTGGCATATTGGGATAACTGATCCACTGAGCAAGTGAGTTTATAGAACAAGAAATTGAATATTCTTACAAAACAAAAATAAGGAAAAGGTGGTGAGGGAGGGAGGGAGTAGTTAATTCCCTCTCTGAAGAAATCTGGGGACACACTCTTCCTCTTCTTTTGCAAGCATCATCCCTTGTGCTGATATGGAACAGCTAAATATTTCCTCTCATTTGGGGCAGATTGTAAACCCACTCATACTGCAGATCTTTACAGTAAAAAATCTGGATCCCAAAAGTCCACTTGGTGCGTGACAATGGCATTTATTCCATCTCTGAAAGCTTTCTCACAGAGTAGCTGATTCCCCTAGAGCCTTTTATTCTCAATTTCTTTGTACCATTTCTTACATTTTTTTTCAGTTCGTGTTCTCCCATTTATGATGGAATTCCTTCAAAACAGGTAGTCAATTTCCCCAGGGTCAGCCAAATAGTCTGACTTTAGCTTGGTGTACAGTAGATCCCAAGAGCCAGATTCATGCCTTGAATATTCTCTTCTCATTTGTGGGAAGAGAGTTCTTGCTGAGGAATTTACTGAAGTACTTTGACATGTCTGTGTAAAAATGCAGATATATGTTTGGGCAGTCATAAAAAAGTTTCTTTCATAAAGAGCTATGTGTGTTGAAGTTATAAGGATAGGTTTTATATCTAATAATGTACTCAATTAGGAAAAAATAGAACTGAGTCACATAAAGCATTGCAAAGGCAGAGTATTTCATTTTTTATTTTGGTCTGTCGATATTTTTCAGCAAAAGTAACTTACCACGGTAGTTCAAGGATTGTCATGTATGCAGACTAGAAATTGATGATAAGGTTCCAGCACATAGTGACTTCCTGCTGATATGTGTATTTATTTGAATCAAGAAAAATGTTTTTATTTGTATCTGAAAGCAACCCTTTCCTGGGTTTGTAGATATAAAATAGTGGCTTTTGTGCTTTTATAAAGATATGCTGGGTTTGTTGAGTTATCTTTCTAAACACAGGTATACTCAGGGGTGGCTTGCAGACAGGCAAGCTGGAGAAGGATTGAAATGAATGTGTTAAAATTGGAAAGAGACTCCCATTTTTAAACCTTTTGTAAATGCCACCCATGTTTATTTTAGGGTAATAAAATCATCACCAGCTTGTGACAATTATAAGTATGTGCCTATGCAATATTGTAAAGTATCCTTATTGGAGTAATATATACAGTGAGCATTTATACTTATACAATAGCTTGAAATAAAGGTAGGTGGGATGCAATGATGTAACTACTCATGGTCAGAATACCAACCAACAAAATACCATCTCATTTCGGAGAAAAGCAATGTCTCACTTGACCAGTATGTGTGTGTGTGCGCGTGTGTTAAATTTTGTTCTGTTGGGTTATCGTGTTTGCTCTGATTAACTTGCCAGTCAACTAAGTTCTGTCTTTGCATCTCTATGCCTCTAGACAAAGAACAGAAGTTTATTTTTGCTTTCAGTCTTACTGTTGTAAAGCAGTAAACTCAATGGAATTTACCTTGTATGTAGGCTAATTGGAAATACATGTAGAATGTAGCTTTGAGCATGTCACGTGTGGCTGTAGCTCTTCTATGCATTCTGCTAGCTCTAACAGTTGGTTTGTCATGTATTATGCATGATTTTCTGTGTGAAGCTGTAGGGCTCTTTGTAGTCCTTTCTGCTTTCGTTTTTCTCTAAGTGGCCCTGGAGCAGAGTTGAGAAGTGTGCTAACTTCAGGCAGCATTTCGGGAAAAGGGACGGAGGCACAGCACCGGTGTTCCTGAAAGGCGAGGCCTTCTGCAGTACCACCTGCAAAACTGCCGTCTTTCCAAGGCAATCTCATGCAAGGCTCAAAGCTTTGGTCCTGAGATGCAAAAGTCCTTGAGGATGATGGATACCAGCGATAAACATCCCCTGAATTCTGAGACCACCTGGGGTGAGATGGTAAAGTTTGATATGGGGCCTGTGGGTGCCTCAAGGTAGGGCCCAGGGAGTCAGTGCAGGGTCCGTGGGTGCCCCACGCAGCCTGATGCCAGGACAGGCATGGCACCACAAGCCATGACCATGGAACAGGCATGGCTGTGATGGGGCAGGAGCTGTAGCTCAGGCAGGGACTGAAGAGCAGAGGTTCAGCTTAAAGCAGTTCCTGAGCGCAGGAGGGAGGATCTTCTGCCGAGACTTCTTCCAGCTCTTTCTTCGCAACAGCTCTTCTCAGACAGCTAAATTCCTAGAAGTGAGGGTAATGTCCTCAGGACCCTAAAAAATGGTGCAAAATACTGTTTTCCAGTGCCCGACAGTGATCGCTATGACTGCTTTTTATTTCTTGCATGTGCAGTTTTATGTAAAAGGGAAACACCACTCTTGGTGCAACCAGGGTGCTACCCAGCCCAGGATCACAGACTAAAATGCAAAGCACATTTGGTTATGTCTGAGGAAAGGGGTCTCCACACATGCACACAAAGAATCACAGAAGTGCAGTGGCAGGTTGGGGACGTGTGTGGTACCCTATCAGTGTGGCCCTGGAGTATCGCAGCCCATAAGAGGCTCACCCACATGAACATGAAGGAGCACGGAGGTGCAGTGGCAGGTGCAGTGGCTGCAGTCTGCCCTGTCTTCTCAGTAAAATCCATTTCTATTTTCCTGGGTGAGAGGGTCTCTATTCCATGTGCATCTGTGTTAATGGAGGTGTAGGTGCCAGCAACTGCAGTTAGACCAGGGATCACAGGGCCCAGGTTTCTGGGGCCAGCAGCTGGAGTGAGTGAGGGTATGCACATCAGTGTGTGATCACTAGCAGATATCAAGCTGGAATAGAAGGCAAATAGGTTAAGTAGCTTGGGTGCCAGGTATTGAAGTGGTGGTAAGTCTAGGTCAGATATGCATGTGTCTCTGAGGAGGAACTCCCATATGTTAAATCATATGTGTATAGCATATAAACCAGCCACATAGTTCTTTCACGAAGTACTTTTTTCCAAGACTTTGAAACCTAAATGCTTTTAAGCTTCTGCCATCAGATGTCTCCCCATTTTCTCCATTCATTCTAGTAACCTTTCTGTGCATCTGTTCTGATTTCAATTTATCTTTTCTGACCATTAGCCCTCCCAACTGTACTGGTTTGAGTTGTCCTTTTTACAGCCTCACCTGTGTAATGATGACAAATACAGTATTCTCTTCTACAAAAATTTACAATATTCCTAGTCAAAAATTTACCATTATATTCACAAAGGGAATAGCTGACAAAACATCCTTCCCTCACAAAATGAAAATAGCTGAAATTGTTGCAGGTTATAATACTTTTTTTTCAAACTTCTTTTAGAAAATCAGAAAGCTTGAAAAAGATAATTCAAATGTTCTATTAAAATTCTTCATGTTTTCAATAACCAAATAGAAGCAGCATCTGTTGTACTGCTTGCATTATTTTTAAATGTCACACAAGATGAATGAAACCTTTCCTCTACTACTAAAGAAAAATAAGCCAACTCGGGAGTGAAAAAAAGAAAGAAAAAGGAGGAGGTCATACGAGGACATATCCATCCTATTTGAAATATTTTAGCAGAAACGAATGTGATTTCTTTTGTTTCTGCATATATGAAGAATGTGTCTGTTGCACAGTCTGTGGGGTGTCTTGGGGTTGTAACAAGATGATCTTTGAGGTCCCTTCCAACCCAAACCATTTTATGATTCTATGATTCTAGTTAGAAGGATATAGATTCTTTTTGGGGTCTGGTCTTATAGGCTCCACCAAAGACTGTTGTTCCTAAATTAGATGTGATTTATTTGCTCACATTTTTCAGTCATTTACAACTGTAGCTTATTAACATCAGAACACAGATGATGGTAAAGCAGCATTAGCTTAGAGCTTTTTAATGTTCAAAATCACCTCATAAGATATTTCTACTGGCAGAGGTGGTTTTGTTCTTTTTCTTTCCTGAAGAAAAAGAAAAAAAAAAAAAGAAGGAAGTAAATTCTGCATTTTTAAGTGGTACTAGAGGGCTGACAGGAAGCTTTTTGAACCTCTAACTAAAGCTATTTTTAGGAACTGGAATTATTCTTTTGCTTAGTACTTAATGTGAACTTATACTTAGTAAGAGGTGCTTCAGAGGAAACTATTGACACGCTGGCACGCTTTTATATGAAGATTCTTTGCTGTGAGAAAAGGTTGTTACAACAATTCCAAGTATCCTCAGCTAAATAAGGGTTACTCTGCAGCGCTCACAAGAGAAAAGAAAAAAGACTGTTCATCTAACGTCCTACTGCAAACTGAGAGTTGGAGAAAAGACTGAGAATGAGAGAAATAACCTTGATTCTAATCCTACTTTCAAAATATAGAAAAGAGTGGCTGTACCTCAGATGGGATGAATTAACTTACTCTCAATTCTCCTCAGAACCACAGGTGAAGAAAAAGAATTAGAGGTTCTCCTTACAGCTCCTCTTTGGGTGGCAAAAATTACATTCAGCTAAGGACAGTTCCTCAATTCTAGCCCTGTGAGACTGGAAGCTATTCAATGCCAGAGAACTCTTACTCTTTTAGAAAAATGTAGAAGACTTTTTTATTATTATTATTATTATTTTTCTTTTTTTTTCTTTTTTCTTTTTTTTTCTTTTTTTTTCTTTTTTTTTTCCTTTTTTTTCTTAAGGAAGAAATAAAGAGAAGGAAAGGCTGGAGGGGAAAAGAGTGATAGGAGGCGGAAAAAAGCCTTAAGAGGAGAGAGATATACTGGAATATGAAACTATGATCTTTCCATTTTCAGGAAGACATGAGAAACATAAACATGATAGTGCTTTTTAATCGGACCTTTTAAGTGCTCAGTTATGACTGTGGGAATTGGTGGTTGTGAGAGGGATTAATCACCAGGTGTCCTTGCTGAAAACCTCTTCATTTTGTAGAAGATGATTTAAAAATTATTTTCTTTACCTTTTGGAAAGAAGTACAATATATTCCTTCAAATCTGCCACGACCTTAAGACTTAATTGCTGTACCTAAGCCATCCTCGTGCAATAGCTGCGGTATGGAATACTATATATCCCACGAAAGCTTGATTGCCTCCCTTTGTGTAGGCACATGGTTACACCAATTCTAATGTGTTCTTGCTTAATTTTCTTGCCTTTAGCATGGTATGCTAAGCCAGAGTCAGAACATCATCTCTTCTTGATCACGTTTCAATTGCAAAAAGAAAATTATGCATAATTTTAATTATGCAAAGATGTTACATATCTTTCTTGCCTGCTTAAACTGTACATTTATTCATGTACATTAACTATAATTACTGTACTGGCTCCTCGTACGAAAATATCACAAAACTATGGTTAGGATTTAATCATGTATAAATAATCTTTTCAGCAGACACAGTGTATGAAAACAGAATTTCATGTGATACTCTAGTACTCCTTGCAGCAGTATTTGTGTCACATGAGTGTTACTTGCTTGGTTTCCAAGGAAATCTTTTGCAATTGAATGTAGTCTCATTATTAACAGACTCTACATGTGTTTTGTTTCGCAGTTCTGAGTTAGTTTTACAAATGCCAACCATTTCTGAGTTTTTCAGTTAAATTTCCTATATGGTTTTCTTTCCTACCTCTGTTGCCTTAAAAAGTAGGTTTATGGTTTTCCCTAAAACTCTCCCTGTTATTACTTCACAGCAGAAGATGATCTTATCTTAAGAGGACATCTAAAATACTGACTCAGCTCTTGAAGTTGGATAGTCTACCTCTCCAGCCCAGGTTTGATGGACTGTCAGAGTAAAATAGCTTAATGAATAGTCTGATCTACTGTTCTGTTATTTTACCTTCTCTCCCTCTCTGGTTCAGTCATCTGAATATCTATATATATAGGTAGATATGTGTGTGTTTACATATATATATTAAAAGATTCAGTTGGAGATGCACTGAGGAAAAAAGCTGGCATGAGAAATTGCAAGTATTTGTTTTCAATTTTCTGTGGCTAATTCCAATGATTTACATTTAGCTTTTCTTGCGGATGGAATGGTTTCTTACATTTTGAATTCATAAATTAAAGAAAAGTTCCATTCTTGGGAACATTTGGTCCTTCCAAGAGCTAATTTGAGCTAATATGATTTGTCAAAGGAAACTATAATTTCTCAGTCAGAATATAGCCTTTTCTCTGTTTCTAAGAGAAATACCTTTATTGAATCGACTAGCTATGCATTATTACTTGACATTGTCCGTAGTTGGCCAAAGAGGGTAGTCCACACCCTGGAGCAGTCCAAGACCCAGCTTCACACACCTGAATTAGTAGGAGGTAGAACACTTCTAGCTTGGCGAGACATGCCTCCTGCCTTAAAACTAGCTAAAGTAATGTTTATTTCAAACCTCAGGAGCAATTGCTCATGCAGTGAGGTTGCGTCTTCTGGGGCAACTGCACCGGGCAGAGGAGGTGGGTCTGCCTGCTGTTGGGCATACCAGCCTATAAAGCAGCAAGGAGAGATGGGATGGGTTGTGTTAGGTGTAAAAAGGTCCATTTACACTGCAAATGCGGTCATGGTGTGCCCTGGGGTTTCCTCAGGTCTGCACTTTGGTGAAAGCTGCGTCCATATAATATGGGCAAAAGGGGAGTCTGAGTTAGAACCTGGAATCAAAAGGCAACTTAAACATAGTCCATGTGCCTTGGGCAAAGGATAACACTCCCTTTATCTTCTTTTTTCCATTCCAGCTACTGACATGGTATTTTGTTTTCATGTTGTATCACAGGAAACATAATAAACCAAACATCCTTAAGTTGGTGATATACAGGGTAGGAAAAACTGGTCTATCCATTCTTACAGTCCAATGGACAAAATACCATGTAGCTTATGAAAGCTGTTGATAAAGGAAGTATTTAATTTTATTTTTTTTAAGATCTATTTATACACTACTTATCCCTATGATGTTCCAAGGAATAGTTTGACAATATACAGAGAAAGATGTCATCTCCTGGATGACCTCCAAACTGTTACAAATACTGTAAAAATCTTCAGGAGATTCAGTGAATGAGTTCAGATAAGCATCCAAATACCTAAGCTTATTGAACCTTTTAAGGCTTTCCCTAGAACTTCCTGAGAATTTCCTTTTCTCTGTCTGTGCTTTATCATCTTTTGGTTTTTATTCCATCTTTGTAGCACCTTGTTCCCAATGTACTTTTTAACCTTAACTATTGAAGAAATCCCAACTCCTGCTTCTGTGCCTTCCTTCCAAATGGTCTCTTGCCTATTCCAAGTGTTTGTCCTAAAGTAATCTTTCTCACTTTTTTTTTCTTTTATTGAGTTATAATATTAAAATGCAGTCAGAATATGAATTTTATCCTTCTTTTAGCTAACAGCCTAAGCATCAGCAAAAGATTTGGTTCAGAAGTGTGCAGGTAGTACCGGTATGTAATGATTCAGATGAAGTCTTCAAAATATGATTTATTTGCCAAAATAAACAGCACTTGGAAAAACAAATTTAAAGTAAGAGACCTGTACTGCCTCACTTAAGCTTGTTTTTTATCCCCAAATCCATGGTCTCCTCAGAATCATATTATGGCTGCATGCTGTAGTTATCACTCTAATCAGCTTGCAGAAATTGAAAATTTCTGTCTCCCCTTGCCTAAAGATGGGGTTTTTTTTTGCTTGGTCCTGTTAGAAAGTCAATGCTGCTAAGAATGGGGCAAAAGAATCCCTGCCTTTTTGTAACTATAAAGTTTGGGTTTATGTTTGAGGGAACGTTCCTTATCTATGTTACTGTTGTACTATTCCTGCCTGGTTTCTGAAACAGTACGTTTTAATCTCACTGACTGCATTCATGCAGGATAATATCACATAGATACTCTGAGGATGTTAAGGCATTGGTAAAAATTAATGCAAACATTACCCCTTTGCCCACAGCATCCTCATGTAGTGGAGCTGCTTTTGGATAGACAGTACTGTTCAGCCATTCTAACAGGATTAGAAATTTTTTTCTCCAATCTGAAGAGTCTCTGCAGCCCCCTTATAAGGTCTATTTACATTCTGACTTCACATCACCCTTTGGCTGTGTGTAATGTACAGGCTCATCTCCAGATAACAATCTCCTTCATTCCTGATGAGAAAGAACTGTAGAATTGTAAACTGTGGTTTATAACAGTTCCAAACATCTCTTTCTAAACTGTTGTAATGCAAATTACAACACTTTCAAAGAACTGAGAGAATGAGTTTTATTTTTTCTTAGTTACTTGTATTCGTGCCTTTCCAGGAAAAAAAATTTATAGAGGAAAATAGACTTTCTCAAGTTCTATTTTTCCTTATGTTATAGTATAATTGGGATCAAATTTTAGATTATCTGTAAACAGAAATTATAATTCTTTAGCACTCTTGCTCAGATTGAATGCAGTTATATTTTTTTGACAGATGTAGTGAAATAGGGTTGAGAAGCAATCATGCTTAGTGTCCAGCTGCTCCTCCAGGGTGTGGATCTGTGTGGGGGCCATTGAGTCTCCCTCCCCTCAATGGCTTTAAAGGCAGAGACAGCATAGCGTATATGGTGTGGAGGTTAAGACTGTTTAAATCCCTCTAAACAGATATCCCAGAAAAATATGATTCTTATGGAGTCTTTGAGCTTATAAATAGACTTATTTTGGATTCTCTGGAAAGTCTGAATTCTATTTTGATTGAATTGGCTTCTTTTGCCCCTTCCCATCTAGACTAATACTTCTGTAAAGGCACAAAGTGAATTCAAGATGTATGCCTCTATCTTTTGAAATATACAGGTGGTGTATTGTCATTCATTCAAAACAGTGTCAACTGCTTACTATGCCCTTATTTTAATAAAAAAAATTCAGGTATTTACAGTAGAGAAGTGACATGACCTTGAAAGATGATAATGTTTCTACTGCAAAGGCAAATATTCCACTGTCACTCACTGACCAATCCATCCACACACAGGCACAGACTGTATTAAAATCTTCTAGCAGAGTTTAATATATTCACCCTCTCCCTTTTAGTAAATGTGTTAGAGGTAGGATTTTTAGTTTTTGCTTGGCTAGAATGAGGCTTGTCTGGGTAAAACACACAGGAGAGGTTTCATCTCATTTATCTTCAGCCATCTAAAAGTTTGATGTCTAATCTGCACAATTTGTCTAGGTTTCCTCTATAGCTATAAGCTAAAAAAAGAATCTTCAGATAGTGATTTTTCTCAGATGAAGTGTGTCTTGGGTGAGATAGATTGCTTTCTGGACGTACTTTTTTTTTTCTTTTTTTTCCCCCCTGTTCTATTTTACAGAGGGAGTCTATATGAACAACTTAAACCAGACATACAACCATACAGCTTTTAGCTAACTGAAATTAGATGATGTTAATCTTCATCAAGTGTTTTGAATTAAGAATTTTTGCATGTGTTAAAACCACAGGATTCCTGTTTTCTTGAAATTCATCTCTTCACTTTCAACCACACCCTTATGTAAATATATTGCAAATCCAAATTTATTCCTAATTGCAATAAATACAGATCTGGGCCTTAGTATGTCTCTGTTGCTAACCTATGTTGTTTCTGAGACTGATGAGAATAAGGATGTATGTGTTACAGTTATTTTATATTTAACCCTCCACCTGGAGAGATGGAGTACTCTGTGCTGCTACAAAGCAGCAGCATTTGGGTAGGAGTCATCTCACATGGCCCATTCAGCAGTACAGAAATTCTTCTAGCTGCCTCCGGATGACAGAAGATGCTCTGATGATAAACTTCAGTTTAAAAAGTTTGTTTTCAGATTTGGCAGTACAGGGATAGGTGTTACTACTTATATGGAGTGCCATTTGAAATATTTTAAAATATCTGTATATCAGGTTTTACACAGAACCTATCATGACAGTAACATCTGTGCTTTTCTGGATTGACAGTTGCAAATCCTCTAGAGCATATGAAATTCAGCTAAAGGCCCATGTTTAGGCAACAAATCTGACCCAGGAAGTAGTGTGTGATTTAAATCGTCCCTTGAAAACAGTAACAAACTGCTCACACCTCATCATTGTTAGTTCAAACTATTTGAGAAGCACAAGGGAGCAATGGACCAATAAGGGAGAATAAAAAATCTAAATCTAAATGCTTAATTAATTATATTGACAATAACTGCTGGTCATGGCTGCATTGTGCTTGGTGCTGAGTGTTGTGGCACTCCGATACCACCCTAAACCCATCTATACTGGCATCCCACCTGTACTTCTCAGCAGTTTCAGCCTGTCAGGACCGTTCCAGTTGTCAGGTTTTAGGCAGTTTGTAACATTGTTTGCGGTGGGGTGCTTTTCTGATAAGTGTGTTTATATGTAAACTATTTGGAAATACATCACACTTGCAGGACATATTCTTTATGGATTGAAACCGTGCTTGTCTGGAAAGAGCACAGTAGGATTCCCTTTTGGCAATACTGTACAGCAAGAGCATTCAGTCCAGCTCTTTATCAACATGTCTGTGTAATGAAATACTAGTGGGAATGATGCTTCAGAGACTTTTTTCCCAAAAGAGCCAGACATCAATATTTTTTACCTCTTACCTGGAATATGTACATATAATTGTAAAAAAAATGTATTCAAATCTATCAATTATGAGCAAGGCTTTGCATGAGTCTTTTTGTAACCTCATTAACTTTGGCATTTAAAGATTTCCCTTTTTGCCTTTTTTTTTTTTTCCCCTCAAGCGATTAATTTTATGCCTTATGCCACTTGTGTTAAATTAAAATTATCAGAGTTGGTAATGTGCTATGTAAGTGTGCTTCTGTGTAGGAAATACCTTTCTTAAAGGATACAGAATTTGGAAAAAAGGCAGAAGTGAGGAAAGGAGGGGGGTGGAATTTAAACAAAATTGGAGAATTAGGTAACCCTTTCTATTTCCCCCTTGTCCTCTCCATTTCCTGAGACGGGCTGCTCTGTAGTTCAAACTGTACTTTGCCTAATATGCATTTTGTGATTTCCCATATGAATTACGGTCAGCATAGGAGCCAAAGTAATGTGAGGCAATCAGCTCAAGAAGGGTTGAAAGGTTACTGTTGTACATATATGAACATTTTGTAACATTCTGGCTACTTTAATTAATTTGGCATGCATTGGAGATTCAGGAACGTGTCTGGTTCTCTGTCCAGAATGGTTTGATGCAAGACACACGCAGTCTCTTGTCAGTTTGCTTTTCTTTTAAAGACTTCAAAATTCTATCAAAGCTTTATTTTTACCTCAAACTTCTACTTAAAACTTTGTAAAGATGCTTAAAGCTTCTTTCATGGCAGAGATTTGAACTTCTTGCTCAAATACCAGCATGAAAGACAGTAAGGGGAGCTGTGGTAGCATTTCTTTTTCATTTGCTAGGAGAGATGTCAAAGTTTTCAGATTGACTGAAACATTAAGAAAAGCTAATGTGGAAACTTCTAGTATAATCAGTAGGAAGTGCATAAACATTATTAAATGCAAGGGTCAGGCTTTAACACAATGAAAGTATAAGAGACAATGTCCCATCATAGCCAGTGATAATTGCTTAATTTTTAACAAAGTTATGTGTTAAATACAGACTGTATGTTCCTTACAACCTTTTATTCTACAGAGAAGGGATCAATAACTAGGAAACTTGGAAAAGGATCCTGCTTTTCTCCATATTCCTAATTTTTACCTTTTTAGTTTTAGCAAAGATGAGAAAATCCATAGGTGATTCTTAGGTATCTAAATCAGGGTTTTACAACTTTATTACACAGACAATGAATTTAGTCAGAAAGGTTTATACTCAATGTTCTGGGCAAATAATGGCTTTAATGAACTAAATTTGGGAAGAAGACACACCTTTTCTTTGCTGTGTCTTTTATAGCAACCTGACCTGGACACTCGCTAAATGCCAGAAAATCGGAGGCAGTAATGAAACCTGGCTGCTTGCCAATACCACTGACTTGACTCACTGCAATGCTAACGGTTATGTAGAAGCCTATGGCGCAGTGACAGAATTGCTTTCAGCTTGGCAAGAAGAGTATAAACAGACCTATGGGCTGAGACTACAAGTGCACAAGAGAACTGTAAACAACTTGACTTCAGGAATCCCAGCTGAATAACATATCATGTTCTACTACAGTCACAATGCTAGATCTCATGAATGTAACCTTCACAAAGGATAAAAGCCACAGAGAAGGCTGCATGGTTCACATTTCTTTGTGTACGAAACACACAGAAGGAAAAAAAAATCTGTTAGTTTGAAAGCAAATAAAAGAACTCTCTTCGCCTCTTACACACACAAAAAAAAGACAAAAAGTCTTATACAAATTGTAAGAATTTATTCTAGTAAGTAAAATATTGTCCTCTGTAAATAAAATTCTGGCTCAATTCTTAGGATGATGTCTTTGCTATCTGACTCCAGGGGCCAAAACAGTTTCATGCTTTCTCAATAATTCCAGGCAGCAAAAGGCAGCTAATGATGTGTGTTTGCTTTCTGTTGATGATGGTGGTCATCTCAGAGCATAAACACAGCCAACTGTACAGTAATAGACAGAACAATTTTTTTTTAGTAAGCTTAACAGCAATACGATGCATCACCACTTGATATTGATAATATACCCTTGAAACCACTTCTCAGGTGGTACAGGGAAATGTCAACTTTTCTTCTGTTTTGCCTAAACATTATGAAACATGTCTGCAAGCCATCTTGCATCTTAGGATCATTTGATGAATCACCAGGTATATAAGGAATGATGAATAAAGTACTAATCGTTTAGGAAAATATCTTCTCTATTGTTTTCCAGTATCAAACTGTAACTGCTACAGCTGCAAACATTTCCATTGAAGCTACTAGATTGAAAACTGTTTAATGGTACCTGCCTGCAGATTTAAACATTTAATAGTGTCTGCCTGCAGATAGAGGCAGCAGCTGGGAGAAACTGCTCAGGTGTGCTGGGGCAGGCAGCACCAACATGCCTCCTTTGAAGGAAAATATGTGTGCCCATGCATGTATGTCTTGTGTGTGTATGCGTGTATGTGCTTATGTATAGATATTTCTGCAACCTTTTTTTGGGTGGCTTTCTGGTGTCTTATACACCATGAGCAGTCTGTGGACAGGAGGCTGAGAAACACCATTGTACTGCATTGTACTTATTTGAAATATGATTAGCATACTCAGATTTGTGGCAGAAAATAGTGATGCAGCGTGATGCAGCTAAGAAATCATTGACCCACCAGATAGATAGGTTCTGCAGGCTTCTAAGAGAGTGAGTTATACAGTATGTGCTCCAGCTCGATGTGGTTATTTTGTCCCTTAAGTGGTACTGATATCACTTTAGTCCTATATTTATCATAAGCGATTCATAATTTTTCAGAGTTTTGCTTGGCAATTAGTATTAGAAGCAACCCATATAACTCATGTAGTCCAGAATCATAGAATAGTTTGGGTTAAAGGGGCCTTTGAAGGTCATCTAGTCCAACTCCCCTGCAATGAGCAGGGACACCTACCTGATCACGTTGCTCAGAGCCCCATCCAGCCTGACCTTGGATGTTTCCAGGGTGGGGAATCTACAGCCTCTCTGGGCAACCTGTGACAGTGTTTCATCACCTTCATCATAAAAAAATTTCTTCCTTATATCTAGTCTCAGTGTACCTGCTTTTAGTTTAAAACCATTACCCCTTGTCCTAATGATACAGAGACTATGAGAAAGTGAGTCCCCATCTTTTCTGTAGGACCTCTTTAAGTACTGAAAATCTGTGGGTCTACTTCCCAATCCCAGTGCAAAACTATTTAACACATTCCTGGCAGGTGTTTGTTTGCAGAACTCCTCCTTTTCCCACATACGCCCTTTAAATTCTTCCAGGGTAGCAAACCCACGTCCTCCCAAGGCACTCCATTCTGCTCCTTGGCTATCCAAAGAGTGAAAGAGTACTATAATCATAGAATAGTTCAGGTTGTAGAGGACCTCAGGAGATCCTGCTCAAAGCAAGGCTCAGTGTGAGGTCAGACACTGGTAGCTCAAGGCTTTATCCAGTCGTGTCTTGAAAACCTCCAAGGATAGACAGAAACTGCACACCTTGTCTGGGTAACTCCATCCAATGCTTGACTGTCCTCAAGGGGAAAAACTTTCTCCTTACACCCAATCTGAACCACCCTTCTTTCAGTTTATGCCTGTTGTCGCTTGTCCTCCTGCCATGGAGAACCTGAGTCCTGGGTATCTGCTTGATAGCGTCCCCATAGGTGCTGGGGGAGGGCAGCTGTTTTGACCTCCTGAAGTTATCGCTTCTCCAGGCTTAACAAGCTCAGTTCCCTCAACCTCTCCTCACAGGGCAAGTGCTCCAACCCTTCCACTGAACTTACTCTTGTTTATTGATATTTTTCTTTCTAATACTGGGAGGTCCAAAACTAGACACGATACTCTACCTGTGGTGTGATGATCTGACAAGTGTTGAGTAGCGGAGGATAATCCCTTCCTTCGATGTATTGGCTCTGCTCCTGCTGTACAGCCTAGGAGGTTGTTGTCCCTCTTTGCTGCCAGGGCTCACCTGGGCTTGCTGTCCACCAGACCCCAAGGTCCTTTTCCACAGAGCTTCTCCCCAGCCCTCAGTACCTCGGTGGTACTTGCATTTTCTTCTGAAGTGATCATGATAAATTAAAAAATAAGTTATGACTTTTTGTAAGAAAATTGATTGTTAAAGACAATTTGTGAATGTTATAAATGCCACTAACATATGTAGCAAATTGTCAACATTACAAATTCAATAGCACAAAAAGATGACTCAGGAGTCTTTGATGATTCATTTATAATTTCTGCACGCCTTACTGGCAATTGAGTTTAATAATTAGAAAATTAGTAACGTGCTCTATAGTCAGTTGGTAAAATATTGCACATAATAGTAAATACATTGCTAGGCAAAATGCAGAAACCAAAGAAGAAATACCAGTGGTGACTGTTATGCTATTCATTTGTAAATTATCTTTGCTAAATAAGGATCTCTGATGGTACATACACGCAGCATTGTAGGAATGCCTTTGTAGACTGATTTTTAAATTATCACACACATTTTATGTCACCTGTGATAAGATGTATTAGGAGAACTTTTATCCCTCTCCTTTCCTCCTCCTTCTTACTGTCATTTCTGGCCACTACCGATACCCTGAGCAGGCAGAGGAGGCTCTAAGACACGGGAGCAGGAAAGGAGGCAGGAGGCACTATTGGGATAATTTCCTGAGTTTTGCCTCTCACTTTATCCAAGGGCAATAGCTGGGGGTCCTTGAACGTTTTAGGGTACTAAGTATAATATACGGGCTAAATTCCCCTTTCGCAATAGAAAGGTGATTCTGGCTTTTTAATTCTTGGAAGCCATCAAAAACTTGAGGAATATCTTTGAAGTGAGGGTACAATTTAGGGGCATGAGGATATTCAGCTGTCAGTGGACCTAGTGTTCCTCAACCCCTTAGATGCTGAAAGATTTCTACTTTGTTGTACACTACTAGCTGTAGTCCCACTAACTGACTATCTGTGCCCCCTTAACAAATGCAGTGCAATTAATTTTGTAAAAAGGTGCATGATAGATGTGTTTAACACATGTATCTTCACATGATTTTCTAAGCTTTGAACCATGAAAAGTTCCACTTTCCCACTTGCCAAAAGTCATGTGAGTTCTATCCTGAAAAAAACAAATAAATTTTCCATCTGAAATTATATGTATGAAATAAAATTATATACATATAATTAAATATATAAATAAATATATATATAAAAATAAATTTTATACATATATAAAATCAGGTTATCTAGGATAGTTAGGATTAATATGTAATGTTGTACTACTGTACTGTTATGATTTTTAGCTAACTCTTGAGACATTTTTGTGTCTGTTTAATCCTCTATAAAATAAGAGGACTTCTGTAAACAGGGAATTTCTTGGAGACCTTGCTTTGCTGAACTATCTAGTAACTGTCATAAGGTTATGGAGGATCTTAGGGAAGTTTCCCAGTCTCCTTTCCAACTCTTGGCACCAAACTAGATCCTAGAAATTGAAGGAGAAGCCTCATAGTTCTCTGATTCATGTTCAAGGGAGGAATAATATTTGGAAAATGGAGATTTTTTTGCCCTCCCCTATAGAGAGTACTTAAACAGGGATTTTCCAGGAACATTTGCATGGCTCTTTAAGAGGATGGAAAATACCTTTGTCCCAATTTTTCCATATCACTAAGTTTTCCTTTCCTCATCGAGAACTACAAAAAAAGCTAGAGCTCCAAAAAGGGTAAAATTTTTCCTATTAAATTTGGCAAGTTCATATGTTTTTCTGTGTCTTAATTCTCTAAAACAACTGCCTTTGTTCTTGCTAAACTTTGTGTTAGAGCTAACACTTGAGGCAAAGTTTTGGCAAGGAGCATTTCAGCCCTGGTGATCTAGTGAAGTTGTAAAAACTAGAAAAAAGACATGTAATATGAAATGTTTGTTAAAATGAATTTAACCTAGCAGAATCTTTAGTTCTGTCTATTATAACATAAACAGACACAATTGAGCCATCCTGTTGTTTTTTTTCCAAGTTTTTTTTCTAAATCAAAGATAGAAATAAATGTCTGATACATATTTATATGTTCTTCCTTTACACATATAAGACAAAGCTGCTTTTAAATCTTGTGAAAAATCAGAGTTGTCTCAGGATGAAGAAAAGATAAAACTGAAAAAAAATAATTTTGGGGGTTCTAGTAAGGTGGGAGTGGGTTAAAATGAAATTCCTCACATTCAAACTGACTTTTCTAGTTATATGTCCAAGTTAAATTTGAGTGTCCAAAGCTGACAGAGCTGATTGCAAGTGCCAATTTGGATGTATCAGAAATCTCCTGAGAGAAGCTGTTTTCATAAGCTTTTGCTTAATATAAAGTATTATTTTCAAGATTCACTTATTTCACAAGTTTTTGCCTTTTCCTGAGCAGCAGAAATCTTTCAGAAATTGTGCAATTTCAAAACTTATTCTACTTGGGGCCCAGATAAGGGAGACGTGAAACTCTGCTCTGTGCTGCTAAACTTAATTTACATCTACACAAGTATTCTTATGTTAATTTTGCCAAAGAACATATTTCTGTCTTTCTTATATATGTAAAATTATCTTATGAAATTCCTCCTTACAAAAATGGTAATATTTGCTTTAATTAAAACCCAATTACCACTGCGCTTGCTATTACATGGAATTTTATTTGCATGTTTAAAGCCAGTTTTGGAGTAGTGTCTAGGAAGTAACAGGTTTGTTTTTCATTGCTGTGTTTTGATTCTCATGTTCAGTATTGTAGATTTCGGGCAAATAGTTATTAGGCTCAACATAGTTGAATGGAAAATGTTTTTTACCAAGTCTCTCAACTCTGTGGCTGAGATGTGATCTCAGGCTGTTGAACCAGTTTCATTTTGCACTTGGCTGAAACATAAAGGAGAAAAGCAGCAAAATCTAATCCGATTAGATTCACTTTTATTTTAAATTCTTCTTCACATCTGTTTT
The DNA here is from genome assembly GCF_963924245.1 of Chroicocephalus ridibundus. Classification (NCBI taxonomy): domain Eukaryota; kingdom Metazoa; phylum Chordata; class Aves; order Charadriiformes; family Laridae; genus Chroicocephalus; species Chroicocephalus ridibundus. Next base: position 198,948,964 of record NC_086284.1, read on the forward strand.
TATGAAAGTAGAAACAGACGCAAAGGCATTACGTATTATCAATCAATCATGGCAGAAACTGCCTGAAATTCATTGCAGAAACCTGAACAGACATAAATAATTTTCCCTTCTTCCCTTTTTTCTTTTTTTTTTTTTTTGTCCTTCTGAAGTGCCAAGTGACTGACTATAATAAAAAAAATACTTTAAAGGGTGCAGGGCTGTTAAGGAAAACTATACATTTAGTAACGTGACCTTAACCTTTTGATTTCTTCTGACAAATAATCCATTTTACTGTATTACATGTACGATCACGGAAAGTTACATTACAGATCAGTTAGCAATATATTTTTAAGGAGATTAAATTAATTAGTTGTATAAGTTTGTTAGGATTCCAGGCATGTCATTATTAATGCTGAATGTGATACAGATTTAATTCTAACAGTAGTGCTCTTCATTTTATGTTAACATAAATTATTGTAAAGTAAGCTTTTCACACCATGTCTGTCAAATTCACAAATGGAACTAAATCAGTATTCTCAGATAACCTTCAGTGGTCTAGAACATAATTTTCAAATACATGTATCATAACTGAGATTTCCAAAAAGCCTTTAAAACAGCTTTCCCCCAGGCTTTCATTCAGTGTGCAGTCTAGAAATCAAAGCTGTGTAACGAATGATGCCTGAAGGATCTTGTGTCATTTGTTATAGAAGTTGATAGGTACATAGCAGGTGTGGTCAGGGACTGTGCAAAGACTGCCCTATGAATAATGCAATTAAATCTTATCTTAAAAACTAGGACCTACATAAGTCCTTCTGGGTTATGCCATTGGGTTCCTTTGTGTTGCTAAAGAATTTTGTTAAACATTTTCTTCTGAATGAGTTTTCTGAAAAATCATTCGTATGTAGTCTTTGAACACACAGCCCTGTGTAAGGCTGCACACTTCTAAACATCCAGGACTTCTTAAGCAAAACTGATGAGCACTTTGATCTCTCACTATTTTAGTTCCTTGTCTGCAATACTAGTACTTATTGTTTAGCTCATAATATTGGGATGAAAGTGTGTAAGTATTAACAAACTTTCAAATGTGTCAATGGTGATAATGGTGGAAAAGCCTGAGAGCAGATGGATGCCTTTTACTGAGGAAGATTTTAATGTCATGCAGTAAACAGAGCACAGGATTCCATGAATAACAATAAGGAAAGGCAAAATAGCTGCTCATAAAGCAAACTGTCCGTCTTGTGGACTGAGCTTCCGGTTTTATAGAAAAATATTGTGCGAACTAAAATTAAAGATTTGCTATACTGGATATATAATGGAGAGATGAATTATGAATGCATAGGGAAACTTACTTATGGCATTACTAAAGTTTGTAAAGAATGACTTTGCAATTTTAATGTTTTGGGGTTTTTTTTAGCATCAGTTTTGCAGGTGATATATGCGTATGGACATGTACATAAGACTTTTGCATTTTTTACTTATGGTGCAAATGTCATCTATTACTACAGAAAGAAGTTGGAGAGAGTTATAGCAGCTTAATAAGAAGACAGAATGTTTTGGATTTGGAGGTACATAAAAATTAGAGAAACAGGTTGATCCATCTAGTTGTCAGGTGTTTTATTCCTTCAGGAAAATCTGATTAATATATTTTCTGGCTGAAGTTTGTGATTAATTGGCAGAAAGAGATTAGAGTGGTTTTTCTAGGTCTAAACTCAGAAGGAATACTGGAGAAGAAATCTGGACCCTATTTAAAGTTAGTAGGAGTTTTATCACTTAATTCAGTCTGTAAGAATTTAACCTTAATTACTTTAAATAGAAGGAATTGATTATTCTTGATTAGTTGCTTTGCAAATAAAGCAAGTAAGTGTTGTCTGTGTTTTGGAACAGTTGGGAAAAGCAGATGCTCATACCGAATAAAAAATATCAATGGGCTCTATATAATTACAACACAACTTTCTCGCAGCGCATTGTGGCTTTGCTGTGCAGGCATTACACTTCCAATGCAAGTGCTGTGTATTAATCATTTAATGTGCATGAAGGATTTTGAAGAGCTACTTAAGTGCTGATGATTAATAACAATTTACCCTATGTAATGTTTTAGTATACGCCAGAGATAAGCAAGCATGGTTGCATAGTTGTGTCAAAAACTTGCCAAAACTGTAATTGCAGTGAAAGAAGTAAACTGGCCAGGTGCCCAGCAGATATTAAAGACCTTGTTTAGTATGTCACACTTGCAAGAATGAAAACTTATTCAGAGCTGGCAAAAAAGACAAGCATATTTCCATATGTGTTGCCCAGTAAAATTCAAGTTCTGGTAAAATTCAGAGATTTAGAATATTGTTCAAAACGTGTTAAAGATAATGATACTGGAAACTTTCAGTATCCCTTTTTCAGATACCCTTTTCCGTCATGCCAGTGCAAGAAGAATGACTACTAATTAAACAAAGGCAGATGTAAGACTCTGAGAGATCATGGAGGCCAAGAACCTGATGATATTTTGAAAAGATTATTTATACGTGTCACGACTATAAGCATACACATTTTTAAAAAGAAAATAGGAAGTGTAAAGAGGGATAATCTTTGAACTCTAAATATATGCATTTTTAAAAAACAAATATGAGTCATAAATCTTTATGCAGTATAAACTTCTAACAATTGTTGAAGTTTTTTTCTCGTTTCCCTTTCATAATTTATTGCCAAAGGAGTTTTTCAGTTTTACATCAGATGATAACAGATGCCGCTGGAGCCAAAATACTGAGCTAATACTGATACAATTTGATCTCATATGCCTTTTCCTGCAAAGCATACCTGCCAATACACTAAACTTGTTATATTTATTGACAGGAATACTTTCAGATTTGTCAGAACAAGCAGAAACCTTGATTTATGTATGGGATGCTCACTCGCTCACTTACCATGGTTATTTAATCTAATTACGATGTTCTTTTCATGTTTTCCTGTTTGCTTAATTGAGGTCATTATCTGTCAGTATAACTTACGTAAAAATATGATGACATTGGTAATGTTGGCAATATTGCAAACAGCAGCATTAAATACTGGATGAAGATACGGAGTGGAAATGGCATATAATGCATTTAGCGCAGAAATACTGGACAAGGTTATTGGCTTCAATAATGACAAAAAGCATGGAAACCCACAAAAAAGCTATGTGTTTTGAAAGAATCACAATAAAATTGTTAAATCTTCCTCTTCAATCTTCTGTCTTATGGAACACATTATAGATTGTCATTTGAATGATATACAATCGAATGCTGGTGGATGGCATATACAAAGTATTTTTAAAATGCGCATTGTCCTACGCTGCTTCCAATGCCTTCAAGCTTGAAATACTGAACCATTATGAAAAAAGGAACTGAGCAGCAGAAAGGAGGAGTTTCATTTTTCAGATCTCCAACAACTATAAATGCTTCATCATTACTGAGAGCATTTAAATTGTTGAAAAATCAGTGACATGACCAAGAAAGTAATTTTATAAAATACACAGTGCAAATCTCTATCTGGAACATTTTTGAAGGTTTTTATCAATTAGGAACTTCTTTTTTTGGTGGTGGCTTGGAATGACATATCCTGAAGCTATTCCCTAGACTAGGCCAAGATTAAAAAAATACACATGTAAGTAGAAGTTAATAAACTGCTTTCTTTATCAAATGAAACAACTTGTATTTTTTTTGTTTTGCATTATCATCATGGCAGTCAGTTAAGCATAGCTAGCTCTGCATCGTTTAAATGATAGAGAAATATATGAATATTTTCCTTTGGACTGATATTTATTGTCTCAAATATGTCACAAGTATTGTTTGGTGGACACAGAAATGTTTAAATAATAACTGTTAGAAATTAATTAATTTTTCATTCCAGGGCTTCTAAGGTATATACAGAGTTTTCTGTTAAACAAGCCCTGGAAAGTCCTGAGATAAATACCATTAGACTCAGAAACGAAGCTCTTGCTGTTCACTTTGAATTAATACTGTTTTAGGATTCTTCTTTACCTCGACTGAAGGGAAGGGCAAAAGTCTCCTTTATTATGGGCAGAGAAAATCCAGCATGAATAGATTAAAATAAAATAAAATAAAATAAAATAAAATAAAATAAAATAAAATAAAATAAAATAAAATAAAATAAAATAAAATAAAATAAAATAAAATAAAATAAAATAAAATAAAATAAAATAAAATAAAGTGGCCATTAGTGATTAGATTGTGTTACTTCTGAAATTACCCAGTCATTTCTTGGAGAACGCCTGTTCGAGTATGTCTATCTTCCAGTAGAATATCACCTGAAATAACATCAAGATTAAAGAGAGATCCAAGTGTTGAGGGAATATGAAACATTAATATTCCATGGAAACAAAAGAGATCCGATTGTTGGAAATCTAAGAAATAATACTGCAGAGGAAGTAGCAGTGAATAAAAAAAAAAAGAAAATATGGAAGTGGAAGATACTTCAGGAGTCTGAGTAGGGAAGAACACGACCAATTTTGAAAATGTGTCTGCCATTCAGTTGCAGAGCACAAGCGTTTTGTTGTGTCTTTCTTCACAGACTTCATTAATGTTCATCACCCGAGGAACGCAGAGAGAACTAACAGTTCCCTTTGCTATTTCAGTTATTTTCATTCTGCAGAGCATTAAAGAAATTAGTTATTGATTGTGTTGACATTTATAGCTAATCAATTCTTTCAATGTTTCAAAATAATGTATCTATTGCAATGCACTTTGCACAGTGAAATTCTTCAAACAACCTAAAATAATGCAGACCCATTACTACAGCAGGGTAAGGTTGTTTCTGGTTGGAAAATACCAATTCAGTTAAACAAAATTTTGCAATAGAAATTTATTGCTTCCAGCAATACATCTGAAAAAAAAGTTTTTTGAAGGGAAGACATTTTTGGCCAAATGTGAGAAAGCTAATAGTCTGGCGGTTGGGACATATGCCTGAGGTATGACAGGCAAGGTGAAATTTCTCCTCTCTCAGATTCATAGCGTGTTCTTAGACGTTGTCTCGCAGGGTGAGTGTCCTAGCCATTAGCTCTTCTGTACATTGGCTTCCTCCTCTCTTTTAGTGTATGTTATGAGTTTAAAGAGGCCTACTCCAATCAGCTCTAAGAGCCCTTCCTACAGCCCCATAGAAAAGTTCTATGAGAGAGCTCACTTTGCATAACAGTGGCCTACCAGGACTGGCAGTTCACAGCTGTGTAAATTCTGGGGACTTAAGCTGCGGGTTTGGGACACCAAACCCCAACTCGGGTCTCCTTCACAACCACTGGATTTTTACAGATCAGCTAATGGTTGGTAATTTACTTCTCTGATAATGAACCTGTCATTCCAGAAACTTCTTGACAGTGTTTCCAGATGAACTGCTGTCTGAAATTAGGTTCTTCATCATTGTAGGTAGCAGTAGGAGAAAATATACCCTTTTGGGATCAGCAAATACATGCTTTGCAATTACCACTCCTGTGGGGTTTTTCCTACAGTTCATAAATAATAACTTCTGGGAAGCTGGTAACCTAGCTGGTTGACATAACATCAGATAAGTTGTTAATTTCATCTTGATTTTCCCTTTCTGTTTTCAGAGAGAATGAAGCTTTTGTTTTTTATCTGGGGAGACTGGGAATATATTAGAAATATCATTTATTCAGTCTTGTTGGAAACACAATCACTACATTTGTGCTGGGAAGCTAAACAGTTCAGGCAGGGGTTCAAGAGCTCTCTGTGACTAACTATACTGTTAATTGTTAGCATGATCCCTAACTTGGTTTTGGACTGTGCCAACTGTGCCTGGGCACAATTAGGGAGTCACCAGGGACAGGGGATCATTCCTAATAGGCCATTTGGACTTGGCTACTCTGTTCTGGGAGGGAAGAGGGCTTAGCTCTATGGACTGATATGAGCTACACAGTGCCAGCTGGCCTCGAGTCCACTGAATGATCCGTGGCCCATTTCATTTACTGGTGTAGATGTAGCCAGTAGAACTGTGGCCAGCAAAAGAGATGAAGACAAAAAAGTTTCAGTAGTTGAGAATATTTTCAGCTTAATGTTAGCAGCACTCCACCTTTTCCTAGACCTGCATAAAAGCTTTGTTTCTTGAAAACATAATTTTGAGGTTAGAGAGAATTATCTTTGCCCTTTTAATTTAAGCTGCCCAAGCTAGGAAGTGCTCTAGGGAAGCATTTTCGTGGTGCTCTGAGTGATTTCATACTTATCTATTTAATTATCTTCACTCATAATAAACTCTGCTTTGTAACAGTAGGTAGTGCTCTACCTTGTTCTAATTAATGAATCAGTTAATGGACAACCTGCAGAGTTAGAATATGCTAATTTAGAGAGAATCTAGTTAATTTGGTGAAACTTACTGATGCAGTTCAAGCTGCCCAACATTTGCACTGATAAAAGTAGAACGGCCCTTCCAGACAGAAACCAGTGGTCACTGGCAGTAAAGCTGGAGTTAAAAACAAAGAACTATTTCTTTAAATCTATCACAGTGCTGCTAGAGAGTACCCTTCAAAATGATGCTTCTTTAAAGATATTTAATGAATAATATGTTAGAGACATGAAGGGGATACCCGTGGCTGTGTATTAGCACCTAGTTCTGAGGCACAGCCTCTGCATATGGTTGTTTGGCGCTGAACCCGTTCTTGTGTATTGAGAACTAACGATTCTGGGGTCCTGAGGCCATGCTGGATGTATGGCAACTACAGATATTAAGCAGCAGTGTACAGCGCTGGCAAGCAGTCAAAAGCTTGGGTGTTTTGGAAGTGAGGGCAGCACAGGTACCAGGCAAGGCTCTCGAGATTGCTCCAGTCAAACAGATGTCTTTCCAAATATGGAACTCGAGTAATGTCACACATAAAACAGGAGATGAAAAGTCAGAGAGGTAAGATGAATTTTGAATAGCAAATAGCTAAACAGAGAAAAAAAAATAACATTTTGTGCTAAACCGTAAACAAGAAAGCTTCTAGAGAGTTAATTGGTAGGTTTGTATGAATATCAGGGAGAAGCAATTAAAAAGAACACTACATGGAAGATAAATGATTTCTACCCTTGCAGAGGATCGCCCCTTGAAAAATATAAAGATCAGGTACTATCAGAAACAAAGGCACTCAGACAAATTGACAGACTGATGAACAGCTGCTGCAGAACACAGGATATTGTGTGTATCTGAGTTCTGGAGTTTGAAGCTGCTGAGTGTATAACAGAGGTTTATAACTTCTCAATAAGTCTTTTGTAGTTCTGAATACAAAAGTTTGTGTGAGTGAGGGGGTAAAGTGTATCTATCTAAAATAGCTTCGAGAAAGATCTTTAACAGTAAATACTGAAAAGTTCTCTTTGAATAACAGATACATTGATTGAAATAGCAATTAAAATATAATTTATAAAACTTCCTGGTGTGAGGAAGATAAACAATCTTGACTTCACACATGAATACTGAATGGAAAAGGGGAAACATAACTCCCATTTTTAAAAGGGGAAACATAACCTCCATTTTTAAAAAGGGAAAAAAGGAAGACCTGGGAAACTACAGGCCAGTCAGCATCACATCTGTGCTCAGCAAGATCATGGAGCAGATCCTCCTGAAATCTATGCTAAGGTACGTGGGAAATAAGGAGTGATTAGTGAGAGCCAATATGGCCTCACTAAGGGCAAATTGTGTCTGACAAATTTGGTGGCCTTCTATGAGGGGGTTATAGCATTGGTAGATAAGGGAAGAGCAACTGACATCATCTACCTGGACTTGTGCAAAACATTTGACCCCGTCTTGCATGACATCCTTGTCTCTAAATTGGAGAGACATGGATTTGATGGATGGACTGCTTGGTGGATAAGGAATTGGCTGGTTGCAGTCGATGGCTCAATATCCAAGTGGCAACCAGTAATGAGTGGCATCCCTCAGGGGTCGGTACTGGGACCAGTGCTATTTAACATCTTTGTTGGTGACATGGACATGGAGAGATTGAGTGCAACCTCAGCAGGTTTGCTGATGACACCAAGCTGTGTGGAACAGTCGACATGCTGGAGGGAATGGATACCATCCAGAGGGACCTGGACAAGCTTGAGATGTGGGTCTATGTGAACCTCATGAAGTTCAACAAGGCCGAGTGCAAGGTCCTGCACATGGGTCAGGGCAATCCCAAGCACAAATACACGCTGGGTGGAGAATGGCTTGAGAGCAGCCCTGAGGAGAAGGACTTGGGGTGTTGGTGGATGAGAAGCTCAACATGAGCCGGCAACGTGCACTCACAGCCCAGCATCAAAAGAAGCATGGCCAGCAGGTCAAGGAGGAATTTCTACCCCTCTACTCCGCTTTTGTTAGATCCCACCTGGAGTAATGCGTCCAGCTCTGGGGCCCCCAACATAAGAAGGACATGGACCTGTTGTAGCCAGTCCAGAGGAGGGCCACAAAGATGATCAGAGGGCTGGAGCACCTCTCCTTTGAGAGGGTTGGGGTTGTTCAGCCTGGAAGGGAGAAGGCTCTGGGGAGACCCTAGAGCAGCCTTCCAGTACCTAAAGGGGGCCTACAAGAAAGCTGGAGAGGGACTTTTTACAAGGGCATGTAGTAATAGGACAAGAGTTAATGGTTTTAAACTGAAAGAGGGGAGATTTAGATTAGATATTAGGAGGAAATTCTTTGTTGTCAGGGTGGTGAGGCACTGGCACAGGTTGGCCAGAAAAGTTGTGGATGCTCCATCCCTGGAAGTGTTCGAGGACAGGTTGGATGAGGCTTTGAGCCTGTTTTGTCCAGTACCTTATTTGTGATGGCAAACATATAGAGAAAGAATATTCTAAGAACGGCGAACATTAATACTTCCCCTGATGTATCCTCCTAGCTTCTAATTGTCTGCAGCAAAGAGACTTCCCGAGACAGAAGATCTGTCTTTGTCTTTGTATTTAATAGATTCAGGGAATCTAACGAGTTGGATGTGCAGCTTGATGGCAAATGAAATTCAATAAAGATAAATGCTAAGTAATGCATATTCCAGTAAATAATTTGATTTATACACATTACCGGGTTCTAAATTAACTGAAGTCACTCCGAGAGAAATGAAAAAACAGTAAATATAAAGCCTAGGGCACCAATGTGAACCCTTTATTTGCCATTCATATATTAACATTTGTATTGCAACAGAACCTCCAGACACCGAATGGGCCTCTACAGTGCTCGTGCGTTACAGAGATAGAGTGAAAAGTCTTCGGCCTGAAAGACCTTGCAATCTGAGTGTAAAAACAGATAGGCAGATGTGGGGGAACAAGGAAACAATGAGGCAATATTGATTGGAAGGATAAGCAGTGGTGTCAGATTAATTGACCTTTGCTCATTTTGCATTGGTGGTCAAAAAGGAAACAACATGTTAGCATGTATAATGCCATTAGATGAATCAATGAGTTCTAATCTTCCCATCTCAAAAGGCTACAGTAAAAAATAGAAGGAATTCAGAGTCAGATGACAGAAATTATTTAGAAAACAGAAATGTGGTATTCAAAGGTTGGGAACAGATAATTTAGAAGGGGAAACATGGTTTCAGGATGTGAAATGATAAAGGCATGTGTAATAATGACAGGCAAAGACAATGTCAAGTGGATGTGCTTAATTAGCTGTTCTACTTATGTAGGGCATAACAGACAAATGAAACAAAAAACAAGAAAAAAAGTTTTGAAATGTAATTTTTCCTCGTGCACTGCCTACTTAATTTATGGAATGAGCTGATCCCATCTGATGTCACTGTGACCAAGACTTCAGTTGTATTCAAACGGGAACTGCAGGTTAGTCTGGGTAATGCCATGTGTAATTGTGATTCCTTCCTTTTAACGGTATGCACACCGCTATGCATCTAGGCGTTGTCCAGCCACTAGCTCATGAAGGACAGGAAAATATTTTCCTCACGGGCAGTTTAGACCATAATTGTCTGGCACTGGGTTTCTTGCTGCTGTCTCTGAAGCACTTAATGCTAGCTACCCACTGTGAAAAATAGGACACTGCGTTAGATTGATCTGATCTAGAGCAGCAATTGGTGTGACCTTTAATGAGAAACTCTATTAAATATCAGAACTGAGATTATAATGTATGCCTATGAATAATTGGCAGCTTTAGTTTTTAGTGTGTATTCGGTTCTCAGTTCCGGCTCCCTGCAGGACAAGAGCTGCAGCAGGGCTGATATGAGCATTTCAGGGGTGTCTTTCCTTCTCCCTCCCTTCTCTAGTCCTCAGGAAGGAGGGAAAGGAGGGGAAAACAGCAACATCGAGCTGATTTAGCTACTGCTAACTTCGTGAACAATTAAAAACTGCACAATGAATAATTCAGCGGTTTGTCACTTCAGGGGCTTCCCATTCTGCCTTTATAATTCAGAACCCTTCCTTCCCCCCCCTTCTCGTTAAGGAGAAATCCTAGCTGGAGATGCAACCTCCAGGGACTGCCTGCCTTCATAACATGCAGGTGGCATTTCCCTGGGGTTCGTGGGAAGCCCCCAGCTGGAGGCCTGTTGACTGTGTGCCTGTGGGACCTCTGTGGTACACGCGCCCTGGCCGCGCTCACGCGTTCTGCAATACGTAAGAAGGTATTTCCTGTAAAAATGTTTTTTTCTTTCTTATTCCCTGCATTGTTTGAGGAATGGGATGCAATATGAAATTAAAGTGAAATTCTATTACCTGAGAATCCTAGAGTGCTAATAATTTACAGCAGGGTTTTTTTATCTCAATCTTTTTTTTTTTTACTTTTTTCTCCAGCAGAGAAAACTGTTACTGAGTAACAACAGGGCCTGATTAAAGACAGGAAAAGTGAGTAAGAGACGAGTGGGCAGACAGGCACGTACTTGGAATACAAGAGTTTTCTAGCACTTCGTTTGCGTGAGGAGCTGAAGACCTCTTCTTGTCCTTCAAATGAAATTGAAGGCATTCAATGATGTTTATACGTACAAACAAACAAATAAACAAACAAAAAACCTTCTGTGCAAAAAACCCCTTCTCTGCTCTTGCTGCCACTGTCAATAGGAGTCTTGCATTCCGGTGACAAAACATTGAACGAAGAAAACCTGTACCGAAAGAAAAGCTTTAAAATAGGCTTCCAAGGACAACATATTGTTCCAGCTCAGAATAGAACTGTGCTTTTAAAAAGTCAGGGCTTGCAAGTCAGTGTATTTATAGCGCCAAGATTTATTATTGCAGTGTTAGAATTTATATACGCAACACTAAATATTAAGTTATAAGGGAATAATCAATATGGCCAGATGAGTGCTAATATTTTGGGATAGTTATTTCTTTTTACATTGTACAGGAACTCATCACACTTTCTAGCATATGTTTTAAGGAAGCATTTAGGCCAAATTTTGGTCCCAATCAAAAATGGGTCCCAAATCACTGCACCCGTCTGCTGCAATGGAAATATTCTTGAATCTGTATTCAATCTAGTATTTACTATCTAGGAAAGAAACACCCTTCCCATATAAACCTCTTTCTCACATACTAACAAAATGCTCTGCCTTGCTGAATGCCCCTTCAGAGCCCAGGGAATATGACGCAGGCTGATTGCAGATCAGGGCAGATATATTTTCTTAGCACCTCTTCTGCAATGTGTCCCTTTAGCAAAGTACTCAGGCCAAATACTGCAAGTAGTGGTTTGCTGAATTATTGCAGAGCCATGGTTTCATCAGCCAAGGCTGGACTGCCACTGAAAGGAGCAAACTCTGCCTCCCCCTTTGCTCCCAGATGAGAACTCCCAAATTCTCCACTGTGGTCATCCGAATCATGGACTTCATCCCATTAAAAGCCAGTCACACAGGAAAATACTTGATCTTTTTAGCAGAACAGTCCCTGATGTGACTGATTGCTCGGTGTTACAGTGCTGTCATGGGGTGGGGGTGGGCAGGAGCAGGGATAGAGCGGAACAGGAATTTCAGATCAGCTTCCAACATCAGGCAGCTGTACCCTCGGATGTTTCCTTTCGTACTTCTCTCTTCCAGGACTCCACAGTGTTCCTAACATATCACGTAAAGGCACAGGGTGATTGGTCTTTGTACTCTCCAGTGACGCTGAGCCTTAGTTTATCACTTGTTAAAAATAGTGAATATCAAAATTTGTAAAAATACCCCTGTGGCATTCCAGCACTGCGTTTGGTAGGATGTCATGCTACATAAAATGGCTTTCAGGAGCACTCACATATTTGGAAGGCTATTTGTAATGTGAAGCTACATCAGCCAGACAGTAGAGAATAGCATATGTCTCCAACATTTCTTTACTGACAATTTTGCCGATTTTTTGTATTGCAACACTTCTGCAGATAAGGCTATAAGAGTAGGTTGTTCCATGAACCACAAAACAGATGAAATTAGTCATTAGCTGTGACTATCCAAAGCTGTGCACGTTTTTGTTTGACAGTCAGTATGCTTGGCTGACTGGCCAGTAGGTACATGTGTTCTGCTGCCAAAACAAGATGTATAACAGATGAATTCTGCCTGTCTTTCCTTTCCTGGCACTCTCCTTTAACCAGCCAACATTCTTTGTGAAACTTGCCGGAATTTCATTATCTTTGAGACTTCAGCTTCTGTCGACGTGGAAGGCTTGGACAATAACACAATGACCAATGCGATCAGGTTAATGCCCGTTTATTGCACAGATAGCTCAGTTATTATAGACGTTCTGATTCCGCATCACGCGCCGACAATTTGCTGATTGGTTGCACGAGCTGTACATGCGGTAAGCAACATATTATAATTGGCTTAAAGCATCTGTCCACGTGGACAATCACCCCTCCTATATCCTGGGTGAAGTTCTACATTTCGCACGCTGAATTCAGCACACTTTCTCATATCTTGTTGGTCTCAGCATTTCTAACATCGCTACAATGTTTTCACATAGCCTTCAAACTAACAAAGCCTACATAGTTGTTAGCAATTCTTCGGTGCTTGGCCTACATAGTTGTTAGCAATTCTTCGGTGCTTGGAGTGTTCACAGGATGACCCCTTTGTATTAAAAATCCTCCAACAAGCTTCTCTTTCCAATTCGCTGAAAATTAATCAATAATGCAAAATGTAGTAACTGTGGTCTGACATATAAATGTACAAAGAGTTTGACTGTATATGCCTTGGGAAACCAATGTCAAAATACATATTAGAAATAAAATGTTGGGAGGATCCTTTCTTCTAACTGTAGTTGGATTCTATATTTCAGAGAATTGAAACATAATGTTTATATCAATCTTTACACACCTGAACAGAAATCAGTCCAGCTTTGAAAGGATAATTAATATCTTTTGTTTCAGGGTCTTATCTCCATGTCTTTTCTGTCTATACAGTCCTATTGAGATTCAGCCACTCTCCTGCATATCTCCACTTGCTGAGTCTTTCACTGCAGATCATGTAACTTTAGGCAATGGTAATATTATTATGCTAATATTCTTATAATATGCTATTAATCAGCATTATATAAATATTTCATAAGTTAATTGCTTGAAATTATAAGTGCCATAAAAATCTTATAAGAGGAACTCCACATGAATAAAGACAATGCAGTCCATTTTCCTGCTCTGAAAGACTTTTATCCTCAGAAACTCGTCCATTGCTTCCCATTATGTCAGTTGGCTTGATAAAAGATACTTCTTCCTACAAAGCCTGTGCTCTCACATGACTACAACTATTTTGGCTACAGCACTTCTATCTGATGACTGACAGTGCAATCAGCTCCTGAGCTGTATGGGGGAAAACAAGTTAGCTGGTTTTGTGACTTCTAAGGCCAGATGCAGCTTAGGGTAATGTTTGGACCACTTTTAATTATTCTAAAGATGCAAATTTCACAAGAAAGCAAGTATTAAACTTTCACCTTTAGCCTTAACAACTCCTCCCTCACTTTTCTCCCAAATGTATTCCTCCCCATGTATGTATTTTCAAATAAGCACCTTCATTCTCTTTCATATTGCATCTCACCCTTTGGATAAATGGCTCATGTGGAAGTGCTAAGATCTCTTGTACGGTTGTCAGCTAACATGTCAATCTTTAAACCATCTTATTTATTAATATTTTCTCATTGTCTCCCTTCATTCTTATCTGTATTTTTGTATTTATGTCTGTTCTCTTGACAGATTATCTTTTTTTCTCATGTTTGCATAATGCACATTACAATAGGCTTGGGGTCAGGCCACGGTAGGGACTCCTGTATATTGGTATAACATAGTGATAATGGGTACGGAATGGTAGGATAAACCCTGTACCCTAGTGGTGTTAAAGAACAGAAATAGAAATGGAAAATTCTCATCAGTTTGGGGTTTTTTTTGTGTGTGTCTGTGTATGTGTATATATATATATATCTCATAGAATATCTTGAATTGGAAGGGACCCATAAGGATCATTGAGTCTAACTCCCAACATATGTATATATACACACACATATGTGTGTGCATGTAAGAGAGAAAGCGATATTTAATATCTTTCCCCTTTCCTTGAATTTGGTTATGGTGATTCTAATTTTTAATTCCAAAGCCATGTGAACTGTGTCAGTACCACTGATGGACAGCTAAGGGAAAGACACTGAGATCTCCACAGTAAAAATCATTTAGACAACGTGGCTGAAATAAGCATGTGCTTCATGAAGTTGGGGAGAAGAGAACAGAATGTTACGACTAGCACATTTCAACAATCCCTTTTTAGAAATGCCAATTGCTCTGAGTTATGCAGAAAACAACAGTCCCTCACAGTGCCCGGACCCTAATCCTGAGTTTGAAAGATGGCCATGGCTAGCAGCTGCCAACGTGTAGTAGGTGTGATGCCAAACACCTCAGAGCTGTTGCTCATGCTACATGTGGCTGGGGGAAGCCACCGCCGCAGGTTATGCACCACCTGTGCAGCGAGTCCTGACCGCACATGAAATACAGCCTGAGGTCTCACTCTGCATGTTATGTAGAATCCCTTTAATACAGACCTGGCATCCAGTGTCTCAGAATGTTCACATTCTTTAAATTGTCCTGCCCCTCCATAGTCAAGGTTGTCTTGCAAGCAACTTGTCACATTAACAAAAGAGTCCTCACTGTCCTAGTCGCATTAGCATCACAATTTGTATGTTAATCCTGTGACTAATATCTTTGTTTGAAGTAATTTGGACAAGAGGTCATTAGGTTCAGTATTCCAGCTTTGCAATACAATTATAGAGGGAAAAGCAAATGAAAGGAATAAATCGTAATTTCTTGATGTTCTTAATCTTTTTGACTGGTGTTCCATATGCTAAGTTTTGTTCTTACTAACTCTTCTCAAGATACCTACCCAATAGTTTCAGGATACCTGAAAGAATGTCATGGTGACAATCACCATGACAAATTCCATGGTGAAGTCTGGTCGCTAACATCTGTGATAGAGGAACTTTTCTGACTAATCCTGTTGGTAAATATAGACTGGAAGATACTAACTATCTGGTTGAACAGAAATAATTCTATCCATCTAAACTTTTCTATATGAAGACTTGTGTACTCAAAAATATGAGGCAATCCAGACTGCCTTCTCCCACTCCACTCCTAAGTGACATAGAAGGGTTTCGCAGAGATTGACACATTACTGTCTGTTCAGGAAGTAAAGGCTCTTGAATAAATTTAGTAGGTGCTGGTTTCAAAACAAAACCAAAGAATATGACTTTAGTTAAAATAAGTATTAGATCTATTGAACTTCTTGCCAAAGGATGTTGTGGATGAAAACGTGCTATTTCTTTCAGGTGAAATTGTACAAAAAGAAGAAATATACTTTGGAGATTACTAAATGGACTAAGTATGTCAAGTATGACAGATCCCCATGAGCAAAAAGTAGACAGATATGGGGAAAAACTGGGGAAAATGCTGTTATTTCCCTATTTTTGCACTTGTTTGCCTGTTCTTGCCCTCTTCCTCCATTCTCCTGGCATAAGATTATGAGTGCTCTTGAGAAAGGTTACTGGGTTAGGCAAACTCTTGGTCTGAAGCAGTACACCTGTTCTTGCCTTCTTTAACTGCTTGATTCTGTAAGCACCTGAATTCTATAGGTACCTTCTAATCTGGTGTGGAAGTTCATGAAGTGTACATACTTTTCCCCGATGCAAGTTCAGAATTGGATGAGCCTCCATCTCCATCAATAAATCTGTTCTGCTTCAAGATTTTCAAATAAGTCAGCTAATCAAGACTTCTCATAGTGAGTAGGAACATTTGCTCAGGCAATAGATGACCAACTGCCCAGGCGACTTAGTGCCACTTTGACATTCTTGAATGCTATCACATACTCAGTCTCTTAATATATCCCCAAAGCAGTAGCTTTCCCTTTGTGAAAGGAAAAGCTTGTTCAGATGCCAAAAATATTTCTGCCTAGATTGTAAAAAATCCCTGCTTCCCACCCCTTAGTAAGAAGTGGCACTGTCCTGGTTTGTTCGGGCTTTTCTCCTTGAGGCACCCTGCGTGTATCACAGAAACCTGAGGATTTCTGTTCCATTTTCCTCCAATTTTAGAAGCAAGCCCACCCTGAGACACTGTATCACAACTACCAACCTTTCAGCTTTGGAAGATTAGCTGAGAAGCCACACAGAGCCTGCTAACATCATATAATTGACTGAGGCGGTGCTCCTAAAGAGTAGTACAAGGAACTCCCTCACCACCAGGCTCTCATGATTGGGTGCTTACTTTTGAAAAGAGATCTTCGCACTGGTTTGTTTTTTTTTGGTGAGGGGAAGAGCAGGGAGTACAGCAGAATGAAGCCTCGACTACACTGTTCACTGCTTTCAGAAGGAAAATCTCAGCAGTGTTCATGCAGGCTGTTCTTGTTTGGTCACTTGGCTGGATTGTTTGCCTCTGGTTGGAAGAATTAAAGCATTTTCAGAAAAGTAATCTTGTCACATGAGAAGGCAATTAGACATTTCGTAATCCTATCACCCCTGTGCTGAAATAACCGTGCCCGGTTAGCAATAACTCTGCTTCTAAGAACAGAGTGAGCAGCGGCACAACATGAATTATTTAACTCGATGCTGCGTTTCCTGTTTTCAAGTCACCGGAATAATACAGGAACCGCAGACAGTAATTATCCCCAGCATAGAGAAGAAACAGTTAATGGAACCTGCCTTTTAAATCAATATTATTAATTCAAGGAAAGAAACAGCATGTACTATCTGACGCCTATGGAGTTTTGACCTGGGCTTGATGTCACGCTGAAGTAAGTGGTTGCCATGGAGATGTGAGCGTATGTCTGCGTATCCCTCCCTGCAAGCGAGCTGCGAGGAGTGTTTTTGGAGAGGAAGTGCCCATCTGTAGTCAATCGCCATTGTTCTCCCGCAGCCACATGCCGGCCTCGCTGCAGCCCGCCGAACTGCGTCACGACACAGCAGTATCAGCCCCTCGGAATAAAGACTCCCTGTTGAACTAGATTTATCCACCCTGCCATTTTCGCTGTCGTTTGATTATCTGCTTGTATTCTCTGGCTGCGCTAATGCAGACTCTTAGCACTGTTATCATAGAATCCCTATGGCTCGATATCTCACAAAGCTGGACGGATCTCCTTGTGTTTGCTTGCTTCCTTCATCGCCCTCTCCATTCGATCAAGGGAAAGCACCCGTACTATGCCAGCCTCTTTGCTTATTTTCTTCTCTCTTAGACACAGAAGACCTTGAAAACCTGAATGTGTTTTCTCCCCCGGTACAAATTCACAGCAACTGAGAACTGCTTGTAATGGATCCTTGTATTAAATCATCATTATTAATTGCCAGCATATGTTTCTAGAACAAAGACTGGCAGTTTGGCACAGTCCGCCATGATTATTGAATATATCTGTTTATTAACCAATTAAATAATGGGCTAGTATGTCAGTGGCATATGAAACCAGGGCATTGTTACTAACTGGAAGATGTCAGATAAAATTACTTCTGCTACCTGAAGACAATGTGATGAGACATCTTCCTGAATACCAGGTGGAGTTTGGGGGCTTATTTTCTTTTCCTCCTTAAGTGAAATATTCAAAGAAACGTCTGATAAATTTCTGCCAGAGATTCTGGGAAGTTACTGTCTTGAATATTATGCACAGAAAGAAACAGCTACGATGAGAGCAGATTTATTTAACTATTTTTCCCTTTATTTTTCTTCTCTTTCTTTTCTCCTCATTTCCGTCTTCTCTGTCTCTATTTTGTGTATCTCATGTCAAGTAAAGCTGCATTTGAGCTACCTAGGCTTCTCATTTAAAGAGATGCAAGAAGTTTTCAGAACAGCCAATACATGTACCCTCCTCTGCTATCATTCTCAGAAATGACTGAACCATTTTTTGCAGAAACATCAAAATGAATCAGCTTTGAGCAGACACCTGACATGGGAAACTGCAGGAAAAACAATTAAAGTCTAGTAAATTCCAATAATGGTAAACATTTTGATTGTGAGGAACGTGCCTGCCAGGGGTTCTGAGTCCTTACCTAGCCACTAAATATTGTCGACATTCACTGCTACCAGTGGTAGGTCGATTACAGCTTGAGTACCCCCAGCCTGGGTACAGGTGTAGCATTCACACCTCGGCTTGCATTGTGTGCTAACTTTCCTAATTACACGACGAATGCAATTTCATATTTGCAATCTGCCCAACTACTATAAAGAATACAAACATTTGTTTAGTCCTAGATTGCGTGGCACAAGCCAGGTTGCTGAGGCAGCGGGAGCACCACTGCAGGGATGCACAGGAAAAGAACGACGACTTTCTCCCGCTACACCCACCCTCCCCCGGCCCCAAACATGTTTTATTTATATCTCTTCCATTCCAGCTGGCATGCACACTGGCAGCCCTGGGATCTCTGACCCCGAACTAAACTGCTGCAGGGCTGAGCAGGAGACTTGGCAGGTACTTGATGAAGCTGAACTGCTCTGCAAATGTTCTAATTTTTCTGAATCTATGAATTTGAAGAGAAGTTTCAAAGGGATGTTTCTGAACAGCTTCTGTGAGTGGCATGTTGTTACTACTAGCTTTCCAAAAGAATTCTTATATCCTGTGGTTTTGCTTTGTAGCTGGGTGCTTTGCTGTGTTGTGAGGGTTGACTGATGATTTTTCAGATTTTGGGGCAACAGTTTGGATGAAGAGGCCAGCCCCACCTACACAAATAAAGATAATCTGCAAATAGAAAAGCAGTACATCTCAGCCAAGCAAGAAATATAAACTTTCAGTTCTGGAAGTGAGTGGCAAGTTGGATTCCTAGTCATGGAAAAAAAAAAAAAGTATTACTACCTAGGTGAAAACCTCCAATGCTTGGAAATCATGCAAGGTTTAACAGGGAAACAAACACTGGTTGGAGAGTTGGGTGAACATAAACATATTTATATTTTAAAGTGTATTTAAACTATCCATCAGAAATGCACTGAGATTGTCATATTCCCACTGAACACGTAGATGTCAGTGAATTTTCATTTTGACAAAGCTTTCCATTAGAAAACACCTAGGCAGGTTTAGTTTCTTTGATACATGGTGCTGAATCTTTCACCTGGTTGACTGAAAATCCTACCAGAGCAGCTGTAGGAGACCTTGGATTTTGTGATTTTTAATAATTGCTCAAATGAGCTATCAGATGTCTGAGATTTCTGGGGTTTATTGGATCTCCAGCTTTAATGCAACCTGCCAAGGGGTGAAGACAACTCTGGGTGCACAATCCATAAATTATTTTGGTAATCAATGTGGCATTTTTGGTGAAACAGGACATACACAGGTGAAAGCATTCCAGATGAGGATATCTCATCCTCTAAATCAGAAGAATTCTCACAGAATTGCCACACCTGAACTACGTTCACTGATTTAAATGATAAGTGTTGCTGCGGCAATGCTCATCTCTTCTACAACAGAGGACTGTTTCCAGATACAGGAAACTGTTTTGTCTCTCCAGCCTGAAAAATTTGTTTTTATTACTCTCGTATTCTACAAAACTACCTCCAGGAAAGAGATGCAACTGCCGAATACAATTTGAAATTTTTCCTGTTTAATCGGGTCCACTATGCAGCAGGGAACTAAGATTTTTCAGGACCTGAAGGAATCTGTATGTAGGCTAGCAAACAATTACTTTGGTGTTGGTCACCAATTATGAGATACTGAGAAGTCTTCTTATGAGAAGCTGCTTTCTGTTCGCTTTTTTAGAAATCTGACATCAGATTTATTTTAGTGTAATGCAAAACATTCGAGCACCTTTGTGAT
Organism: Chroicocephalus ridibundus; assembly: GCF_963924245.1. NCBI lineage: Eukaryota > Metazoa > Chordata > Aves > Charadriiformes > Laridae > Chroicocephalus > Chroicocephalus ridibundus. The sequence goes on from NC_086284.1 coordinate 198,969,092, forward strand.
CTGATGTCCTATAAGTCCTAGGACTTCTGATTCCATTGAGGCTCTCTAATAAGAAAACTCACTACCTTTGTAGTAAACCTTTTGTATTGCAATATTTCTGAAATAAAATATTGTGTAATTTCAATTAATGTAAATACTTGAGTTTTAGGAACATTAGTAATTTGGGTTTACTTGGGATTTTTTAGGAAGTCAACATTTCTGCAGACCTTGCCAGCTCTTGACTTTTATATTATAAATGCAGCAAGGTCTTGAAGCTTTGCTCTGAACTTAAAATGCATGAAAAATACAAATACACTTTTTTTTTTTCAGTTCATTCAGGTTCTTTGGCATCTTTTCATTACACGCAAAAGGACATGTTCAACCTCTGTCAGCAACCATGGCTTTTCTGAAAAATCTTACCAGAATGGCCCCCTCAAGCAACAAATGGCCCAATTTATTTATGACGGTGCCAAAAAAACTATTTCCAGGATGTTCATAGGTCAAGAGCTCCACTGAAATAGAGAATGCCTCGAGGACCTATTGCATTCTTTATTATTTACTGTGTACATTGCAGCCATGCCCTGAGGCCACAATCAAAATCAAGGAAGTCAAGGTAGATTGAAAGAATGATGATCTTGCTTGCAGTTTGAAACTATCCTTATAACTTTGTCACTCTGTGTCCTGTCACCCCTTTCCTCTAGGACATTAGTTTACCCTTCAAACAATTTTCTGTTTAAAAATCTCCTTCCATTATCCTCCTATTTCCGTCTTTGCCTAGCTGCTGTCTTAAGACCACTAGTTACTCCAGTAAAAGGATGCTTAAAATGGATGTTTTAAGATTTCTCTTTTTAGATTCCTTCTTCTTTTACACACACACACAAATGTATATGATAAGAATGAAGTATCTCAGCAACTTACTTCTCAGTGTTTTTAAAAAATTTTGAAGTTAAGCTTTCACAGGTAGTCTTTGCAAAGAGGGGTACTGGTCTGTGTACAGAGCTGCAAGTCAGCTAGAGAACTAGAGACGTGTTCAACAGTTCTGAGGACAAGGCACATCAGAGCAACTGTTTGTAATAAAAAACAACCCCTTCTGTTTCTTTGTTTACCCATCTCCTTCTCAGTGCTCCCAAACTTTTATTCTGATTTGACCTTTCCTTCAATCATGCAATGAAATCACTCTGGGTGTCTGAGACCTTCCTCTCTGCGCTGAGAGGTTTTACAGGGATAGTGGAGGAGTCGTGAGCAAAGCGCTGAATATGAGAATATCAAGAGGGAATTAGTGGCAATGAATTTGTCTGTTTGTTCGTAGGAAACATGGATTTTCCCCTTTTTTTCATACAGATCCATAGAAATCACAGTACATTTACTGCAGCTATTCAGTTCATGTGAATAAAAGTCAATTTATAAGTAGTCAATACTTGCCAATGTTTGTGAGGTATGATGGTTCATCTTCTTGCTTAGCTAGTCCAAACTTTTAAAATATGATTATATTTAACAATGAATACAGGATGAATTTGCCGTGCTTGTTCTTACTGATGAAAATGTCACAAAGAATAGCATAACAAAAAAAATGCTTCTGGATTGTATAGTGGAATAAAGCATACGTGAAATTGTTCAGGCCTCCAAAATTCACATTACAGTTTCTTCCTCTTGAGGAGGAAAGATAGGTCTGAAGGGAGAGTGGGATGAAGGAAAAATTTGAAGTAATTTTGTGGAGTTAAGAGAGTGACTGGGCAATAGGAATTAATCTATATTTATTCTGGTTTGGGGATAAGTTTTGTAGGGGTTAATTAACTTCATGCTCTTTTCATTTCTTCTTTGTGCACTCTGTGGAAATGTCTGTTATCCTTTAATTTATTTTTTCCTTCTGTAAAATGTTATAGTATCATCTTTTTCTGTCCACTAGGTCAGACAGAGGTTCAATTACTCATTATAGCAGGAGTTTGTATTTCTGGAGTTTGATTCTCTTGAAGACTTTTTATGCTTATGCTCCCGGTCAGGATAAGCAGGATGAAGAATGAGACCGCAGAGCACTGAGATCAGCAGTGTTTTCAGCATCTGCGTGCAATAATGTGATTTGACTGACTTGTATGGACCTGAGCCCAAAAAACACAGAAAAGATTTATTTAGGCTGTATTGGCTGACACGTGAAAGATGTTGCTACCATAAAAGTTATGCCGATTACAATATGCAATCATTTGCATAAAAGCAGACAGGCTTCTCTCAGTTTTGTTCCTTAGCTTATATTCCTCTAGCCAGTTTCCATCCCACTGTTTGTAAAACAGCTTGTGCATCTTTAATAATTGTATAAAGTTGGTTCGGAAAAATAGCCAAAATTCTATTCATCTGTACTGCATAGAGGTTTGGCTCATGAGTCTCTGAAGAGAGAGACAGAAAAGAATACAAAATGTACTTTATCTTCAGTACAATTCAGGTTACTACACAGAACCTCCTACTCACTACACTTCAGTGAGTCACGTATGCTAAGCAGAATGATTCCTCTTTTTTTTAATGTGCTCTGATGCTAATTTTCTCATTTACAATTATAAATGTTACATTCATTTTTAAAAGTTGACAAAATCAGATTGCCAAAAATATATAATAATGTAACTGAATAATTTTAACTCATTCTCAAATACATTTTTTGATTGCTGTACATTATTGTAGCTATTTTGCATTAACTTTGTACAATATGTGCCCTGATAAAATATTGGGAAAGATGCTATTAACCATATTTGTCAAAGTTCTTTCTGTGTGAGTAGGTTTTATATTACTAAATTTGAATAAAACATCGATCATAGAACTGTCAAATTACAATGCAGCTTTTACTAAAATGTTGGCTGAAAAGGACTCCTCTGTACTTACACCTTATTATCTTTTTTCCCCAGATTTACAGTTACATAATGGACTTTTTTGGGCCTTTTTGATGTACTGTTTTTTCTTAATATTTGAGGAAATTATGAGTCCATTCAAATCCAAAGATAGATTTCCGTGATAAAATAAAACCAGAGAACTATATAACATATCACACCTTCAATAATTTGCAGATGTTTAGCTCTGCAGGTCAAAAATATCAACCCTATCAATCAGAAGAAGCTGTTAGGTGATTTTTATGATCTGGATAAATGTCCCCTTACAAAATAAGGTAAGGGACTAAGTAAGGCACATGCACAGAAGGCAAAGTGTTTTCTGTCTTACTTGAAGGAGGATGAAGTCCTGTTGGGTAAACAGGAGTTTTGGCCCGTCATGTCTGATCAGTCTTCCTAAATACCACAGAACTTGCATTCAAAATACATGATAGAATGCAATAGCTTTGTAACTTGAAGATATTACATTATTTCATAGGTCAAGTTATTTTTCAAAGAGCCCCCAGGTCTGGCTATCACATGCAATGAAATGGTGCTCAAAGGCACCCAGGGTTCCTGTAACGAAACCGTAGCAATGAAGCCTGTCAGAGCTTTTCTGTACCCATATTGTGAAGCCTCACTGGGAAACAGCCATCCTGAGATGTTTAAAGTTATACTGCGAGTGAAGGTTACAGACTTGGCTAGAATGAATGGGAAAGTTTATTTACACAGCCTTTTTTAGGGAACACCTGAACTTGCTCTGCCTAAGCCCCAATTCAGGATGATGCAAACAAGTTCTCTCCTGAAGGGTCTGTGCTCGATCTGCTGTGATAAGCCCTGTTGGGTGTAAGGTGCCTTTTGGCTCAGAGTTTATATACCTCCTGTCATGATGAAATGCAAGCAGAGAGAGCAAAGGTCTAGGCCACAGACTGAGGATTTACAGTGCTTTTTGTAAGGCCAAGGCTGAAATACGCAACAGTCCCTTGACCTGCAGGTAACAGTCTGGGAGATAAGGGATTTCCCTTACACAAATACGTGAGACAAATAAAGCAAGACAAATGAGAGAAATGAGAATGAGAACAGACCTGCCGAGAAGGACTTGGGGGTACTGGTGGATGAAAAGCTGGACATGAGGTGACAATGTGTGCTTGCAGCCCAGAACCTTATCCAGGGCTGCATCAAAAGAAGAGTAGCCAGCAGGTTGAGGGAGGTGATTCTCCCCCTCTACTTCACTCTGGTGAGACCCCCCACTTCAAGTACTGCGTCCAGCTCTGGGGTCCCCAGCACAGGAAAGACATGGACCTGTTGCAGCAAGTCCAGAGGAGGGACACAAAAACATGAGAGGGCCGGAGCACCTCTGCCATGAGGACAGGCTAAGGGTTATTCAGCCTGGAGAAGAGAAGGCTCTGGGGACACCTTATTGTAGCCTTTCAGGACTTAAAGGGGACCTACGGGAAAGATGAGAACAAACGTTTTAGCACGGCCTGTTGCAATAGGACAAAGGGTTTTAAACTGAAAGAGGGTAGATTGAGACTAGATATAAGAAAGAAATTTTTTACAATGAAGGTGGTGAAACACTGTCACAAGTTTCCCAGAGAGGTGGTGGATGCCCCGTCCCTGGAAACATTCAAGATCTGGCTGGACGGAGCTCTGAGCAACCTGATCTCATTGAAGATGTCCCTACTCACTGCAGGGGGGTTTGATTAGATGACCTTTAAAGGTCCCTTCCAACCCAAACAATTCTATGATTTTTTGAAAACAAAATACCGTGATCCTTCTTAAGGATTTGTAATATCTTAACCTTTTTTTTGAGAGACAATTTGCACTCAGAAAAGACTCTCTTGCTGAGCCTATGGAACTTGTAAATCAAGCACCATGTATTCTTGTGCCTTTCATGGCAGTCTGTATGTTAATAACATCCAACGTGTACTACTTCTAGTGTTCCCTAACAAGTCTGTAGCCTTTCTTCTAATTCTGGTGAGTAAATTGTTTGTACTGGGGTGCTTAGATACTTCTTCAACACAGACCGAGTCAATAGTAGTGATCATTCATTATGAAATAATGCTAACACTCTTGGACACTCTCACCACCTTTGTCCACCTGAAAATTGTTTCTTTTACTCTCAGCAAGTTGTGTTGTTATCCAGTGTATTCAGTAGAGAATCAGTTTTAGAAGTCTGTTTCATCATTCAAGAAAGATGAATAGACACACAGAAGTACTTACGCCTTCTGGAGAGGAAATTTAACAACTACCTTAATTTAGAAGCTGGCTAAACATATGTATTCAGTGTAATTTCTTGCCTTGAGTACTCCAGATGTCTGCAAAGCTGGCTAATATGACTGGTGGCCTAAAGACAATCCAGGCACTTCTTGAGTAGGAGCTAGAGCATAATTAGAATTTGCCTGGGCAACTCAAACAGCATTAAAAACCCACGTTGAGGCAGACTGAGACACTAAATTTACACGTGTACAGGAATGTGCCTGCATATGAGCATATATGTTTAAGTGTCTTTTATAATCAACGAGGGTGCAACTCAGTTGCCTAACATACATGTCACCTGAAATGCCCCAGGGTACCCAGCACGGTCTCCCACTGCCATAACAAAAGGCTGTAGGTCTCCTTGTAGGCTCCGCCCTGTACCTGACAGCCTTCAGCTGACATCTCGGACACCTGGGGAATCCCATATGATGCTAACTACCAAAAGTTATGCAACAGAGTTGAATGTCAGATCTAGTCAATATAGCTAGCAGAAGTGAGAAAGCTATTCAGCTCACCCAAAAATAGTCACCCAGTTTTGACCACCTCAGTAGCTCTCTGTACCGCACCGACTCAGTTGGCTAGATTAGCAAAGACTATAACAGGAGCTTAGACACTGAACTGATACCTAGTAGCATGTCTAGATCTGGAGCTGAAATCCTCTCACAGCGGACAGAGGCCTGAAGTTAGGTGAGATGAATCCCATTCCCAGCATTCAGTACAAGAATACACAAGAGGTGATTCTCCCACCCTCACATTAGCATGGTCATCCTCAATTTGGAGAGATTTGCCAGGCTGTTAGCAAGAAGCTGTTTATTTAAAATGTCAGTTATGTAACTTATGACTATTTAAATGTTTTCTTCTTCATATTACAGTAAATTAACATAGTTTAAAATTACTCTCACTTCACACTTTATTCACTCTGAAGTTACCAGAGTTCTGATATCGGTGAATATAATAATTTAAGAAGTCTGGAATTTCAGCAGCTGACTTCTCCTCCATGTGCAGTTCTATGGGGTTTTTTTTGTGGGACAAATACGATGTTTGGCAAAAGCAGATTACTTGAAATAATGCTCTTAGCTATGCAGCTTTGGAGTGAACTGCTTCTGCAAGGCTCTCCTTGAGACAGAGCCTAGCCATCCCTTAAGCACATCTTTTGTACATGAAAACCTAGTGGACTAGATGACTTCCCCCAAAAAAACCTGTCAGGTATTGAACTTTCCATTGGATCACTTCCAAGGAGTAAAATCACGTGAAGTATAGCACTAGCACGAATCAGTAGTGTAATTCAGTTCATCTAAACACTAGTTAGTTGATGTAACCATACTCAGAAAACTTAATTTTCATTAGAGTTGCTGGCATAGGGATTGTCACCCCTATCAGCCTAGATGTAAATTCAATGAGTCAATTCAGAATTTTAAAAGCATCAGTGCAGAGAATACATGCTCTTGCAACATGGGAATTTTGGTTATTGTAATGATAGACAAAAAGATGAAGTAGAGCAATTAAATGGTCAAGCAAATCGATTTGATTTAAGACTAAAACTCCCTATCCTTAGTCATGTTAACATTCTCGCTCAGAAGTGTATCTTTGAAAGCCACTTTTTTAAGCAGGCTGTTGGAGTTTGATGTACGTGCACACATACACAGAGTGAGGGCAAAAACTACAGGATAGATTTAGCTACACAGGGGCACAGAAGGAAGCAAGGACCTGACTTTTTAAATTTATATGTCTGTTGAAATGATTTGGAACTTGCCGTCCAGAAGTGTGTGTTTGCCTTCTCTGAAGAAAGGATATGCAAGATGCAAGCAGTTTTCTTGGTTCCTTGCTCTGCACAACTGAGGTAGGATTGATGTATGTGATTGGCAGCAGCAAATGAGTCTTAAAAGCAAAGGGGAAGTGGATTAAGTTGTGGCTTCTTAATTTCTTTCCTAAGGCACCGATGGACAAATGCAGCTGTATGATAATCCTTGCTGTACTGCACTGACAAAAACTAACTCCTAAAACATAACAGATTTATTTTTATAAACAGATTTCCATCTGTGTTTTACCCTTTCCTAAGCACATTGGCCTTTAAGTTTGTCCATGGCAGAATCAACTGTAGTGTGTAAAAAAAAAGTAAAAAATGAACTGTGGCGTGTGCAAAAGTGGTAAGGAGGCGGTTTTTATAGCCTATACAAAGGCATTTCATATATGTATCAAATACAGATATAGGAGTATGTTTTGTAATAATGTTAAACTTGTTAGAAGGCTTGAATGAAACCAGAATATCAAAGACAATAGAAGACCTGTGTTGTTTGTGGATGTAAACTCCGCTAAAATTATCTCTGGATACAAACATTTTTCAAAAAATTTCCTATCATTCATACACAGAGACAAAAATTGAATTCTCCCATTATAACAGCTGTGAAGAAAAGTTCTGAAGTTTCTTAATGATTTTGCTCTTTTAGAGCTACCTATGACAGTTTACCTTGCTTGTAACAGTTATGTTTTTCTTCTGCTATAGTCTTTGGAATCCCACTTAGGAACCTTTAAACTTTTAGGCGAAACAGGCACTGACCCCTAATATATAACTATAAAAATGAATTACTTTTTATCTTCAAATTGAATATCGAGAAAAGATGATCTGGTGAGGTGGAGGGAAAGAGAAAAGGCAGCCTGAAGGGTCTTGTTCAGCAAAAGTCATGGGCAGCTGCAGCATTGTGTGCCTCTATGCAGCAGATTATTTTGGTATTCGAAGGCTGCTTTGTATTTGGAGAAACACTGAAAACTATACAGGCAAAAAAGGATTACTATTTTGCGTATTAGTACAACAGAAACCGAAATTTTACTCTCTCGCCTATACAGTACAAATTTGCCAGTTACGGGTAATTATTATGGCACTCAAAAGAACAAGAAACGAGGGAAAAATAACAGGATTTAATTTTGGAAAGCTGAGATAACAGTGGAACCATTTTTAGTGACAGATGAAGGAGGAATATGAGTTAAAGGCCATGGAAAGAAAGATAAATTTTATATAGTTGCTCTTGCAGCCACGTGCATATGACTGATAGATCATATTTCTACTGCAATATTTGCCTTTTCATGTGTTACCATTCCTGAACTGATTCAATACCCAAAAAAAGTTGTGGGGAAGAAAGAAAGAATAAACAAAAAAGGTTTTTCCTGGCTAACAGCATGAACAAAACTTGTTTTCTGATGGTTCTTGTCTCTCATAGGTTCTGTCTTTCCACTAAAGGGTCAATATTCAAAAAATCTTTTTCAGACACTTACAAAGCACTATAACTAGATGCTAGGCTGCTGGTCCTTCGGCTTTCTTTGAATTTTCAAGGTCTTAATATGCTTTTTATCATTCTGTGGAATTTATTTGTAACAGGAGATCAAATTCAAAAACTATTTGATGCTACAACAGAAGGGAGCATGTGTGCAGATGGAGATATGCAACACAGCACACACGTGTGCACAGAAAGAGACACTGTGATTTCATAAGCCCCGCTCGCAAAGGAAAGGTAAAAAGATAAGGTAAAAGGTGAAAATATTTTTTAAAGAGTGCACATTACGTACACCATGGTATATATAACATAAAGGAAGGAAATAATATAAGACAAAAAAGAATAGAATAAGTCAGAAATTTGGAGAAAGGAGGGACAAAAAGCCAGGAAAGTGTCAATTGCCAAAGATTTAGAATGAAAAGGGATTCCAGAACCAAAGATGTTTGTGTTGGCTGCCACAGAATTTGCACTCACACAGGTACCTTGAGAAGCTATCCTCAAATATACCAGAAAATACTAAAAAAATCAAGTATTAAATCTTTCAAAGCCAATTCCTTTTCTCTTTGAACACCGCTGCTCTGGAAAATGAATGGCACATTGGAAAACACCTTGATAATTTTTATGTCCTTCCTAAATTTAATTTCATTTGAGTTATGGCTAATCTCCACAAGCCAATCTAGGGTGTGGATCTGCACAGGTGCAATTCTTGCATGGCTGTCAACGCCTTTCTTTGACTTTGTATCTCCATCAGCACCCTTAGGACTGAGCAGCATCTTAATAACACGCATCGAGAGCATTGTCTGTGACTGCAGGTGTCTGCTATAATAACAGAGACAAAAACTCTGTGGCAATCCCAGCCTCTGCCAATTGCCATGAACGGACTGAGCTAAAGCTTTTGGCAGAGACCCACCCCATTGCCTCTTCGTTACTCTTCTAAGCATACAACTCTGCATGTCAGTTTTAAAGACTTGAAAAATGGTTTTAGAAAACAGTAAAAACTATGAAAGAGTGCACCACCTTTTTCAGTATTTCCACATAATTTTTTACTTTCAGCACACAGTTTATATTTATTATATTTTAAAGTTCTGTAAAGGAGATAACAAAGACTCACCATGCCCTGAACGGTGCATGTGGCTGCAGAGACACAGGGCAGTCATAAAACCAACTTAATAATCTGAAGTCAGTGCATTTATGCCCTTTAACTGAAACAAAGCATTACTCATTGCCCACTGAGGACAGTGCACGAATGCTTGTGGTCCTTCTCTTCCTGTGACATCCAGAGATGCACATGAGGGTTTTTCACCAAATCAATTTCTACATAAATGCAAACTTTCTCTTCCCCCCGCCATGTCTCCCAGTCCTGCTGAAGTGCCGTCAGACATTCAGCGCTTTCAGGAATTGCATGTCTGTATGCCTAATTTGGGCTCCTGTTTTTGAAAAACTTGACAAAGGAATGGCTTATTGGTATGAGCTCTAGCCTGGATTTGCTAGAAGCATATTTGCTGCAGTGGTCACATCTTTCCAATGCACATGAGCTCGCTGTTAGCGTGAAGGAGGGAGATGAATTACTTATCACAGAAGAAATGAGCACAAGTGGGCACCAGAAATGCCGGCTGCTATATTTAGCTTATAATACTAATATTGGAACGTCATAGTCGTGCCCTCTTCCTTAATGGCAGCCCTGTGAGATTCTATCTAGATTTTATGATCTTATATGGAAAGTAATTCAGCTATTTGGGGAACTATGCTGTGTGCTGTGTACAAACAGTGAGGCTACTTACGTCTGTTCTCTGTGTTATCAGTACCATTAGAAAGTCACATCAGTTGGGAGGATGTTCTGCTTTATAGTTTCTGCTTTTATTGTTTCTAAGGAAACCACTTTACTTATCCACACTCGCTGTGCCTGCCACATCCTCAATTTACACACAGTCAGGGCAAGGAAAAGCAGCACATCAGAAAATCCGTTCTTAATAGTACTGTAGATGTATCAGTATTGCTCATCTTTATGCTTTTTAAGTCAGACTCTCTGATTTAGCGAGCATCCTGTGTTTGTGTAGCTTTCCGCAGGAGTGAGCTGGCATGGAGATACTGCGCCGCAGTTCTGCTTAGCACTTTGTGGGGAATTTAACTGTTAGAGAAGGCCAGAAGGTCTAGAAAGGGCTGTGTTTTGTTTAGATAGATGATGAATAAAGGGAAAACTAATAAAAAAGGTTAAGTCTAAAATGTTCTTTAAAAACACTAGTGTTCTGTCCTTCTTAGTTTCATAGAAAAAGGTCCTTGTGTTTATGGAATTTGAGGGCAAATGTATTTTTTTTACAGTAGAAATTCATACCAATTATAAGGCCAAGACAATTATTTTCACCTGAATCTACTCCTTCTCCATGACTTGTCAGGTGTTTTGAGGACTACTTTTCAAAATGACACCTTTTGTCACACACTGCTATTTTTAGACCCTTCAAAAGTTTTTTAAGCTTAACACATTTTAGGCACATCCAGAGCTGGAGGTACCCATTATGTGAACGAAGTAGGGCTTCATAACTGCACAGAAACTCCCATGGATGTTTTTAGAAGCGTACAGCACTTTGGATGACACTGTTGGGAGTAAGAAAAGGGAGTCAGAGCTCTCTTAGCCCTCCTGGCCTCCATGTTGCACTTCATTTCAGCAGGTACAGTTTAATAAAGTCTGAACACCCACTATTTTGATGAAAAGAAGAGGATTTACTGACCCAGGATTCTGTCTTCAGCAGACCTCTGAGAGGCCTTAGTTGAGAGAGATGCCAACTTGTCTTATCACAATGGGACATTAACTGCCTCAGTTAAAATTTCTGGGTTTCTGACCTATCGATCAGAGACTTGTTGGTCTGAAATTGTGGTAGATTTTCTGTGAATATGTTTAGCCCAAGCAGTGGCTGACCAAACATTTCAAGGATTCCTTCCAGATGGAAGATGTACCACTATATTGTACTCACAGAAGATTTAGTTTCAACACAACCCAAGGTGGAAAAGTATTTAGAACCAACCAGAGGTTTTCTGATGAACATTTTTCTCATGGAAGTTTAATTTATTTAAAATTGACTCTTGAGAACATTTTGATTTTAATAAAAGGTATCCATGTTTCAGGAAAAAAGAATATTATTTTTCAATATTTAAATTAAGATCAAAAACCAATACATCATTTATTAACATAGCAAAAGAGGGATTCATTCAGGTAAGATTTTCATAGGCAGGAAGCAAAATGTCTTTGTTTCTGGCTAACACACAATAGAACTAATGGTACTAACTGTGCATTGAAATACAGCTTTCTTTTAAGCAACCATCTTAAAATGATAAAAGCAGAAAGGTATTGCAATAATTTATATAGCTTCCCTGGGTAGGTTTAATATGAAACTTCCATTTTTAGGCTACATAGAAACATAACAGTAACACGTGAAAGAACATTGAACAAGTATAGATTACATCATAGAGGTTTACAGCTGCAGCCTAGCTTGAGTGTGCATTTATTAGTATAAATAAACACTTAAAATTGGCTTTGTAACATTTCATAGTTCCTAGGTATAAAAGCATAAAGCTGGCATCATTTTAAAAATATGGCTCACAAACAGATTTCTCAAAAACTGTTAGATTGGTTTCATTGAGGAGTGTTATGTACTATAGGCATTTGGTCCTCCATATAGTATGTTTTAATATGCTTATGAAAACCTACAGCTGAATGTAATTTAGTATGAATGATTATCCATTTGAAAGTTCACTCATTATTAGCTGTTTTTCATTTATTATTCCAATCTTATAATCAAGGAACTGAAAAATACTGCAAGTGTTAAGTAACCAGTCACAGCAAGATTCATTTTCAGCATGTAGTGGGAAAGTACGTCCTATGGGACAGTCACAGATTATCAGGGTGACAAATCCCAGGCTTGTGAATAATTATGATGTTTGCAGAAATCAGGTCAGGTTTCTTGAAAACCTGGGAACAAAAACACTTGCAATCATGCTACTTGTTAGTTGCTCCATACCTATTTTTTTAACCAGTTTCATGTTCTAAGATGATTTATCCACATTTCCTACACATATGCATTGACTGTACAAAGACATTTTGGAAACTTGAGAGTCCTTGGTGGAAAGCAAATGCATCATCTGGTTTCTTCTGGAGAAGAGAAGGCTCTGGGGAGACCTTATAGCAGCCTTACAATACTTAAAGGGAGTCGACAGGGAAGATGGGGAGGGACTCTTTATCGGGTAGTGAAGTAGTAGGATGAGTTTTAAAATGAAAGAAGGGAAATTTAGATTAGATATTCAGAAGAAATTCTTTACTGTGAGAGTGGTGAAGCACTGGAACAGGTTGCCCAGAGAAGTTGTGGATGCCCCATCCCTGGAAGTGTTTAAGGCCAAGCTGGATGGGGCTTTGAGCAGCCTGGTCTAGTGGGAGGTGTCCCTGCCCAGGGCAGGGGGGGTTGAACTAGACGATCTTTAAGGTCCCTTCCAAACCGAAGCATTCTATGACTCTATGATTCTCCAGGTCCTAGACATGATTCCACTGTCCTAGACATACTCTGTCCTTACAGGACAATTTCAGTGCTCCAAAGCAAGATGTTCTACAGACTTATGTATCTGGGGCTTAACACAGGTGTAAGCAGATAGAAGCTAGCATAGTTTGTCTGGGATGTGCCATGGTCAATATGATTGTGTAATGCAGAACCCTTTTATAAGCAATAATATAATGGAAAATATGACACGACATATTTTTTAATTAAACACAATATCATTAAGCAGTAGAGTGAAAAAGTACATGCAGTATCCCCGCACAGCTACTTGATGTTATCTGTCTGCCCTTTTACATGAGCCAGAGGGAGAACCAGAACATTAACAAACAGCTTCTATTCTCACAGCTCGAAGCAGGGAAAGAATAACAAGTTGCGTAAATGGAAGCAGAGATATTAGATTTCACGTTATTCCTTTCCCCCCCCCCGTCTTCTGAAGCGTTATTAGTAACAGAGGTAAGTAAAAATGTTGTAAAGATTTAGTGTCCTGTTACCTGCTAATTCCTATGTCTACCTCAGTCACTGAGATCTTACAACCAGCTATAAGGAGATTACTTCAAATCCTTCTCAATCACTACAAGGAATATTTTTAAAGGGACCTTGACAGGTGTTGCAGGCCCATATTGTGATTTGTCCTTTGGAGTTATAATCTGTTAGAGAGTTGGGGTTTATGAAGTCTTTTTAAAAATAACGATTTTTTCAGGTATTCAAAAAAAACCCAACCCTGGCCTAGTGTGTTTGGTACTTTATATTTCTTGGCCACCAGAGGGATGCTTATTAAAATAGATTTCTTCGGTTTTTTTTTTTCCCCTCCATGACAGACTAACTTGCTTTATGTTAGACTCCCAGTCTAGGAGTATAAGAAAACAAAAACAATGCAGCATGACACCCAATTACTTCTTAAAATAGGTAAGAATAATTCTGCAGTGACCAGCAGGATCTGCAGGACTCCTCCTGCATCCTACCAGCCCCAACAGTGTTTTAGGCATAAGCAAATAAGACAACTCCATTGTCTCAGAGACTCCTGCTCACCACTAAAACCTGATGCAACCATCTGGAGAACGGTGTTTTCAGACATTTTTTAAAAACTGGCTTCAGGTACTCGTAATGACACGCTGTGATGAGCACTATATGGACAAATAGACACAAACACACGCATGCAGGCAAAAATCATTTAACAGAGTTTTTAATAAAGAGATAAGCAATTGTTATAGAGACGGCCACTCTGTTGTTTCCTGGCAAATAGATGCAGTAGAATTGACTTTCGAGCTCATATTTGCCTGTAAGACATATTACTTAGATCTGTGGCAACAATCTGATCATTTCGCCTTTTATAAATTATTTATAAATGTCTACTAATAAAATTGTGCTTTTCCTTTTAAATCTGTAGTACAGAACTATTAGTTGAAAGGTCTGCCTTCTACAAGTCCTTGCCTTTTGCACAAAAATTAATAGATATGGCTCCTGCTGAAGTTTCAGGCATGTCCAGTTCTAGTTCAATTGTTTTCTATGCCATGTGTACCATCTGGCCAGAAATACTGAAATATAATACACTGTCATTTACTGACTTCAGGGAACTCTTTCTCAATTTAATTAAACAGGATAACTCACTAACACAAGGCCATTTCTGGAAATTGAGACAAATTCTTTTAAATGGAGAGATGGACTCCCATCTGCAAATATTTTGTGTTTCTACTTTTCTGACAGAAGGGGGGAGCTTATACAGATAAACACACCCTTTCCGCCCCCCCAAAAAATGTAGTTTGCATTAGATTAAGTAGGATTAATGTCTCTCTACTAAAATTCCTGTTGTCATTTTTTCAGTCAGGTACTGCACACTGCCAAAAATCATAGTCACAATTTGAATTTATTTAACTGAGATTTTGTATTTCAAAGGATCCTGGCCCAGAATATTACTGTCCTGATCACACAGTTTTTCTCTGACTGATTTAGTGATCTCAGGTGAAATACTGAACATGGGTGCAGAAATAGCATAGATTTGAGCTGGCATCATTCATTTCCTTGCCCTCTGCCCCCTAACCCCAAATTATATAGTGTCAGAGGGCATGTCTGAGTCTATCTGTTGAGTATTAGAAAAGAACTATGAACTAAACGAAAAAAGCAAAAGGATCTAATCTGAAAATGGGCATTTTAGCTCAAATCTCTTTTTTCAAAATCATGTGAAGGACTTCATTTTCAGGCTGGTGTCAAAACAAAATCTCTAGCAGAAGTCTAAATCTCAAAAACTGCAGCAAAATGAAATCCTTACCCTCCAAAAAGCTTTAACTTGGGCAGCTTGCAAGTATCTCTCTGTAATGCCAAATACAAAACCCTGGAATGTCCCCAAAGTGGTCTGTGAATCTGTAATTGCTTTCTTAATTTACCAGAAACAAGGCCAGTGGAACTAGGAATGCCAAGAAAAAGCAAGAAGGCATGTGAACTCCATTACCTGATGGTGCCAAATATATTTTTGCATGAGAGGCTTGCAACTTCATACTTTCTAACATGAATCTGCCCAGTTTATGTACGGAATAAACTGGAAATATTTTAGCTGTGTTCATCATCAAATTTGTGATTTAAATGTATGCATCTTCAAAGAAAATTGTACTTTACATTTATTTCAAGGGGTCTGCATCTGAAATTGTCAGTGCGGCACTTGCAATGCTCTCCTGAGAACCCATAATCCCTGCCCAAAAAAATCCTCAGAGCGATGTCAGCAAGATTTCCATCACTGGGGCCCCATAAACTAGGATTACCCATTTAGGGAGTTAAACAGGAGCAATTGTTGCTACATCTGTCCTAGAATGAGCGCTCCCCCCCTGCTCCCCCCGCCGCGGCTCTGACAGCATGAGAGCATTATTTCTCAGTGCCACCTTCCACCGTTGCCTTATGAAGAATTTATATGTTTTGAGTTTTCCTTCATGGCAGGCGTCCAGCGGTGCTGTACTATAAACCTGCCACAAAGAATGAAAAAAGTGCATTTTCAGTTCAATTGGGGGCCCAGACTGATGAGCTCAGACAGGCCAAACCTCCGAAGGTTAGTGAGTCTGAACCTCAGCTGATTCACCAAGCACCGTCAAATTATGTACTACTAAGGAGGTAGCAAACATTTTTAAAGACTAATTACTTGAGAAGGTTGTGGAGGGTGATTAATAGACCCAAATCCTTTATTGGAGTTCTCTTGAGGAACCCTAATGAAATAACAAATCCAGAGAGAGGACAAATTCTTTTCCTTTTTTGGCAAGTAGTTATTTAAGCCGAACAATGCTGCCAGCTGAACGCATCATTAAAGGGATGGCTTACTGTTGCACACCAAAACCCCCACTGTGATAAATGGCAAATAAAACACGTCTTTCATCCACACATCAAGGCAGATGAAGATGAGCAGAGCAGGGCTACCAGGATCAGTCTCCTTGGAGTTACGAGTCACCGATGGCCTGTAGAGGGCTCTCAAGGTCCTCTGCTGAGGCTCTTAACCCAGTTTCACGGGCTGCAGCTGGAGGTTTTCTAAGGTCACCGAGGTCTTTCTCAAAAGGACTAAACAAAAGGATCCTTCAGCATAAGCGTGCATTTTTCCCCTTTTCTATGGCCTTGCTGTTTCTATGCACTATCTCCAGCCACAACTTTGCCTACATTATTTGGTTTAGCAAACAGATGTTAGAAAGCCACTGTTAACTATAAGTCTCCCCTGTAAGGGTCATTGTGAAGAGCAAAAAAAAAAAAAAAAGAAAATAGCCAACCATCAGAAAAAGCAAAGAGCTTGGAATAGGAGTGAACACTTTCAGCATTTTCTACCTACTCTCATCTTTGAGGTGACTGTACTATAGGCACATGGAACACAGGTGATGTGTTCATATGTAGTTAGGTCATTTTCTTTAGTTCCTAGAATGATCTGGGATATGCTGGAAAACAAATATCGCATTGATTATAATTTCTTTAAAGCATACTGTACTACAGAATACGCATCACACTTGATATATAAAGTGTATAACAGAACCAGCTACACAGGTTATTATCAAAATGCTCACATTAAAAACCAAAAACCCCTGCAATAAGTGCCATACGTGCGTAAGGACATGAAGCCTGTAGCAAATTACATTTACATATATATTTCATGGCAATTAAACCCTTGTCTTGTGAGTTAATGACATATTTTAATTGCTTGTAACCATGGTTTTCTTAAAAATATGACCTGTACTGGAGGAAGGAAAATGCCCTTTCCCCTTTGACAATAGCTGTATTTTAAATTCCCAGTTCTTGCTGTGATTATCTGCACATGTGGAGCCGAAAAATTCAGAAGAAATAGATTGTTACAGCAACCACAGTTCCTGTCTTTTCTTGTCTGGCTATACTGAAAGGAAGAACCACCTAAAATTAGGATAATGATGTTGTTTTTCATTTCTAGTAGAGTTCTTTTATAGAAGGACATATTCCGTAACAGTCCTTGACGACACCTTCTCGCATTACCAAGTTTGTTTGTTTGTCTTTTCAGGAAAAAAGGGCTTTTTATATTTTACTACCTTTACTGCATGTTCCTATTTCCCTTCCTTGTAGCACCAAGGTGGCTTTAGCTAGGACAAAAGTTATATATGAAAACCTTACGTCCTGTTTGTGTCTCAGTGTGTAGCGACACAGCTGCAGAAGTAGTCTTGTCCTTTTTCTTTCTGGGTCTCTGAAAAAACTGTTCAAAGCACCAGTTGGTTCTATTCTCCTGAACTGTAGTGGCATCTGCCATTGAGTTTCTGAAGCCGAGTTTGCTGTGACTGTGCAGTAACTAGCGGAAAGAAAACAGGCAATAGTAAGAGAATTGCAGGTAGCAACAAGAAGCAATGACAGTGTCACCAGGTGGTAGAGACTACAAATCCTGAGGCTGCTGAATGACGTGCACAAAAAAAAACCCCAGGACTCATCAAGTGTTCTCAGCTTTATAGGGTTTAACCATTTTTTCTTGATTTTAGGTCAGCCGAGGGTAGAGAACCGTTGCTCTCCATGTTAAATGGCTGTGGGCAGTGAGATCTATATGTGGTAAGAATAGACTGTCAGGCACACCTACAAACATTATTCCTTTGAACTGCTATGTAGGTGCCTGTAAGTACCTACAAACTGGTACTGTTGTGAAGTTTTCCAGTCCTAAGCCTCCTATATTGTAGAAGTTTCTGCAAAACCTCTAATCTCTTACAGTGGGGGAAACTGTAAATTCCTTTAAGCAGTCAGGTTCTGTAGATGTGAGGTGAAATGTCAGACCTTTCCTATCTGCCATTCCTCAGGAGACATACAGCACATGCCGCTGCTGGATGCTGGAAGAGAGTCAGGCAGCAGATAAAATTTTATGAAAATATTACCGTATATTTAAGTTTTCCTGGACATGTTCTGGTATTTTTGGGCAGAGATTTTCTATATAAGGCTTTTGAAGAATTTATATGTTTTTCCAGGATTCCCCGCTGTCTCTGGCCCTAACAGGTCATATCCTGCCAACCAAAAGCCACACATCTGGAATTCCTCAATGTACTGCAAACCAGCTCCATGTGCATCAAACCGTCTGCAGATGTGCTATGTGGTTTGTTCTGTGTGCGCCCAGGAGGTTCGACATGTCCTAAAAGTGTTGGGTTTTCTGTGCACGCGTAGAAGATATATGCATATAGATTTCCAGACCAGATGTACTGAGATGCTATGCACTGACAGTGAGAAAGGTCACATGGAAAATTTAGATTCTGCAGAGCTTTGTTCTGAAGGGTGTTCTACCCCTTGGTGCTTCAAGCACTACACCTCTGTGTCTTTTTCTCTAGGCATTTTTTTGAAAGGTCGGTATTCACCAGTGAACTCCTAACACCAGGGGAGCTGCCTAACACCCATAGTATGACAGTGATTTTGTGGAGCTGTCAGTGGCAGAGAGGTTCAAATTCATGGTATTTCTACTTCCATTCAGTGCCCATTACCAAACACCTTATTGGGCACTATGTCCCACCGTCCCTATTAAATGACAGAAAAATTAATATTATTTCCAGGAAGTATTTTCTCTTAGGAGAATATGATCGTGCACGTTGGAAGAGACCTTAGGAGGTGTCAGTCCAACCTGCTGCTCAAAGCAGGGTCATGCAGGCCAGTCTGGTCTTGAAAATCTCTGAGATACTGAACAGCCTCTCTTCCAATGCTCAACTGTTCTCAGGAAGAAAAAAGTTCCCTTTATGTCAGGTCAAAGCATCCCTATTTTATTTTATGGCTATTGTCTCATATCCTCCTGCTGTACACCTCAGTGAAGAGCCCAGCTTCACCTTCTTGGTAACATCTTCTTTAGTACTTGCAGGCTGCTGTGTGCTCCCCCTGGAGCCACCTCTGCTCCAGGCTGAAAAGCCCAGCTCCCTCAGCCTTTCCTCATGGGGCAAGTTCTCCAACTCCACAGCAACCTGGTGTCCCACCACTCAACTCACTCCCATTTACTGATCTTTTGTGATCTGCAGGGATCAAGACTGGACACAGTTTTCCAGACATGTCTAACGCATGTGGAGTAGGAGGGAAGATCCCTTCCCTTGATCTACTGGATGTGTTCCTGTTAATACAGACCAGGAAGATGGTGGTTTTCTTTGCTGCCAGGACACTCTGGCTCATGCTCAGCTGTCGTTGTCAGGGCGCAGCGAGGGCTGGCTGCTCCCCGAGGGACAGGAGGCCAGGACCTAAGCTTGATGCCATGGCTTGCAGGGCAGGGCAACTCCAGCCAGTGTATGTCCCATACTACTGGAGTGAGGTGAGCAGGGCAGGTATGGAGATGGTTCCTAGCATTAGACACAGCCTGGTGGTGGCCAGGTAGGTCCAGGTAGGTGACCGCCTGTCACCAGGTGGGTGACATGGCAGGTCCTAGGTCAAGTTGGCAAGCCGGTTCGGGCTTAGCTGGATTGTCCATCAGGTCAGGTTTGGTGGGGTCATGGACAGACACAGGCAGAGCTGCAACATGGCGGAGACCATAGGTCAGGCAGGGGCCAAGAGTGAGAGCCTCTGCTGAGAGCAGCTCCCACAGGAAGGAAAGTGGAAGCCCTGCTGTGGCTTCCTACAGCTCCTTCTCCACAGCAGCTCTACACAGCCAGCTGGCCTTGAATGCAGCCACCTCTGGCAGCCAAGCCCCAGGAGAGCTGGGGAGCGCATCCAGGGTGCTGACAATTATCTGCTGAGGCCCCAGGTCCTTCTTAGCAAAGCTGCTCCCCAGCAAGTCAGTCTTAGTCCGTACAGTTGCAGTACAGTCCGTACATTTTTCCATCCCACATACAGGAGTTTGGATTTGGCTCTGTTGAATTTCACAGGGTTCCTGCTGTCCCATTCCTCCAGTTTGGACAGATGGTGACCCAATGATCCATGGAGCAATTTAGTGTCATCCACAGACTGGATGAAGATGAATTCCATCTCTTTCAGACCAGTGACAAAGATATTACACTTGGGCAGTCCCAGTATAGACCCCTGAGGAGCTTCATTTGTAACCAGCCTCGAAGTGTGAACCATCAGCTCTTAGAACTCAATGATCCACAGGTTCACCCCACTGAAGTGACGTTCAGTAGGCTACCTATCCATCCAGACCATAATGTCCCAACTGGGATAAAAGGATGCTGTTGGAGACCATGTCTAAAACCTTGCTGAAGTCACGTTAGTGACATCTACCAGTTTCTCCTCAGCTACAGAGCTAGTTATTTTATCACTGCAGACAATCATATTAAGTCTCTTTCATGTTACTAATCCTGGGTCATACTAAACAACTTAACTTCATTCCTTACTTGCTGTCCTCTTTGAGCACTTGATAAAAGATTTAACTAATGTGTCCTTAGTTATTTTTAGCCAAGTTATGTGTATTTTATTCCTTTAATATTTTCTTCAGAGATATACATAAGAGAAAAAGCAGGACAGGAAGAGATAACAAGGGAACATCTCGTGATAAGCTTGTTAAGCTTCTAAATTTAATAAAGAATACAACAACAACATGGCTTTATGGATCAGATGCTCTTGCATTTGTAATTCACAGATTAAATGGGAACATTCTTCTTATTTCAAAAGGGTATGATCACTTGCTGTTGTATGTGCTCAAGTTTTGCATTTCATTTTAAAGACTTTGAAGAATATTCCTTCTTCAGCCTGAATGGCTTTTAATTTCACTTTTCAAACCTTGAATTCTAAAAAGCATATAAAAACATCTCCATTTCTTGAAGATCTTCAGGACTAACTGCATCACCAAAGCAGTGATGTGAAGCCCATTGAAGTCAGTACAATTCTTCCTTTAACATCAATCATTTCTGGATCAAGCAGTAACTGACAAAGCATGCTAAATTCATTTTTAATTCTTTTACCTATGGCTTTTTGATGAGTATGTACAAAGCCATATATAGGATGTAAAAGAAAAATCTGCAGTGAATAGCAGCTTTCCTATACGTCCCAGATACCTGAGCACAGAGGAATTTTCTTGACTTACTTGTTACTGGAATTTAAATTTAATGTTTGTATGATAAGCTTATTGTCTAAAAGTTCTCTTGAAAATTTGATACCTGATGTTCACAGGCAGAAACCTGCTGGCTAGTTGTGAGTGGTCATGTTAGACACGTGTTGCTGTTTCTATTCTCTGATTAGAGTAGTACAGCTCACAGATTACTAACACATGAAGTCACCTGTGAGCCTGGGATATAATCAGGTAAACCATAGATTACACAGATTACAGACAGAAGACAAAAAAAAAAACCGAAACCCAGTACAAAGCCATTTTAAAAAACGTTAATCTGCTCATGGTATGCCTTTGTAATCATCTGCAGCTAGCTATACAGTGGTATGCCTGAGCTAACAAGCTCTGCGTGGAAGAGGGACTCAGTTGTTTAGACAACACTAAGGTCACTAATTGCACTAATGGAAGGCGATTCCTGTCTGGTGAAACTACAATAAGCGAATAGTATGTGCATATGACCAAGAGGATGTCTGCTGTGTATTGACCATATAAAACAACGATAGATCCCCAAAATAATGTTCCACAAAATATTGTGCTAGGTCTACTTTAAGTGATTTGGGAGGTATTATAAGGAGATATTAATTGCCACACAGACAGCAAAAAGGCAGGATTTCTTCTTTGCTGGGTTGTCTTCAGAACTGGAAACACTGACAGCGCTGGGTCCTCAGTCCCTAGCCTGGTACCTTTCCAGGAATTTAGGCAGGAATCCAGTGAGATCTTGTCAAACTGCAGATGTACCGGATGAAGTGTTTGGGTTCAACAAATCATCACATTCCAATGATTTTTTTTTTAAATTGGAAAATTCCCGCTGGCTCTACTGGTGAGCTCTACCAGCTCACAAGGGGTAACTTCCAACATGTTGTCAAAATTGCTACAGTGTGCTTAGTAAGGAGTTTCAAGAAACTGCCACTGTTTTTTTTTTAAGCAACATCCAATACTATTAAAACATAATACTTTTGATACAAATATATGGACGTACAAATTCATATTTGTCTTTAGCAGGAATTTCTATAGGCAAAAATTGGAGCGTGCTTGAAACTAAGTTACTCTGGGTAGAGTACAGAATGTTTTTTTTTTGGTGCTAGCACAACTATAGCACATAAACACTGGACTATTTTACTACACTACAAGTCAGTTAAAAAAAGAAAAAACAAAAAAAAAAACCCAAAACAAAACTGTAGGCATTCCTATCTTGGTTTGGATTCATGTTTCAAATGAATACCAAGTGATTATGATTTCTGGAGTTTATTATGCATAATTGCTACCAAAATGTAGCAACGGTCCAAAACCCAAAGCTGTGTGCCACTTCTAAATTTTAACTCAGCTATGAGTTCAGCACACTTTCCAAATGATGTTATAGTTTGGCACTGGCTTTGACTTTACGTTTCTTTTGTCCTATGGAAGCAACCACATAGCTCTCTTTTCATGTAAATGGAAATAGCAAGCTCTCTGTGACAGCTGGGTGGCCATGTGAATGCTGTTAAAGCTGTCAATCTCAGTGCCATGGAGTTTTCTGCCTGTAGCACAGCACCGGATAAGAATTCCCTGATGGAGCCACTCCAGGTTGCTGTGTGGGGGTCAGACCATATTAGGAGCCCTGGGAAATTCTTACATTTCCCTTGAGCTCAACAAATTGCAGCATCATCTCCCCCTTTGAACTTGTTGGGGTATGTTCGGTGGAGATTATTTGTCAATCTTGCATTGAAGCAGCCTACCAACGCTTTCAACTTTTGCAGACTTTTGGCAAATGACTTCACTTTATCAGGAAAAAAAAAATAGGGGAAGTACACTACTACAGTGGATTTTGCAGAGGCTAATCAAAGCATGTTTCTTCCTTGCAATGAAGCGTGGCGCGGAGTCTCAGGCTAACCCTTATATAAACCCGTATTTCTACACCTATTGGCGTATCAAGTTCAGATCCTGAAAACAACAGTTGAGCCTGATGCTAATTGGCTGTTTTAGGGTTGTGCTGCTACAATTACTGTTTTCTCCTTTCTGATTTAGTTTGGGTCAGTGCTAGCTTAGACACTACACATCATATGCATATGTGGATATGTTCCTACACAAGGATTTTTTTTCCTTTAATTAGTACAAGGGACATAACTGATTTAGACAGAACAATAAAACAGATAACCATTGGTCTCTGATTACTTTACTCATTTTTCTGACACACTGTGAGATCTGGACATATTCCTGCAAGTCAGTATTTTCTTTTTTTTTTCTTTTTTTTTTTTCCTTCTTTTTTTTTTTCCAACTTTTCTCTATGCTGGAAATGTTTAAGGGTGCTTGTAAAATGAAGAATGAAGAATTTATGTTTCTTAAGTTACCTTTTGGAAAAGTCCTGGAGATTCTCTTAGAAGACCCTGGCTGTAGGGTGTACAGAAAATTTCCCCTTTGCCACATTTTTTCTCCTCCAGACCACATAGGTTTTTTTCTCTTTCTCTTTCCCTTTCCTTACACCTTTCCTTTTTTTTTTTTTTTGCTTGAGGCCTCCTTCTTCCTTGCTTTGTGTGAGTTTAAAATGCAAACTAATCTCTCTGCAAATAAGCCTTTAATCACTCCTCTCCCAGCTTCGATTTTTTTAAGAGCTGCTATTAGTATCCTCCTTCTTTCCCCAGCCCCTTTGCTTCAAGCCCAAATCTGTTTCCTCTTTCTTAAGTCCTCCCATATAAACAGAAAGTCTAGTGGTCCTTTTGCTTTGAGAAGACTGTAACACCATCCCTGCTGATATGTGGCTTACTGCACAGGTAAATGGTCGGTCACTAACACAGGAGTTTCACGCTGATGCTGGTGTTTGTAAGTCCCACCAACAGATTTCCAAAACGATCATAGTTTCATGGAGAAAGAAACGAGAAAGGCAGGAATGTTTTATAGCCTCAGAATGAATGGCGGATGTCTAATAGCCATATATGAGGGAGAACATATTTTTACAATCGACTTGAAATTACTGGATGCTTTTAATAACAAATATCCGTATATGACAGTCAGCTGTAACATCCTAATGGACAGGGTTGGATTTTATTCATACCTGCTTTCAGCAAATTGAAATGAATGAAAGAGAAGCAGAGAGAGAGAGAGGTTTTATCTCTGAGCAAAAGTGGAACATCCCTTATTAGATGATTTTAAAACGTTGGAAAAGGTCTTGTGACTCATCTAATTTCTATGACAAACATTAGGAAAATACTCTCTTAGGGCTAATACCTTAACCTCCATGTGCCTTCACTCATTTTTGCCTGAGAGTGCCTTAGATTGTTCTGTAAGGGAGCAGCCCAATTGCTGATTCACAGGGTGAGCTTTGGCATTATCCTCTTGACTGCTCTTAGGACTTGCACATGAGCACTGGAAATGAACAAAAGGTTGTGCTGGGCAATTCTCACTGCTTTAAGTCACACCATTCAAATCAACAGCCAGTCCCTGTGAGTAAATCTCAGGGTAATGGGGGAGGATTGCAGTGGCAACACTGAGCTCAGATGTTCCAGTAAGAAAAGTATGGCATTGAAGCATAAGTCCCTCATATTTTTCCTTGACTTCATCTCAAACTTGCTGGACTTTGGAAAGAAAATAGACATTCCTTCAAAACAATGTTATTTCCATCTATCTTACAACTTTCAATTATTGACAATGGCTCCAAAAGCTACACCATTTTGATGTCCCCCACAAATATATTCCTTTATTTGGCTTTTATTTGCCGTATTCACTTTATGACTGAAACAGTTGTTCTTGCTCAAAGTTAGGGTGATTTCACCACTATGGGGAAAAAAAACCCCAAACAATCAACATTTGGTATTTAAGACTGAGTGCGCACACGATTTCTACCACTATTTTGAAAGAGGTGTGAACAAAGCCTACTTCAGAGAGTCCAGTCAGCTGGAAAAAAGAAAAAAATCCACTCACAAATGAAAAAAATCACCAGAAAAAAACGATTTGTGCACAATCACTCAGTACTAAGACTTCAGGGTGCATCTTAAAGCATGATTCTGTGCTGTGACAGGAGGTGCTGGGTGGTCCCAGGCTGGTGGGTATGGGCATCCAACACAGGGCAATGCCTTTCAAAGAGACTAGCTTGTGCGTGTCAGTCAGTATGGCTGATTTAGCCCAGCCTGTATGCTTGGGTTAATTAGCCCAAATTAGAGCTAATTAGTGAGGCAGCTCAGGTGGAACAGTATCCTGCTGCAGCTATCTTGTTTCTGGTTCTGAACCCGGTTTGCTCTGAGCCGGCTCAGCGCTCCTTGCTGAGATGCGTGGTGTGGGCTTGCCCTAAATAACTCGCTCCAGGTTCAGCCGAGTACATTTCAGAGCCAGGAATAGAACTGCCATCAGTTGACTTCATGACCTGCCTGAAACCATGCTATTGTTGGTTTTCTCAGAGTTCTTAATTTTATTTTTAAAAAGCCTTCAATTTTACAGCTGAGCAGCTTGAGGCATAAAGAGGTCAGTCAATGGCACTACTGGGAGTAG
The DNA here is from genome assembly GCF_963924245.1 of Chroicocephalus ridibundus. Classification (NCBI taxonomy): domain Eukaryota; kingdom Metazoa; phylum Chordata; class Aves; order Charadriiformes; family Laridae; genus Chroicocephalus; species Chroicocephalus ridibundus. The sequence continues at coordinate 198,994,911 of NC_086284.1, forward strand.
CGCCTGGTATCCTTTTGAGAGCCTATTCCCAGCTCTTTGGCTCTGAGTGGTAGGAGATGCAGCCTCCTTCAGACTTATTCCAGAAATGATCTATAAATACAACAGCGTCAGGTTTGTTTTGAGCCCACACATAAGGAGTTTATTTGAGGGCACCCTCAGGCAGCCTTGTCGGTTATAAAACAAATTCTGAAGCAACTCCGCTGTGGCTGAGGTTTTTTAGATATTCTCCAGGTTATACAGTGAGTAATATGTAATGTTAGTTGCCACTTAAGGCTCCAGAATGGGGCAGTTGCACAGATCTGTAGGATAACAAGGTGGCATTCTTCTTCAAGTGTATTTATGCATTCTGCCAATTCCTTCCCTTTTATTTTTTTTTTTTTTTAATCCTCCTCTTTCCTCCCTTGACCCTGTCAGGAAAGGGACAGCAGACAGAAAGCAAGAAAGGTTAGTGTGAGCTCCATTACAACCAGTGCCTGTTGATGTTTGCTGTTAAATGAAGTGTGAAGTGGGTTGTTAATGAACTTTTTTTTTCTCCTGAAGGATTAGCTTTTCACCTTTGTGATAAAAGAATAATTCACATACACATCACCTTTGAGATCCAGAAATACATAGCTTTATATATTCTGTTTCTGATCTTGATTGGACAAGTTAAATTTATTTACAAGGTAAGGGTTAGGAGGCTGCATAGCAAATAAGCTTTCATAACTGATTTCATTTTTTTATGGCTCCAAGGTAGCTGATGGCTAAAGCCTTATGTTTATCTACATTACCTGAAGCACTGGCTAAGTAATCCTTTCACTGGTGCAGTCAAGAAACATGTGGTCTTATTCATCTTGAAAAATATTAGGAATGAAACTACATAACAGCCAAACATACTGGGCATTAAGTAGCAGGTAAATTCTTAATTTGTGGTGTCTGCATTGTGGGTGAGATGCTACAATACTATTTATGAGTGAAAATGTATTCGGTTCAAGAATGTTTATGAATTTAGGGCTATGCATAAATCAGCTAAAAAGACATACAGTTACCTTTTTTAATACTTTGCTAAACAGAGATGGACCATGAGCCTATGGCCTTTAAACTCCATATTTTATACTGAAGTTCTGCTTCTGGCTGTCCCAGAACATTGAAAGCACACAACATAGTGACTCAAGCACATCTGACTGGAAGATAATAAACATAGTGTGCGTAATTAATAAGAGGAGGAAGGAAATAGTTTGGACAAATATAAAATAATTCACCCAACCTCGGTTTTATGCAAGTTTATAAAAACATTTAGGGAAAGAATAATGAAAAATGTGGAGTTCTGTGGAAAACAGAGCAAATATTAAATGAGGTTGTTGTAGGTAGATTGTGCTAATCCAGCCAGGTATGGTTCATTTATAAAAGAGATGTTACTTTTAGACAAGGGAAACAGTAGATTTAATCTGCACCTAGTTCAGTAAAGCGTATGCTATGGTACCACTCAACAAAAGGGCTTAGTATTAAGATTGAAAAGTAAGCCTGGTTGAAATGAACGTGACACCAAGTTACCATTAAGAAATATACTGAAGAAAGTTATGACTGAAGTTCCTCAAGGATCAGTGTTAGAACCATTCTTACCTAATACTTTAATTGATTTTCTTTTTGTGCTGAAGTCACTAATGCTTATTAAATATTGATGAACACACAAAGTTGATAATCATCATCAGATCAAAAGTGGGCTAGGATATCTTGCAGGACGAAGTAGATTACTGGCACAAAAGAGAATTGAGGTAACAGAAATGGGATAAAATGCTAAAATAAAGAAATAAGTCTCTGCTGAAGAACTAAAACGAGTTTCTGTTCAGGGGTAATCAGTGGACTAGAGTGTGCATATTACAATAGCAAATAAAAATTTTTGGTTTAGACTCACAGAATGAAGGCCGAGAAGAGATATGATTGCTCTCTGCAAATGCATCAGAGGGTAATCAACAGCAGGAAGGGAGAAGAAATAATTAATCTAAAGGACATTGCTGGCACAACAACAACGGGTCATTATAAAATTTAAGTTAGAAATCAGACGAACTATCAGAGGAATGTCCTACTAATAAAGGTAATGGAATCAACTTCATTAATTTTAAGGTAGCATCTACTTAGTTTATATAAAAGAGATTATATGCTCTGGTTGTCTGCAATAGCAGACAGTTAGACTACGTGAGAGTCTTGTGCCCAACCTCCTCTTCACCGAGAATTGAACTTTCTTTCTAGAAGTTCACAGAGGGAAGAACACAATGATTAACCATCACCGTGCAATGACCAAGCTTCATCAGACTTAACTTTTCTATAAAAAGAAAGTACACAACTATTTTCATTTGGTGTTGAATTTCATGTTTATGGACTTCCCTAGAGGCAGGATGGGATCAAGGCAGAATGTTACCTGGAAATAAATGAAAAAAAAAATAGGATCTGAATTTGATGCAAAAAACCTCATGAAATCTATCAGTTATGGACAGTAATATTACAGGATAGACACAAATTGTGTCAAAGGACATATAAAACAGTAATTCAGTCTTTCAACTTGTATAATCAGTTTTTCCTAGTCAGAAAAAATGCATCTTATCTAGGACTCTGTCCATTCTGTTCTACTTATCCTTCATCCTTTTTTTCCCCTCCCCACACCTCACCTGACCTCCCCTGACACCCATTTCTAAAAAAAAGTTGGCTCTGATCTTTTGTGGATGGGATGAGGACATAAGAAAAAGGTGGATTTTGATTCCTTGTGCATTGAAAAATCGATGTCATCACAAATCAAAAATCACAAAAATAGTTGTGGTATTATGTGTCTTTGCCTAAGCAGTACCTGGACTGTTTATCAGTGTGACGAGTTGTTTGCTTTTTAGTAAGACAGAAAGTAATAAACATTTTTTTTTCTTGGGTGAAGCAGTTGTTTTCTGTAGAAACCAGAGATATTGTGCCATTTCAAGCTGGCAGAAAAATATGAACAAATATCTGTAATTGCTGCTGAACAACTTCAATTCTGTGGCTAAATGAGGATTTTGGTTTTCAGTGTTGCCAATCTGACACTTTTTGCAAGTCATACATTGACCTTTACTGTAAAAGTCTGATCATTTATTTCCTCTATTAACTGTAAAAAAGCACAGCCTTTGTCCTCAGCTTGATTCAATATTTAAAAAAGCAAAGAAAAAGAGTGTTGATCTGCCAGTCAGTACACGTGAACTGACTCTTGGGCCCTCTCTTGATCTTTATAAGCTGGCAAAATAACAAATCAGAGCTATGATGCTACACAAACACTAGTAAATGCAAGGCTTTTAAAATTATTTTTTTTTATCTTCACTCTTCTCCTTTTCCTTTTATTCCTAACCTCATTCACCTAATTTTGACTGATGCTGTTTTTATGATTCCCATTACCTTATTTTTTTTCCAATATCATATTTATTGAAAGTAACATCCTAGATCATGCAAATGTTCCCAAACTTTCTGTATTTCATGATAAACTTACTAAAACTATATGTGTACACACAAATATTTTAAGATATATGTATGTAAGAGTCACAACTGAAAACAATCTAAGGGTTTAAAATTGTTTCAAGTTTTTCAGAAATCTTAGCTTGGGGATCCCAAAGAATTTACGCATTCATCTTCTCCTCACCTCCCCAGATATAAATGAGAAATGATGATGGGAGGAGAAAAATTTGAAACTATTTTTGTCATGCAGAGCCAACTCCTAGTTAGAATATGGTATTAACTGGGTTATGTGTTTCATTTTTCATGGGTTCGATGTTAGTACCTTCAAAGGAAAAACCTGCATGAAAAACTCATTGTTCTGTCTGGTTTTTTTCCTACTTACAGTCCTATTTTCCCCACCCTGTACAGTAATTTTCACAGAAAAGAACATTCTGGTCACAGAGGTTTCACTGTGAGTGAGAGATGCAGGCTTTACCTGCAAAGGGTGTTAACATAGTATTTGAAAGGCCATGAATTAAAAAAGACAAGGATCGGCTTTCTGGTGTTCTGTTACTACAGCTGCTGGCTAGAGGACTGCAAAAACAAAAAGTTTGATTTTATCATGAGACCTGGATAGGAGGAAGAGAGTCCTAAATTATTTTACAACTCTTGATTTACAATCAATCACTTAAAAAGAAAGCTCTTTCTTTTAAAGAAGATCATGCTTTTTCATGTGTGCTCTCAGTACCTTTGCAAAGCAATTTTTGAAGCAAGCAGCCTCCAAGGCTCAGTCGTAAAACTGGACAAAGATGTGCACTCTGAGCACACGTGAAATCCTGAGCACAAGTGAACTCTCTGCAGATAAAAAAAGGCATCAAACAGCTGAGAATTTTCTGGCTTAATTTTCATTAACCTTTTAGAATAAATAATTAAGCTATTCTTTGTTATACAAACTCACAGTCCACATTTCAGGAGGTTGTGATCTTAACTGAAATATAAAAAACATACTACGTGGTATATGAGATGTGATTCAGTTCTGGTGATAGCCAACCAATAGTGTAACTGAAATGTGTTTGATAAATGAGGAATGAATACACCACCTTTTGAAATGAATTCATTATGTATTATGGGGACTTTTTTTGAGTCAGAATGCTTATAAAAAAGTGAATGTAAAAATAAAGAAACTGAAGTTACAGAAGAAATGCTCACCTCAATTTGTGTGGGGTGACAGTCATGTTCTGTACTATTCAGCCAAGTAGTTACATTGGCAGAAATGTCACACTTACATAAACGAGGAAAACTTGTGGATTCAATCAAGGTTAAGACTCTGGCCAGAGTGCTTTTTCCTGGAATGTAAGAAGACTCAACAGCTCTAGAAAAGAATTTGAAACAATGCTAAAAAGCACTTAATGATCTAGTGTATACATGAAAGTAATTAAAGTACTGACATAACAGAGATGTGATACATAAATACTGAGAACACTCTATTTCAGGGACACTTGAGAATGTTGCGTGCTGATGATATAACATGAGAGAATCCTGTTTCCAAATTGTGTATTAATGCAGCTGTTTAAGCTGATCGACTTAATATTAAAACCAAATAAGAATATGGGGGAAAAAGCCTAGTAAAAGCTGAGGGTTTGTTGTTGTTATAGCTGTTCCAGTGTATTTGGAATGCAACAAAACTGACTTTTGGAGGCAGATTTTGGGGTTGGGTTTTTTGGTTTGTGGGGTTTTTTTGTTGTTGTTTTTTCATTTACATAACAGAGATCTGACCTCTGACAGGCTTCCAGTCACTGACACTCCAGAAAGGATAAATTATATGACTATTTTGGACAGAATGGTTAGCAGGTATTTGGGATATCCCAGATTATTCTCAGAAAGAGGAGAAAATATTCCCAGAGCTACGCATTTTTTAATGCACATCAGTGTATTGAGTAATGCACATCAGTGTATTGTTCCTTACACACAAGAAGACTCAAACAACGAAAGATCAGTGCGGTTTTTCAGCATGCCACATCATTCATTCCTCGCCCTCCAAAATTACTCAGTCCTCTTGCTCTTCCCTAATGCCCTAGATATTTTCTTAAGGTCTTGTTTACTGCAATGATCTCAGAACATGTATATGGATGTATACAGTTAGCTGAGGAATCCTCTAGGAAAGGGAAGGCTGGAAGGCTAGAATCTCATTCCTGTTTCATTTAAGGAAAGTGGCAAAATTCCCCCAACTTTAACGTTACAGAAGCAGTGCATAATCGCCTCTGTTAGACTTTATATGATTTTCACAGGAAACGATAGGAGTAAGAAAAATAGAAGTAATCAGCAGGTTTGATTTGTGTCAAAAAACAGGGGTCATCTATTATAACCTGGGAAAGGGGTATACCGGCCACAGTTAGACATCCTATTGCATTTTACACCAGTGGAACACTGAGCACAGAAGCTAGAAACTTATATCCATATCAAAAGACATGTTGCAGTGGTAGGAGCAGGAATCAGAGGGAGGAACTATAAAGTTAATTCTGACCATAACTCTCTCTGCAATATTGTATGGAAAATAATATTTGTCTGGACAAAATGGAAAAGCATGCTTGTCTGCTTCACAAAGGTAATTTCACACAGGTAAATATCATTAAGAAATGTTTCTTCAGGCCTACAAAGATTTGCAAATATAGTAGAGGGAATTTCCATGTGTTTTCCAGTACTCTAATTCTTCATGTTTTGATTAAGTCAATAATGTCCCTCATAAATGATACTTAAGGATTTTGAGCTTGATTTTGCGACTATTTAGCTATAAGTATGCATGTTTAAAATGCAAATGCAATTGCATGCCTAATTTGTACATGTAGGCAATTACCTTAACGGATATACAGACAGGACAATTATATCTACAAATGGGCATAATTCACTGTGTCTGTGTATACAGTTATATGATTTGTTCATGCAACTGCAATAATTGCACATGCATATAGTTCTACGTCTAAATTATCTGAAAAATTTAGCCTTGTGTGTTTTTTGTGACTTCCTTTAATTTTATTATCTAATTAAAACAAACATTGTGTAAAACAATGAATGCGATAAAAATATCTTACATTGTTAAATATTAATCCTTTCCATATGATTATATTTTCCATATTCCAAACATAATACTTAACTTGAGACCATTGTTAAAATGTTAGGTATAAACAATGGCAGGCTTTGCTTGTTCTTTAAACTGGACAGCAACCCATTGTCCTGGGCAGATGTTCGCTTAGGCACACCCACACAATATTTAGGCTCCTAAACGTAATCTATGAAAACAATCTGAATTTCCTTAATTGTTTCCCTACTAAAGAAACTGCAATTACAATTTTTGCCAATGTCTTCCTCATTGATTTTAATTTCAGCTGAATTAAAATGTGAGAAATAAAGCATAAACAATTATCAACTAATTTGTGGTAGTATGGCAAGTTAGGTAGAAGCTCTTTGGGATGACTATTTTTTTCCCCCACCCTTGTGCATCCAAAGTTATTACTGTAAATAAGAATCTGGTAAAACCTTTATTCTGGTAGACAAGAAATTTGAAATCATATACACAAGGCTCACATTTACAGAGTCACCAAATGCATTCTCATCATAACATCTTTGCTAAAATTGCTTTTTTTTTTTTTTTTTTTTTCCTGGGTGATCTTCTCCTTTTATCTAAACCTGAGGTACATCTTAAACATGTGTAGGTTGCTTCAAGTGTATTACTCTGTAAAACTTTCTGTGTGTTTTAGATTACTTAGAAAGTGTGGCTAAAGGATTACTAGACATTTTACTAAATGTTAATGCCTTGGTTTGCAGTCAAGCTGTAGATTGCTTAGAATCATTTCCAGGCCAGTTGTCAATATTGGGTGTGAGAAAGGAGTTGATAGACAGGTGTTGATACATTTATTTTAAATTCTTACCATGCTCTCTCCTTGTTTTGGTATTATTGGTAATAGAATGCACTGGGCACAAATAGAAATAAATTTCTAGAAAATAGATATTTTATCTATTCTCACAACATCCTTAGTGTGGGAAAACCTGAAAGCATATGGAAAACTAATACTAAAAATAGAGAAAGCAAAACTGCATTTGATTCAGTTGGTGTATTAACATATGGTAGAAAGTAACTAATAGTTCTTTTCAGAGTCTAATTTCATCTATCATGCAGAAGATAAAAATCTACTAGCAGGCAGAGACTGATGAAAATATATTGGTAGGCTGTGACTATGCATTTTTGTTGGTAAATATTTTTCTGTTCGTTCATTCCTCTGAACACTAGAAGGCCAGTACAGAAATTCCTTGCATTCCATATCCTGGATGAGGTCCATGAAGTATTTAAGTCATATTAAAGCAGCTATTGTTAAACTTTTCCTTTATTGTCCTATTTAAAGCCACAAATTAAGACTAGTAAGAAAGTTATCCAAAACATTTCTCAAATGATTAGCATTCCTTTGTTGCATAAATCTTTACCCACAGACAAAGAAAAATGAATTATATTATCACATCAATTAAGCGTTTGAGCTTCTCATCAGATTGATGTTAGGGGAAAAATTAAAGAGAAACTTGAAATTGCTTGTGCTTGCTTATTTTAGCTGCTAAAAAATCTTTAGCTACATCTACTCTAACTGCTGGTCAGTAGAAATTTGATTACAGTTGTCTTCAAGATCAGTTCACAAGTTTTAATTTGGTTGCTACTCAGTTCCCAACCTCATTTTATATACATAAAGTTTTCTGCCCAATTGGCAAGGACAAGCATGTGCATAAAACCTTGACTAATTCCCGATGTAAAGGTGCAAATTTGAAGGAAACAAACTCAGTGTCTGCATCCACAGCTTTAATGTTCTTTAAGCAATCAGGAAATCTAATTTGTAGTGTCACTTCAGACAAGTTTGAAATACCTCCAAGGCACACATGTGTTAGAGCTCAGTGTGTACATGCAGCTGGGAATCTGAAGTGCTACATAATTTTGCATGTCCACAGTATTAAGGTGGGCCTGGCTGACAAAACAGTTCATGAATTATCACTATTTACCTAAACTTCTACTAAAAAGTGAAGAAAAAAACCCCAAACCTGAATGGACAGTGCAAATAGCTTTAATCCAAGTGAAAGCTACTCTCCATGTATATCTACACACTTTTTACTTCACAAATAACTTTTCCTGTTTTCATCTTTGCCACTAACCCTTCAGAATTCAAAAATTAGCTACTATTTCAGTAAGTATGCAATCTGTGCAGTCTGTTTTCAAGTATTTTAAATATTCCAAATGTCCATAAAAATGACTGAAGTTACAAGATAAGTTTTTCAAAGCAAAATGGAAAACATAAAAAGAAATGAAGTAACATCCATAGTTGTTCTTCAGCTTAGGACTTGATGCGTCTGTGAAAGATAAGTGTTAGGTAGAACAGAAATTGTCGAAAACCATAGAGGAATAAGGATCTGTAATTCAAAGACGTGTTATGCAAGACATCTAATGGGGCCCTTTGGCCTTTAAAATACGAATCCGTGACTATAAATCTCTGAAACATAAAATGGAATGTTCTGAAGGTTTTGTCAAAGCAAAACATTCTGTGACTTTTGCACAATGTCAGCTGCATCATTTTTCTAGAATATAATTCTCAAGGAGATACCACTTTATTTGTGGAAAGGAGTTATCATTTTAGCTGGTTAATGAAGCATTGTGTTTAGAAGTGCTTCTTTTTGAGTAAGCTATCAATCTGCTTTGCTTAAAGGGTTATAAAAACATTTATCCAGTGTGTGAAGTCATGCTTCCAGGTATTTTCAAAATCTGTTTTCCTCATCACTATCTAGGAGAAAAAAGAGGGAGGGAAGGGAGGGCCTTGGGGACATTGCAGACACTCTGTGGTGTGCTTATTTGAAGTGTGAATGGACCTTGGCATGCCCTGGCCGTTCTCATGTATCTCATTTGCCTTTTTGACAGTATGAGGCGGGCAAGAATGCCAGAAATCTTCTCTGTCGATGCGCATTACCCAGGCAGCCTGAATTCATACTGGAACAATGTGGAGAGGTCTAACTAGATTTTGGAAAGAGCTCAGGCTTAGACTGCAGCTGGAACTAAGCAATACACCTCAAAAAAGGGATGTGGTTAGTTGGGACACGGGTATAATAACAATACATAAATTCAAGATATACGCAGTCTCCAATTTAATGCCATAAAGGTTGGGAAGTCTAAGAACCCAGAAGTAAGATTTTACTGGAGTGCCTGACCAAAATATCTTGTACTTCTTGACAGCATTTGTATTTTTAGATATATGTCCCTCCTGACCAAGTTCTTTCTCTGGCTGGTGGATTCTGATGTCAGTCATCCTCTTTTGTGCCCCTGAATCCTATCTGAAATCTTGTATTTCTCTCTGCAGTGATAGAATTTCGTCTGGAGTGGTGGGTGGCATCAAACCTTGCAGTTCGAGAGGCGTGCAGTGCCACCTCCACCAGCTCCTCCTCGAACAGCTGTCAGAGAGAAGGGAGCTGGTCACCCCTGCCTGAGGAACAGCTTGGACACGTAGGTTCAGAAGTGGCAGTCAGACACATGTACACAAAAGTCCAGGGGGAGGGCAGAATTTCATTGTTCATATTCTCTAATATTTCTTCCTGAACAACTTAGTCCTCTGCTCTGCTCTTTGCGCTGGCTGTCGCATTCCTGTTCCCAGCTCATGTCCCACCCCAGCCTTCATGGTGTGTGTTGTGCAGCCTCTGTGGATTGAATTCCAGGACCAGAGCCACAAACCCAGATCCAGACGTGGCAATACCCAAGGCCTTTTTTGGCTCAAAGGCTTTCTGAGGCTAATTTGAGCACTGTTTGACTGGTATTTTAGTGGCAGTTGCTTTCTAGAGCACAAGTGTTAAAAGCCTCGGTTTACAATATAGCTGTTTTAAAATACACATTTGTGTATTTGTACCATTTAGAGTACATCATACTTTATACTATCAAATATGACACACACATTATTTTCTAGAAACACTGTTTTCTTTGGAAAATATTATTAATTAGAAAAGACATTTTGGGGGGACAAAGTAGAGATAAATATGTATGTGTGCAAAATCCCTTCACTAAGGCAGGAAGGGTCTGTTCTAGAAAACTACAAGAGAAAATCATACCAATGTTAAAAACTCTACAGTTTTATCAAAGACAAAAGGAGGTTATAATTTCATCATTGTTAAGAATAACGTCAGGAGATCTTCTAAATCAGAGAAAATAATGAAAATACAATCCTGAAAATTGAACAGTGCCTTTCTTTTGTCTACCAACAGCCTCTGATCTCCAGTATAGGAGGCTGCAGATGTTTCTTCTTAGTGAGAAATGATTTAAGACCTGTACCTTGTTAAGAGTAACACTGAAAACAATGTTAAGAATAACAGTTCAGTTACCACTGGACAATAGATTTTCTTGTGGTTGGGTGATGGCATGTAAAAGCCCCCAGGAGCTGAAAGCAGGCATTTTTACAGTTTAAAGCAAAAAGGAGACACTAGATCATGTATTTTACCTCGATATGACAGATGGAGAGATTCCACCCAGCAGGGTATGCTCTGGGCTGAATCAGGGGTGTTGCTGGACCATATCTTGTTTTTTGAGTCAAACTTATCATCCAGAGACATCAACACTTACAAAATGCACCTTTTCCCTTGGTAGTTTCCTGCATTGACTTATCACTGCCAATGTTAGAAGAGTGCTCATAACTTCTCATTTGAGTTTGTCTGGTTTCAGTTTTTTGCCACTGGATTAGAAACTCTCCAGTATATTTCTCCACAAGAAGGTTTTATACAATACATTCAAATCCCCTTTCAGCCTGCTTTTTTATAAAGTAAACAGATGGACTTGTTACAGTCTCTCACAGTGAGGCATTTCCTTCCACCCTTAAATATCTTTATGGCTTGTTTTCTGGATGATTTGTCAATGTCATTTTTAAAAAGTAGCAATAAGAAAATGTTATGCCACGTTTCAGTACTAGCCTCAACTGACTATGCAGTCTTATAAATATGCCTTTTTTTGCCATTGTGGAAGAATGCTATGCAAACCACTGAGAATGCATGTCAAATTGCTCATCCAGCACTACCCGACTGAATCTCAGCTTTCCAGGATATAGTCCTTAATACTGTAAGAATAGTCTGCCTCTTTCTAGATTTTTCACTTTGCATTTAGTGGTGTTTAAATGCATTCTGTGCATTTACCAAGCAATACAGGAATGTTTTATGTGATCGTCTTGGTCCACTAATTATCCGTGTTCTTTCCGAATGACTTGCAAAATACATTAGAATCAATATTGTGTTTAATTCTTGATCAATGACAGAAGTGCTGAATAACATAGACTACTGCTCGTCGTTAAACTGGGATCCCATACTGACATCTACCTGTAACCAATTCATAATTCAACATGCGTCTTGCCGATATCATATAGAGCTCTTAAAAAAAAAAAAAAAGAGTTATGCAGTAGGAAGTTAAACCCCAATGCTCCTGACAGCTTATGTTATGCAATTCAGAGGCAGATGGAAATGAAAAACTGAATGAAAAAGATCTTTGTCAGGCACTTTGCCTCAAAATGAACAGCTGAGAAATCATGCTGGTTTGACAAGTCACGCTTTCCAAATAACCATTCGGTCTGGCCTTAAGAAAATCCTTATCTTTCAGGTTTTGTTTTAGTTGATTCCCACACTAGCTTTTCCATTACTCCTTTATAATATAGTAAAATACCTTAAATTAGGATTATGTACCTTAAATAAGGATTAAAGCCCTCTTTCTGGAGTACACAGTACACTTTTTGATGTCCATCAGTCATAAAGACATATGGGATGGTTGACACTTTCAGATATAGACTGATGATTTGAAATAGAAGTTTTTAAAAGAAACACTGGAAGAAAATTGGATTTATATGAAATGTTTTATTTTCCTTGTAAGAAAAGCTCTGCAATGCATTTCAGTTAACTTTTTTAAATCAGGGTTAGTTTTTTTTTGTTGTTTTGTTTTGCAGATTATTACCAAATGTTTGCTCTGGGCAGTGCAAATCCAATTCTCATTGACTACAATGACCAAAAATCTCGTATTGTTGGAGTCAGAAAATCATTAATGTGGTACTATATTGGTTTCATATGGGAAAATACCATGTGCTGCTCTCCTCGAGCTGTAACTTCACAATACGTCAGCTTCAGTGACAATGACAGTTTAAAGCATTCCCAACCCCTTCGTCCCCTCCGCTGTGCCAACACAAGCTTTCACGAGGTTGAGCTCTTGGCTGAAACAATGAACCGATGCAGGTCAGAAATACCACAAAGGAAAAAAAAACCACGTATTTTCAAGCCAGATAAGTTCTGTGGATCTTGGCAACAGTGCAGCCCCGCAAAGGGTTGTGTCAGCTCAGCTGTGCTGGAGTGGAGTGAGGGCACACACACGAGCAGCTGGGACAGGGATGCGCACCAGGGGAACTTCTTGCTCTTCCGACCTGGGTACTGCAAAACTGGCAATGTTAGAGCAGCGCAAGTTTTAGTGAAAGTCAGTTGTCAGCCAGCAACATGGCAAATGCCAGCCACGCACATTTCAGAGCAGGATTTGCCTCAATTTCGGTGGGGAGAATTTGTGTTTAAATTACTGTCGTAGACGAGCTGCCGTGCCTGGATGCTAAATGCAGAGGTTTGCTTTCAGCTGTGACACAGCAAAGCAGCAGCGTAAGTCTTGCCATTCATCTGTGTTATTTTAATCATTTAGGCTGTATAAAGCATCTCAGGCAACATCCTCAGCCATTCTTCTAAGTTAGCAGCGCCATGCAGTGTAAATACTAAGTGCAGTGTGAATTTGGCAGCATTGAATTAAACGTAGCTTAAAATGCATACATAAAGAACTCAAGATCAGATTCCATACCTTTATAAAATTCTATGTAGCTGTAAAAGCAAAAGTCCTTAGTTAAACTAAAGCAGTTATTTGTGTTTATCTAAAAACTACTCCAAATTATATTTTGTATATAGGCCATTGTACATATATCACATAATGCATTCCTGCCTGTTTTCTGTCTATTTTTGCTAGTTTGTAAGAAGGTGGTGTAGGTTTCAAAATGTAAAAACCCAAGATCAGAATCTGTTGGATCTTATCCAAGCTACCCATCTCTATTTCAAAGCATCCATTTTATTTATTGTATTTTCTAGTTAGGCAGCTTTTAAAGTTCTTTTTCAGATTTCAACAGTGTAAAATCTTTCTCCAAAAAATGCTGTACTAATTCAACCTAATGAGATTACCTGCTAATGTACATTTAACATATGTGTGGCAAGATAGGTTTTTATTCTGTCTTGTCATCTAACAAAAAAGATAAACAATTCATCTAGTAGGTGGCTTAACTTAAGAAGCCACTTTGTAGCCACCAGTTTACAATACTCATTGAATTGCTGTGTCAGATTTCTTTTCTTTTCTATTGCTCAAGCTGCTTATATGTGAAATGGCATAAATACACATTTTCCTTTGTTAAGCCAGGCTTCATCACATAATTCTTCAGAGTGATGTTAACTACAGAATGATTTATTATAACTAGTCTTCTGCTTCTCTGTCTTGATTTTTATATATTACTATTACAGAATCATAGAATGGTTCGAGTTGGAAGGGACTTCAAAGACCATCTAGTTCCCACCCCCCTGCCATGGGCAGGGACACCTCCCACTAGACCAGGCTGCTCAAAGCCCCATCCAGCCTGGCCTTGAACACTTCCAGGGATGGGGCATCCACAGCTTCTCTGGGCAACCTGGGCCAGTGTCTCACCACACTCATAGTGAAGGATTTCTTCCTAATATCTAATCTAAATCTACCCTCTCTCAGTTTAAAACTGTTACCCCTTGTCCTATCACTACATTCTCTGATAGAGTCCCTCTCCGTCTTTCCTATAGGCCCCAGGTGCCCATTTCCATAATTAAATAGCTTAGTGTCACCTTATGTGAATTCCGCCACCTATCCTTCTTTCCATTATACTGTAAATATTAATAATCAATTGGAGGTTTGAAACAATTTTTTAAACCATGCCTATTGCATTTATTTATGTACAAAATAGAGCCATTTCAACGATAACAGTCAGAGAGACGTGTAGCATCGAGCAAAGTTTAGCAATATAGGTTTTTTCATTTCATTATATGTTTGGTTTTTTCTTCAGTTGAGGTAATTTAATGTCCATTTTCTCCCTGCTGTTTGCCAACCTGTTTGCTTGTGTGAAACACTATAAATAACATCTCAGCCTGTTGCCATAGCAATTGTTTTGTTTTCATGCATGTAATAGAACTATGATGAGATTATAAAATACCATATAAACACTGTTTGAAAGACTGTCTGAGATGTATTATTGGAAATAAGTACGGATTCATGCTTCCACACTTTCTACGCTGTTTTATTACACTACTGATCCTACTGTCCCTAATAACTTCATTAAAATGCTGTCCATTAAAAGAAACAGAAAGCAGGCTGAATTGAATAAAGGGCCCTAATGACACGTACAATGGTTTAGTTTCAGTCCACACCCTTCTTGAAACCTCTGTCTGAGAGTATGGGATCTGTGGATTCAAAAATGCACTATGTAAATGACTGAATTCTGCAGAATTAGCCAGATGGGATGGTTGCTTTTGGTTTAAAGGTCTGACTGACACTGTGATGACTTATGTATGTGACAGCTCTGTTGACTTCAAGGCCACTTGAAGTCAGTGGGAATTCTCACAGTGTGTAAAGACAAAATGCAAATTCTTGGTCCATCACAAAGTAGTTTAATATGAAGAAAGGACTGTGCTGCCAAGTGGAAAACACAAACACTAAAATGCTGGTGTCCTGGAGAGAGAATATTTGAAACCAGAAACTATTCACTCAGTGCAGTTGATCATTATTTTAATAATTTTTACAGCTGAAAAGAATCTCAGCCAGTGGTCCTAAGCTGGAATGTTAAACTGTGTGCATATTTATCATGTGAAATATGTGAATAAGTTTATTTTTGCACTTTTGGGTATTTTCCAGTTAGATGTTCGTAGGAAGATTATTATACTCTTCCTAGGCAAAATGAGGCATTGGGACAATTTAGGCTGTTGATCTAGGAAAGGTCTACATCCACCTAGAGAAACACAGTGCTGTGGGGTGTCACTGCGCCTGAACTGAATTCAATAAGGCATATTTTGAGACAAAAACATAGCAACACTACCGCAAAATCTGAATGTGGAGACATTGCACTTGGTCAAGGAGGGTGATAACAGTGAAGCTTAATCCAGCCGTTTACTGTCATGGGCCACTTCAGCATGAACTTTTTCCTTTGTGGTGGTGCTGTGGGATTGCAGAAGGGATTTGACGGTTTTGCGGTTCACACGACGATAATCACTTTCTTGGACTTTAACATCAGAAGAGACCATTTCATCATCTAGTCATGCTGCCCATACGAGACCATAGTATATTCTCTGGATCTGCCTTTGAGAATGGTAGCTGTGGATTAACTAACAAACAGCTTTTGGAATCTCAGGCACTCTTGATTTTTAAAATTCTAGTAAAAAAATCCCTGCATCACAGCTACTGGTGAATTCTTCATATCAAGTATTTGTATCTTTCTGTTGATTGCATCTTACTTAAGCTTCCCTCCACTGGCTCTTGTAATGTCCATTGCTGTTCAGTCCTCTAAACAGTGGCCTTCACCGAGACTAGAGGTTTCCACTGCACCTCTACACCAGGCTGTTATAACTCACACTTTTGTGTTTCTGCTTTTTTCTTACAGTTGATCTGCCTCAGCCTTTTTCACAGGGGTAAGGATCTGCCTCCTCTTCAAGGAGTAAGTATCGAGCTATGGATCAGGATTTTAGTCTGCTCAATTCACGGTCAGTGTTGCTCATTTAGGCAGTATGCTTTAGTTTTTTAGGGAGGTCCCATTTAGCTACCGCAATGAGTTTCATATGGAAGTAACAATATCCCTTGTAGAAATTTTAGGAATAGTCAAGGCAGCAATGTTTCAGGTAGCAAATCCAGTGTATCTCTCTGACAATAGAGTTCCTTAAAACTAAGCGTATATATATTTTTTTTTTCCTTTTACATATACTTCATAATTGGGCATATATGGGAGTGATTATATTGTTTTCTTGTGAAAATGGACATGTGAAATGAAGCACTAAATCTGAGCACATTTAGTGTTTTACCGGTTTGAACATGACCTGTAAGCATTGCTTACGAGTTGTCGGTGACAAGTAATACCTCTTCATTTTCCTCCCTCCTTTTGCCATCTGATCCCTTCTAAATAGTTGCAGCAGAGGTTTCTAACTTTTTAATCATGCAAAGCTTCCCAGCAGGATTAAGTAGTATTACGTGCATTTACAGCAACGAGTGAGCAATTCTACTTCCTCTCCTGTTTGGAATTATATTGGTGGATAGGCAGCTAGAACAGTTGAGGGATTTTGTTTGTTTGCTTGTATATTTTTGTGGTTCCTCTCAATGAACCTAATGTCAGGGTAAAATGGTAAGGTTAAGACGCCGACTATGCAGCAAAGTGGAGACCCGTCTGATAGCAATGAGGGCAAAGCAGCTAATGATGTGCTATGTGCTGGCGTCACTTACCTTCCAGGCATGCTGGACACATGCCAGAGCTGTGAGAGTTACAAAATCTTCCTGAAGCTGCTTCTGAAGCTCAGTAACTCAAGCCAGCAAACACTTAATAGCACCTGTTTCAAGCAGTTATTTTCTTTCCCTTGCAGATACATTTAAAGTCAGCCATGGGAGAGACGAGTTAGATTAATATACAGTATTTGGGTCAATGCATTGAAATGTGACAGCCGTGAAATTGAGAAATATGAAAAACAAGAGAAAAGGCATAAACAGCAGCACAGATGCCCAATTATCTCCAGGCATTTTGGTGATCATGTTCAGGACAAATTTCAGGAATCTTTCCTCAGCAGTAAAAGCAGAAGCCTTGAGGGAATAGTTCTCAAAAGATGGTTTCATAACAGTTAGGTATTGTACAGCAGGAAAATTTTCTTAATATATGAACCTTGCTGAAAAATACCTCGTTGTGGACTGGAAAAGGATGCTTAGGTTTTTTCACTGTCTTTCACTCACTAATGTGACCTATCTATGCAAGACATTTAGAGAGTAAAATATATTAAAAATCAGAAAACAGGAAATTAACCTCATTCTGCCATTACTTTGAAATATTTTAAGCTCAGGAAATAAATCTGTGAAGAAAAAAAGGTATTCTGATTAAAACTGTTGAGGTTTTTTCCATTTGCCTTTTAACTCTCCAATCTCACTTAGAGGTCAGCATTTATAAATTTGTAAGAAGGCAGCTTTTTATAGCTGTTTCATGTAAAAATCAAATGACTTTCAAGATCATGTAATAATAGAGAGTTTTTAGCTGTTGCTGATCTCAACTGTTTACAAAGTTATTGAAAGGGTTAAGTAGCGTGCTATCAGTCATGCATATGAAATTTGGAGTGAGAGGAAGCAAGTGGATTTGAGGTTGTTCTCCTTCAGTTCATTCAAGGTTCGCTGAACAGGAAAGTGAATTTTTATTATCACTTCCTGTGAAAAGAGCAGTTGACAGGACCCATCAGGGAACTGCCAGAAACCTCAAGAGTTTTGAGTACGAAGCCCAGAGTCCACTGCAAAGTTTCCATGACAACCCACTCATTAAAATAAAAGGAAATTGTGCCTGATATTTACAGCTTTCAGCATACAGTTGAAAGCCTTGCCTCTCAGATTTCCAAAGTATTTACACCTGGGACCCAGGAATGTGGGCTGTCAAGAAATAAAGGGTAGTTGTAACATTTAGCCGTGAAAGTGGAAAGGTTGTTCACAGGTTAGATTTCAGCATCCTTCGATTTCTTGAATTGTAGTGAACATTTTTTCTCTCTCTTCCTGTGTTGTGCTAAAGGGTGAAAGGGACTTAATATTAGGTTGGAAACAGTCTTAAGGGAGGTTTTTAGTGAGAGCGGTTTTACTGAAGACAGGGATATTCTTCCAAGAAAAGGGGCTTAGCTCTGAAAATAGTCAAATTAAATTTATTCAGTTACTAATATATAGATTGCAAAAGAAAAATCATAACTGATACTTCCTCAGGCCTTGTAGCAATCACCTACATTGTGGGAAAGAACCACAGGGATGAAGAGAGAGAGTAACAACTGATGTTGTTTACTTGAGGTACTAAAGTCACTTTGAGCTCTTTTCTTTATTATCCCCCACTCTTTACACTGCCCTTTTCCACTCTCTCCCTTTGCAATCATGTTGGCTCCCTCTGTGCTGCTTCTATGCTGAGTTATTTTATTTTTATGTGGGAGGTGAGAAGGCTTGAAAAGGGGATACAACAGCTCAATGGAAAAGAACAAGGATGCCAGGGTAAGGTCAAAACCGGAACTTGAATGTTTTGTCTGTCCTAGGCCAAAACCCGCTCTTTTTGGCCCTGAATCTTCCATTTCTGCAATCATACAAGAAGTCAGAGTATATAATTACTGTGGTTTATTTTGGCCTTAAAAGGGGTGAATCTCATACAGCGAACAAAGCTTCAGGTCACTGAGCTGCATGCCAGAGTAATCGAGTACCTTGCTCTTCATAGACATCATCAGAGTTTAAAAAAAAACAAGAAAAAACCTTAAAAAAAAATACACAAGCACATGTAAATATGCTTCAATTAAATCATTGCACAGCATATTCATTAATTATACATTATACTGAATCTTCACCTTCCCTGATTTTACAAGTATCTTTGGGCAGGCTACTCACCCAAACAGGTGTCAAATTGCACTGCATGAATAATGTCTTAGGTGAACAAAAGCATCAGTGAGGCATGTGTGTCAGCTGCTGGTGAGGATACGTTTATGGATGTGATTATGTCACTATTAGCTTGTTTATAGGTTCTGATTTGGTAAATCGCCTGTGAGGTCAGACGGTTAGGCTCCTCTCTTTCTCCTGGTCTCAGTGCTTGGGCTTTGACTTCCTTTAGGACTGGTCCAGTGCAGCAGCTTTCGTTGTTTCCTTTTTGCATCTGGCCAGACGTATTAAGACAGAACTCAGCAAACATTTGCTGTCCCTGCCCCTGAGGTGTCATCAGTTATGTGCCCTCAGGGGAAGGGACACCTGTTGCTGTCTCCCCAGTTCATCAAATTTAGTAATTCCCACAAGCAATTCTTGAAGGAAGTTTGCAGTTTCTCGCTTCCATGCCCATGTTTTGTAGTCTTCCCTTGATACTTGTAGCTGATTTTGTTCGTTATGACTGCTTTCATTTCTGTGGCTCTCATATTCAGTCTTCTTTGCCTTGCACATTATTGCAGTCTTCTCTCCCCAGAGCCTCCCAGAAACCCTAACTCCAATGCTTTGGTCATTGAGTTGGTCAAACTTTTGTAAAATCAGCACAGGTTGTTGTAGTTTAGTCTGGGCACCGGATTACTTACCGGGGCAGGGTAGAAGTCCTAGTTTCAGGATGGCCTTTTTCTCACCAGCATACTGTCTCTGAATGAAATTACTCTGGCAGGACGCCCATACAGGCAGAGTCCCCAGTAACAAGCCCATGGGCTCTTCAGCTCTCCTTGTCTCAGTGCACTCCAGCGCTGTCTCTCTAGCAAGCTCCACAGTTCCAGCGCGCTACCTTTCTGTGGGAGGAGGCTGAGCAGGATCAGCACTCTCCTCCTGCTTTCAGTGGGCACTTCATCAGCCTAAAAATACCTGTCTCTGGAGCTTGCACATCAGGGGTAACTGTAGGGTGCAGGTCATGTTCCTTTCATTTTCACTTGTTAGGCAAGTTTTTGCTTGTCCCTGGCACATGGTAGCTCTGTGGTGTGACACCTTATCAGTGTCCTGCAATCTTGGCTGATTGGGAACAGTAAAACATGTATAAATCTTCTTTCTGTCTGGAGATTATGCCTTCATTTTGTTATCTTGCCTAAAGCTTGCTTTTACATTTTAAGCCCTTCTTTCACCCCTAAATTCCTTGTTTTTTACTCTGGCAATTTGCTTTACCCTCTGTGTATATATGTATTGTTGGTCAAACTAAATTTCTTGGTTTCACCACCTTGTTACTGTTAGACAAACCATATCCACTGCATCAACCAGACAGATCTAGCACGTATGTCACTCTTTCTTCCAGACATACAAGTGTGACACTCTGGTTCCTCAGACAGGAAATATGAGGCAAGAATACATGAAAAGCTGTTGAGATTTAGAAAAGAGCCAGGCAGTTCATAAAATCCAGTTGCGATCCCAAAGTGTCCCACAAATCAGATCTCACAAATCAGCAAATAACCTTTTCTCAGAGCAGAAATTCTTGGCAACGTTATTCCATTTCTAGGCCTGTACACAACAGGTTGTTTCTCAGGACTTTCCACTTCATTTCAAGACTTGGCTGATCTGTAGCAAAGCTTCTGACAGTAATTCTTACAGCAGATAAAAGCCCTGTAACCCTTCGTTTGATGCTGTGTTTTTTTTTTCCCTTGTATATGAAAAGCAGCATTAACCTCTCCATCCTTCAGTCATAAGAAATATATCCTTGAGATACGCTAGAAAGGAGTAGGAACTGAGCTTGGAAAGATGGAAAAAAGTGATGAAAGGTAGAGCGGGAAATGAGCTAGTGGCCATCTGGAGAGCAAGGGGCTCTTGATAATTTGTATCCTTTTTATGATTCTGATTCTATTAAGAATTAGAAGGATATTTAGAAGAAATTAACTGAAATATTTGGTAGTCTGTTTCAAACATTCAAATGGTGTTGAAAAAATCAGAAATACTGACAGTGTTTCTTTAAATATTCTCGAAATGCTTTTCAACACAGAAGCCACTTGCTGTGTTGAGAGGAGAATAAAACATACAAGAGAACTAGCCACTACTTAGCAAGAGAAAGAGAACTTTGATACATGAGGCCTTTTAATACAGTTCAAGGTTTTAAAAAAATTACTGTTGTCAGGTGAAACCGATAGGTATCCCTTGGAAAATATTTTTCCAAGTAACATCCAGCAGAGCTAGTACTAAAATACCAATGTCGGAGGACGTCGGAGTGGGAGACGGACCCGGAGTAACGATGGAATCTCAATATGAGTATGATCGTTCTCCCTTTATTCAAGTTTTCACAGAGTATATATAGACAGGCAATAAGAGCACGCGCTAGCGGCAGCTATATGATTGGCTTACAGTCTCTGTTCACGCGCTGTCCATGCAGTTCATTCACAGATCAGATTGGTTACAAGAATTCACATAGTAAATTACTTAGTCATTAGCACAACATGTTTTCTACCTTCTCAGTTCCTGTTTTTCCCACGTCCTAATTCCATCTTCTACCACCTGTTTTGCCCTTAATCTAATCTCTCATAGTAGGGAGGCTGGCTCACGTGATCATTTTCTCTCAGACACATTCCTACAATCCCCCCTTTTTCTTCTTGAGCCAGCCAGACCTTATGCATGGCATTTTCTATCATGTCAGTCACTTTGCGGAGAACACATGAGGCTACCATAATCAATAGTAATATAACCAACAGTAGCATGAGCCCTTGCTTTAGTAAGTCTGATAACCATCCCATTATACCCCATGAGTTTGACCAATCATCGAAACCATTTTTGACCGCTTTTAATTTGGACATGTTATCCTTGTTGTGACGCTCTTAGCAGGTTATATACTAAACACAATTAAAAACAGAATCAAAAAGAACCCTGCTAAGGCAATAAATACCCAGATTCCTAAATTTAGCCCAGAAAGCCAATTTCTTTGGATTTACCCACGAGAAATCCTTTTGTAATATTTCAAATACATTGTGGTTGCTGATAGCACAAGTGACCCTGGAAAAACAATCGTGGTAACATTTCAATCATCATAGTTACTGGTTTTGAAAAGGTATGTGGCAAAAATACCCACTCTAACGCAGTCAGGCTCTTTGCGAGTGCATCATCCCACTGTCCTATCAGGGCATAAAGTTGAAATTCTTGTAGGAAGGTATTCAGTGCGTCTTGCAGCAGTAGTAGACTATATCTTATCTTGCAACATACTGTAATGCCTTCAGAGCTGTTGGGGTTAATGAACATAGAACTTGGGGGGGGGGGGGGGCGGGGGCAGACACAGTGCTTCAGGGCATCCCCTGTACCTTCAAAGTGCGCTCATGTCTCTCTCCCCCTCTCTGACCTGAGACAGCCTCCTTATATCCTGCACTGGACTGACTGGAGAAGTACAGGCTAGAGTCGCTGCATGCATGGCCAGTGCACGCAGCGAGTCCCACCAGACTCTCCTGCGCTGGATCGAGTAGAAAAGTACAGGCTAGAGTCGCTGCATGCATGGCCAGTGCACGCAGCGAGTCCCACCAGACTCATGATCCAGCTTTGCTAACAGCAGCTGTCTGATACGCGACTACATTGTTGTAATCCCTTCTTGTTATCTTCTTCTGTGAAGGTCAGGTTCTCATGGATACACACATAGTTTTTAGAGCAACATATTCTACAACTTGTTCAAGGGTACGATGCAAAGCAGCATTTACAACTAACCGTATAATACTTATTAAACACAGCAAACAGCATACTAAACATAACAGACAAATTCCTTCCACACAGGCAATGAGTATAATTTGCTTCAACCAACCCCACCCCCAAGTCCATCCAGCAAAGAGATTTCACCCAGTGGTCTCCACAAGTTGCTGGTTCAGTCGGTGCAGTTCCTGCAACTGGGCATGGATGGATTTGGAGTGGTCACTTAGATTCACACAATACAGTCCTTTAAAATCTTGACAACCATGTCTGTGAGCTGAAAGCAAAAAATCAGTAGCAGTTCTGTTTTGCAACATCGCATATCGAATACTATCTACATCTAGCAATAACTCAGAAATAGCGGTACTAGTAGCATTGTTAAACTTATCCTTGGCAGCAAGAGAGTCCTTGTTATCACGAATCCTTGGCAGCAAAAGAGTCCTTGTTAGCTAGAGAGCATGCGGACTCCCTGTTCTTGCTGGTACTGTGCTTTGATCTTCTTCCACAACAGGCCAAGATTCTCAAGCAGCTAGATAAGGTGTCTGTGAGTCCATTACAGGCTTATGTCATCCAAATGTTTTTCTTGCCAGCACCCGAGACTGAATAACAATTGGTGTGATATCTGTGTTTTCCAGCACCCAGGTGCGAGTTCCTTGCGTGTATTTACAGTCCTCCTCGCCGATCTTCCGTTGCTTTCCCATATTCCACCCCCTTGCTCAAGAGACCGCTTCTGCTGGGTTCATTTTAGTCTCGCAGGGTATAACACAGAGCAATCTACTAAGGCATGCAATAACATAGACACATATAGGAAAAACCCAAAAACATATCTCTATGGTACTGCTTTGAATCAGGTGTCCTATTTCTCTTTTTCTGATGCTTTCTCATAATGCTTATGGCATACTCTTGTGCTAACATGGCACATTTCCCATCTAATTGTTCCTGTTTGGTTTCTTTTTTTTTTTTTTTTTTTTTTTTTTTTCTCTTTTTTCTTTTTTTTTCTCTTTTTTTTTCTTTTTCTTTCTTTTTTCTCTTTTTTCTTTTTCTTTTCTTTTTTCTCTTTTTTCTTTTTTTTTTTTTTAATTTTTTTTTTTCTTTTTTTTTTTCTTCTTTTTTTTTTCTTTTTTTTTTCTTTTCTTTTTTTTTTTTTTCTTTTTTTTTTTTTTTTTCATCACTTACGACTGACATAAAAGTCTGCCTTTGCAACAAGAGCTCAGTTTCTCATTTTTCCTTAAGTTTCTCATTTTCATACAGAGCAGCCTATAGATTTTGGCTCGACTCCTTTTCCCAATCAACCATGACCTTATAGACAAACAACAAACAACCAGCGATACACCCTGCACGGGCGAGCCGTTCCCGAGAGTGTAAACGTGTCGGCTCGTGAAAACTCCCCCGATATTTCAGGACTTCCATCGGTTCTACAGCCCATCCTGGTGTATCTACCTGGGGTGCGCTCGCCTTACGTCTAAACACTGTGTATATACAAACTTCTTCACTTGACGGAGTGTCAGCCCTAGTTGCATACGAGAACAGTACCACACCGGGCAGAACACCTGCTCAAGCGGAGTCACCTAACGACACTGCACACAACAAAAAGCAAACAGTAGCACACATGCTGATCAGCAGGTATAAGCCGGCGCCCACACACACTTACACAGCAGACATACAAAACCAGCACTTTTATCTCAGGGAGACGACTGGGGAGGGGAGGGGGCGAGGTGGGCAATGTCAGGAGCAAACAGCTCCGGCTCTGTCCTTCTCTGCTGACATCCTGCCTCCTCCATTGGCCTCAGGTGGAGCAGAGGGGATCAGCAGGGGATTGTCCCAGACCTTCGGACCTGGCCTGTTCGATCCCCCTCCCGTGGATTGTAACGCTGCAAAAGCCCCGGCTGCTGTGGCTCGCTCCGCGTTCATATCTTGTAAGGTCGATAACACCAACCACCATGTCGTCGCTAACGGTGATGCCTCTTTGTCTCCTTTACTTATCACTTCCCACAGTTTATTCCCAACAGCCTCCCGTATTTCTGGTTTGAAAGCTGTCTGGGGCTCTGGTGCGAATCCGTTCTCTCTGCACCAGGTTAACAACCTTCGGAGCATACGCTCATTGTGTTTCAGCCCTCTCTTAGAGAGGATATGCAGGAGAAGTCTTAATATAGCCCCTTCTTCTTTTGTTACTTCTTGTCCCATCTCCTGCCCCGGCTTAATCAGTTTGAGCAACAGTTTCGCTGGTGTTTCAATCCCTCTCTTAGAGAGGATCCCAGCGAGTAGCGTGGCCGCAGCTTCTGTTTCCATAGCTGCGCCTGGGAGGTGAGGAGCGACCTCACGCCGTTGTCTGCTCCCGCTGATGCGCCCAAGCAGCACGTCTCCCAGCCGAAGTTTCCCACTCCCCTCCTCTAGCTGCTTACCGCAGTCTCGGAGAACTCAGTCGCGCTGAACCATCCTCTGCTACCAGATGTCGGAGGACGTCGGAGTGGGAGACGGACCCGGAGTAACGATGGAATCTCAATATGAGTATGATCGTTCTCCCTTTATTCAAGTTTTCACAGAGTATATATAGACAGGCAATAAGAGCACGCGCTAGCGGCAGCTATATGATTGGCTTACAGTCTCTGTTCACGCGCTGTCCATGCAGTTCATTCACAGATCAGATTGGTTACAAGAATTCACATAGTAAATTACTTAGTCATTAGCACAACATGTTTTCTACCTTCTCAGTTCCTGTTTTTCCCACGTCCTAATTCCATCTTCTA
Source organism: Chroicocephalus ridibundus (assembly GCF_963924245.1). Lineage (NCBI taxonomy): Eukaryota > Metazoa > Chordata > Aves > Charadriiformes > Laridae > Chroicocephalus > Chroicocephalus ridibundus. The sequence continues at coordinate 199,020,510 of NC_086284.1, forward strand.
CCACCTGTTTTGCCCTTAATCTAATCTCTCATAGTAGGGAGGCTGGCTCACGTGATCATTTTCTCTCAGACACATTCCTACATACCAATATTTTCTTTTTACAGTGATTCCATTGTCTTGACAGTGTAACTCACTGCAGATTGAGTTTCTGTTTTCCCAGCATCATACGTCAATCTTGTGAAGAACTTCACACACTGGGGAAAAAAAAAAAAAATTAGAAAGCTTTAAAAGACGACAACATAGTGAAGGGATTCTCTGGCAATACCACTGTGAGTATTACAGATATTGATAGCTCCAGTGTCATGCTTACTGTTTGTTGTGTACTCTTGACTAGCATCACCCACTCCATGGTGCTGGGGGGAAATTCAGGAATGCGCAGAGAGTGGTTTAATAGGTTTCTTATGGTCCTGAAAGACTAAAAGTTTATAAAGATCCTGGATAAATTCTATTCCAAGTGCTATCATGGTGCTGGGGGAAGTCAATGGATATTGCAAATATTAGCTAATTTGTGTCAATGGACCTGCCATACCGGCTGCCAGCAGACTTACAGGATGAAAGTAGTGGGTGTCTGCAAGGTCAGATGCCTTTGCCATCGCCTTTGGAAGATTTCCTGTTTTGTCAACCAATACAGTCATTTGACTCCTGGGGTCTGACCTTTCTTTTCATCACAAGCATCATGTGCCAACACCTAGCCAGTCAGCAGCTCCTAATTAGTCTCTTCTCACACTAATGGCTCCCAAATCTCAGGGAGCAACAACAGGCTCCACAGGTCCTATTCTTGCCTCTGTGTATAGCAGGTTCTAATAAAAACCCTCTGCTCCTCTTATTCTTTTCTCCCTTCTCTAGCAGAAAGCTGTCCACAGAGGTCTGTGAGGTGATTTGAGCTTGGGATCTGGAATTTTTGGACCACAGAATGCGCTGCAGTAATTGCCATTTGATTCACTTTACTGGAGTGGGAGTGGGTGACCTATCTCCAGCATTGCTAGATCTGAAATGGAGATGATGTTTGCAGGAAGGAGTGTGCTTAGCATCATCGCATTGGGAAGAAAATTTTTTAACATAAACTTTAAAAACTCTACTTTTGCATGAGGTTATTTACAAATATATAATGTTCTGTGGGGGTTTTCAAAATAAATTTTTTAAATTTTTGATGAAAAAGTAACCGTGTAGAGGAACGTTGCACCACCAGCCATCCAGTTCTGGCTCACACTGAACCTATGTCAGTACAGCGTGGAAAGAGAACTGTTCAGAGGAATCAAAGAGATTGGGAGCTGGTTATTAAATTCCAATACATTACTCCAAAATTCCACCATTAATATTTTATATTAAAAATACTAAAGCTACCAATATTTTCTCTTGTTTCTCTGTGTTTTCAAATAAACCCATAGAGATCCGATCTTTATTTACTATTCTTTTTGTCTTTCCCTGTCTATTTAATTTTTTATTGCACTTTGTGCATGAACTTAAGATCTAACTAAACATTTATTCACAGATGGGGACTTGTGCATGTCATTTTCAACACATACCATTGTGCAGGCACTGTGAAGAAAAGTAGTCCCTCTCCTTACATTATTTATGGCTTTCTCGTGCGAAGAGGTGAGACACATTAAATGGTTCAACAACTGTCTTCTATTCAATTATATCAGCAATAAGAGTTTATTCTTCCTTGTACTTTCCATTCCCTGGTTCTCTGGTTTCCTTCTGGCTATCTCTGATCTGTAAAGACACAGTCCTCTCCTACTGAAATTGTAACTTCAGCAGGGACAGTGGGTGAGTTCGATCAGATAAAATAAAACCTGATCTGTACACAACCCTAAAACTCAAGCTGAATCAGAATACAATAGCTCCAACTGCCAACAGTGGCTCTTTGACCTTCAAGATCAATGTAATGAAGAAGTTATTATGTACCTCAGTTACATGGATGCCATTGTTACTTAAGCCCATTTAAAAATACAAACATACACAACGCAGTTTATTAAATTTCCCGCAGACCTGGAAGTTCAGAGTAAAACCAGCCCTGAAAACGTACTAGGGATGAATCAGAACTCTCATGGTGTGGGGGAAGGTCAACAAACACAGTCAAAGCATTAAAGATTTCCTGTGGTACTTTTGCTACTAGAGCCACAATCCTTAAAAAACATACCAGAAAAAACTTGGGTTTTTGGTTTCTTCCTAATGAAAGAACCTGTTTCCTGGCCAGCAACAGACTACAGTAAGTAGCCTACTCCCTGCCCCCACCCTCCCTATTCCGGAGAGTACTCTAATAACGAATTATTATCTTCTATTTGAAGCATAATTATATTTTTCTATGAATAATTCCAGTGTTGCATCTGCTGGGAAACCAACTGTAAAGGGCGTGTAACTGCACCCATTCTACTTTTTACATTGTGAGGAGGTCCCTGAAGGTGGGTCTGGCAGGTGGTGTGACCTTCTGTGCTGCCCCACCAACGGGGTATCAGAGATGTCCTCACAGCGGGAGAGAAGGAGGAAGCGGACAGTGACTTGGTGACCCTGGCTCCACGGCAGCTGATGTGTGATTGCAAAAGCTGCTCCAGGCACCAGACACTCCGGCAGCCACCTGCCCGCTGAGCCCTGGGGTGGCTGGCTGACTGCCCAGCCACGCTGGAGGGAAGTGTCCAAGATTTGCCAGCTCCCTGGGTGCACTCAGGCATGTGGTCCTGCTTGTCCCCAGGGCCTGCCCTGCCATGCTGCAGCCAGCCTTGCAGACACACTGATTCACGGCAGGAAGACCCAGTCTGCAGGCAGCCTGAGGTGTAAATTTGGCCAGAAGAGGAGAAGATGGGTATTTACCAAATATAAACCTCCAGTTTTGCGATAAACAACTTGGTAGCTTTTCTTAGGCTGGAGTTTAATGGATTGGGAAAATCATTGTAGTGCCCTGCCATTCAGTAAATCTCCATTCTGCCTATCCTACTCTATTTAATTGTACATCTTACTTTGTTTCACAAGAACAGACACATGTACTGCTAAATGTTTTGGGTTTTTTTTTTTGTTTGTTTGTTTTTTTCCCCAGCAGCCAAAAGCCAAGGCGTCAGGTAAATAAGCTCCTCAGTATGTAGGATGTTGGGTTATTTTGTTTTGTTTTTGTTTTTTATGAAAGGATACGAATGAGAGTAACACTAATAAAACATAAGAATAGTTTGAATAGAAGCAAAGAGTGATTTTATATTGCTTCATTTGACAAATATTTTTTTAAAAAAGTGTTTATGTTTATAGAACCTGTTAACCAATCTGACATTCATAACAATAATTATAGTAAAGATAATAACTATAATCATTGTACTATGAAATGAACAGCATGGAAAAAGGCTGTGCTAACTATAATCACCGGTATAGACAACCACTAGAGTATGTAATCTAACAAATCACTGAAGGAATTACTGTAACACTATGCTTGGATCAATAACACAAATTGTTTGGTACTTGCGTAAGTAAAAAGAATGAGAGCAATTAATACCATTGTTTCAAATCATTGATCTACTGTTTGAAAAGAAGAGTCAAATAATTTTAAAACCTAAAATGTGCCTTTGTGTCATGGGTTCTTTGAACTTGTAATGAGTCATTAAAATTTGAGGTATATCTTCACCTAGTTTAAATGAATATAATGCCATTGAAGTCAATGGTATCACGCCCTTTTAGATCTAGGTCTAATTGCCTTCAGTTTTTATAGTGAAAGCTAGAAGACACCACTAAGTGAGTGTTGCACTTCACCTCTGCTAGCAACTGCTGTCTGGCTATTGTTGGGCTTATTGGTTAACAGGGTGAGTTGGAAATCATGGAAAAAAGCGCCAAATGGTTGCAACAAAGTGAAAAATAGTAGAAAAGATGTAGCATAACTGAGAAAGAGAAGGAGGGGAGAGGCGGGGAGAGAGAGAGAGAGAGAGAGAGCTCACTTAGGGCAAGACTTGCAAAGGCATCTTGGTACATCTACTTACCATAAACAGCAGTGTGATTTTCAAACAATGTACGTCTTCTGGGGTGGCCGAATTAGGAAGAACACCTAGGTGTCTAAACCCCATGCTTGGGCATGGTGTTACAGAGGTTAGGACTGGATGGGCCCTGATAAGTCAATGCAAGCCCACCGGCAGGCTCCTTTGGAGAGATGCTGGCTCTTTTCTCACTTTTTCATGGGCAGGAGAAAGTTTGGTAGCACTTGGCCTGAGGATGTAGCTGTGTCTGGGGCTTTAGCAGAATGGGAAGGAGGCAGCACCTGGCATTTAAACAGCTGTGAAAATTAAATGCTTTCCAAGGTTAAGTAGCACCTGAGCAGTGGCCTGTGTATTTAAAATGTGGGGTTATGTTCTGAAGTGCTAGCAGGGTGCACAAAGTCCCTTTGTGGATCATGTCCCAAAGGTCTTTGAAAATCCTGCAAAGTGCCTAACTCACTTCATCAAATTTGTACTTAGGTTTAGTTTGGAGGATTGAGACCCACATCATAAAACATAAATGCCTTACGGGAAGATGATTTACTAACCAGTCCAAGATTCTCATGTACTTTCTTTATGCAAGAGTGATATTCATCCAAAGTAGTGAAGTGTTTTATTTTAAAGGAATATGTGTGCTTATATGTCTTATACAACTTCAATATTTTCAGCTACTGATTATGACAACTGATTTTTAACAAATTTTCGTAATGGATGATGTTGCAAATTATAATCAGTTATATCAGCTACAAATCAGAACCTATGTGTTTCAGTAATTTCTATGATTTTTAGAGTTTCTTAGATCCTATATAAGTATAATCATACAATGTTCATTCTTGAATAGCTTTGTCAATAAGAGCTCCTATTAGCAGGGTTCCCCTGCTTTAAAAAAATTGTCACAGTGAGAGGTGGGTTAGATCTAAAATGAAAGGGTATTCCATCTTTTTACAAAGACACCAAACTCTGTCACTGTTTTTCTGTAATACGGGAGACAGAAGTAGAAGCCAATGGCAATTTTGCATCAGAAGGGGCTTACTTATACATACATTACCAGGGTAGCAAAATAAAGCCGTGGGAGACTCTACAGTAATTGTATTAGTTGTGTAATAATAGCAACAAAAGTTATCATTAACAGTATTACAACAGAACCAAAAGTCTTGTTCTATCAGGCATGTTGGGTCCAAATGTTTAGCAGAATATTGTTTATCTTTCTGACAGCTTTCATAAGCAAACAAGATTGATAAAGAATAGAATGGGAAACAAAGGTAAAATGAGCTGTTCATGATTACAAAACAAATCAGTGTCACAAGCCAGGAATCAGACAGCCAGTCTTCTGGCTCACAGACTTGTTTTCATATTGTCCATCATAATAATAGCATAAAATGAATAAAATGAACTAGTAGAATGAAAATTAAGTTAGTATTTGTAGGATCACCATTAGCAAATTATGCATGCATTTTTGTCTAATATTAGCTACTTTTTCTCAATGTAAAAAAAAGCTTTTCATCTACTTAATGTTAGAATCTTGATTCTGTGCTATTGGAAGCGCTGAAAATAAGAAGACTATGATAAGGGCAGTTCTCAAATGGTTAGATTACAGATTACATTCATAGAATTTTTAGGTATTTACTAAGTAGGATTCTGAACTCTGATGTCCACCTCTCACTGCTTTATTAACAGAATGCACCACTAAATGAAGAAGAAAAGAAACAGCAGCAACAAAAGATTAAGTGACACTGATTTAAGGAGAAACAAATTATTCTGTAAGCGGTCAACCTAGAGAAGTGGGGTTTCCTATTGATAAGTAATTTGAAGTTTCTGTACTGGTACTGAACCACTCCAAATCCCATTACATTCCTATATTATCCTGTCTTCTTCCTCTTCACTCCAAGCTCATCTAAAGCTATGCATTAGCTGATTAGGCAGCTGGTTGGTGGCAAACAAAATGCATGTTTCCTTACCAAAAGGTAAGTTTCCTTACCTTTTCCTCAGTGAGAACTGAAATTGGGGTTTATTTACCATACTTAGTTATCAATTTTCACAAAATTTGTTGAAGTGTGACATTGTGACCTTTATCCCTCTGTCAAACTCAACTAAAATTGCCCAGTGGGTTCAAAAGTCATTGTAGGCAGCTGGGCAGATGTCTGCCCACACAACAGAACCAAGGTTATTTCTTTAGGAAGACATGGTAGAAAATAGATTTAACAGATCTTGGTTTATTTTGATATTTTCACAATTTATTTCTTGTTTTGATTTTGCAAATGTGAATCACAAATGTGTGGTGATTATTATTCTCGTGGAAGAGTTTGGTTTCATCTTATTCATGCACTGGGAGATCAATGTGGTTTTGGGTTTGCAAACTAATATCCGGGGTGATGCAAATCCAGCTGTTATATTATACAAAACACTACAATCTAATTAACTCATGATTACTGAAAAAATTGTGAAAGAAGTAATTCTATTTTTTAGAGACAATGGCTTAACTGTATCATGAACAGTTAAGTAACCAAGAATGAAGAGAACAGTTTTTCAGCTCAGTTTTCTGATTATTATTTAAAAATAAATGTGAACCTTAGCCCAAATTATGGATCAAATATTTTCTTCAGTTCTTTCATTTTCATTCTTTTTTTGAATGTCTGGAATTTATCTCAGGACCAAATGTGCTAAAATAACGAGGGGATGATATTTGACTGGTATTCAAGCCTGAGCCTTTACAAGAACATTGCATGACAGTTTCAGCTCAAATTTGCCAAACCAACACTTATTGGTCTCAAGTTCTAAAAAAGATATAAAATGCTGTTTGTTTCCTGAGAAGGGAGGGGGCACATTTAATGGAGGTGGCATTGTGAAATATATTACTGCTTTTGCAAAAAACGGGATTCCACAGAACACAGGAAAATGGGGACTGAGTACAATATCATATTTACTAGCAATAAACATATTTGGCAAAGAAATTTTCTGTCAAGAGGAGTGGCAAAATTAGACTGGATGAAGCACCAAGGAAAGTATCAGAGGAAACAATACTGTATTAGCAGAAAGGACATGATCTACCCAGTGGACATTTCTAATTGTTAGAATTTAAATCAGAGTCTGCTTTAACTGAGAATGGCTGGAGTCATTGTGTTCCTTTAAACAGGACAGAGATGCTGCCAATTATGTCAATTATCCTTTTAAAGTACTATGTTCACTGAAAAACTGTATGACTTTTATATTTTTGAAGAGTAATACACATTTCTCCATGCAAGACTGAATTCATTTTTCAGATGAAAAGAAGGAAAAAAGCAGTGTGAAACATAGACATTTCTGTTCATGCACACTGTATCTCTCAAAGCTGTGGATAGGCCAGGGAGATCCAGCAGAACAAATTCAGAAATAAGGGGTGGAATCTGTAATGTAAGATCAGTAGTTGATCCCGAACCTGTGTAGGAGGGCTTCATTCTTGACAAACATTTCTTTGTCCTTTAAATGCTTTAACCGTTGAAGAACTGAGCTGGCCAGGCTCTTCAACGGGAAGTTTTAAATAGTGATCTAAGAGCTCAATCCCATCTAAAGCCCTGTGCAACTGTCTGTCCTTTACCCTCATACAGCATTGCAGCAAACCTGCTAACATCCCGCGGCCCCCAGCTCCCTAAGTCTCCTGTCCTTATGTTCTCACTGGCAGAGCAGATCCTGGCAGGGGGCTGTGTATCTTGCACAGCGTGATGGGTTCACAGAAGCTGTTTTCTCACACAAAAGCAGATTAACCCTGGTTTCTTTGCCCTGCGATAGCTGCCCATGCGCAGGATCTTGTGATGAGGTACCTGTCACCTAACTTTCTCTGTCCATATGTCAGACATCTAAAGTGAGTCATTCTGGCTGACACTATAATCCCTAAAGATACAGGCACCAGCAGGGGACGATTCATCCTATTTGAAAGTAAGTGTTTAAATGGAGTCAACTGTCCTCAGGATGTGAATATCTCTTCTCCATTGTCTGTAGAAGAAATATCTATATCTGTCTGTCCCTATCTCTACCTCCATCTCCATCTCATCTCCATCTTCTCTCTCTCTCTCTCTATCTTTATTTCTCCCCTCACCCCTCTCCACCTCCATCTCCATCTCCATCTCCATCTCATCTCTAGATGATACAAGAACATTTCAGAAAGTTAAAGCCACCTGAGATAAATCTGAGCCTCATTTCCATATCCTGCCTTCCACATAAGATAATTTGAGATGACTATAACAAGAGATCAGTCAAAATGGGAATTCAGAAATCCTAGTACAGCAGTTTGGAAGCCTTGGTTTACCTCTTCTCCGTGCCTTCTGAGAAAAGGGTCCTATACTCTTTCAGGCATATAATAGCACATACTGGAGAAACTGGACCATTTCCAATGCTTTGTGCAACACTTATTTTCTAGGAACTGCATTGAAAAGACTTTCTAAAGGGGAAAATGGTGGTGAACAGCAGACATGCTTTCCCATAATATTATATGGGAAAGGAAATAAGTACTAGCTCCTCTCCAGGAATGTCTGTGCAGGAGGACATGGAGCAGTCAACTGGGAAATGAAAAATGAGAGTACAGAAATTAGATTAGCAGGGTAAAGATATTCTGATCACAAAGGGATCTTTTACTTATAAAGTAAGGGCACTGCCGAAGCCTGAATCAAGGCTAAAGTAAATTTGACCAGTCTCTTGGCCACAGACATGCTAATAAAAACCTTAAAGTCTCATGTTAGCAATCAAGAGACTGTAATTTGCAGTACAAAATAAATTCATGAAATCATTATGAAACTTCAAAACAAGATCTCATTCAGAGTCTCCAAATTGCCCTCAGTAACTTTATTTCCTTTACAAGGGATGGAAAACTGTAAGGCATTGAAGCAGAATAAAAATGATGAAGGTTCTTCAATGGACTCATTGTAGGAATAAAGAAAATAAACTATCAAACTAGCCTTTATTGTCAAGGTAAAGAGCCATTTCTGTGCTGGACGTTTCTACACTGATTTGTGAGACACACTGTCTCCATGTAAAGTTTACATCTATATCCTATTCACATTTTGGTCCTGAATGCAGCAAGAAAAAATAGGTTAAAATAACTGGGAATTATTCTCCAAAAAATTATGTCACCATTACCTCAGAGTAAATGTGTCTTTAGGTTTTTGTTGCTCCTTAAATAGCTTTTTTGTGCTGCTAGAGTTTAAGCACTGCTGGAACTCTGTCAATTCTTGACCTTATTTTTTTTTCTTGCCTAAGTAAGGAAAACTCCCAGCTGATTGTAAGAGTGCTCTGTTGCCATCACAAAAGACCCTCTTCTTTGGGAGAAAAGCTGAATTTCCGGTGTGAGATCATCAGGTTCAAGAAAAGGAGAAAAAAATGCTCTTAAAAAAAATAACTGAAGCAGACAGCAGAGCAGGAATTGGTGATTATCTGGCACGCAGTCAGATCGTCAGTCATGGCGAGGCACGGGGAACACTGGCTCTGCAGCTGCAGGCTGAAAAAATTGGTAAGACTAAACAGTGAGCATTTATCAACAACTGGAAGCATTTAGACAAAGCAACTAATTTTTCATTGTCCTCCTTTATAATCAGTTTTTTGCTACATTTTTCTCCAGTCAGAAAGGCAATTAGCATACAGAGTTCTCATCAGTCCTTCTGAGAGCTTTCTCTCCTTTCCTGGATTGACAAAGTAAAACTTATTGTACACAAGCAGGTTTTGGCCTGATTAAAAGATCTGGGGGCAAGGCAGATAGTCTGCATAATTTATTTATTTTTAATGTGATAAAGCAGGCACTGTTCCAAAGGAGATGGATCCTGGAGAGAAAGAAGTTGTTCCTCCCCAGTTATGCTCTGTACTCAAAGCATTCTGACTGTAAAATACTTGAGCCTTCAGAATTTTAGGGTCTTGGACCAATAATACTTGCTCCCTTTCAGCTGCTATGGACTATATTGATGCGACGGAGAGAAGCAGAGTTCACAGACTGGTCTCTTTTCCATGGAAGTTCAGTTTAGTGTCATGAGAGACAGCAAAGCTGACACAGGCAAAAAGGGTGGACAGATGTGCCCCAGGCTCGCTCTCTCCTCTTACTGCTGTGGCTCCTCAGAAGAAGGTGTATAGTGGTAAAAAATTTTTTGGTAAAAAATTGGGGTAGAAAGAAACATGTAAGTATTGGAAACTAAGTTATCAGTGGTGGGATGTTAATACTAATGACAAACTGTTTTACTTTTGCTCTAATGAAGAGTATAAAGTTACAGAGAGGCCCACGCTGTTACCATGGGATATCTTTAGGAATGGCTAATGATTTCCTTTGGCCCGTGGGCAGTGCAGGTACAATCCATCCCTATGCTTGGCATGCAATGGAAGGTTTTTTCCTTTCTTTTGTTCATGAATTCAGAGACGGCACATATAACATGGAGGCAAAATGCTTTGAAAAGTGGTGTACCGCTTGCTTGCAATACAGTAGGAAAGCTCAGCATACCTGTGAGTATGTCTTAGGCAAAAGGGTGCGTTGATTGGAGGGGTAACCGTCACCGGCAATACGCCTTCTGAGGCTTTTAGAAGAGTACTAGATAAACACCAAAAAAATGTATGGGAGAAAGCAAGTTTCCCTTAGGGGAAAAGGGACTGGATGGCCTGATCATTTTTATTACCTCCTGTCAGATACATCATCTGAGGACTTGGCCCTTCATTTCTACTAATTATATATAACTCATTGCATGGAGAATGAACTAGGTGGCAGTAATCACTCAATGATCTCAGATGTACATCATAAACCTAACAAGTTTTCTTCTCAGATTAAAACTGGGGGAAGGGGAGGACAGACAAGTTTCAGCTACACTTTGCAGCAGCTTATATAGCAGATTTATGGCTAGCACAAAGAAAGCATTCATGGATCCCTGTTCATCACTCATGTTGCATATGCACAGAGCCTTTAACTCTACATATTATGAAGAGCTGCTGAATTTAGAGAACTTTATATTTAGTTCCCAAACTGTTAACAGAAAATACATGCTGCACAGAACATTATCCGCTGTTGCTCCATCCTCACTGATACATCAGTGTTTAGCTATTCTGTACATTAAACAGTTGCCACGCAGGAATGTATGGAGAGGGAAAAACAGGAGGAAAGAGGGGGAGTTCTGATGGAACTGAGAAAGGATAGCTAAAAAAAGAATAAAAAGATATGGTGTAAACCTTCTGTATGTTGAAACAAGCCTGTGTCTCCTAAAAAGCACTTATGAAATCACAATAGACATGAAAATTTTGCTCCAATCTGTGTTAATAACAGCAACTGGGAGGACATGAATAAAAATAAAATTTAAGCTTTGAGAGCTTATTCAATGTGCAGCTCCCAGGAGAGAGGCCCAAGTAGAAATATAACTCTGTGAAGATCTCACTTCAAAATCTTTTGGTGGGAAGGTAGTCAGTGTCTGACTAAAAACTCTAGGCTTTGTTTGTCCCTCAGGACTGAGTTTCCTCCTGAATTTTAGGAGATTGACTGCAGCTACAGGCGTATTTGAGAAGGTCGCTTGCTTTTAGTTTTATGTTATGTTTTTTTCTAGCTTTTTTTTCTTCATTTTGAACTAATGTTCTTCAGTCAATATCTGCCTAGTCTGGGACTAAATGTTTTCAAATGGCATGTTCATGCTATGAAGCTCTCCCGAGTTCTGTGGTGTTGCCTAAGAATGTAGAACTTGGGAGGCATGAAAAAAAAAAAAAAATACAGTTCACCAGACAGAAAGATGGGCAAACATTCACATTCCTCTGTAGGAATGTGAAAAAACCTACACTGATATGAGGGCAATGCCTTGTATTCATGACCACACATCATATGAATGGAAGGAAGCACAAAATGCCTATCTCAGTAGGTCATTAACCATGAAAGCTCTCTCTTAAGTAAGTTACGATCATATTTTGGAACTGACTATACTCTCTCTGTAAGATGGACCCATTAAATTCATTATTGTTTCCGGAAATAAGTGTACTTGTGGTTCAGGTTCAATGGTACAATTCAGATTTGTTGTATCTGTACTAAAGAGTAGGAAGTTGTGCCCAGTCTTGCTGGTAGTGGGTTTGACCAAGTTATCTGTGGAATGAGCCTCCTCAGGGTTTTGGCTCAGAAACAGAGAAAGAAGATGAGAGAAAATATGTTGACTCTTTGAGCTGGGAAAAAAAAAATCACTGGCATGCATTTATGTGGAAGAGATATTATAACAGCCAGCAGTAGAAACAGAATACTCACACAATTCGCTGCATGTAAGTGCCTTTGACTGAAGCTATTAAAGAATCAACAGTCATATCCAAGTAAATACATACTAAAATAATTGTTATTCCTGACTAAGTTTCCTCTGTGAAATTCACAATAAAACTCGAGTCAAAAGGAAAAGAATCAGAAGTAAAAACATTTATGAAAGTTCTAAAAACTGAAGGGGAAGGAAATGATATCGTTAATGTAGATGATTCTTAAAATAGTGGGTGACTGGGTAGAAATACTTCTATGCAAGGACTGAAATGTAACAGAGACACCCACATCACTGTAATGCAGCCTTCCCCCTTTCACATTATCCTTGGTTGAGTTCATATTTTTTTTCATTTTGTCGTAGAAAGATCATCAGGAACTCTATTCAAAGATATTTTTTTTCTTCTTTATTTGTACATGTTAGCCACTTATTTTCCCACTGATTGTGAATGAAACACTGGTTGTGCTTCACCGATTCTACATGATAATTGAAAGAAGGATCTTTAGATTATTGCCAAGAAATAATAATAAAAAAAGTCTTACTAAATAAAGTGAAGGTTGTATGCCAAAGACTCTTTCACTTATTTGTCCAAGGCCCCACATTACGACAGAATTTACAAGGATCAGCACAGCACCATAGTGGTGCAAAACTGACAGGAAAGAAGTGAATCTCAGCCAGTGTTAAAGGGAAGGGAGAGAGGACATGAGAGAAAAGCAAGCCATGCCCCCTTCCCTGGCATTGCTTTCCACTTTATGCACGCTGATTTATTTACTTCGGTGCATATCTGTAAGGTATCAGGTGAATTTGGTTTTGTCCACAGTGGACATCAGTGTGGTCTACTGCACACTCTGTAAAGCAGTGGAGAAGTTTGCTACAGTCTTTTATCATGTCCCAAATCCTTATCAGTGGGCTACAATGTGTGACATCTTAGGCACTGCTTTTACCACAGCGGAGACAAAGCATATATTTGGAGGAATATACATGAACTTATATGTATGTATACAAACATGCATTTGGAGGACTAGTGACTTTGCTCTTTTGCAGGTGTGAGAAAGTCTTGAAATTAGAAAAGATATTTTGCTCCCTTTTTCTTTGGCTTTTGTGGTTTTCTCTTTACAGCTCTAGATTCATCATTTAGATGTGGAGTTCTACTTTTTAAAAATATTGCAGTTTAAGTAATATACTTACCCACCTGCTTAGTTTATTGTCACCACACAAATATTTTACATGCTTAAAGTGAAGCATTTTCCAAAGTATGTTGCTGAACAAAAAGCTTACATATTATCTCCAACTTTGGGAAAAAATCAAATGCCCTTATATTTTTACTCTTTGTCCTAATTTTGCTATGAATTTCACATATCATCTTTAGCATATATCCTCATCTTCCCTTTTTCTTAAAACACCTCTGTAACAACCTACCCTCACTTGTCTAGCAATTGACGAAGATAATAGAAATCAACTCAGTATTTTCTTGTAGGATTTCTTCTTGATCAATCCATCTAATCTTTCTCATTTGTAAAACAGAGACAATAATGTTACTTTACTCATGGGATGGTATACTGCTTAATTATGTTTTAAGTGTTTCAAAATCCATAGATTGTCTATACTGCAGAAGTGTTAAGAATTTTAATTCTGATAAAATATTAGAGAGTTTTATTAATGATTATCTAGTGAATACTGAAGATGTTTGCTACGTTGCTAAAGTCTTGTGATCATATTTTAAATACAACAAAACTAATCAATTGTTGTTTATATAGGTTCAGGTACATAATGTATATACACATATATAATGTATGAATATATAATATTATAATATTATGTATAATTTTATGTTAAGCTTGATACCTCCATTTGAGAAATCCAGTAATAAGGTTTGTTAAAAACTAGACTCTTACCAGAGAGGGAATTCAGGTAACCTAAGTGATCAGCATAATAGCTGAGAGAACAGAAAGCCAGAAAAGTACAAAGGCACCTTGTGATTTCCTTTCTCTCTTTTTTTTTTTTTTTTTTTTTTCAGTTTATGCTAAATAACTCTTGTTTGTTCAGTCTTCCATTGTGGATCATGGGTTCATTGACCTCTGATCATTTTGGGCTCCCTCAATAATTTGGTTCTCTCCAACTAGTTCTCATCTTTGTAAGAACAGCCAAGCAAATGTTGATATGGAAAAAAAATCTCCTCTTGATAAAATTATAAAATGTATTTCAATTGGCTAATTTTTTCAGTCTCAAGTGGCCAGTGAATCAGTGAGATTGCTTCTGAACACATCTTTCTGTTTCAGTGTGCATGTTGAGGACTCTTCAGATTGTATGGTGCCTTTCACTATGAATAAAAGCAGTGTTATAACACAGATAAAAGGAATAAAAGAAAGTAGCCACATGACAGTGTTTCTGCAAGATATATTAATGCAAACAAAAACTTTAATAAAATATTAGGATTAACATATTAATTTGATATGATTTAAGTATTCCAAAATGTCTCTCGTTACTCTATTATAGTGACAACTCAAAGATACCGCAATAAAAAACCTTAATTATAGTCCTTCCGCTAATTGCTATTATGTATTTTAAGAGCATTAGTCAGTTTGGGTTTTTTTTTTAATTCCTGAGACTCCCTGCAAGAAAGGAGAGAAAATTGGACAGGATTCTGGAGTCACCTCTATTAGACACTGTCCTTTTCTGGATCTACTTTTTAGTATTTAGTTGCTACAGCATTCAGAAATCTCTAGAGGACCACCCATTTAATATTGAGATCTCCATAATGTCTGCAGGATTTTAAAGACAATTTTATTTTCAGGAAATCCTACCAGGAGAGAGAGATGCAACAAAACTTAACTTTTCTTCTTGTTCTTTTCTTAATCTAAAATAGATGCTGTTCTGACTGAATGCTTAATACCTCTTGATCTGGAAAAATATTGCTGAGAGTCAAAGCTTCCCCTCTTACTCTATGGCTTACTGCAAGGGTGCAGTATTATGGAAGAAAGGGAATTTGCTGAATCTTGAAGTCCAGCTTGCAATTGATCTTATGCCTACTTCCTTTTTAAGAGTTATTGCTTGTTCATGAGTAACTGATGTTTTGCACTCTGAAGTGAAGTTTCCAAGTAGAAACAGGTAAACTGATGGAACCAAATCAAGAAATCACTCAAACTTTCCAACCTGAAACTTAAAGTCATCCATTTTATGTTTACAGCAGTTAGTTTGGGGATTGCTTTATCTTTAATTCCTTATCATTTGGGAACCTTGTTATATCATCCTGTATCCTGGAATGAAAATGCTGCTGTAAAATGGATTGACATCTTCAGGCCTGCGTGGAATAAAATGTACAAGGAAGACCCCAGGATATATTGGATTGCCTTCTTTGGTAATATTACCAGATGAATTTTCCAGACTGATAAGGACTATCACTAAAAATTAGTAGGATATCTAATAATAGATTATTTTGTAGTTTCAGTTTAGCATGAATGGATCATAAAACACAGAACTGTTAAACTCAGCTTTCCAAGATCCAGCCAGCAGATTCACACTCTGCTAAAATTTCACTTGAGTGAATAACAATTGCAGATACATTTGTATACCAAATTTTAATGCATTTATTGATTACACATCAGCATTTTTCAAGACAAAGAATAGTATGGTCATAAAATGCTCATTCTACTAGAGATCCAGAAGCTATTCTTTGAAAGAAATAGTTGAATAAGTTAGTATTTATGATTTCTATGGAAGAAGTGATATCTGAGGAGGGATTTGGAGGAAAAATGGATGAATGCCAGTGGCATTAGTTTGGAAATGATTTGCAGTTCATTATTCTGATCTCTCTGCACCAAGATTATAAATTGATAAGTTACTGAGATTCATATAAATTATATACGAAATCTCCAAACAAATCCTACCACATTAAAAAAACATGAACATTTTAAAAAGTAATTCTTGAAACAGAAGAATGTCACTACTTCAATTCTATCCCGTGCACTTGTGTATTACAAAGCAGCCTTAAAATTATATGACCGTTCACTAGTATAGTCACAGGACTTTTGGATTATTCAGTCCAATGGGGAAAGCTGCTAATTTATGTTCTTTATTTTCTCTCTGTGCTATCCGATCCAGCCTTTGTTCCGTTTAATTTACTTATCTGGCTCCATACCATGCTTACCTCCTGATTAACTGGTTGCTCTCATGTCTCAGGTCACCGTCAGTTTGGTTTAATTTTTTTTGTGTTTACTACT
Source organism: Chroicocephalus ridibundus (assembly GCF_963924245.1). Lineage (NCBI taxonomy): Eukaryota > Metazoa > Chordata > Aves > Charadriiformes > Laridae > Chroicocephalus > Chroicocephalus ridibundus. Next base: position 199,036,890 of record NC_086284.1, read on the forward strand.
TTTCTGAGTTTAGAACCATCTGCAGAAGTAATAACCACTTACTCTACAACAAGACTGTATGCACAAGTTGGCTTTTAAGGTGGTGGTGGGGAAGGAGCCAGGCTTATCTTTATGAGTGGATTCAAAAAGCCTAATGGTGTCCCTTCCTCTGAAAAATGCAAGCAGCAAAAATTTGTCTTTCTTCTTACTGATAGATACTGCACCATTGTGACCAGAGCCAGTCTGGGAACCAGAGGAGACTACATGAATGAGCTGTGAATAGAGAACCATTACCCGGAACTCTTTGGACCAAAAAAACCCAATCCTGTGCTGAACTGTTTCTTTAATGGGGAAAAGCCAGGAGAGAGCAAACTCCTTTCCTGAAGCAGCAGGTCACTGTGTTTAAATGAGCACTTGGAAGGGTGATAGTTTATTGCAGGCATCCACACACCACAGGTGCAAGTCACTGCTGCCTGTCCTTGAGGAGCTGTTTGCTCTCCAGCTGGTTAGCATATACACAGCAATCAGCAGGAAGAACTAAGCGGAGCTGCAAAGGTTCCTGTGTAGCTCAGCAGAAAAATGTTCTCTGCTCTGCATTCCTTTGGGCTGCTCAGATAAATTCTAATCGACAGGCTTCAGCAGCGCTGGCCACTACGTTTGCACTCACCATTGCACCAGTCAAGAAAAGATAGCGCTGTATGTAATGTTAACGATGAAAAAGGCCAGAAGTATCTTGTAGAGCTGCAATAATGAGATTCCTCTTTACAAAGAAGGATTATATCCTTTCACCTATTTCCATGAAGTATTTAAATGATTTGTTTGTCAGAATAACTAGGAATTATCATAATCGTGTTGGGTTTTTTTGGAAAAAAGTCTTAAATGGTATGGAAGCAGCCCTATTAATTATTGAATGTCACATTACTGAATTCATAAAGGACAAGGTAACATTCCTTTGCTTTTTTTGTTCTTGAAAGAAAAAATAGAATCCCAGTATGTGATACTATATAAAGCCAGAAAAAAAAGCAACCAACAAGCAACGTTGTCAGAAGCATCAAGATGATAAAAAGGACAAGCTCCTACATCTTCTGATAGGAAGTGTTTTTGGAAGTAACCTAAATAGTTCTGAAAAACCCCACTTCCTATATCCAAAGTTTATGTTGCAGAAACCTCTCTTTTAATGGATGACCAACAGGTTTAGATCAGATGTCTGTAAATCAAAGGTCTTCAAGCATAGTCACGTGCCTGATTGATAGAAATTAAGTTTCATGAAATGGTGCTTATATCTGCACGAAAATGGGAAAGCACACACTTAGAATTTTAAATATGGAGATTTTTCATAGTCCATGAAATTAAAATTGAAATAAATATAAGATCAATGACAGGAAAAAAATGGAAATTTGCACAATGAAGAAATAGCAGGATTTATAAAACAGAAAAATTATTTTAAATATAAGCTACAAATAGGACATTTAGACAGAAATAACTACAGTATGAAATGACATTGGAGAGGAGAAGCAATGCACAATATGAGGTATTTTTTTTTAAATAGAATTGTGCATTTAGGGTATGTCCAAAATTAAGTTTTATAACTCAACAGAACAGCATAGGTAATTGCACTGATTGCTAATTCCACTGCTTGCAAGATCTTTGACAGAAAAAGGTAAATAAGGCTGGATCACTGAGAGCAGCCTGCAGAAATAGAATCTCTTTCATATATTATAGAATAAATTTGTCAGAAATGGGAAAAATTATGAGAAGTTTTGTGCTGGATGCCCAGTGAATAAAGTCCATTTTGTGCTGGGATCCATCACATTTCTTACAATGTCTGTTCTCACTGAGCTTTGTTTCTTGTGAAGCAAAAAATATATATTTTTTAGGCCAATGGAAGGAATTAATGTACATACATTCTCTAACTCGTCTTAGATCTTACTTCTACAATGTAAACATCTGATGCAATTCTTTCCTACACTCGGCTTTTTGTGTGGAATATCATATGCAGCATTCATTATTTGGTCTTACATATTTACAATCACTAACTTCCTACTTTCTAGTGGAATCACTTTAGTCATTGGATTAGCACAAAGGAATGTTTTTGTAAGTCTTAACATTAGATTGGCTCTCAAAATCTAAGCAGAAACTCACCATAAAAAGGACACCCCTGTTACAGCACTAACACAGAAGACTACCTTTTGACCACTGTAACATATAAAATCCACATACAAACTGCTGAGAAGGGGCGATAGTGTCCAGTAGCAGTGTAGGGTGGTGAAACACTTAAGGCAACAACACTTCATCCACCACAATGGCAGATGGAATTGGGAGGGAGTTCGTGCTCTCTGATTGTGCCCACCAACACGAACCTCACTGCGTGTGGCCTTCAGCAGAAGAGAACAAGTTTGTAACAGGATTAGGTTTCTACCCAAGAAGAATCCTGTGAGTGATCAGCACCATTGCATTGCCTTGTAACAATTTCTATCCAAATGCACTGGGTTAGCTTAAACTGGATAACATCTAGTTTCATGTAATTCCTAGATGACTTGGACCGAAATATTCTAGGGAGTGACTACAAGTGGCTTATCCAGAGTATTTGAGAGGGAAGTAACTGTAATAGAAACCACACTCTTGACTGAAATGCTTGTCAAATGCAGTGATAGTATCTGTTACACTTGAATACAAGACAGATTTTATTTATTTCCTCTAAATGAAAAGGGAATCTTCATGCAAAATCTTATCTTGGTGTTAATTGGGTTTAGTTGCTAAAAGGCTGGTTCCCTACACTCCCCACTTAATATCTTCCACTCTGCCAAAATACTGTGAATTCTGCAGAATTAACCAGTATCCTGGCACTGGTTAACCAGTATCCTGGCAAGAATATAAAATTCTTGCCTCCCAGTTTCACATGGCTAATTTTTTATAGCTTTTTTTTTTTTTTTGGTAAACACCTAGACAATGACACATTTACTCTTAACTTCACCAATATAATTCACGTTGACAATTTTGCTTTCTTTCATTTTTGTATTGGTTTATTTTATTCTTGCTGTCAATCTTTATTGACTACAGAAAGAAGCACTTATTATTATTGGCATTCAAGACATTACAGTTTGGTGGGCAAAATCTTATCATCTGGTTTTTTTTAGAATTTGCAAATATTGGGTGCTCTGTTCTCTACAAGTATTTCTTGTTCCCTGTCTCTTATAACATGTAATTATATATAAAATGGATGCTGTGTGACACAAAGAAGCTTTGTGGATATACTTACCAACACCAGAAGACAGTTTCTTTATACCTTAACAATGGAAAGAGTGCACAGGAGTTCAGGGTTCATAGATCTAATGGATTTAAGTGGCTTTCAGTTAGAGGTCTAAGTGCTAGCTACTCACATTTTTATAATGAGTCTGCAGCTTTGAAAAGGAAAGTAACTAATGATTAGCCACACTGTATCAGAGAAGAAAGAGATTTCCCTCTGTGGGAAGAATATTATAGTTGCAGGGAAAAAAATTAAAGGTTTAATAATATTCCTTGTTGAAAGACTATTTCTGGAAGCCTGCAGTCTGGCATGTAAAAAAAGGCTGCTATAAATATTACAATGTTTAATCTCTAATATGTATAGAAGGGAAACACTTTCATCCTGCTGTCTGGGCAATTAGACACACCTCCTCAATGCACTCAGTAACAGAAATTGTTCTTATTCTCCATTGATTTCTCTGCTAATTCTTATGCCTTGTACCCTGATAAAGCTCCAGAGTTTTCCCCTTTATTCTTTCAAGAAGATATAGAAATTCAGGTTTGCAAACAAAGCAAAACAAATAGCTCTCACAATCCTTTCTATTATATGGAGATATTATACTGTATAGGTATTTTGCCTGAGAGGCAAAATTTTGCTAGATAGGCAAAATTCCCTGGGCATGTAAGCAAGCAAAATCAGAAGGGATAGATTAGGGGATATATTTCCTATCATTTACCATGATTTGTTTGTCTTTAGGTTTAATGTTACTTAAACAGAGACTGGTTTGCATTTAATTCCTAACACTGTTGCTGGCTGTAATTTTTATGATCCTGACACTGTTCAGAGCCCTAGGCATAGTATGACCCTGTGGTGCTTGTCAGTGCAGAAACAGAACAGATAGATGGTCTCTACAGCTCTTTCAGTGTCCTTACCTTTACAGCCTATTGCCCAAAATGGAAAAAGAAAGGCAAAATACATGTTAACAGAGAAGTAGAGTAAACAGTGGTCCAATATTTTCCTTGGTATATAGGCAGTTTAGCAACTATAAGTATTTTATATGTATTACAGTTATAGAGAGTTTTTAAGAGGGAAAAAAATGAAGAATATTTGTGGAGGCTTACAGGGAGCATGGAAGAAAGCTAAAAAGTTTACAAATAAGGCAGGCAAAATGAGATGATTGCAGGCTCCCGCAAAATAAAAGAATGGCAGCAAGGACAGGAGACACTGCAAAAAGCTTTAAGAGCAGAAACAAATGCCCCTCTTTCAATGCAGTGGAGATGTGGAGAATCGGCAATAGGATCACAGAATTGCAGAATGGTAGGGGTTGGAAGGGACCTTCGGAGATCATCTAGTCTAACACCCCTGCCAGAGAAGGGTCACCTAGAGCAGGCTGGACAGGAATGCATCCTGGCAGGTTTCGAATATCTCTAGAGAAGGAGACTCTACAGCCTCTCTGGCACTCCACAGCACTGGAACAGACCCTGTTCCAGTGCTCTGTCACCCTTAAAGTAAAAAAGGTTTTCCTCATGTTGAGATGGAATTTCCTGTGTTCCAGTTTGTGCCAGTTACCCCTTGTCCTGTCACCAGGCACCACTGAAAAAAGTCTGTCCCCATCCTCTTGACACCCACCCTTTAGGTATTTATAAGCATTGATAAGATCCCCTTATATAGAATAATAGAAAAGATGTGCAGTCTAAGCTGAGGGCTTGAAGAATGTTTTTCATAGCTGCTTAATGGCTGTCTGTGTGCATGGTAAGATTTCATATATCAGTGACAAAGTAATCAAGCTACAGATATCAGACACGGAGTTTGACATGTTGAGTTCCATGAAAGGACAGGAAAGAACCTGCCATGTTTAGCCATAATGAGGACATGAGGACTAGAAAAAGGTCTGAATGTAGATTTTTATTCTGCTTATGGTCTTCAGTGGCAGTCTGCAAAATGAAGTTCTCACCAACGATTAAAAAATGAGACAATTAAGTTTAGCCATAATTTCTGTAGCAAACGTTTTTCTATATCTCATAACATTTATGCCGTTTTATTCTGACTGAAGCAGCAAACTAGTGAGCACAACACTTCAAGAGGTAGTTACGGCTTCCAAAACTACTTTTAGAGTATAATTTCACTGCATGCACAAACTTTGTCATTAAAGGAATGGTCACTCAGATGGCATTACTGTGAGATATTAAAAAGGGTTGGTATGAAGTACATATGGCTTCCTCGAGGTTTCCTGTGCTATAATCTGTAGTGGTAATAAAATCTCTACCCCACAGTGTGTTTGGTGTCACAGCTAAAGCATTTTGTGCTCATAGCCAGGAAAAGATGAATGTCAAGGTTAGGCTGTGCCAGCTCAGTCACAAGAAAGAACCCAGTAAATACTAAAAATGAGAGTTTTGTGGTTTTTTTCTGTTACCTATTGAGCTTCTCATATAGGGGAAGGAATCAGAATGTGAACATTTCTTCTGTCGTTTATTCTGGGGCATCAGTGATAAAGACAGATTAACAGCTTTCTCTTTACAAGACATGCCTCAGATGTGCTCCTTGTAGTTACTACTAGTGTCTGGGAATTTCTTTGCATTGTCAGGTCTTTCATTCCCAATTTCCACCCTGTTAGACAGTTGTGCAACATATTTCTACTCAAATTTCTTATCAAAAGCTCTATGCAATGTAACGTATTAAAATCCAACACAAGGGTATGCGTACAGACATTATGCCTGGTCTACTAATGTTATGCTCGAATACCTCTGTAGACTGGAAGAACTGATCTGCTTGCACAGAAGTTGCATTTATGTACCTTATCTTTTCTTCATGAGAAGGTAATGGACTTCATTCTGTAAGGTAACAATAGCTTTATTTCTGGCTGAAACCCAAGTCAAAACAAGATATAAATGAAGAAGTTCTGTGAAAAGCATATCCTGAGTGAATAAGGGACTCTCAGTAAGGTTTTAAGCAAAGTCAAAGTTGTAAGTACAAAATTTAGCACTTTGGAATAGTTCAAGAAGGTTGTGAGTTCAGAAATCGATGTATAGATTACACTGATCTTTAGATGACAGTAATATTGATAACATTCTCCCTGTTACATAAACATTGCCGAATATTTTCACAAAGTCAGCAACTTGTTTTCTACTGCATTTCTTAATTGGTAAATCCTCTTTAACAAAATAAACAATTCATCTGAAGCAGCATCATCTAGGAGCCCTCAGGAAGGGCAACCATTAATTTTGATCAAAAAATTGCTAACAGCAATATTTATAAAAGTACTAATGAAACAGTGTAGCTAAATGAATTACTCTGCAGAAACTTCAGCTGAACATACACAAACAAGTTACTCCATATGCAGTGGTGAAAAAAAGAGTGTGCGGCAACATATCTTTCTAACATGCAACTGAATAAAGAGCAATTATGAATCAGGTTTCACTTTATTTATATTCCCACTCCTTCAGCTCAGATTTTTCTCTTCAAAAGGTGAAAATGCATCTTTACTGCTACAACTCGTTTATATGTAATTTGAAACTTTTTATATTCTATTTGACATGATTAAATGATGGGTCTCTACCATGGCTTGGGCCCTTTATATACATTATGTGTTCATATAGATCATAAGTGAGGGATAGAATATTGGGATCATCTATCAGGAACTTCTGGGTGATATAGGTAATGGGGAAGTAGATTAATCTGCCCTAATTCAGGCATTTAAAGAACTCCATCTATGGTCCATAGAGAGAAATAAGGGTATCCAGTGAATGATTTATTTCTTCCTAAGTCTAAAACAGATCAAATGTATCACCCTCTAGTGAAACCTATTTCGGTCCATTGGCTATCATGGGTGTCCAGGATGACTGGTTGCTTCTTAAAGGCCTAGCATGAGGTAAGAGAAACTCATACCTTGGGACTCTCCCCTACTCAAAAAAATTACCTTATCAGTAAGGTTGCCTTTTCATTTTTCCCACTGAAGAAACTAATTTTCAACTCTGAAATTGGAACTAGCTCTGATCCCTAGACCCAGCATTCCTTAAAATATTTTGCTACAAACCTCAAGAAATTATAAATAGTCATTGTTAAACAAGAGAACTGGAATGAGAACTAGGAAGGTAGAACTAAAAATCAAGTAATGAGGTTGTATCAAGTTAGGATGTTACGGTCTGGATGGGCGGACAAAAACATGGGTAAAAAACTGATTCCACAATTAGGGTCAGAGGACAGTGGATAACGTTATTGTCTACCTGGAGGTTGGTAGTAAGGGGAGTATTGCACAAGTCTGTCCTGGGACCTGTCTTGTTATAGTTTTTATCAGTGACCTGGAGGAAGCATCAGAGTGCACTCTTATCGAGTCTGTAGATGACATCAAACTGTGGAGGACCAGTTGAGTCAGGACCACCCTCCAGAGGGACCTAGATAGGCTGGAGAAATGGACTAACAGGAATCTTATGAAATTCATAGAGGACACATGCAAATTCCTGTACCTGGGGAAGAGCAACCCTTTGCAATGATACAGGAAGGGGACTGAGAGCCGAGCATCTCTGTGGAAGGGGACCTTGGGGTATACTGGACAGCAAGCTGAGCATGAGCCAGCAATGTCCTGGCAGCAAAAAGACACAAAAGCCTCTTGAGCTGCATTAACAAGATCAAATCCAGTAGATTGAAGGAAGGGATTATCCTCTCTACTTGGCTCTTATCAGACCACATCTAGAGTACTGTATCCAGTTTTAGTGCCCCTGGTACGAGACAGTCATCAGTATTTGGAAGCAGTATCCTTTTCTCAATATATATGGTCAGAAAAAGAGCTATAGCTGGTGATGAAATTTTTGGTTAGTTAATCGCTACTCAGGCACTTCATGAATTTATCAAGCTCTATAAGCTTCTCAGGTTCTCTGGTGCATTTATAGGCAGCAGTCATGTAACTTTCAGCTTTTATTTTTGTTAGGCTAGGGAAAACAGGCTCTTACATACTCTTCTCAGAAGAAATGTTCTTCATTCCCTTCTTTATGGAGCTTCTTACTTCAGTACCTGCCCCATTTGTTCTTCCTGTACAAGTGGACAGGACTCGGCGCTGCTCTGTGTGTTCGCGGGAAGCTTTCAGCAGTACAAGATGACACACATTACCTTCTTAGACAGCCAATCTCTTCCTGCTTGAACAGTGCCTTACAGTTTCATACAGACATTGCACAATACTAGGTGAAACTAATCAGACTTTGGCTCCCCAGCCTTGCCTCATCAATTAGCCTTGTGTGCTGCATTAACAAGGAGTGCTTGAAACTCTATATGGAGCCTTAGGGCCTTCTCACGTCATGAATTTGGAAGCACCAATATCTACATGTTCAGCATATGAGCTCACAAAAGAAATAAACCATCTTCTAAATGTATCATCTCACAACAGAGAAGCAATCGGTATTTGGAGCATTTTCATCTGTATTGAAAATGTCAGGGTTGCTCCAGATCCAGCAGTTGCTGGGAAAGAAAATTACTGATGGCACTCACAAATCACCAGGCATCCAGATTTTCTGACCTCCTCAGTAAGTTTTGACAATCTGTCATACCTTTGAATAATGAAACACCCATTGTGCAAGCATGACAAGCCCGGTGACCAAAACAATTATGACACAAGTCCCAGTTAGCAATGTTTTTTATTGCATTGGCAAAATGCTAACATATAGAGTCCCTTCTCCTCTTAAAAATGTGTAAGAACAAGATAAATTATTCATGTAGTACTTATCTGAATTGCTTCTGATTCAGTTCTTTAAAGTCTGAAAAGCACATCTGGACATGCATCAGTAAATAAACAGGCTGGGCTTCTCTTGAAACAGCTTGTACTTTGAAAATAACTACATAATTTGAGATCAGGATGACCCTGGTATTTAGCTGAAAAACATTAAAGCATCCCATCAACAAGAATTAAAAGATCCAAGCTGAGATCAATTTGCTGACCTGGTGAAAACTGGGACTTGCAATGCCGATTTGCTATAATGGCAAAAACCTTATCCAGTTAATTGCATAAATGAATTAATTGGTTATCCCTTTAGTATTTCTGTTGGATTTAAAAATTCTCAAAATTGGGGCATTCAAAAACCATTCTGGAAAAAATAATAGCTTGCAGTATTCAAGCTTGTCAGCATACCTAGATGTATTGGTATGCCCAACAACCTAGGATACAAATGGAAACTGTAATCATTATAATTCTACAGCACTCAGCTATGTTTTGTATATGTAAATTTTATATTGTTTGCACAATTTTATATTTTATTAAGATAAAATAGAATGCAGGTTTGAATAAGGCAAAAAAGAAACTAAGGTGACACTAAAAATAAGAACTTGCATCTACTTTGGCACTTAATTTGAAATTTTCAACATTAACTTACCTATATTCTTATTTGTATGCCAGAGGATGAAATTAGAAAGTCACCTTATTAATTTTTTTAGGAATAAATATTAACCTATCTTTTAAGAAATGGCGTGATTTTTCTGTATGCCTTGGGGTTTTTCCCCAAATTCTGTACTTTAAGACTATTTTAATCTTAATTAAAGGTTTAAATATACTTTAGTTAGTACTGATGGTAAGGTACATTAAAGGCCAGTACAGGCCTAAAATGATGCAGAAACTGTGCATGGATTGCTAAAATCAGAATCATGATTCTAAAAATTCTTTTTCTGTTGTCCTTTTGCTGTGAAGATCCTCCATTAATTTCCTCAGCATTTGATATTGCATTTTCATAGAGGCACATAAGAGCCTAAATCTTGCAGTACTACTTCATACTTAAGACTTGCTGGAAAGGATAGACTGGATTCATCCTCACATAACTCTAAAGTCAGTGTTTAGTTGCTGGTTCATGTCTGTTTAGTGTCATCCGAGGTGTCCTGGGATATCCAAGGCATCCATACAGTACTGGAGGTACACTTGTGCTTTTCTGGAACAGTATAGTATATACAACAGTATATGTTGTAGGACATATGAAATGGCACTACTCACTTCTATGTAGAATAATGATGTGTAGACACTAGATCTTGTTCAGATCCTATGGGTGATTTTCACTCTCTGAAGCAGTAGATGGAAGCCAGCTCAGAGACCTCACATTATCTATCATGGTCCTAGAACCATACGTTTAAACAACTGAATACTCCCCTAATTTCCTAAAGATGGGCATCTAGTGCGATTTATTGTGCCATAGGGTGTGCTACCTGGCCTCTACCCACTACCTGAGAAAGACAAGGGTTTTTCCTAAGTCCTGTGTCACAGTGTCTGCTGGATAGAGCAAAGTCCTTAGCCAAGTTTGGCCCGAGACAATTTTCACCCATAGCTCCTACACCCTGAGCAGATGCCCACCCTAGCTGTTGAGACACAGACAATGTAGGCTGGCATGCAGGACTCCTATATGCAGCAAAAAAATGCATTCGACACCACAAATTGTAATCAATTATGTTTCCAAGAACTGCAGCCTGGATTGTTCAGAGATTTTCTCTAGATTTTTAATATTTTTTTTTTTTTTTGCATAAAACCAGATACAGTAGTCAAAAAATTGAGGTCATTTCTGTTTCATAGAACGAACTGATGTATTCATAACACTATTTTAATACATTCTCTTTCAAGCCAGTGCACTAAGAAACATTCTCAAAACACATACATCATGAGCAAGGCAAATTATTTCAACACTGATTTAGAATCATTAAGCTGTGTTTGTGCAAGCTAAAGTGCAATTTGCTTTCTTGTCTGTATTCAGCAATTTATGAGGCTGCTTCATGACACTAATCAATAGTGGAATAGGCACTCTTCAGGACCAGTACATTGTACTGTGGTCCAGCATACATGTTATACACATATAGAAATATATGTATGTTTTTTTCAAAAATGAAGGAAGAAATTTCAAGAAGGTTATAAAATATACAAGATCATAGTCAACCATTTGATAGACAAATGAATCAACATTTGCAGCTGCTCTACATTTATTAAGTATATTTCCATCAAATCTTTTATTCTCTGAATAATTGCCAGGGTACAGCTAAGGGTAATGCAAGCTTTCGCCTCTCATAAAAGAGTTCTAAAGCACATTTTTATAGTATAGTGCTACTGTTTTGTAAGTATGCTACTCTCACACTTCCTAAATATTGTAGATATGGGCTGTTAGAAGACAGGCAGTAAACTGTCTTACCTATTGTAAAGGAGAGTGACATTTTTGCATATCCACTTGTAGCTTTCCTTGGTTCCTATTAGACATAAACAGGAACTACATTGTTTAAATGTACGTTTTTGAAATGCTGAGAGTTTGTGAGCATTTGTAACCAGATGTAATGGAAAGAGGGATTTACTGACTGGTAGAACAGCATTAGGATACGTGTTTTTGTGATATGACATTGCTAGCTGACAGAATAGTTTTTCTTTTAAATTTGTTTGTGTTTCCCCTTCTTTTCTAAAAACAAAGAGCGAGTCTCAACCAGTTATAGGTATCAAAGAGTAGAAGACAGTTGTATCAAGTTTAATAGACAGACTTCCCTCAGCTTTTAAGATTTGTCCTCATCCTCATCATCTCTTTATCTGTCAGCATTAGGTAGACCATCACTGAGCATAACGCGATTGTCAGTGTCTGTAGTTCCTACATTTTTTGCTGGAATCCACGCTTAACATTACGTTGTTATAACTAAAGAATGTTTACAATGTAATTGATTACAATTTACAATGTAATTAAGAAGCTGAATTATGTTAGAAATATTGGGAAGACATTTGCAAGATGTAGGACTTTAACTTTAATGTTCACGTGTCACGGTACACTGTGGTGGGTTGACCTTGGCCAGCTGCCAGATGCCCACCCAGCCGCTCTCTCACTCCCCCTCTTCAACAGGACAGGGGGAGAAAATATGACGAAAAAGCCCATGGATTGAGATAAATACAGGGAGATCACTTACAAGTGACTGTCACGAGCAAAGCAGACTCAACTTGGGGAAAATTAATTTAATTTATTGCCAATTAAAATGGATTTGGATGGTGCACAACAAAGACAAACATGAAAACACCTCCCACCACCCTTTTCCCCAGGTTCAACTTCACTCCTCCACCTGTTTTTTCTCCACCTTGGTGCCTGCAGGACTGTTTCTCACACTGTTTTCCTCACTCCTCTCTCTCACGACCGCTGTGTAGCCTTTTTCTACCCTTTCTTAAATACATTTTCCCACACGTGCTGTCATCTTGGCTCGTGGACTCCGTTGTGTCTTGTGGTGGGTTCGGCTGGAACTGGCTGGAACCAGCTGGAGCTGGCTGTGTCTGGCTCGGGGCAGCCCCAGCCTCTCCTCACAGAGGCCGCCCTGCAGCCCCCACTGCCAGCGCCTGGGCACTGACACCCAGATAAACCTTAAGAAGAAATATGAATTAAAAAGATGCTGAAAAAAGCATCAGATGCAGCTTCAGCATGGCTTGCAGCAGCCAAAGGTTGATCTGATTTATGCCAGTTTAATCCATCCTCAAAAGATTACTGAAACCTATTTTGCTCTAGGAAACTTTTCTTTGATGGCTGTGCAAGGCCTTTGAAGGACAGCATCTCTTGGCTCTTTACCTTGTGGATATCCAGACTGGATATGTACTCATAAAAGTTTTAAAGATGTTTACACTATCCATCTTGGCTGCTTCCATGCTTCCGGGTAGTCGTACCGAGGTTCTGAAACCTTTCCAAAACAAAGCAAGCAGAAATGGGCGATAAACATTTGAATGGATTCTATTTCCTGTGGAGAGGAAATCTGGGGTGCCGTGCTCAACATGCATTTTAAAATGTTCGCTTAAAAAACCCCCACATAATTTCAGCTCTAATTGTAAATGAGGACTGATGCTTCAGTTTGATTTGCATATCTCAGCCTATTATATCACAGATTTTATTTTGTCTAAATAGTCAAAGGATTATAAAACCACTCAGAGGCACTTGGGCAGAAATCAGAAGTACCAACTTTCTGGGAAATCTAAATATTTAATCCCCTCAGTTTATAAGGGTCAAAATATATAATAGTTTATTCAAAATTAATGAATAGTATACATTAGGAAAGCAAGATCTGTGGAGCATAAAACAAGAGAATGTCCAAACATTAAATTTCATATCGATATTGCAATATGTTCATATTACTTTTTAGTAAATCGTGTGTCCAGAGCCTTGAAAGAAACTTTAGCAAAGGTCTAATCACAGAACCTCATGGTAGTCATCTCCTGGGCCAGATCTACTCCACCTAAATCTCACAAAATCTTATAATCCACAAAGTATCAGACAACAGTACAGACTGACTTGTTTTCAGGTTCACCTAACTCTCTAAGACTTTCCAACAACTTTCCTAAATGCTTAAATTTAGGTGCCTGCACGTGCTCAGAAGCACTTACACTCTGTTGCAGGAAGAGAGCTTTCTATCTCCCATATACCTTTTCAATGATACAGTTGGAAGTACAACACTGTCTGAAGTCTCTTTAATTACCTTGAAAAAAATGTTGTATTATGTACCTGCTGCCTACCTTTTCTAGAATGTCTTTAATTAGGGCACACACTGAGTATGGTAAAGAACTAGATTATAGAGTCTTCACAGTTTCTTTATCCCTGTGGCACATTCTAGGCCAAAGCGGTTTTCAGTCCTTTTGAAGCTTGCTTAATGCATTTATTAAAGCCCTTTAAAGACCCCTCTGCATCTACTAACATGTTATGGGACAAGTTGGAGAAATGGAAATGAGAAACCATGACCAGACTGCAGTCAGATTACTCATTCTTAGAAGCCTGGATAATTTGTAGATTTTGGGCAGAGGAAATGGACACGCTGTCTTTCTAGGAGTGTTTCATGGATGAATACATGTACAATCCAGTATATGTGCTGTGGTAGCATCTGGATTCCCATCTTTGGTACCTCGTAGATAAGAGCTTGTTCTACTCAAAGCTCTTCAGTACTGGCTGCAGGGAGACCAGTTTTGGTAGTGGGGACAGAGAATCTCTCGTCTCCTGGAAGTCCTTACATCTCTTTGATAGAAACAGTTAGACTTAGTTAGGCTAGTACGAAGGTGGTGTATTCCTTCTATCTAAAGCAATATATAGAAGAACAGGCTATAAATAGGTTATATCTAATTTAGTAAATAGTACATCTCAAAGCAATTGTATCTGTAGAATGAACATCCATGCCTATATGCTTCAGTATTTCTTACTTAGGCTTAGCTCTACTCTGACTCCACAGACTGGATGTTTATCTGCAGTTGGGTTGCGCTAGGTGCCCTCCAGGAGTGTGTCATATGTCTTAGTTTCCTCCACACGGAATCCAGGTAGCAGTCTCGAAGGCTGCTCTGCCATGAAACCAGCGCACAGTAAATGGGGATGGCTGAGGGATTTTCTTCAAACACATACTCCTGGTCTAACTAAATTTCTAGCTAGTGTAACATCTTAATCACTCATGAAGAACTAGGATAGGTGGCTTGTATTGTCTCAGAAGAGCTTCAGGCTATCGGCCTTGCGTGATTTGGTTGCCTAGGGAGGGACATCTAATGCCTTTTAATTTGCCCTAGGATATCCTTTCTGTTCTCCAAATGCCTGTCCATTATGGCACAGACCTCCTGCGTCATATTGGCCAGCCCTTCCTGGGTGTTTCAGATACCACACAGCATTTCAAATGCCAATAGATATCTGTCTTCAGGCAACTAAATCAAGTGCTTAAACACTTACTTTCGAGTGGCTTGATTGCCCTTCCCCTCTTGTTTTGCAGGCATGGGAGACACAGTTACAGGCACACCTGTATGTGTTAGTCACGTTGTATCTCAGACCTTAGTTATAAGGATACTTACCTAAGTGCTGGAGGCTATGTTCAGCATCTTTCACTGGCTGATTTAGAATATGGACAAAGACCTGGAGTTCACTTTCTTCTGAAAGAGTTTCATAACAAATAAGCAATAGAGTCTCCTGTACTCAGGTTGAAGATGCATACATAAGATTAAAAAAATTCATAGGAGCATCTGAAAACTTTTTCATCAGTGTACAGAAAAAGTCTTCTAATGAGAAAAAACAATTGCCTATACTTCCCCCCATCCTCCAGCAACTCTAATTAGTGAGATTTTGATTTCTCTGTGGATGAGCAGTAAATATTTTGAAACTTTGCTTTTACCTTGTATAACATTAAAAAAAAAAAAAGGATGAATCTTTACAGTTGTTTTTTAATGATGCTGCTGACAGCCCTCTTCATGGAAAGGAGAGTTTCACACAGATAAATTAACACAGCCAACCTCTGTTACCAAACAAAACACTCAAAAAAAAATGTGTGTCAATGGCTGTGCCTGCATTTGAAAGAAGGGCATGCAACTTCAATATTTCCTTCCCCCTTAGATACCCAAATCGAGCAGGTTTGCAATGGTAGGCAATCGCTCCCATTCCTCGGGTCACAAAAATGAAAGGTAAGAACTACTTACACAGAAATTAGAACCATAAAATGTGAGCATTTGTCATTTTGTCTGACAGTAGTCATGTGTCTTTGTGCTTGCAGCTGTGTTATGGAATTTACATTCTTTTCAGAGATAATTCTGCTGGTGCCAGACTACAGCTATGGAGGGACAGATGGATTAGCAGAGTATACGCATAAAATATAAAAGCAGCATGGGAGCACACCACGCATTACAAAATCATAAATGTATGACTTTTCCTTTCATTGTTAAATTAGAGCAAAGGTTTGAAATCTTAGGTCATATTATTTCAAACCAGTAAGAGTTAGCAATGTATTCCTTTAGAATTATTTGGAAAACACCATTGTTCTCGTGTATTAGGCCACAGGGATTTTTTTTTTTTTTTTAACAGAATGTGTAATATTCATTCTCATCATACAGTGAAATAACTCTATGAAAAAAAAAGATTTTTAAAAAGCATATTCAGATTTGGATGAAGTTTTCATTTGTTAGATGATTATCCCTCCTCAGCAATTTATCTTTGAGGAGAAATGTAGAATCTGTGTACACATAGTGTATTAGCTCTATGATAGATAGGTTTCCTGCATAACGCACAAACTTCTTTTGTACCTTGTGAGTTTTACTTTGTGTTGAACAGTCACGTTGAGTTTGCCACAGCAAGCACAAAGGGTGGCATTTCCTAGTTTTGAGCTGTGGTGGTCACAAGAGGTAACAATTGCAACAGGATGTGGCGCACCATTCTTGGTTAGGATGGGCAGAGCTGTGCAGAATCGTGCTCTTTAAACAGATAAGTTAAAAGTTCACCTTTATGAATTAATTCAATGAGGACTGAGCCAAGATAACAAAAATGCTGAGAGCTCTACAATCCCCATAATTCCTGTTGTTAATCTCTTTTTAGGGTGACGGTTCTGTCTGTCAAAAGGCCACTAAATACCAATTTTAATTAAAACATTTTTTCTCAGATGTTTCAGAGATTATAAAACATATTTACTGGTGTTAAATTTCAAGAATGAAACTTTTAATGATCCTCTAGGAAGTAAGTACAGATATTTATTATATTAAAGTTTCCTCTTTTGTGTAAAACATCACCCAAACCAAGATAAAAGGTGGGAAAGAGAGGACCTTAATTCTCTTTAACTTTTCTACATTGCCGGTAGCACAATGTGGAGTACTGAAGGCATAGAAATTCTTGCAAAAAATCCAAACCAAACCAGAAAAATGCATCCTGCTTAGTGACCCCAGACTATTTACAAACACATTTGCTGCGGTATTTGGAAATACTTAGCCCCTGTGTTACAAATTATTATGGGAAGTTACAGAGCTGAAAGGAATAGTCTAAAAGCCTTCATGATTATTCCTCAGGTTCCTATTTCTCATTGTAGGAGCATCTGATTGGCTTTCAGGAAGGCCCTTAAATTAACTGTATACCTAAAATAAAAATGTAATCTTTCTCATGTCTTTGATTTTTTTAATCACTTGATTATTGCCATTTTTATCTCCTCAGAGTTAAATAAGAACATTAAAGACTTTTCTTTTCATAGCCTGAACAATAAAACTCTTTGTTAAGATAATGTGTTATTTTAAATTTAAAGAGTCCATTGTTTGTGGGTTTTTATTGCCTGTTACTTGTAATGGATGGATAATTGTTTCCAGTAGCCTGATTTGAGACCAGAAAGCCTTTTGCAGCCTCACATTTTTTTTTAATCCTTCTACAAACAATATATTGAAAGCACAAAATTATGTTTACCAGATGCTTTGGAAAGATGAATTTTTATTAATGATGTTGTGGAATACAGCAGTAAGACTTTTTGTTTGTTTTTTTGATTTTTGGGGAGAGTTAGTACGTGATCAGATTATTTGTCCAATTTTTCAAGAAATGAATAGAATATGGAAAAAAAGACTTTTTTCCATTCTCCAAAAATAACATGACTTAGAAACTTTGGTATTAAATAGCTAAATGTTCAGTCAAAGTATTATGGAAATTTTCACTTGTATTCATTACTTTTTAGAATTGGGCTACTAATTGGTCATTAGAATCGCCAATATGAAATAAAGCAACCAGGGAGGAAATCCTTCTAAATTAACAGTTTGGCTACACAGTACTTATTGAACCCTAGGAATGCCAAGACCCCTATTATTTTTTTTTTTTCTGAGGACCCAAATGGTTCTCCTTAATACTAATGGTGCTTAGGCACAATGCCTCTGCCAAGGGATGGGATGCATATACCAGTAATCTGTACTCTCTAATACACTAAGAGCAAAATCAAGAACAGTATGAGTAATTTTGAACGCTTCCTTACTCCTGCAAAACATAGCACAGCTCTAAAAGTGGGAAAGAAGGAACAGACAAAAGGGTGATCAATGAACCCAGCAACATCAAACCCTAAAATGCTGCCTACAATAAATTTCAAGACAGGCCCCTCTTTGCTGTCGCTCACATGCAGACTCATCAGAGTCTACAACTGATCATCTAAGCATGCCAATCAACCTCTGATGCCAGTTAGTCCTCCTCTGTGACAAACACAGAAACTTATGTCCAGGAGAAGATTCAATGACACCCCATTTACATTATGGAATAACCTACCTTTTAAAATATAACCCACTTCTAAAACAATTAAGAGAAAGAGTATGTTTGGGTTTGTTATTTATGTTTTCATAGATTTTGCCTATCAAAAATATAACCAAATTCTTTACTAAGATTTGTGTAATGTATAAAGGCAGATAAGTTGAACATATGCCTCAGTGACAGACATGTTGGAGAACTGTAGTCACAAAGCTCTCAGGAACTATTGTTAAAGATAGTAGACTCAACAAAAAAGAATGAGGTATTACCAATATCTTGCTTTATACCATGCACCAAATGTAAGAAAACTGAGCATTTGGAAATGCTATGCTATTTACCCTAAACTGAAACAGTGGAATAGCAGGTGAGATCCATATTCTGAATTGAATGTTCTTAGTTTGCCAATTACTTTTCTTCCCTAATGCCACTTTCCTGATAATAGGCATTCTGCAGGGTAGACCAAACCTTTGCACTCCTATCATGCTAAGAGTATTCCTCAAGGAAAAAATCCATTAACCAGCAAGATGGATCCAGATGTAACTCTGATTCTCCTGTATTGGTGACGTCCATGTGTTGGAAAAAACGTAGATGTTCTGTCAGCACTTGTGCTGAGCCTGTGAGATTTGTATTTAAGGGAAGCTGAAGTATGGTAGAATTCCATTTTAAGAGGTTGGTTATATTCTGGTTTTGGTGTATATAAAAGATGCACAGAAACATAATAGGGAAGAAAGAAGGGCACATTTCCCCATAAACTAGAGAAGCATTCTTTCAGTGTATTACAAGTGTAAAGGCATTGCAAGATATCACAGTAATTCACAACAAAATGATTGTATTAATGTTTTGTTCTTAAATTGAAAGATTTTCTTTCCCACTGCCTATGCATTTTAATGTAGCCAGTTCCATAGTAACTCTTACATTACACTGAGTTCTCGGTGGCACTACCCAAATAATATTTGTTTTAGAAATGCCATAAAATAAAATGATGGCAGCCAGTAATCTCTAAACAGTCTTTAAGATTTTTGTATCATTTATAGTATCTGGAGATTCAACCTATAACTTCAGCAGTTTCTTGGCGAATAGAAGTTTCTACAGGGCGCTGGACCAGTGATTCATTTTGGTATATTACCTGGTCTTTTCCAGTGGCTTTTGCTATAGGCCCCAGGGGAAGACATAAGAAACTATCAAATACACATTTGAAAGATAATTTGCCACAGTAAAAAGCCCTTTTTCTTTTATTTCCAGCACTTAGGAAGACATAAGAGATATGATCTTAATCAGAAGAAAGAATGTCCCATATATTTTTTATCTTATTTAGATGTTCTTGGGACTCAATAAAGCTGTCAAACTTGTTTTGAGTTGTATTAACCTCTTGATCTCGATGACTGCTTGTGCAGGAAAACTGTGCAGGCAAACTATGCAATCTGCAATGCAGGGAAAAATGTTCAAGCCTTTTTTTTTTTTTTTCTCTTTGATTTTTTTTGGTAAAGGCAAGTAAAAAACAACTCTTCAAATCCCAAGTCTGATTTGACATCCTGGTTCATTAGATATCACAGCGGTTACTCATCAAAGTGAGTTCCACCATATTATTTTTAATGTGTTCTAAATTGTTTGTTAAAACCTTAATGTTGCTATAATTTTGAACTGAATAAGGAGGGTGTGATTTTACCTAATTGTTGTGAATTAGAAAAAAAAAAGAGGTTTATACCAAGAAAAAATAGAGATTTAAACTGTGGAGAAATTATCTGTTTTTAATATTTTGGATAATTGGGATTTATAATTGAGAAGATTTAATGATCTAGAAAAAGGAAATTTTTATGAAGTACAGCTGTAATTTTATATAGAAATAACAACATCAGCTGCAATGTGAATGCCTGACAGCCTCTTGTAATATAAGGAATATCTTTGTAGTATAACCTTGGTTTGTATAAACACATACTGGTCAGAGATATAGGGATGTGAATTAGACAAAATAAAAACCTGCTTGAAATGCAAAGCTTCTTTGTCTTTGAGAGCATCAGTAACCTAACAATTCAATAAAATTTGTAATTCTCATTTATATTTAGGACTAAAAATATCAAGTAATGATAAAGTCTTTTTGGTTGAAACCAGTGGGTAAGACAACTTTTTATACAGCCCAAGTTCAAGACTTTGTAAAAAAAAAACAAGTTTAGAGATGGTCAGCAAAATGAGATTCAAAGCTGAGATTTGGTGCAGGAGACCCAACTCAGCCTTAGAGTGATCTGACAGAATAACCCAGTTTGCTTGCGCAACCATGATGTGCTGTGCCAGACCTTTTGATGCCTTCAATATATAAATGCCTTTCTGTGAAAAAAAATGGTGCAATAGGATCTGTAAGTGAGCAAAAGCAAACAGTTTGTAATAGCTGAATGATTTCGTGAACTAAATCCTATTATACAGTCAATTCAGAAGAGCATGTTTGGGAAAAAAAGTCTATAAATGTACTGGATGAGTCAATAAAATCAAAATAATTGAGCCTTCAATAGATTTCTTCATCAGAGCAACAGGCCTGCTAAAACAATAACTTCAAAAGGCCCACAAAAACAATATTAGGCTGGTGCTTCCCGTTACAGGTTTCCAAAAACAAGGCAAAGCTGAAGTGTGATTCACTGTACTTCAGGCTCCATGAATGAATCACTCTTGGCAGCTCCATAGCTTTCCCACCTCCTGCCTCCCTCTCGGTGCACCATTGCTACTCTCTGCTGATCTGCAGCCGTGTCTACAGCCATTTCTCTTCTGTCATGTATCGGTACCACAGTCAGGCATGCCTGATCGTGGGCTTGCCAGCAGTAATCCACACTTTCTGTTCCCCAGCTGCTAACAGCCACACTGTCAAAGAAACAGTTCAATAAGACTATGATGGAAGAACTCCTTTTCAAAGTACTTAAGAGCTTTAATGCTGCAAAGTCTATTTCTCACCAGTAATTTATGTCTTCTGACAATCTTGAAGTTGGTGTTTGCAGTACTGTCATGAAACAGAGAAAAGGCAAAATCACTGTGTCTGGAGGAAAGACTATTAAGGACATGCTTGCATTGCCTGCAGTAAAGAGTAAAACTGTGTTAATTAAACTGCAAAAATGTAATTGACAAATAAAGAAGTATTTTTTCCTGGACGCAAAGATCATTCTTTCACTTGGGTAGGTTTGTGTACATCCGCATACGCAAGAACCAATTTGTAAGTCTGACCTCAATCTTTACAGTACATGTCCTGCTGCCAGATGTCCCTTAGGATGATGGAGTTTTTGCAAAAAAGATCTATGCTTTGCCTCAGTTCTCCAGTGAGACTACATATTTACAGCTCTAATAACAGAAAGCTATAGAATCTCTAGGAAACTGACATGGTGTCCTAATGGTCAGGCCACTGAGAATTAAGTTTCAATGTCCAGTTTAAAACTGAATTTTCTCTATGCCTTTTCTAGTTATGCCAATGAAAGTGATTTTCATTCTTCTGTGACAGCTGGCAAGAAAAACGTAAATGATGTATGTGATGTATGTGTCTTCAGTGTTTTATTACCAAGAAGATAGTGTTCTTTGTTTGGTTTTGGTTTGGTTTTGGTTTGGGGTTTTTTGGGGGTTTTTTTGTTTGCTTGTTTTCTTTTTTTTTTCTTTTTTTTTGTTGATAAATAAGCAAAGATGGTAAGGAAGGAGTGCCATTCAGGAACTAACACTTTGAAAAGACTTGAGGCTGTCTTCACTGGGAGGGCTATTTCACAGACAGGAAGGCACAAAGCAAAACTAGGAAAAAAAAAACATTTTCTATAATATACTTTGTCTACTTAGACTATAGAATTCATTGCTCTTAATACTTGCACTTTGGGAAGAAATAAGCATTCAGAAAGACATTTGTATGGAAAAGAGAACTATCCAGAAAGTCAGAACTATAAACAATGAAATATTTTGGAGAGTTTTAAAAAAGCAAGTCAACTGGTGGTGACAACTGTTAGGATTACAGGAGAAATAATTATTTTCTGTTATGAAATTATCTATCTTTTTCTTAAACATGGCACTGTTTTGTTTCCTGTAAAGTAAAATCTTAAATCACAAACATATCTTGTTATATCTTTTTTATGACTTGAAAATATAAAATTTAAAGGAAATGTAGTGAAGATAGATTTCTTCCTACTGTAGACAGACCTAGGATATCAAGTTTCATACCATAGCTGATATTTATGACAGAGCTAGAAAACAGTGAAAATACATGTTTATACTGGAATCATTGACAAACCATTAACTCCAGTGAAGTGACAAAATAATACTCTGAGAAAAGCTAGCAGAGTATCAAAACCACAACAAGAATCAATTTATGCGCCACAACAGACAAAATGTTAATATTATTATGATTGAAACTTGTTTGCTTTTCATGCTATATTTTGCAAGTTTCTATTTTCAGAAATATTACGTATATGTTAATCTATTATATATGTTTTATATAATTAATATGTTTTTAGATATCATCCAGCCAACAAAGGAAATATTTGCCTACAGTATCCATCAGAAAAGTTTTGCAACGCTAAATAAGAGTAAATGCTTTTGCTGCTGAATGGACAAGAAAGCAAAGATGAGGGGAGGGCATAATTCTGGTTGCTAAAATAAATTTACTCTTTATTGTTCAACACCACAACCCAAGCAGCAGACAAATCATTTGTGTTTGCATTATGTTCATAGAAATATTAAGGACTTAGCAAGCTTCCTTAAAAGCCTAATTTAGCTCTCCTTTTCTTAATAACATGGAATGTATTAATGTTGAAAGGCCACCAAGTATTCAGAAATAATGAGCTCTGAAGCTTCCAAAGTCATCTAACCGATACTCAGCTGAGTTTTAAAGATGACTAACTAGGCCAATCTTTTTTTGGTAACATAGAGCTAGGGATAAAACTTGGCCAAGCCAGAAGGAAAATGAAAGAGAAGCTTTGTGAGCCCATTTACACTCCCTCTGCACACCATCCACTAGATTGCTGTGCTGCTTCCAAGTCTACTGAGCCAGGTACTCCGAGACGTCCCTCCCTCCCTGTTCTGCACCCATCCAATACATTTCCTGGCCTCAGGTTGTCCGTTTATGATTTCTTCCCAGAAATAGGACGTCACAGTCCAGCTGCTCTGGACTTCATAATTAAGGCTGTCTGTTCCCTTTTCCTGACACCTTAAACCTGCCTTTTCCCAAAACCTTACAGGGACTTGAGTTTAATGCAAGATATGTCCATCTCACTGAGCACAACAGTCTATATGAAATGAATAAACACAGACATATAAAATGCTAAGCAGAGCTTCATGTGTTTGTGTTCTTCAGATAAACTCCCTGTTCTGAAGTTCTTTGTAGCTGGAGAAAGGTTGTTTTCAGATGTTCAGAAACTCTCCTCACTTTCCCCTCCCTTTTTTGTAGCTTTCAGCAGTAATATCCAGCTCTGTAAACCTTGGGATTTTTTTTTCAAAATGCTTTTGCATCATGGATATGAATTTACGGAACTGCTCGTCACAGATTTGTATCAGTACCTGTGTTGCAACCTACCAGGGCCTGCTGTGAGATGGCAACTGCCATTGCCAGAATGTTTTTCTCTGTGCAGAAATGCTTCTAGTATGTTTTGAGGTCTCCAAAACTCATCAAAAGCACAGTTTGACAGATAATAAACAAAGGGAGTAGGGACTCCCTTGGGAAATGGATAGATGAGGTGGTGTAAACCCCTCCTTTGCTACCTCAAGTTAGTATGATGTGGCTGATGCATTTCTGGCATGGACAAACAGTTCTGGTAGCCCACATTTCAGCTGACTCCTAACATCAGTTGCAGTTCAAACAACAACCAATAAACTCCTTCCTGCTTTCCATTGAAAAGAAGTAATTTGATTTTCTTACAGTTATTTCATGTTTCCTCCCCCCATCAATGAAAAAATCATGTAAAGAGTACTCATACGTTCCTTGAAAAATTCTAGGAGGTTTTAATGGTGTTTGTTATTACACTTAGTATCTATCCATCATTATTAAATCAGTGTATAAGCTTCCTCAAGCTAAAAGGGATATGTATTTAAAACACAATATATGGGTTTAGCTACTTTAGCCCTGTTTAAGTCCGTGGGAGTAAAACATTTAAATCTTCACATACCTATTTGAAAGTGTAACTGGTTTTGCTAGAATAGAGTGGTAGCTTGATTGTTTCAATGCCTTAAAAGGGAGAACTATATGAACAGAAAATTGTTGAGAGTATGTTTTCAGTTTTGATTAACTTGATGTTTGCAAAGGCTATCTGGAGACAAAAATATCTCTCCTTTAAGCATTTTTGAACAAATACAAATCAAAATATATGCCTGCTATTAGGAGAAAAGTAATATGTAAAGATAAAGTCAGAAAGCCATACAAGTACATTGGTTTAACTTTTAGCTAATCTGCTTGAGTTCAAATGGAATTAATTTTAAATAAAAAATTGTTAAGTAATGAATCCCTCTAATCTGGACTCCTGTGAGGGTGTAACCCAGCCTCTAGGGTGTATGTAGTAGGACTGTGAGCTGGAAAGGAAATTTGGCAACTTCTAACAGGCGTGAAGTTAGCAATTTAACTTAGTTTGCTTTGTACTGGAGTGGAAAAGAATGGCCTGTACAATCAGAGATAGAAGTGCATTGGGTTTTAGGAAGCTACCTCATAGTGAAATCCCACTGTGATATAAAACCAGACACTGTAATATCTTGGACGCTACCATGGGAGATGAAGATGGTTCAGGTCCTGCTGAAACATTCAATGTGATCATACTCAAAGTTTTTTTCTGGCCACTACCGAAACACAGACATGTTGGTCACTCATAGTCAGATTTTAGGTAGATCTTCAGTGATGTAAAGAAGTTACTCTAGATTTATTCTCTTGCAACATATGTCACACAAAGGGTATTACATACAATTTCCCAAACAGACTTTTTTCCAGCAGGAGAGATTCAGCTCATTCTTCTCCACAGTGAACACTAATTCAACACTTTCAGTGTGTCTCACTGAGTGCATTGTGGTTTGCCTTGGAAATTTGTACAATTGTCCGCAGTTTTAAAAGCAATAGAGTGATTAGTCTGTCTCACTTTATAAAAATACAAATAACATTGTGAAGGTGTATTTTCCATTATATGGTCATTCTCAAAGATATGTTTTACTGAGTCCCAAAGCATGATTTCCTGGCATAAACACAGAGATTTGTTTAAGAATCAGTTTTAGACTTGTCTTATTGAGCAATATGTCCAGTATAAGGCCAACAGATGTTATGACCTCAGATTTGGAATGCCAGCACATAATAAGTTTGTCTAGACCTGTATCACCAGTGTCAGACATACAGTTGATAGCCAAGTGTGACTTACAGATGACTTTCATTTAAGCTGCCAAGTAATTTCCAGGTCCTCCTACCAGTTCTGCCAGGCTGTTTTTCTCTGCTGAGGTGACTCAGTACAAGTCAATGCCAAAGCAAAAAAGCAAGTTCTCAAGAATTATATTTTTTTAGGACAACTGACCCAGGAAGAAGAGAATAGAAAACACAAGTTCTGGTTGGGAGATGGATTTGAGTTAAAAAACAAAATGAAAACCAAACAAACAAAAAACAAAACCAAAAAACCCAAACCAAAAAAACCAAACAATTTTCCCAAAGAGTTAGAAAACAGTGGAGGTCTGTTAATGTGCTTAACAATGCTGGCATGATCTCTCATCATGGATGAATGTTAATATCTCCTTTCTAACCAAGTAACAAATCTGAAAACAATTCCTCTGTTTCAGGCAATCTTCAGACATATCTACTGTGAATGATATTTGCTATGTTTATCTTCCTGTTCTATAGAAGCTTTTCAGTATCTACTTTTATTGTTGCTTTTAAAGAAGATTAATATAGAACTAACTTAGCAACCACTCCTTTGGCATGAGATGTCTTTGGCCACCTTTCCTTAGGGAACCATTCTGGACTGGAGGACCCATCCCAGCCAACTAAAGCTCATACTTGGAAGGATAGTTGCTGGAGTGATGTTTTCATGTGGTGGTATCACATTTGATTTTGTTGCTATGCTGGCATGGGTGACTGCTGGGCAGTCACTGACCTTGGCTGTGAAGGAACAGCTGGACCAGCCAAGGTGAGGTCACCACCCCTTCCTAGAACCACCTGCATGCTTAGGTCAGACTTGTCGTCTTCTACCTCTGAATTATTCTTATTGCTCCTTCTGACCTTTACTGCCAGAGGTATGTGGATTTTACGGCTATATGATATAGCCATATGATGACTATATGAAGATTATGATATCTGATTTGTAGGGTCATTACTATTCCTGCTCGTCAAGTCTCTGAACTCCCAGGGGTCAAGCAGACCAAAAAAATTACACTGCAGCCTTTTTGTTCTGCATAGATAATGTTGTTCCTAGTCATAGAAACATAGAATGGTTTGGATTGTAAGGGACCTTTAAAAATCATATAAACCACCTAAAAATCATCATCTCTGTCACAGGCATGGGCATCTTTCACTTTATCAGGTTGCTCAAAGCTTTGTCCAACCTGTCCTTGAACACTTCCAGGGATGAACCATACACAGCTTCTCTGGGTAACCTGTTCCAGTCTCTGACCACCCTCATTGTGAAACAATTCTGCCTTATGTCCCATCTAAATATACCCTCTTTCAGTTTAAAACTATTGTCCCTTGTCCTGTCACTACAGACCTTTGTAAAAAGTCTCTCTCAATCTTTCTTATAAGCCTCCTTTATATATTGAAAGGCCACAATAAGATCTCCCCTGGAGCTGCCCTCTCTAAATTGAACAATACCAACTCTCTCGACCTTTCTTCACAGAACAGGTGTTCCATCCCTCTGATCATTTTCATGTCTCTCCTTGGGAGCCAATCATACTGGGGACTCCAGAACTGGATGCAGTACTCCAAGTGGAGTCTCAGGAGAGTGGAGTAGAGGGGCAGAATCACCTCCCTCAACCTGCTGGCCACACTTGTTTTTATGAAACTCAGGACATGGCTTTCTGGGCTGCAAGCCCATGTTGCTGGCTAATGTTCAATTGTTGATTTACCAGTATCCCCAGGTCCTTCTCCTCAGGGCTGCTCTCAATCAATTCATCTCACAATCTGTATTGAAACTGGGGATTGCCCTGGTCCAGGTGCAGGACCCTGCACTTGGCCTTGTTGAACTTCATGAAGTTCACATGGACCTACTCATCAAGCTTGTCAAGGTCCCTCTGGATGGTATCTGTTCCCTCAAGTGAACAGACTGCACCAGTCAGCTTGGTGTCATCTGCAAACTAGCTGAAGGTGTACTCAGTCCCACTGTCTATGTCATTGAGGAAGATCTTAACTAGTATTGGTCCCAATACAGGCCCTTGAGGGACACCACTCAGTATTGGTTTCCACTTGAACATTGAGCCATTGACTGTAACTCTTTGGACATGCAATCCAGCAATTTCCTTACGCATCTAACAATCCATCCATCAAACCCATAGCTCTCCAATTTAGAGGTAAGAATGTTGTAAGGGACCATATCAAAGGCCTTACAGAAGTCTAGGTAGATGACATCCATAGCTCTTCCTTTGTCCACTGATGCAGTCATTCCATTATAGAAGGCCGCTGGATTAGTCAGGCATGGTTTGTCTCTAATCACCTCCCTGTCTTCCATGTGTTTTGACATATCTTCCAGGAAATTCTGTTCTGTGATCTTATCAGACATGGAGGTGGGGGTGACTGGTTCATAGTTCCCAGGGTCTTCTTTTTTACTCTTTTAAAAGTCCAGTGGCATTGACCAAAGCAAGCTGCTGCTCATCAGTGAGGCCAGCCACAACCCAGGTGTTCAATCTGTTTGCCAGCTGGTTCTTAAATAAAGTAAGTCTAGAGCAGGTAAATAACTAATTGGGCTTAGACTGATGCTTCAAAGCACAAATACAGAGACATACTATTTCCTTATTTAAAGGATTAATTAAATTGACTAAACATGTACTGAAAATGAGTAAAACTAGTGCTATATGAGATTTTTCCAGACCTTAAGTTTCACTGTAGAGGAACCTGAAATTTTGTTGTTTCACAGAGTCCCAAGGGCAGTGCTTTAACACAGCCCTGTGCCTTGGCCGGGACCTTGTTTCTGTTGGTTCTTCCCCACTCAAAACTAATTTCTTCCATCCATTCAGGGACTCATCAATATCTACCATGGACAGCTGATCCCCACTTTGTATTTTCATCTATTTGTCAAAGCCTCAATTGAGACTATCTCAGTTTTGTTTCTTGGCACTTAGTTACCAATGCATCCTTTGCAAGTAATGCAGCCTTTGTTCCAAGTCAGCTTTTTTTGTTTCTTGACTGGTAACTTCCTGGCCAGATTGGCTTGGTCTTGTGACGCTTTCTGCATGAGATGGCTCTCACTAATTATTTGAAGTGAGTTGCAGCTTGTGATGAGCTACAGCAGACATTTAGGAGTATCTACTTACACTGCATGTCTTAGTGTCCCTCTATTATCTCCACACCTCCTTTATTGAAACCCAGCCTGAACCACCATATTTTCCCTCCTTTTTTAAAACTTCTTTCATTTCTAGAAGTGCAGAAACATATCCTGTACATATCCTCTCTGCAGAAAGTTTGAACTGGGAAGCTGTGTACTTTTTTTTGCTGCATATATTATCCTTTTAAAATGCAAATTTACTGGAAGCTTCTTAGGAAAGGGATGTTGTTCTATTTTAGTCAATTTAAGTTCATGAAACAAACTGAAGGGTAGAGGAAATAATTGTAATTTAACAGGATACCTGCCTACTTTTCCGCCTTTTAACTCAGTGACTATCTTCCATCCTCTTCCCCTACATAATCTGTTTTGTCCATTTGAAGCTCTCAGCTTCTGGGAATCTGCCATGTCAGGTATTTGGAAAATACCTGGAAAAATTGAGCACTTCTACATTATCAGAAATAATTAATGATGCATCTGCCTATTTTGGAACCATATGCATCATACATAAGCAATCAAAAAAATACAGATGGGCACTACTTTAGCAAGGAATTGCACTCAGCATGTCTCAATTGTACAGTTTTGGTACGATGATACAAAATACCTCTAAAAAGATGGTTATTAAATACCCACTTATATGCTGGGAATGAATATTTGTCTCCCCTTTATCAAGCTCCTTCCTTCTATTTCATTAAATATGTCTCACTGCTTTTTGTATCTGATCCACTAAAGCAATTTATTGTGTGATAACAAACAATGTTTGTGCTGGGGCTTTAAACAGATTGCTGTGGTAGTGATTTGAAAGAGAAACAGATGATCCCAACCATAAAAAAATCTATAAGGTCATCAGCCATCTATATAGATGCAGCATGTGACTCAGCTGCTGATTGATTAATTCTATTTGCATCATATTGATATATATGTGATGCTGTTAATATTAACTAGCTGCGTTCTTAGATGATATACAATAACTAACAGTCTGTTCTCCACCGTGCCTTCTAATAGTTTCCTGAGTGACTATTACATATTTGACTACATTACTTTGTTTACTGGTTTATTAATTGAGGTTATTCTACATGGTACTGTTATCCCTGGAGATTTCATTTCAAGTCCAGTTAGCTTTGGTTTCTATAAGCCTTTTTCATTTCTAAGAGCCCAGAGGTTAATTTTCTTGGTAAGGTCTGAAGAATAGTTAGTCAAAGAAGTCCTTCACACACATTACTTTACTGTCAATTTCCTAACTCTGTTAAAAATGTTCCTGCCATCATGGTGGCTCTGTTCTGAACTTCTTCCAGTTTATCAATATCTGTTTTCTTCTGGGGGTCCCAAAACTGGGCACAGTGCTCTAGCTGTGGTCTGAGGAGTGCTGAGTAGAGGGGAATAATCCCTTCCCTCAGTGTGCTGGCTTTATTCCTGCTAATGCAGCCTAGGGGTCTGTTGTCCTTCTCTGCTGCCGAGGCACTGTTGGCTCACGCTCATCTCACTGTCCACCAAGGCCCACAGTATCTTTTCTGCAGACCTGCTCCCCAGCCAGTCAATCCCCAGCCTGTATTGTTGCAAGAACTCTTCCCTCCATGCGCAGAGATTTGCTTTGGCCTTGCTGATTTTCATAAGGCTCCTCTTGGCCCATTCCTCCAGCACTTCTAGGTCCACCTGGATGCCAACTCCGCTCTCAAGCATATCAGCTGCTCCTACCAGTTTGGTGTCATCTGCAAACTTGCAAGAGGGCCCTCCAGTGCCTCCTGCAGGTCCTGGGTAAGCATGTTAAACAGGACAGGCCCAGTGATAGACTCTTGAGATACTCCACTTATTACCAGGCTCCAGCTAGATTATACGATCCATTAACAAATATTTTTTAAGCCTGATTACCCAACTGGTTTTTTACCAATCTGGTTGTTCACCCGTCCCATCTGTAACCTCCTAACTGGGATACAAGAACATTGTGAGAGACAGCATCAAAAGCCCTTCTAAAGAACAGCCCTCCTCTCATCCACAAATCCTGTTCATTGTAGAAAGCATACAATGGGAAAAGAAAGTCTTTCAATTATTCAGTGGTAAAGACAGAACTGGATATGTGAAAGTTGTGTTTTTCAGACCCTTAACTGCACTTCTGGTTGGCAAATGACTAGAACTGTTTCAACACACAAGACCAGCTGTTAAGTCCTTAATTCTGTGGCATGTTTCTGTGGGCAGCTCTGTATGTAAAACCCCTTTGAAATTGGCGGCGTTGCCTGCATCTGCAGAGATCTGTTTGTGTGGAATGAATTCTTTGAACAGGGCCTAAATCTTTCAGAATTCCTGGTTGCTCTATGGGTACTAATGTAATCTCCTTTCTTTTTTTGCTCCAGCATTAATTTATGCTTAGATTTGGGACACCTGTCCTCTTGATGATAAAGACCACTTACTTGTGCTGGGAATGACTTGTTTGACATGAGTAGTATGACAGGAAGGGTAGAACACCTTTAAAATAAAATCAAATAAACAAACTGCAACTTGTTACTCTCAAAACTGTTGGTCTAATCAAATTTCTTAACTTGGAAATTGTACAGTTTAGTGCAGCCAGTCACTGCTCAATGTGGGCATATATTTTAATAGAGCTAGGAAGACTGCTACTTCTTTCTTTGCCATCAGCTATTTTTATCCACTCTGCGAGGGTTATTTAAGCTGTTTACACTTTCTGAGGTTGGGGTTGTATTCCACTACATTACTGAAGAAGGAAGATTAATAACGTCTATCAGTCCTCAGAATACTTCACCAGCTTCATCACTTAGTCTGCAATGAATTTAGACTTCTCCACCTCACCTTTCTAGTTCAGCCTAGGCTTCCATTAAAGTATTGTTCTCACTTTTTTTTTTCTCTTGACTCTCTTCCTTCAGCTCATGAATCCCAGATGAAACTTTCTTTTCATATGCTTTCATACTTCCCTTTTTTGTGGGTTTTCCCCCACATCCTATTTCTGCCTATGCTCAAAGCAATCTCTTACTCTTTTAACAAGTGGTTCTTTTAACATAGTAAACATAGTACAATCAGCTACTTACATCATAAGCCTCAGGCTCAAGTACTACAGGGTAACTGTATGTTCTTGAAAGCATCTTTAGTGATAGGAGTCAGATGAAAAAATTTCCCAGCCTTTAAGATATTTTATTCAATGGCATTAATGCATTCAAACTGCTAGTTAGAAGACCTGACAAAAATATACCAATGAGACTGGAAAAACAAAAGAAGTAATATGAAGAAAACTGTTTATTGTTTTCAATTGTGAAAACAGACATATTTTAAAAGGCGAAAAGTAAACCACAGGTGGGATAATTTTAATGAATATTTCTGAAATTCACAAAGATGGGCGAATACTAAGCCACTCATATGGAGGCTTTCCTAAATCTAGTTTTCCTGAAGTTTGGCTTCCAAGTAGGAGTAATGCCCCAGAGAAATTGTGAACTTAAATGACTATTATATACACGCTGCTAACAAGTAAAAAGATAATGAAAGCTTGAAAAAACATTAGATGAATTTTTGGAATTCAGACATGAACCTGCACATCACAATCTGAGCTAGGATGGCCAAGGTTTGTACGTTGTTATACAACCGAGCCATGAGCAGCAGACAGAACCTCATGCTGTAAGAACAAGCGTGTTGTGTAACTAACACACCGACCCTTGATGTAACACTACACACCATTTCCAGTCCTATTTTTAAAATGTTGTAATGAAATCCTTTCCATTTTGAGGAAAACTGGATGCTGGCATCAGTGGAAAAGTATCTCCTTCACTGTTTTCTGTCTATTTTGAATTTGGAAAGAAAATGGTACTTTCAGATGCCTCATCTCTTTCTACCACTTCTGTTACTATACCGAAAACATTTGCCTTTGTACCTTTATTCCTGCATCTTAATTTTAGTTAAGCAAAGATGTATGCACTCATGCTTGTATCAATTACTCATTTTTGTCAGTGCAAGTGTGCACGCAAATGGAGGTCAAGCTTCAGGCTTTCTGCAAATATAACACAAATATTCTGTCAGAGAATAATGTTTGAAATAGCAGCAGCTTTGAGTCTAGCCAGCTTTACAGCTGCCCATTGACAGTACTTACAAGTTACCTCACTCTTTTTCTGCCTTTTCTCCTCAGCTAACTGCAAGGTGATTGTTTGTGTAGAGTAAGGCATGCTTCTGTCACAGGGTCAGAAAATCTTGTGTCTAGTGCATACTGCACACTGCCTTGGCCAAAAGTACATCCTACTGTAATAATAGAGTCACTGGTCTGACAGCTTATCTCCTGGGCCCTTGCAAGGCCAACTTGGCTCCGAGTGCACATACAAAGATGTCTTGTGCTTTCACTTTGAAAGTTCCCTAGAGAATTTCTTGGTAGGATTTTTCTTGCCAGGGATTGCTTTTGAAATGTGTGAAGGGACACACAAACAAACAAAAAAAAAAATCGTTACTGCAGAAATATGTGAACTATGTATTCTGCTCAAAGTTGTTGTATATCCTGGGCTCACTGGGCAGTATGTGCTTTGCAAAAAGGAGGATAAACAAACCAAGTAACTGAAATCCGAAGGAACCAAGAGTACAAACTTTCAGGTTACATGAAGGAGGAGCCCATTTGGAGATAACTCAGCTCCTGAATTTGATGGCCAAACTTTTCAAACTTGGATACCTAATGAGAGACACTAAAATAGCAGGTGCTACTGAAAAATTGTGTCATCGGAGAAGAATTTCAAACTCCGAATAAACAACTTCATCTGCTATAGCTCGTTTTTTATCATTTCCTTGAAGAGTTTGTCTCCCTTAGTGTTTGGAAGAATAGTTGAGAAGAAAAGTCCTTCAAAGTACTTAAAAGAAGGAATAGTAAACTATCATATTTCCACTACGTTCTTCAACATTCAGCGTTCAGTGTTCAGCATTCTTCAAATGTCCCAGATACTACCGGTTACAGGGGCCTTTTTTGTCTCACTCACTTGTTCCAATAGCTTCAGGCTCTGAAATCTGACAATACTAGTCTCAGCAAGTTGTTCTTCATTTTTGTGGGATGTTTAATGGCATTGTCTAAGGCTCTTGCATTTGCCTGCCTGAACCTGTGGGGAATTAGGAAAATGTAGGACAGAATTAAGTAAGGTCTGCATGCTGTCATCCACTTGAAGTTTCATTAACTCTTATCAGTGGGTATCCAAAAAAAATATTTTCCTCACTGATCTGTTTTTCTTTTTGAATGGGTTCTGCATCAACAACAATTAGAAACAAGGCAAAAAAATGAGGGAACATTTAAAAAACCCACTTAAGTACAAATTTCTGTGAGTGGGTTTGTTTTTTTTTTAAGTACAGATACTACTGCTAGAAGTAAGGACAAATTTCCCAGAATCACACCACTCACATCACATCTTTCTGCTTAGCTCATATAAAAATAAATGAACTAGATTTATTCATTCTATAATTTATGACTTAATAGCAGATTCCTCAACAGGTTTTAGGTAAAGGTCTGATCACATGGAAATTCCCTAAGTTCTTCATAGTTGCACTCCCACTAGAAACACCAGATTTGTCTCTACATTTCAGTTAGGAGAGGGCTTTCTGTTAGTAGGTCCTATATAAAAAGTAAAGGCCAAGTCTTTCCCCATATGGACATCAGGCTAGAAGTGTAAGGACAAGGCTGTCCTTTGCAAACACATGGGTTAAATCCAGTCAAGGATATTCTATATTATTGGAACACCTCTCCTGTGAAGAAAGGTCAAGAGAGTTGGGATTGTTCAGCCTGGAGAAGAGAAAGTGGCTCCGGGGAGACCTTATTGTGGCCTTTCAATATATAAAGGATGCTTGTAAGAAAGATGGAGAGAGACTTTTTACCAAGGCCCATAGTGACAGGGTGAGGGTCAATGGTTTTAATTTGAAAGGGGGTATTTTTAGATGGGACATAAGGCAAACATTTTTTACAATGAGGGTGGTGGTTACTGAGGAGTTAACTGGTGGTTAACCAGTCTGGACAGGTTACCCAAAGAAGTGTTCATCCCTGGAAGTGTTCAAAGTCAGATTTGACGGGGTTTTGAGCAACCTGATCAACTGAAATATGCCTGTGACCGTGGCGAAGGCCTTGGACTAGATTACCTTTAAACGTTCCTTCCAACCCAAACCATTCTATGATTCTTCGATTCTGTGATTCTATACTTCAAAACCATTATTTGTGAGGCAGTGTTGTCCTGGTAAAATAGGTGCATTCAGTTTATGCAATAAACATTAATTAATATTTTCCAGAATCTGGATCATAGCTGCTAAGAAACTTTTCACAGTGTCTAAATCAACTTTCTCTTCCACATGTATGTGCACACACAGAGAAAACCCATAAGCCTAAAGTAACTGATTCTCCCCAAGAAGTCTAAAATCAGTCGTTTGCAACAAGCTATGTATAATGTAGTAGTTATATGATTTTTGTGTATGTGTCTGTATTTAAACTCCCTTATTATGCACTGGAATAGCTCTTCTTAGCAAGTCAGATCTTTTATGTAGCTATGCAATTAAGATGTTCTCTATACATAGAAAAAAATATTTACAACATTTCTAGAAAAAAAAAATAGAGCTTATGTTTACTGCAGTTCCCAGAACTGCTTGGCTGTGGTTTTCAGTATCATTCAAATGGCTCATGAGAGAATTTTTAATTCAAGAAAGAGACAGGCAAAGGAGCCATCATAATTATAGAAGGCACCAAGAAATACGAATGCTGAGGCCATCTCAATGGGCCTTTCTTTCAATTCCTCATAACACTCAGCAATGTTACTGTTTAGGTTGAAAATATTCAAGTTTAGTTTCAGCCCAAAGACGTCTTTTGGAAATTTTAAAGAGAATTCCTTCTTTTTAAAAGTCATAGAGGAGAAGCAGAGGAATAATTATGTCTTCATTCACCTCTAGCTCCCTCTCTGTATTTAAATACCTCCATGAATACTTTTCCTAGTTCTCTTGCAAACAACTGTTTATGTGTTCAACTCAATCCATGTGAATTATTCCACTGGGGCTTCTCAGACAGGTAAAGTTTAGTATAAAACATGCAAAGAGAGAAAACAGAAGGGGAAAGAATTCATGTCACCCAGACCCTGCTCAAAGGCAGAATCAACTGTACTTGAGCATCCTTTACATGCCTATTTATCATATTCTGAAAAACCTCTAACGAAATGCATCATAAGCATTTCAGTAATTTGTGTTACTTTTTCCAACATTCAGGATGCTGTTACATACTTTTATTTGTAATTCTTGGAACCAAATCAATTTACACATCTCTTCATCAGAGTGGTCATATTTGAACACCATGATCCCCCCTCAAATCAAATGAGGAGTTAAATGCACTTGAGCATCAATGTCTGCTAGGAAATTATTTATTTTTCTTAAGGAATTATGGTATTTTTATTTATATCCTTGTTTGTTACAGATGAGAAGAAAACTTAGTGAGTCTCGCTAAATTTCTATATTTTGGCTATATTCTCAAATATGGTGTTACTACTATATTATCTTAAAATTACTGCTATTTTCTGGAAAAGCTCTTTCGGGGGTTAGCTACCCATCTTAAAAAGAAACATAGCAGAACTATGTTTTAATCCAACAATAAATACAGTTAAACATTGCTTTCTGTTCTGTATTCCTGAAAGTTTACAGGGGAATCTTGAAAATAGGTCCATGAAAGAGAACTCGGAGGGGGAGGGGGGGGGGGAAGGGGAACCATCACAAAACCCACAAACAAACAAACAAACAAAAACCCAAACAAAAACTGTTGGGAAGTTCAAATTTGCCATACAAAAGTCTACATCTCTGGTGAAATTTAATATACATTAGTTTACATCTCAAAATAAGGGATGGAATCCAAAAGTTTTCAAATTTGGGAAGTATTAGAATATACTTCATTTTATGGAAATTTCTCACAAAATTATGTATAAAAAATGGAGGTCACTCCATAAGAGTTTCTGAATGCATGCACAGGACAACACAATCTCTGTCTTTAGGGATGTACTACCTGTGTGGTTAGAAAAGAAATGTTGGAAAAAACCTGAGCCACAAAGGTAAAATACTGTGTTCAGCATCTGTTTGTGCATGTAAATGATAAGTATCTTATTTGCTTCAAGTATTCTAGCAGAACACCTTACAGGATGAAGACTTAAAGTATTAGGAAAGTCTTGTGTCAGAGGAGAAAATGAACCCAAGGCTCCTTCATATATACATATATACATATATACATATATACATATATACATATATACATATATACATATATACACACACATATATATTCCATTATATATTTAAAACAAACAAACAAACAAACAACAAATCCAACAAAACCCCTCGTCCCATCTTGCACGATGCCCCTGTTTGTGCCCAACACAAAAAATTAGATGCTGACTCAGACTTTTCCTGAGACAGGTCTCACAAAGATTTGTTTGTTTCAATTAATTCATCAGCTTTCCCTTTACCTTCTTATTGCTAAAATCCACATACATGTTAATTAGGTTTGCCTTGAGTTAGATATCTTGTCTACCTCAGAAGGAGTGAGGGATGAGTTTGCTTGCCAGACAGAGTTTCTTAAGCTCTTACCACTCTAATTATTTCTCAGAAATGTTTACCAAAGGGAGAAAATTTTTTTAAAAAATCACATAGATGGTAAATCAGTGGAAGAATGTTTCTAAAAATAGTGTGTGAAAATGGTTACAAATTGCCTCTTGTTAATCAGTACACAGAAATTTGGATAAATATGTGTGTTGGCATTTTCTCTGCTTAACTAAGTTTGGGTTTCTTTGTTAGCAGATATTCTTGAGTCCTTATGCAAATTCCAAGTATGAATGACCTCAATCCACCAAGGTAGTAATAATAAACATAATTGTGAATGGATGTACTCACATCTTTCTTTTGTTTAATTGAAGATGGAAGACAGCTAAGCTGTAGCGTAGTAAGAAATTAAGTGTAAATCTATTTCCAGAATCCTTCATCATTACCCCTAAAAAAGTCTTTTTCTAAATTAATTTAACAATCTCGTTTTACCTGAAAGATACTGAATCTTACCTGCCCTTACTTTTTCTCCCTTTCACTTTCTTGCTCATAGATACAGAGATACATAGATAACTTGCTACAGATAAAGTCAATTTTAGGACCACTGTAAATGGCTACAAGTGTCATTAGGCTAAAGAAATGCACCCATGATAGTAACAAAAAAAACATATGTTCCACCCATGTCAGTGAAACAAATGGTTGAAAATGTTATCATAAACAACATACATCAGAAGACTAAGCAAGAGTTTCGAGCAAACATTGCAAATCACCTGCCGTAAATCAGCATAACCCTATTTCTTAAACTAAGTTATGTAACATAAAAAAAAAGTAAAAAAATCTGAGATTAAAATGAGATTAAATGAAATGCCATACCTTTCTTATCTGATGTTTTAATGTCTGTAGATAACGTGACATAGACTGTTCCCGATAGGAAAAACTATCTGATAGATGATAGATGGTGTAATTTTGCTGCAATTGGAACCTGATGAGTGCTAACCCAGGTGATCTTCTCGGGAAGAGGTTTGTTCGACTACTCAGATTTCTACCATGTCTCCTTGTCAATGCTCAAGGTGGGGCTATTACTTCAGAAGTATTCAGAGGTCATTGGCTTTCCAGACACATACCAATTCATAATAAACCAGTTAGTGTCATTAAAGAATGTATTTAATTCATTGACATCCTTGTACTAAATAGCTGAGTGAATGTTTTTGCTTGCCTTCCATTTCTTTTTCCATTACATGCATCAGAAGAGTAGGAAAGTTGAATAGATGCTTCAGAAAGATTTCTAGATTAGAGATGTGCCAAACTATGTACAAAGCGGCGGCAAAGCCAGCAAATTGACACACCTATTGTTTTATGAAACTGCTTCTGGTGTGTAATTTCTAAAGAGCCAGGATATCTCTGCAGAGATCATGCAGTGTAACAGTTGAAAGAAAAGGACTTCGATCCTTGTGCAATTCATCTGGCTCCTTACGCATTTGTCAATCTAGTTTGCAACTGATGCTGAAAAAACAAAAGAAAAGATACTGCATCTGAATATTTTTTAAATTTCAGTGAGTTTTGCACATGCTCATGGGTCTTTATTCTGACTAGGGCCTTTTGAAAGCAAATCTGTAACACTCCCATTGAAGAGCCACTTCAGGAGTGAGTTAACCTCACCTGATTTTCTATGTCCAAAAATTAGACATTTGGGTTGAAATGAATCACCCCACTACTGGGAAATTCATCTGTCCTACCTTAAACACCTACATTAAGATTGGTATGCTTTTTCTTTAGACTAAGAGTCTAGAATGGCTAGCTAGGAATAAGGAGTAGAATAAGAAGTCTAGAATGGTTAACTCAGTGTCTAGATGGTTTTAGTACCTAAATTGGAGCAACTGGACACAACCCTGAAACTCCTTCAATTTATTTCACAGATCACTGCATCAGCTGTAGCGTTTCATTTTCAACAGAACATAGGTAATAACATGTGTGTTTATACAGTCATGTAACTTTACATCTGTCCTGATGCATAGATTCTGCCATTATAGATAACATATATACATGTATAAGATCTCAATCTTAAAAAAGTTATCATCTTTTCCAGTTTTAATCATATTCTTATGCAGTATAAAATCAGTGAACCTTAAAGAAGTGCTTCTATAGATTTAAATGTTGAGTCCACTACTATAGACCTCAATTTTCAATTGTAACAACAGGGGGCAAAGAAGAGTGGTCTTCTCCTTATTTACAGAAGAGGAACTGAATATGTTCATAAAACAGGGATAATAACACCGATTGCAGACAGACTAAATAACTTGCTTAAGGTTACACAGGAAGTCTGTGGCGGATCTGGAGCAAAACCCAGGTCTTCCTCTGAGATCTATC
This sequence comes from Chroicocephalus ridibundus, assembly GCF_963924245.1. Lineage (NCBI taxonomy): Eukaryota > Metazoa > Chordata > Aves > Charadriiformes > Laridae > Chroicocephalus > Chroicocephalus ridibundus. Next base: position 199,076,363 of record NC_086284.1, read on the forward strand.
TCCTGAATTCCAGACAGAGGAAAAATTCCCACTGAGGTGAGATGATTTGTCTGAATATGGACACAGGGTTTCCTTCTTAAGGGGGAGGGAAAAATAGATTTTTAAATGCAGTTTACTGTGATTAACCAACTGAGATTAGAAGTATGGATATAGGCTCATGTTACTTTCTGCATACAAGAAACAATATTCCTTAATGTAACACTATCACCACACAGATTTATGGTGCTCATTACACGCCACACATCAGCAGAAACATCTGAATAAATGTGGTTCAATTTTAGCTGTTTTTGTCTTTCCAATGTGTGGCATTTGCTGTAGATTTAATTTTTAAAACTTGCTACCCACAAATGTTTTAGATCACAACTGGAAACTTTTAGGGTAATTACTGGGTCACATTACAGACATGAAACGAGTGGTTCTGCTAACCAAAGGCAGAAGCATAAAATGCTTATTTCTTTCATTATGAAACTACTAAATGTTTCCATATTTCTGAGATTGTCACCATTCAAGGAGAGGCTGGAGATTTCTTTTGTTTGTCACCAGTTATCTTTGCCATTGATTTTGAAAACAACAAACTCAGCTCTCATATTTGTATTATCTGGGCATATATGTTTGGGTATTTGTAGCATATGGGTAAACACCATACCGTAATACAGGGAGGAATTCCTACAAACGAATTCCATATACAACTATATAAAAAAAGCACCAAATCCCTTGAAAGGAAAAAGGACCAGCCAACAGATGTAAGTCTAGTAATAGGTACCACCAGTAACATGTAGCACCTGTCTCTGATAAAGACTAAAACTGGAATGCAACCAGATATACCTTTGAACATTTTCCTCAGACTGTGCAAAATTGCTTTCTTCTCGCATTGGTATTGTATTTAGGATTCTTCAGATGGTAGAAAATAACTATTATATTGTTCTGATACTGCAGGTCAAGAACCATCTGATAAAATTTCTCATCTCATTGATTCCTTTTTTAAGGATATGCTGTGAAACCATCTATTTTTTTTTTCCATTCACAAAATTCAGAATATACCTTGAAAGTTCAAGCTGACAATGCCTTTCTTTGAACCAGCTTTCTCCACTGCCAGTAACAAACAATCTGTGGATGCATAGAGCCAGGTGTCCTGGAAAACTTGGCCCAGAAGTCAAAAACAAATTTAGAAGTTAGCCTTTGCTGGAATAATACTTTCTTCCATGACTACCTTGCATGTCATATCCAATCACAATGATTTAAATCTTGCTTAGATAGACTCAGACAAGGTGCAGTTATGCTTTTAATGGGAAGTAGCTGTATTTCTCTTAAACGTAATCACAGTGCAACATAAAACATTAATGAATAAGGGAGTGACAAAATTAATTTTTTTGAACTTGTCTCTTGAATGTCTAGTGCAGGCATTTCTGTACTTCAGTGCAACGTAAAACTATTCGGGGAACTACTTAGATCAAGTTCAGGCATCTTAGTCAAGGTGAAAAAGTTGCTCAGTCAGGGTTTTTCAGCATGGCAAAGTAGTCAGCATTCAACCAAGCATCCACCTGGAAATCTTGTACCTGCATGAGTGAGTTCCAGGCTACCTGAAGCATATCTATGCTCCCTGTGCATTGTCAGTGTCAATATGGTTATGTTTTGTATTCCCCACAAGGTGCCTGTTTCATGACTACATGCATTTGTTCATGCGGGACAAGAAACATGGTCCTATGGAGAAAAGGTTATGGTAGAACTGATAGATCTGGAAGGAGAAGAGAGGTTTTTCGCCTTTTCAGTGTTCATTTTGGATTCTTTGTATTTCTTTAAAACACTGAATATCCTAATTATTATTTTTTTTCTCAAAGAAAAGTAACACAACACATGCCTTGATATAATCCAGATGCTGTGCGGCAGTAGAAGGCTGGTTCTTGTAGGAACTAAATTGCATTCACCCAGCAGCAATGGTAGCCAAGAAATGTACAGCACCTAGAGGATGCCTGGCTTGCTTTGTCCCAGCACCACCAGTTTTTCCAATTGACTGTAAAATGCATGCACATGTCAATGAGTCTGTATTATTTGTAATTAACCCTTTTCAACTAAAAATCTGTCCAAAGTTACTTTGGAGTATTGTCTTCTTCTATAAAAGTTTATTTGAAATTTTATTTTAATTTCAGGTTATCTTGCTATATTAGCTTACAATACATTTTAAAAAAAAATAATAGATCCTATACCTGGTAGTGAAAACCAGGTCTATTTTCTTTTTCTGCAACACTCTCTTCAACTTAGTATCTGTAAACCTCACACAGGAGCCTTGGCTGCCCTGTGACACAGCTAAACTATAGGCAATATCCCACGTATTACCAAACCAGTTTCAGGCAGCACTTATCTGTATAAACAACAAAAAATGTTGTAGTTAAACTGAATTAAATCTTGAAATAATTTTGAGAAGCAAGAGCCTTGGTTTCGTGCCACCCTCTTTTCCACTCTAGTAATGCAATTGTTCTGCAAGATTTGAGTAAGTAACGTTTTGGGTTGTTATGAAGAAGAAAAAAAAAGTTTAAATAATAATTAAATCCATGCAGTTTGATGATTTTTAAGTATTCATACTGGCCAGAAAATGGATAGAGAAACCATTTAAAGAGGTTCTCTGAGGCTTAAGGGAGAAATTATAGTCTTTCAGTGAAGCTTCCAATAAATAGACTAAATGATTGACATGCCCAGGGAAATAGAACCTCTTTGAGCCTGGTAAGTGCCTCTTTTAACATGCAACTTTTTTAGATTCTCCATGGCTTAGCAAGCAAGACACAGAGGCATTCCTTATGTTCAGCTCTTTACATAGACTCCTCTTTTTTTTTTTTTTTAAGGGGAAAAAGCCTAAGATATGTTTACATATCTTTAAGTAAACTGTAATAATCTTTTTGGAAAAGATTTTAATTATAACAGCACTAATCTTAGTTATACATAATTTTTCTCAAAGCTTCTAGGTTCCTCTCTGCATATAAATTAGTGTTCCTGCCTATCCATAGCAAGTTGAAGTTTATTATATTTTTTAAGATAACTTGAATTGGATTTCTTTGAGATGTTTGTGTACTGTTTTGGAAACGTCTTCACTCAGACAGTGTCTAAGCCAATGCATATTTAATGGCTCTTCACATCATTTACTTAGTACTACAAGTCTTGTTTTGTATGTGATCAGCTGTCAAAGTGAATTGGTCCTGAATTAGTAAAAAGAATGAATAAACTGAACATTCAATCCAAGCAAAGCCCTTTTCTCCGTTTTCTAACTTCAAGGCCATATAGTTTTAATGAAAAAGACGAGCCATTGAAGAAAGAGAATTATTATAACAATTATTCTAACATATCCTGACTAAATTCTAATTAAATATACTAATAAAATAATTTTATTCCATTAGAAACTTAATGACAAGTGTTGTTTTGGATGGAAAAATGGTAATTTGTTCTTCCATTTAATTATTCATTAAAAATTCATTGAGACAGGTAGCACTGCATATGGAAACAGAAGTTTTAACCAATGATTTTCCCAAAATATAAAATGTGAAATACAGACTTTTACAGTTGGTTTTATAACACTGTTGCATCTCACTCAAACCCAGGATGTTCTGCCCCAGCAAAAAATAGTCTCCAAAATTTCCTTCCTCCTTTATATTCCATATTTGTGCAAAGAAGCCCAAATATTCTAGAAACTACAGATTTTCCCTAGAATGTTTCCAAAAAAGTTTAACATGGGAAATTAAAATGAGAATAAACCCCAGTAATACTCATTACATAAATTTCTGTAACCACCTTATTTATCTTTTGAAAGATGAGAGAGAGGCTTTTTCAAAGAGCAGTTCATGTAACATGTGCAATTTTAATCCTACAGCTAACGCCTTTTAGACAGTAACTCTTCATAGCAGGTGCTGCTCTGATGAAGCAAGAGGGAGTTTTTAGACACCTGAAGTCCTGCTGTGTGCTTGTGGTTGCCTGTAACGTATTCCATCTTTAATGGACGTCAGTCGAAACACTTTCGCAATCGTGCATGATCCTGCTTATATTCTTAACAGCTGCAGACTAAACATCTCAATTGACTTCAGTCAGTGTCCCAAATAATGTAAGCACTACTAAATGTGTGTGCATGGATATTTGTTTGCAGGGTGGCTTTTTTTGCAAAATCTTTGGCTCTTCCCTTCAAAGAACTAGTTTTCTCCTTCTGTGAGCCTGATGCTTGATGAGTAGATGTCACCCTTGCCTTGCAGGAATACCCCCCCACTCAAGGAAACAAGGGTGTTCGCAGTAGCCAGACTTTTCAGGCTTCCTCTTCAGTAAACAGATTAAACAACAGATTTGTAGGGGTTGATTCCATCTTCTGAGCCACCCTGAGGAGAAATCTCCCCTCCTTAGCAGTGGTTGACCCCTTAGTGATGGCTTTGTGTCAAGTGATCTGAGCTGATGGGCCTGGTCATGACTCAGGACAGGTGGAGGGTGAATTAGCCTCTGGAATGGCAGAGGGGCTTCTGCTTCCTTTCTCAGGTTGTCAGAATTTAATGAGAAATTTTAGTAAAATTGCATTTGTTTTGTGAAGCAGGTTTTGGATTTGCTTGCCAGAACTCTGTTTTTGAAAGACAGCAGAAAAATTCTTAAGACAGACTTCTTTAAAAGAGCTGCAAGGTCTACAATAGTTAAAAAATGCTATATTGAATGTTACTGAGCAAACGTTAACGGAAATTAAACTTTTTACAATAAGTAGCAAGAATCACTCTTTAAACAGTGTAAGATATTGGTGTAAACAAGAATTTCATTTATTTGCAAAATGAACTGTCCAATTAAAGAGTAAAGATAGCCTAAAGGTATTTTCAAATTATTTTAAAAGGTAAATTAGAATGAAGTTTCATTTCAGTCAAATCAGTGTAAAAGTGCCTCTTCTGGATTTTAAATAAGAGTATTGCAAGAAATTGTGAAAAGCAATAAATGTTACAATTCTTTGCTGAGACCTGAAATTTGGAGCCTCAAAGATTTGGCTGAATGAATAATACTATGGCCTGTTACTCTCTCCATCGGGTAAAGGCAATTTGCCATTACCTTCCTCATTTTCTTTCAAAGTGAATGGCAGTTTGAAAAAATACCAGCATGTTCAGTAATACTAATGCTCTGATATGTGCAAATACTAATGTTTTAATAAGTTCAGTGTTTTGAACTTTAGGAAATGTTAATATCTTTGGTTCTCTTATAAACACAAGTAGATAATTATTGTGTTAATAACCTAATTAAGGTATCCCAGTCTGATCCTGGAATAAGGCTGTTTGCACCATGTCTGAATTGGGCATGACACATAGCCAGCTTTTCCTAGCTGCATTGCTGGTGTTGCTTCACAAATCCATATATTTTGGAAAATAAGTGATTTGCAGAATACATTTCTTTAAAAAGCCCTTTGAAGGGACAAATGCTTAATCCAGGACGGGAATCTACCTTTGCTGATCGCAAAACCAGATATCCACAGAGAGTCACAGAGTAGCATCAGCCCCAGAGATCCCAGCAGAATGTTATTTACACAGCATTTTGCATATTAAAATGTAAGTTTGAGATCAACAGTTTATCCTTCATATCCGAAGGCATGGTACACTTCAGTTTCACATCTCATTCTAGGCTGTCAAGAACGGAATTATCCGTCCCTTCAAATGCAGTGTACTACAAGCAATCATAATTGCTCTTGAAGTATATTTAAACACTTTAGATTTCATCTCTGAAAAGGCAAAATGCTGTATATATTCCATTACTTCTTAAACATCTTTTAATGTACTAACACATCAGTTATTCACAAGGATACTTCAGGAATAAACAACTTCTGTAAAATAAAACACCAGCTACAAAGGTTTATATTTTCAAAGCCACTGGAAGGATTCAGGAGCAATGTCCATTAGAATAAGTGGGAAATATGTTGCCAATTTCCATCTGAAAAATCACTAAGGATGTCTAGAGCACGGCTTTTTATTTACATGAGGGGAAATCAGGGATATATGCGTTCAAACTGCTTGAGAGACTTTTGGAATTATGTTTGGAAACATCATTGATTGTTGAGAAATACCGCATAGCTTTAACAAAAACAAAGTAATATCACATAATAAACTCTTCAATAAACACCAGTCTACATATGTTTGTCCAAGAAACTGGTGTAAATTAAAAATACAGCTAAGGAGAAACTGTATTCATTTTCATGGTGCTTGATAAAATGTTACAATTTTGAAACACTGATTTTTTCCCCTTTTTTTCTTTTAGATCAAAAATACATTATCATCTTTAGAACCATGGAAGGGATGTGATTTTTTTTTTTTTTTCTCAGTGTCTGGACATTCTACCTGATGAAAAATACCCTTTTTTAATATAGCTTCAAAAACTAATAGAGTGGCAAACAATGAAAAGAACCACATCTGATTTTTTAGATGGCATAGTCATATTTTTTTGTTCTATATCACCATATAAAAACATAATAATGAATTAGGGGTGTCAATTATGGGCACTGCAGGAATAAGCTTTTTCTTGGAAGGACTTAAATAGTACCCTTGTGTAATGTTATCAGGCCTTTACTATGCATTCCTCCAGCATGAGAAAAAGATGCAGCTTGACTTAATTTTTAGCCATCCAGTATGTGCTAATTGCAACCATTGATAGTCTGAATTACATTATCTCTAGAGGAGCTCGGTGATATTATGCAAAACTCAGCCAAAATTGTTTAAACATGCAGTAAGGAGGGAAGATCAATAGCTTTGCTAGTGAAGATGGATGTTTTTGCTTTGTTTTCTTGTGCCTTTTTTTTTGCAACTTTTGATTTGGATTGCTACATTTTAGTCAAGCAGGCAGAAAGTTACAGCTGCTTTGTTGCATATTTAAAACCTTTCATGCAGCAAAGATTTACATGTGTTCTAAATTTTATATACTGTGAATAAAGCCTTTATTTCAATGAACCACAAGAGCACATATGTAGACAGCCACAGATAAGCACATATATAACACTTTTATAGAATAAGAACCCATATGAATTCACATTCTGTAAAATTCATGGTCCTCTATCTAAAGTATCATCTTCATTACCAATGCATGATTTACACAATTTCCTTCATGTAAAGCATGACTTTCATGACACTCATTAAACTCAGAAAGAAATCACGTTATCAATACGTTCACCTAAGTAAAACATGTTTTTCTTATTCTGTTGTAAGGTTGTACGAAATCCTTTCACAGACCAGACTGTCTCTTTTTCTCTCTTCCTCTCTGTGAAGGACATTATACATGTATTTTTCCTACTCTTCCCTTCCTTCTCCTCGACTTTCCCCCTTACTGTCAATTCTACTTCCCCAAGACCCTCTTTCCTATTTAAAGTTAGTTGAAACTGAGCTTCTCACATCTTTCTGGGAAGTCAAACAAGAATGAATAATATACACATTTGAAATGTTCCTGTAATTTTTACTGTATTGCTCTTGGCCTGGCTGAGAAAAAGGTACTGGGAATGCGTGTAAGACTTACGTGAATGGCAAAGGAAGTAAAATAGAAATAAAAAATAGGAAGAAAAACCTTTGAAAATTCATCCCAACTTGTTGAGGCAACTTGTTTAGATGTAATCTCTTTTAAAAATTGCCCAGAGGTTCACGCTGAATTGCATGTGATTTTATCCCTCACCCTCACAGTTTCTGGGAGAAATGATCTCTAAATATATTGCATCACCATCTGGGTTGCAGTTGCTACCTAGAACTTGCACCATTGTTCTCTGTGATAAATACAACCATTTTCTGCCCGGGGCTGTTCACGGTGGAAATTTTCCACCCACAAACAATCTTGTTAGTTTCATAATTGCTTCCCCCTTCTAATGAATGCAGAACATAATGAATGCCAAGCTAGTCTTTTGGGTTCAAATCCAAGGATCTTCATCAAGACAATGCATGTGCATTCATTAAGTAGAACCATGTTGAAAGTGCTTTTGCCATAAGTACAGTATAATACATTTTCTTTAATGGGAATGTAGTATTTTAGCACATTACTTAATTAGGGATGAGCAGAGAAATGGAATTAATTCCTTCAGCTTCAGTGAGTGCAGCAGAAGCAGTACATTTTCATTCATTGCTTAGGGAGCCATTCATTACATAGAGCCACAGACTGAAAAAAAAAAAAAAAGAAAGTATTTAAAATGTTACATATGGTAAAGTATAATTTAATAATTTTAATGCTTACTGAAAGGGTGAGCACTGCAGATTACTGGTGGTGGCGTTGCAGATCATCCTCTTAAATTTCATCTCTGGGGAACTGAGTTCAAATTTGAGATTATTTTGATGTTCTCAATTCTCTATTGATGCAAAGCACTAAACAACCACTCAATTTGGGCAACAGAAATAGCCAGAATCATGCCATTCAGTAATTAAATGCATTTACAAACCTGTGTGGGAAAGTTTAAGCTGTACAAACCAAGACTAAATCAGGCAGAGGCTATTCTTAATAGGCCATCACACTAGTTAATGTGACATGTATTCACCATTTAAAATGTTAAAAAACTGTATTTAAAGTCAACATTTTAACTGAGTGTAAAAAATCCCATGACTATTAAACACTCCAGTGTTAAATTGCTGGAACTCGTTTATGCAAGTATCTTGGCCACCAAATATGAAAAACTGCAGCAGAAAAGAGAGAGTCTCTACTGTTTCTTCTGAAAACAGGATGAGGCATTACTGTAGTAAGTCCAATAAAGTAACTCTCACATGAAGTGTAACCTGTAGAAGAAGAACTCTACACTCTGTGCTTCATAGTACGCCAAGAAGTCTGGTAAAATTCTTCCTATAATAATGCCTTTGGAAGTTATACTATTTTGTCTATGGGAAAAAGTGTGTTAAAATGATCATTCGGGTAAGTTTCATTGAGGATATTGCATGTGATATAACATAATGTTTAATGAAAGTAAAATGTACTGAAAAACATGATTTAGATTGTTCCACATTATTTTTAAATCAACTCTTACTTGCTAAATATTTTCACATTGGAAGAAAGGAACTACTATGGTGAGAATGGCCACATTTTGCTAACAGGTCAGAGTGTTTCTGTGCACTGAGAACCTGCTTTTTCAGTTCCTTTCTCAGGGCATTTGAAGACATGGTTCCCCATCTCCCCAAGACTGCTCTGTTTTCTCTAGGCTGTTGTGGAGAAGCAGTGCATTCTACCTTTCTCCTGGGAGAAGCAATGTATTCTACCTTTCTCCTGTTGACATCCTCCTCCACTGAAGAAAGACCTGAACATCCACTGGCATCCAACTCTCACCTCCCATGTGCGGATAGAATAATGTCCATAGAGTCTTGCTGCCAACCTCAGTAACTGCTTAAAATACTGCATTTCAAATGGAATAAATCAAGCTGGATGATTCAGAGTACTTTGTCTCAGAACACCCCATAACTGGCAGTAAGAAAATAAGTGACCTCTGTTTAAACCCACAGTACAATCAAAGGGAAAGAGCTTTAATTTGGAGCTGTGTCCACTCTGGAGTGATCTAGCCTTTAGGGTAGAAAACACTCCAAGGCAAGTTTCCTTTCTGAAATGTTCCACTTTCTGTGAACTACTTAAATAATCACTGACATGTACGCCTGTCTCAACACTGGCCTATGTTTTCTGCAGCATTCCACAAAGTTCATCTCAGATTCACCCCAATTCGGTTTAGGTTTATTTCAGTATAAGGAGTATGAGGCGAATTTGGATTCTGATTTACTTTAAATTATGGTGTGGATGGATTCCAGTATCTGCTACAGTGGTCATGTAAACTTCTTGGGTGAAACGACATCAGTGGAAGAGAACTGACAGCAGCATTCTATCCCACCACACTGTAAGTCATTGTAACTTCAAAGGACTGAAGCCAGGTGAAAGTTTCACCCTGTATTTGTTCTTGCTATCCAGATATAATCTACCCGTGTTTATGCAAAAATGGTCTACACCAGGTAATTTTTTTGAAAATAGCTTTATTTCTCAGCCAGTTGGATCAAATCTATTCAAGTGATCACACTGAATACATTTCTTCTGGGGCAGAGGAGAGGGCAGCACCAGCTCATGCCACACTCCACTGGATGCTCAGCTATAATAACAGTATAAAATAAAATAGTAAATCTCTTTATGCAGAAATAGAACTATGACTGGCTTTGTGGTGATATACATGGATATAATTATTCCTGGCATCAGAATTGGCCAATATCCTACTATGATAATTTGTCATTTTTTCTATCATTTAAATACTGTTGTTGGGCATAAAGATCTGATAGGTAGTGTTGTCATCCCTCTTGTATGGTGTCTTCTTTCATAAAGAGTTTTCAATTCCTCCATAAAAGATTTAATATGTAAATATTCAATTAACTGGCTTCATGTCTGTATTGGAATTGTGATGTTCTTTTGTGCAGATGATATTAAATTACAATGTTTCACTACTAATAAAAGCCTACTAACTGAAATGCCAGTTCTTTGAGTCATATTATTTTATTTACAGGAAGAGACAATACAAAGTAGATTGCTTCCCACAGCTAAGTAATAGTCTTAACCAAATGAATAGCTCTAAGCAAGGGTCCTACCAAAGGCTTTAAAGTTGCCAGGGACTTTGGTGGACAGAGAACCAAGCTGTGTCTCAAGGGGATGCAATTTGGTTGTGGAAGTGTATAAGTAAGGACAGTGAGAATTTCCTTCTTTGAAATTTATATTATTTATTTGAATTTACATTAAAATATTTAGAAGCTCATTATGGAGGGATTTTCAATAAAAATGCTGATAATACAGAGATTATGTAAGCTAAATAAAATATAAAACTTGTTTTCCTGTCTTGCACCGTGGTTCATCTTACCCTGAGTGCTGGAGAACGGATAATGTCACAGCTATAAGTACAGTTCCAATATTAGATTATGAAGATGCCATTTATCAGTATGAAATGAAATCACAGCTGCAAGGAACTGAAAGTTCCCAGTGATAGATCACATTGGTTTACATTGCTGTGCCATTCTTGAATGGATCACTGTGATATGTATGATAGTTCTGGATGATTAAACATTGAAAATAAGCATAAATTGCATCAGCATCAAGATCTATTTAAATGCATGAAAAGAAATCTACTCAATTACTGCTCAGCAACTTAGCTTGTTGAGAGAAGAAATAATTGTTCACTGGGATCACAGAATGCGCACTCATTTATCAAACAGAAGGTTGCAAACGGAGCTTGAAAGACTTTCTGTTGAGAGTCAACAGACAAAAATGTAGGAAATCAAATATAAGGTGGAAGTGTTATGAAAACAAATATATATTTATATTCATTCTACATGTTAATTGGATGCAGGATAGCCCAATACATGTAGAGAAGGGGCTGAATTGTTTATTGAGGCTATAATTTCTGGACTTTTCTAACTTTTAAATATTTGCTTTTACAATTAGAATATAATTCCCTTCTGCTAAAATGCATAAATACGTGATTTCATGGAGTTCTGAAAACTGTGAAACTCTATCTTGTTGACATTCGCATGATTCTATCACAGTCTGTGATAGAACCTCTGGATTCAGCACTCAGACTTTGGTCCCCAGATGGTGGATAACTGATTGCCCTGCATCAATGGAGCAGTCTAACAAAAGCAGCAGGTCCCTCGGGTAACCATTTTTGGACCCACATTATACTTGACAGCTGGTTATGTCCCGACACGGTGTTTGCAGACTGCAGAGGACATGAACAATGGCACCACAGACAGTGGGTTTGTACTGGGGACGACGTGGGCTGCACCAAACATAGGTGTGTTCTGTCCAGCATGACAAACAGCCAGCAGCATTCAGACCTAGAGAAAACAGAAATAACAAGATATTTATAATGAGCATGGTTCCAGATATTCACCAGGGGATTGCTCCAGAAGGGACTCCTTTGGCCTTAGGATATGTACACATCTGTACTATTTGCAAGCACTGCGAGGCCATCACTGTGACATTTTGGCTATAGTCTTGGAAAGAGAAAAATTGACTTGTGATCCAAGGCTTGAATTTCAGTTCTGTCTATTGCCTGTTGCTCAAGAACTGTGTAACAGAGGAAAAAAAACCCAAAGAAATAAGGAATAATCTATGGTACTTTCTTGACCTTTGAAAGCTAGCAACTGCTGTCTGTGAGTTCATTCATGTCTTCCAGGAAAGAGTTTTTATTACTTATTCAGATATGTATTTATACTGAGGGTACTACATACAGAAAGCTGCAGCTAGAGATTGCATTCCAACCATTGACTGACTGTCTAGTGGTTCTTCCGTGTTCTTCCATGGCACTTCTGCTTCTCTTTCCAATGGGCCTGCAGGCTAAGCAAAATATTTGAAAAAAATCGTGATAGGTGGGAATTTTACTCTGAGTAGCAAAATTAAAATTAATTAAAAAGTTATGTCTACTTCACATAACTATTGCACAAATGCCTTGATCTCTGCTCTTTATATGAATCTCCCCTTTCTCTTCCATTTATCTTTGTTAATTAGCCTCCTTTTACAATGCTTTGGATTTTCCCTTGATGTGGACAAAAAGCACGTACATTTTTTATTGGAATTCAATGGAAAGGCCTCTTTTATATCATTAATCAAAACCAATTTCATTTTTAAAACATTATCAGTGTATATCATTCCATTATAAAATTACAAAAGAAATGTTTAAAGATTATTACCACTAATGCTCTGTGTGCTGCTCGAATCCATTGCATGACAGCGCTTGCTCAGCACAGTATCTATAGTTTTAAGTCATCCTATGCCCTTCAAAATTAAATACTTTGACAGAAAATGAAACATTCAAAAATAAAGCAAATTCCAACTCACAGAAGTGCTTTTACAGAGAATATGCTCTTAGAGGTATTTCTGTTTTGCAACAAAAGCAATGTGGTACGTGAGTCACTTATAACATAAATGAGGTTTTCTTCATAATGTGAAATGATGCAATTGAATTTCACCGTAAGAAAGAGCAATGGACACACAATACCTGAGAACTAGACTTTGAAAGTACTTCAGATTAGCGAGAAACATAATTTGCTCTGGGATACCCTATGGCAGATGTACCTTAGTATTGTTTGTTAGACGTGGTAGTACTGAAAGTGCAGCATTATTCAGGGAGCAAAAACCTTTCTTTGTAGCAATGCAATGGTCATTTATGTTGCATAGATGCTTGAGAATCCATAATCTTGGAACTAATTATAAAGTTTCCAAGCAATGTTATATCTAAATAGAAACTTAATCTGTGTTATTGATGTTTAAAACTCAAAAATGCATTAAAATGCTTCAAGACTTAAGAAAACCTGTCAGATAAATTGCAGACTCACAGACATGGAATTACTACTATCATTCCTTTCAATTACTTATTAATTAAAAGTAGCAATCAGTAGTTTCCAATATAATCTTTTTACATCAGGTTAAATCAATAGGTAGATGAAAACTTCATTAAAGTGTAGTTAAGTCGGTAAATAAGGTTTCTTTCTTTTACTCAGTTACCTGAGAAAACAATCCTCAAAGAAAAAAGCATCATATTTTTTTTACAAATTTTGAAAGTCCACCTTTAAATGAATTCATATACACTGTTACATTTACTTCACATGTCTGCCTTTCTCCTACCATCATACTTTGACTGACAGATGTAGTAATTATGATCAACAAGACAGGGAAACAAATACAGGAGTAAACAGCTGAACAGCTGATAGTGAGGGATGTCTGTTTGCACAGCATTCCTGAGGGCTGAGGTAAGAGGATTTTGTGTGCATAATTGTAGACTACATTAGTGTGATTCCCTGTCACGAGCTGCCTCTTGTACGTCATTTTTGCTCTTACGGTTACTAAATTTGTTGTAGCAGGTGGTGTGTCTGTGTTATAATCTCAGACTGCTATCTTAGCATTTATGTTTGAAACTTTTAGGAGAATTTTCTAGAACACTTGGAGCAACATCCTGGTGGTTGTCAATGAGATTTTTATGATTGATGTCAGACTAAACAGAGCAAGACCAGTTTTGAGAGATGACAAAAGTCCTCCTCACTAAAAATTGTCATGATTACTTTGATCAAGATGTAGACATGAGTTAAATGAAGATGTAATGGTTTATTCCAACAAATCTGGAAACTTTTAGGGAGCCCACTGCTGTGGCAGAATGAGATGTTAGTTTTTTGTTTAAATGCTCTGGCATTCTGTAATTTTTGTTGGCATGATGGATCCCTGCAATCAAATAAGGCAGTGTTACAAGAGGGAGCTGAGGTGAGTCAGACGCAAAGGGTGGATAAGCATGGCTCTATGACTGCCTTTTGACACAAAATTATTGGCGTGCTTCTGTTGCATGGTCAATTTACCAGGGTCATAACGCTATAGCTCAGGTCATGCCTTCAAGGTAAAAACTGTGGTGCTTTTTTCCCTCGCTTTATTTTGTGGCCAGGAGCCTGATCATTAGTCAGTAAATCGTACCCAAACAGGTGTTCCTTTGCTGTATCCTTGAAACACCTCCTTGGTTAGCAATGTTTCCTTTATTTCAGGTTACCCTTGAACTGACATTATTGTACCCCTTGTTTCTCCATAAAATATCTTGTGCTTGACATAAAAATGGCATGTAAAGTGCTTACTAGCGTATACTTTTACATCTTCACCCTTATCTTTCTGTAGCAGCCTTCAGTGGTTGCTTTGCAGCTGAAATGGAATATTCTGCATTTTGGCTAAATGCCTTCTTGATTCAGAAGTGTGCCCCAGAACATCTTTTCCAGTCATAGCAATCTCTCCTCCACTTTACTTCTTTCCCTTTTTCAGCGGTGTTCACATGAGAAATTACAGAAAGCTAAAATCTTGCCAGCTGAAGCCTGCAACATCTAATGGAGCCTTCATCATGACCACAATTGCTGGTCTTAATGAAAATTGTTCCCTAATGCAAGCATAGATCAATGGCTTACTTGTATATTCTATTCCATAGAGTAACTATATGCCCTGAAAAAAAAGTCTTTTACATTTATAGAAATCTGAGATAGTCAGAATGTTGGGAAGTGAAACCAGAATCTTTCAGATATTTGAAAAAAAACTTTCACAACTTAAGACAGAGGAAATTGTGAAATTGGGACCCAAGAAAATTTTCATGCTCAGTCTTTTCACTACTAAAATTCAAAGGGCAAGATACAGCTACACAGACAAGGGAGAATTCCATGATGTTGTTGTTTCTCTAGTAGATTAACCACAGAAAATACTTTTCCAGACTAATCATGGAGCCATAATCTTTTGAAGTGCTTTTTCAGTTCCTCCTTTCATTAAAACTGGAATTGTGAATTACACTCTGCAATGTATGTAACAACAGTCCATGGAACAGGCTTCCTTGGCATGCCCCCGAATCTACTGGGCCTGTAGTAAAAAAATACCAGAGGGAGAGGAACAAAGACTTCATAAAAATCCCTTTGCTGTTATCCTCATTGTAGAAGAAGTTTAGAGATTGTTTTTTGGTTGGTTGGTATGTTGGTTTTGTCTCTTCCTCTGACACTGTTTTGTAGCTGGAGGTAATAGCCCAAACAGTTTAGTTTCTTTTCATCGTGTCAGAAAAAGATTAACTGCTTTTCCTTCATCCCCCCAGAACTTATCATGAAGTCAGCTGTTTACCTTCGAATTGTTTCTACTCTCTCTCAGTTGCTGTCTCTGGTAGTCACTGATTCTCCATCTACAGTGACTGACCAGAAAGAAAGATAGCCTTTGGAAAGATTATGAGGTTTGCCATGAAATGCTGGTTTAGATATGCCTACCCTTACCATGTGTTTCAGCCCTACCAAAATAAGGACATGTAAAGGAAAGGCGAAGGACAAAACTGTCTAGAGCACTTAAAAGCTCAGGAATGTTTTCACAGTTTAAGAGAAGGCTTTGTATTAGGAGAAAGATTGATTTAAGACTTAGATAATGTTCACATCCATTTTCTTTTATTTGACCACGTTTATATGTATGTTAGTTGTAATTGTCACAGTCTGTCACTCCACAGTGACTCTTTCTTGTTTATCATTCTCCTTCAAGTGAAAAGCACTTTGAAGTATCACGCCTTCATAGTAACCCTCTCTACAACTTCCTTTTAAAAGCTAAATATATCTAGATAAAAATGCTGGGTATATCTCATTTTGATATAAGTCCTATGAAATATTTGAATATTTGTTCTGGTCACTTCATCTTACTCTGAGTCTAAAGGCTCTTTATCACAGGTATTAGATTAAGCCCATTTTACTTTAAGCTGTAAGCATGACCTTTAGGTTAGTGTTCTTTCTGTCTGGCTAAAGTGAATAAACACCAGCAGGAAAAATGGATTTTTTTGTCCTTTGTAAGAAATTAGCAAACAGCCAATATTCCTAGACACCAGCATAATTTCAACCTATGTGACTCCAACCACATTGTATGACCCGTCAAGACCTTCAAGCAAATTTCCAAAATGTGGCTTTATTTAAATCCGTTCATTTATAGACTACACACTTTCTATGTCGTCAGCTGGCTGAATGCGGTGGAAAATATTACTGAATGCGCAAGGGCAGTTATGCAGTGTTACAGTGTATTTAGGCACGGCACTCTGCCTCTGCCTTTCCAAACACCGCAAATCCTTCGGGGCTGCAATACTTAGCAGAAATAAGATTTGCTATTCACCTTAGTGGCTAGCATTTATTTAACCAGAGGATCCAGAGTTAAATATGTTTGGAGTCTTACATCTCACCCGTACTAATCATCACAAATCCAAGAATGATAATTTGAGACAGGTTGACACAGTGTCTTTTAAGACAGATATGTGGCACTCTGAACAGACTAATTTCTGATCCTAGAAAAGAGTAGGCCATCCAAGAAAGAGGTTCTGTGTACAAATTGCATGCCTGGCCTTTTACACTGCCCAATCAATAAACAAGGTCTGCATTTTTCTGCTCATTTAACATTTCTCTACAAAATCTCTAACAAATCTCTACTCATTTAGCATTTACAAAGACAGGGATTTTGCTTCAGAACTGTATGACGGTTTTCTCCAACTTAGTATTGATGTGTATAACTCTTAATTTGGCATCAGTAAGGTAGGAAACATTATCTACGTAAAAGGTAAACCTGTTAAGATGACATAAAGATCAGACACAAACCATTTCCTAAACCATATACTTTGGCGTATGTCTGTGGAGTACAATGTAGTGCTGTGTGAGATACTTCTGACTCTGAAAGCATTGCCTTGTGTACTGGAATTACCGTAGCCAATTACATCATCGCATCAGCTTAATTATCACTGCCAAAAAGTAGGTTATCTGTTTTTTGATATGTTGTTTGGTGTTTTTTTTTTTCTTTAAAAGCAGCTTTTAAAGATACATACCTGCTTTTCAAAGTAGGTATGTAAACTAGAAACAAACATGATGATGGTCTGTTTAAGACCCCTTGAAGTCTATGTACATGTATGTGCACATACATCTGTGTGTACACACACATGCACTTTTTATCTCACCTGTATCTGCCCATATCTCTATCTTGAGTTTGTTATTGTGCTATAAACCTATTTTATGACATGATTTGAGATGCAGAAGTAAAAAAAGGCCAAGTTATGGATCACACACAGTATTTTTTTGCCAAGTGACCTATATTTTGGCCCAGTTACTAGAAATTTTTAAAGTTCATTTACTCAAAATGGTGCTTTGCCTCCTAGAAATTCCGCTTTGTTTTTATGCGTTGACAGGTGGAACCATACTATGCTACAAGGACCTTTGATTTAGGTAAACAGAATCCACACCACTACTACTTTACATGTATTTTCTCACTATTTTTTTTTTTAATTTAGCCTTTATTTTTTGTAGCTTACACTTAAAACTTCATTTATTTTTCCCTTCTCTTGTGCTGTTACTGTCGCAGATAACACCATATCACAAGTCTACCCAAAATCAAGGGATTATTAACGACTTTGAAACAGAAGCCAACATGAGCCCTCCACTTTCTTTCAGTCTTGCCTCAATGCTATTCTTTCCCTTGCACCAAACTCTTCAGAGGAATTGTTATACTATCAGAATTCTCCGAATCAGTAGGGAGATCTGCTTCAAAATTGATGCTGTAGGATCCTGAGAATGGCATGCAACATATCTGAACGCTTCTTGCTCTTCCTCAGCTGGCATCACAACAGAGCTGTGTCTTGTGAAAGACAGATCAGCTGTGTTTACGTGATGTTTTCAATTAATAGTGGCTGAAACTATAATGATTCTTCTTAGTTTTTCCAACACAGCTTCTAACGGAGTACCTTACATTTGAGCTACGGTGTTCTAACTCCTGTTACAATTTATGGAGCCCTAGTCAATACTGTCAATAAGGCCTGGAGATCTATTCAGCTGATCAAATATAGATGGAGTGTTTCTCTAGGCTCCATGAAATGCCATGGAAACTTAGAGATCTAATTCACTTACAGACATGCAAGTTTAATTTTCTTTATTTGTCAGCTGAATCACGCTGTGAGTGTTGGTCAAAATCCCTGGAGCAAGAATAGCATATTACTTCAGGATAAAAAGTTGCCAAGGGATTGCAAAAGTTGCAAGGGATGGTGACTGCCACTTTAGATTTTAGTTTGCAGACATTTGATTGTGTAGTAATACTCTACATTTAGGGTCAGACCTTAGAAATTAATATTATTGTTAAGAATAATTTTGCTGTGCGTGTGGGGTCATTTCTTCTGATTTCTACTTGAAAGGCAATTTAGAATGATCTGCTTTTTATATTCTTCTAGTTAAAATTAAGATCATAGGTGCTTATTATTGGTCTTGATTTCCTGGAGTACATTCTATGGTGAAGCAAGGAATACTTCTGGCTTCTTTGCATGAAATACAAGCCTTTATTAACTTTTCTTCTGAATTCCAACAGAATGCTTTGATATTGTCATATATAGTGTTGTATGACTTTGGTTTCCTTTATCATCTTCATTTTTTTTCATTCTTTTCATTTTAATTTTTCTCATCCTGTACTTGGGCTATAGATGGGTGATAAAAACGATCAGAAAAGATGGGTCTGAAGCTGATTTCCCTTATCAACCCGTATGTAGCAGGGGCAAGAGAGTTCTTTTTTTTAAAATGCATGTGACTCACTTGGCTGACTCAAAACTATTATAGACGCTGTCAGATGCTATGTTTATGGGTGTGAAGAACATGTTTTTCATAGGGTGTGTTAAACAAACAAGAAAAGCAATGAGTCTCTAACATATCCAGTAGTTTTGATAGAAAGTTAATTTATAGGTAGGAACAAGTAACAAAGTATTACATTTTCAATAGAAATGGATTGCTTTATAGGTTCTGGCTGATCATTCAAAAAATTCACTGTTTCCCCTGCGGTAGGTCTTTCTGTACTCATGCAGGACTTCTTCCATTATAGTTTCTTGAATACAGAAAGCAGAAAATATTTTTCTTTAGTCTTTCAAAATGCTCATATTTTTAAAAGTTTGAATCTTGCATGATAATAGTGTTATGCAAAAGAAAATTATAAGTATATAAAATAAGTAGTTATTTTTAAAAATGTTAGGCAAGTACACAAATAAATACTTATTAAGTTTCATTTTGCCTAGTCTCCAATTGTTACAAGTATATGCCATTATCAGGAATAAAAGGGATTAGGACTGCTTGAGAGTTGTAGATATAATTATTTTGCTTTCTTTCTAATTTACATATCTTTTCCTTGTTGTTAGGATACAACTGTAGTATGATAGTTGGAAAATTGGATAATGGTATTAAAATCTAGCTAAATGTTCTTGTTTCATTTTAAATGTTTACTACCCAACTATTTCTAACAGAGGCCAATGGAAAGGATTCATATATAAAGTATGAGAACTACCATTATCAGTTCCCAGTCTCCCAAGACTACTATGAACAAACTCTCCAGCATGGAATGCATAAATAGGCTTGTATAGCTTCAGAGAATCCTCCAGCTCAATCTGCAAGAATATTCTAAAATTAGCATGTACTCACAAAGCATGTTCTCTTGGCATGTACATGCAAACATGGGTGTAATGAATCTGTCCCATGACCTGTTTGCTAGACGTCCTTAGTTTTCTTTATTATTTTTAACTTAGATACAAAAATGACGTCCTCCTCTTAGTGGTGTTTGCTGTGAAAAGTGTAAAACCTTTCAATATGCAAATATTCAGCATATACTTTAATGCATAACTGAATCAATAATTGTAGTGTCAGGCTCTTTGCAAAGCAAAAGAAGACAATTATTCAATTATTGTTAAAAATGAATATAGAAAAGACGACTAAAGTCTGCTAATTTCCAGACCTTTGAATCTCTATTTCTGTGGGATCTGTCTAAAAGATACTTGCAAACACCCTGGACAAGTGGAGAAAAGGTCCACAGGCAATCAGAAAAACCAAATGGGCTTTCAGCCACCTTTCCCATAGGAAAATAAGTCCTTTCACCCACAAAATTGATTCTATAATCCTGTACACCTTGAAATGCAACCAACATGGTTCTTGACACACATACGTGTGCAACATAAGAACAGTCTGCCGGGTCTAGCTTGTACAAAGTAAAGTGCATTTCTTAGTGCAGAATCACATCCCAGTTATTCTACATATTTGATTTCCAGCAAGATGAGCCGGTGATTGTAGTTCAACTGAGATTTCTTTTCATTTTTTTGGTACTTGTTAGCTGATGGATTCTTTCACTGGGCCACAGAAATACACTCTGTAAATCAATCCATAATAAACTGAATTGAACAAATTCTGCAGAAGTCACTACAGAAAATTAGCTGGGATATGAATTGAGAAGTAGAAGCTGAATTCTCTGTTCTCTGTGGCATTGCTATGGGGAAAAGTGCATAGAATGTCTGCAAAAGTGCTGGCTTGATAACACGACAGTGGAATATTTTCCATAATTCTATTTTATATTCTGTGTATTTATACCTGAGATTCTTCCTTGAAGGAAAGTCTGTGTTTATGAAATATTAAGTGTAGATTTCAGTTCACATAGTGTTTTGATGTACAGTTTAGGTAATCTATACCTCAACTAATCATTGTATGGTCCCACTATGGTCAGTAAAGTGAAAGAAGTCCGTAGATTTCTCAGGTATTTTCTTTTTTTTTTTCTGGAATTGTATAACTTTGTCCATTGAGAGCCTCCAAAAACTAGCCTAGAATTAGATGCCAAGCATTTAGGTGCCTGAATTAAAACAAATTAACTCTATTGTTAAGTACTAACAAACTTTTCCACTGTGTGAGTGCCCTCCATGATATGAAATGACCTTGATTCAGTATACATAAAGCTGACTACTCACATTACCTTTAAGCACTGATTTTCTTTTTCTTTTTTTTTTCCTCCCCCCCCCCCCCCGCCCAGAAGATCTGATCTTGCTTTAAGAAAGGATCAGGTTTCTGTATAAATTCTGAAATCTGCCACTTCAGTTTGGAATTAAACTTTCCTAATCAGAGGGAGTTTGGGGGTTGTTTTTACAAAACTTAGACATAAAAGTATTTCAAGATAAATTGGGTTTTTTTCAAAAAATTTTTATTGTATCAAACTTTTCCAGCATGTCCCATAGAAATCCTGATAGTATTTTACTCAGTAACTTTCAAGTTAAATTTCAAGTCCTAAAAAACATTGTGTTCTAACTAGGTAGAAGTACAATTTACTTACCTGTTTTAACTGTCCACTTAAGTTATGAAGTGTCTGGATAGAACTAGCTCACAAACAAGGCATACTTTTACTTTGTCATAGTTTCTTTTTCTCTCTGTTCCTCATGCTAATTTCATTTTGCTTTTTTAATTTGCAATTCTTTATTCTACTTCTTTTTATTCTCTTCCCTTTATTTTGTTCCTCCCCAGGAGTCAGGACGTGGCATAGCAATGACACTGGCTGTAGTTACTTACAGCTGATTTAAAATCTTGTAACCAAATGGGAAGACACAAGGGGAAAAAACATTTTCTACAAATTTACCATGGTAAGAAAGTAGATAGTAAGAACTTTGAATAAGTTTCCCAACAATTTAAATGAACATGGCCTATTGCAAATGAATGATGAATTAATTCATGTTAGGAGTAAGTATCCTTGAAAGCTATATAGGCCAAGTGGGAGGCACAATGTATTTAAAAAAAAAAATATTGCTGGAGTGTTTATGAGAATGGACATGAAGAGAATTAGTGCCAGATGCAGTTCTAGTAAAGCTATTGAATTCACAGCAATGCAAGGTATGAGATACCCTGGACAAACTTGTCCTGGGATACTTTTCAGTTGGAGGAAAGAGCAGGCAGACAGTATTATTAGAGTGTGCAGGTAGAGGTGCTGTTTCTTGACAAGTGAAACCGATGTTGCATGCTGTGTGGAGCGTGAATTGTCTGCCGTCTTTAAGAGGAAATCTTCACCCTCTATCTGGCACACAGGTACCTTCCTCCTGTCTTGCTTTCCCACATCCTTTCAGCAGCTTCTTTGGCTGCCCAAACTCCACCCGATATTTTCTGGATCTCTGAGAAAACACCTTTCTTTCTGTCTGTCACATTTGGGGCTGGCTTGCTTATTTGTCTCCTGCTTCAGGTAAACTCTCAGTTCCTCTTAGGGATGTATGAGGGTGAGTTGTTGCCACAGGCTCCCTCCTGGCTCTGCCACTGCCTCCCCACCCTCCTGACATTTCTGCCAGTCACGCATGCTTAGTCGTCCTTTGAAAAGATACCATCTCCTTCTGCTTTCAGACGGTTCCCCTCGCTCCACAGCTCTGAAGCCAGGACGTACAGGCAGCCTTTCTTGGTAGCAGCAGTTTTAACACAAGTCTGGGTGGTGTCCAGGGAGTACCTGCAATGAAAAAAATTAAAAGCATTGTACTATGCACCATGTGCAGTAAGAACTAGGGAGGAAGCTGCTGAAGAGCATTTCATGCTTGGTAGGGGCAGTAAATTTCTGTTCTGTATAAAAACATAATGTTTTATTTGTGTTATGCCACGCTC
The DNA here is from genome assembly GCF_963924245.1 of Chroicocephalus ridibundus. Lineage (NCBI taxonomy): Eukaryota > Metazoa > Chordata > Aves > Charadriiformes > Laridae > Chroicocephalus > Chroicocephalus ridibundus. Next base: position 199,099,249 of record NC_086284.1, read on the forward strand.
TTATTATTGAGCCTTAACTGTCTCAAAATGGGACTCTCAATTCTCATAAAAACAGACTTTCTTGTGGATTTTCTGGCGCATCAAGGCTCTGGTATAAGCCTGACAGCGAAGGTCTAATGCAGGAACACCTCCTTTCCTCCCACTCTGGAGCAGAGTGCAGCCAAGGGAGTGGGTATTCTGTTGACACCTGAAGGGAAGACATAGAGAAGATAAATAAGAGAGGAATTTTTATTAAAGAGCTATTAAAAATGATAAGTCTTGTAGCAATGTACAGAAATATTGGCTAATTAACTGTATGAATATTCCTAGGGTTACTGTTTGCTCTATAACATTGGCAATTACTTCCAACATCAGGTTGCAAAGGCTAGCACCTAGGAAAAAAAAAAACAAAACAAAAACCAAACAAACAGGAGAGCAAGAGACTTTATGTAAATGTCTTCCATGGTGAGAGATGCCAGCAACTGCTGAACAGTTTCCTGTGAGCTGAGAGACTCTTCCCCGTTAGTAAGGTTACACACATTTTTTCCTAGGAGCCGAAGCAGAAGTGTTAGCGAAGCTGTGGGCGTTAGATGGAGAGGTAGGGAGCAAGGAGCAGCAGGAGGCAGAGCTGGGGGGACGAGATGCAGAGTGAGGCAGAGCCGGGGAGGGTGCAGACGCGGCGGCAGAGGCAGCTCACTCGGTGCTGGGAGGCGAGTGAGCCGTGGGTAACAGGTAGGGCAGTGAGGCAGCCAGCAGGAACAACATGAACAACAGGTCGGATCGGCTTAAATCAAACCTTTATGCCTAATGAGAGTTAAAAATGTTAATAAGTGAATTAAGATTACTTCAGGGGAGGAAAAGCATCAGTCTCACAGTAATCAAAGGAAAAGACTGGGAGGTTTTATACTTTGAGCACTGTTTTTCCCCTGTTTGTTGGAGTTTTCCTTTGGAGTTTCTACATTGCTGGAGTTTTCTTCCATTTATAAAAATATTGCTTGTAAACAGTTCCAATCATGTTTTTAAGTGGAACAAATTAGTCATCTGAGCACTGGAACATTCACTAGATTTTTTCCCGGGTTTCTTGATATAGGCCTGACCTGGTGTTTTTGTTAATTCCCCTTTATAATTTCTTTTTATTTTCATTATTTATTTCATTTGTTTTGTACTGGCTTCATATTCTTTTCATCATCCACAATTTAAATTTAAATGGATTGTGTTTTCTCTTCTTTATATGACAACACAGTCCTTGTAAAGAGACCTCCCTTCAAAATAAGGTCAGCTACTCAATCCTGGTTCTCTCTTTTACTCTTCCTCACTTCTGGAATGAGTTCTAACTCATTTGAAATCTGACAGTAAAATTATTTAAGGTACATTTAGTTACATTTCATATCACCAAGTTTTAACCGAGGTTATTTAAAATTCATTATTTAGCAGCACTCTGAAGTTGTGTAAATAGTCCATTGTAATGCACGACTGATTGATTTATTGATAAATACGGCTTCTTCAAGGAGGAACAGGGGTCAGTATATATCATCCAAAAGCTATTAGATTGAACTTCACTGCCTCCTTAGGGTGCAGTTTGACAAAATAGGTTCCAGTGAGTTGATAGGTTGTGTAGTGTATCTGTATCTAGAGGCAGGGAACATTAGCATCAGTGGAGTCTTTGAAAGTAACATTGGAATGAGTGTAATAAAACCTGAAAATAACAGTCAGCCATGCAGTGTTGGCAGGTTACAAAATCTCCTACCATTTTAAATGTCTGTGCTGCAGTCCTCTGAAGAGAAAGCATGCACCAAGTCATGATGAGAACTCATGCTTTTATGGGCTTGGATGGAGACAGTGTGCTGCATGCTAATCCAGGAAGGAAAGTGTTAAACACTCTGTGTGTGTAGCAGTGCTTAGCAGTGAACCTTTACATCCAGTACAATTAATACCCCTTTGTGTTTCTTTGATCCTAGTCCTTTTGATTTTAACTCCTCTGATACAGATGTCTAGACGAATCCAAATACATTTACAATAAGTGTAATCTGCTTTGAAGGACATATGGTTCCGCTCTAAGAAGTACTAACAAGAACTGGTTTTTGTAATATAGTCTATCCATCACTTCTAAGTTGAAAAATGCAGAAAATAGCCAATCCTCTGAAAATTAAAGTCTCTAAGGATATTTTTTCTCTGCATCTTTAAGTACATAAAGCAGGTAGATACAAAGCTACTGAGGGATGATTTATACTTTTAATCTAGAGTTCGTACTGACATATGTTCACATGACTTAAGACTACTCAGGCTTACAGCAGTGACACTTCTCAGGACCTTTCAACAGCTCCGGAGAACCTTGCTTGATCCTCAGGAGCTCATGGGAGCCTAGATATCACCTAGGTTGCACAAGCAGTAATCCTGTTTGAAGAAAATATATACTGCCTGACACATGATAGAGTCTTTGAAACAGAAAAAATCAATGTGGGAAAATGTTAAGAACTGACAAGGAATGGCAGAAAGATATTATTCGGACCAAAAATCTGGGATTACACTGAAGGACCAAATTGTTCTGGATTACTGGGAATCATAAAACCAAGCCAGGATAGCCCCCCTCCCAAAAAAAAATGTGTGAACACATGCTGTTATCAAGTTGGAGTGGTTAAACAGCCAAGTTCACTTCATAACAAGAAGTCTCCAAGTACAGGTTTGGTCATCCTTATTTTCACAGTCAAATTCTTGTTATGGGCGAAAAATAAATACACTTCTATGCAAAGCCAAGAGATCATTCTTACTGCAAATGAAATTTAAACGACGTAATCAAAGAAATACTGTTCAGAGCTATTCATTGCAGAAAAATAAAGAAAAAAAAAGAAAAAAGAAAATAAAGAAAAAAGGAAAAAGGAAAAAGGAAAAAGAAAAAAGAAAGAAGTTGGAAGAAAGAAGAAAAAAGAAGGAAGAAGGAAGAGGAGAGGAGGAAGGTGAAAAATCTGACTAAATACCAGTTAAATTTACTGTATATGGTCTCACCAGCACCTATCCTTTTTTGTCTGGTGTTATGCTCACTCTTCCGCTGTCCTTCGGGGTGCGAAGGTTTAATTTCTGGTGATGAGACAAAGAGTTAAGTCATCTGCCCCAGGCTCCTTGCAGAGTGGAAGATTATGGTGGTGGTGGCGGTGGTACAGGTATTCTTCCTTCTAGGGTCCACTTGGGACTATTATTTCTGCTATACTTCTGCTACACTCTTTCTTCACCGGTCTGCAGCTCTGTGTTATATCTGCATTTACAATGTACGGAGTGTCCTACATCCTCCGTAGGTTCTTTGTTCCCTTTGCTAACCCTATCTATTGGGTTTGCATGGCAAGGTTTTGGTAGTGGTGGGGTTACAGGGGTAGCTTCTGTGAGAAGCTGCCAGAAGCTTCCCCTATGTCCGATGCAGCCAATGACAGCCAGCTCCAAGATGGACCTGCCACTGGCCAAGGCTGAGCCAATCAGTCACAGTGGTAGCACCTCTGGGACAACATATTTAAGAAGGTGCAAAAAAATGCTGTGCAACAGCAGCCACAAGAGACAAGTGAAAATATGTGAGAGAAACAACCCTGCAGACACCCAGGTCAGTGAAGAAGGAGGGGGAGAAGGCAGCTTATGGTGAAGACCATGGTGAGGCAGGCTGTCACCCTGCAGCCCATGGAGGTCCACAGTGGAGCAGATGTCCACCTGCAGCCTGAGGAGGACCCCACACTGGAGTAGATGGATGCCCGAAGGAGGCTGTGACCCCATGGAGAGCCTGCGCTGGAGCAGGTTTGCTGTCAGGACCTGTGACCCCATGGGGGACTTGTGCTGGAGCAGTCTGTTCCTGAAGGACTGCACCCTGTGGAAGGGACTCACATTGGAGCAGTTTGTGAAGAATTACAGCCTGCGGGAAGGACAGACATGGAAGAAGTTCATGGAGGACCATGTCCTGTGGAGGGGACCCCATGTTAGAGAAGGGTAAGAGAGTGAGGAGGAAGGAGTGGCAGGGACAATGTGTGATGAAGTGACTGCAACCCCTAGTCCCCATTCCCCTGCACTGCTTGGGGGGAGGAGGTAGAGAAATCAGGAATGAAGTTGAGCCTCAGAAGGGAGGGGTGGGGGGAAAGTGTTTTAAGATTTAGGTTTATTTCTCATTACTCTAATTTTGATTGGTTATAAATTAAATAAATTTCCCAAAGTCAAGTCTGTTTTGCCCATGATGCTAATTGCTGAGTGATCTCTCTGTCCTTATCTCGACCCACGAGCCTTCGTTATATTTTTTCTCTCCCCTTGTCCAGCTCAGGAGGGGGAATGATAGAGCTGCTTGGTGGGCACCTGGCATCTAGACAAGGTCCACCCACCACAGCCAAAAAATGACTTGGCCATGTTCCCTAGTCTATATTTCTTTACCTAAAAACTGGTGGGTAGTTTATAGCCTTAGGTCTCCAGCATCATCCTGTGCTCCCTTTCTGGTCATGCCATGTCTGTTCTCCTATACACCGTGTCCTATGTCGCTGCCTTTGGGGCCATCTGCTCTCAGACCAGGCTGGTAATTCTCTGCAATGTATCTATCACACATAAACATGTGGATTACTCATACACAGACTAACTACTTGGTACTGTTCTCCAAATAAGAATTATGTTAAAACACACAGGGAGAGCAGTGCCCGTAAAACTCAGTAGGCTGAAATGACCTCCTGGTCAACGGTAAAATTGCTGTTACACTTAAATAAAGTAAAAGAAAGCAGGCCAAACCAAATTCATACACAGCAAGCTGAACAGTCTTCAGTGCTCAGCCCTTGCTCAGTTAGTTCAAAGCTTCTGGCCACTGACTAGCAATGGCAATAGTGTATGCACTGAATTAAAAGTCGTCATTATCTTCATTTTGGTATCCTTCTATCCTGAAAACCCACAATCTTCCTTATTCTTCTAGTCTACCCCTACAAAGATGTTGTGCTAGTTCTTCCCAGTTTCTTCATGCATAATTCTTCTCATTGCGCTATCTACACATCATCCTGGCCTCTGCCTTGTCAGAAAGACAAGAAGCCACTTATTTTCCTGTTGTCCGACATAGTAGGAATATTTTTCTGTTTTCTGACATAGTAGGAAGAGTACTTGGTAATATTCATATCTTCTTGGGGTGGTTTCATTTCAAATTATAGAGACTAAAGACCTGTGGTATGCATCTTGTTGAGGTCAGCCAGTGACTTCAGTATCACTGCAATAGAAAACAACAACTATTTTGGGTAAGGATGATTTTTTTTCTGCTGAGAAGATGAATTTGAAAATTACAGAGATATCATGAAAAAAAGCCACTGTCAGGGAGGAGGGAAAATCTACATCAGACTTATCCTTGCCACATTTAGTACATTGCCTCTAGTTAATCACCTGTGTTCTCGAGGTTTTATCCCGAAACTCTCATCCTGCTTTTACCACCATTGCATTTGGCTGGAAAACAGGAACAGACCCCTGGTCTTGACTTTATAATCAGTACTAAGTAAAGCAAGTGCCTAAATACTTCCAGTGAAGATGCGTAACAACTGAGAAGAACGTCAAGTATTAGCGCACTGCCTCTCATGCTGCAAGGTCATCCTGGGCTGTGATGCTTTTCTCAGCACTACTTCCAAGAATAGCATTTGAACCTTGATTGCAGCCTTGCTTTTCTGAACTGTCGCCTGGCAACAAAACATGCACCCAGCGATCAGTTTTTTCAACTTAAGCATGTTTTGGTGCTGAATTTCCCCAAACTTCTCAGACTTGAACATTTTCTGCTTGATTAAAAGGACAACAAAGGCTTAGTCACAGTAAGCTATTTTAAAAGGTACTGAGCTTCAAAATGGCTGTAATAAAGCACTGCTTTTGATGCATTTCTGTCATACATCTATATTTGGACTATTAAAAATTCAGATGTACATGGAGAGAGGTTTTACTTTTTATTCTTTTTCTCTAAAACTTTGCACATGGAGTGCCTGTGTTTGTTCCTTGTGGCAGAAGGAGGAAAGCTGTACGTTGTACCTTTAAATAGAGGCATACGTCTGAATATTAAGTGAGTATGGAGTTATAGGCAAGCCCCCAAAAAATTGTGTAGAAAATGAAATAATCCCTTTCTGGTTGTAGAGCAGGCATACGTGGAGTCTTTAGTGAATTAGCACCTTATCCACTCCTGTTGATATATGCTTTTGTGGTGGTTTTGGGCAGTGTTATGTTGATGGTTGGACTCAAAGATCTTAAAAGTCTCTTCCAACTTAGATGATTCTATGATTCTATATATATCCAGAGTGATAAGGAAAGTTCAGCAGGTGCCAGTGCTATTAAGCTTCATCTTCTTATCCTGTCTTTTATATTTTCAGTACCTGTGGCAATAACTTTCATCCTGCTCTTGTATTTATAGCCACTCACGATATGTAAGGGACAGTTTAGCTAAATTCTTCTACAGTTTATACCAGTCTGACACTGGAGCTTTTATTTTTACATACATGAATGAAATAGAAAAAAAAATAATAAAAGTACTTATGGACTACTGGAATCAATACTTAGAACATGCCTGAAATAAGTGGTCATGGTAGGGGAAGCTGTGGGAATGAGGGCTGGGATCAAATTGGATTCTCCCCTACCAGAGAGCACAGGGTGGGAGCTGTACCAAGGGAAAACATGCCTACCTCTGAAACATTTGCTGCAGCCAAGCAGAGAGTGCTTATGCAGGTACCAGCATGAAATTCCTTTCTTCCCTCCTCTCTGTTTCCCAGCATGGGTTTCAGGATCACTCCCTCAGCTGTTCCACCTGCTTAACCCAAATGAGGAACCAGGTACTCATTTAGCCACCCCAAACATCTAAACTACTTGCTGGGGGAGCAGTATACACAGATGGGTGGACTACTTAGAATCTTAGAATCATGGAATCATTTAGGTTGGAAAAGACCTTTAAGATCATCGAGTCAAACCATTAACCTAGGATGGCCAAGTCCACCACTAAAACATGTCCCTAAGTGACACATCTACATATCTTTTAAGTACCTCCATGGATGGAGACTCCATTGCTTCCCTTGACAACCCTTTTGGTGAAGAAATTTTTCCTAATATCCAATCTAAATGTCCCATGGCACAACTTCAGGCCATTTCCTCTCATCCTAACTTAATAGGCTTTTAAAGAAAAGGACAAAGGAATGCATGAGTATCTCTGTTTGGTGCAACTGAAAATGTGTGTTAGAGCAGACAGCTGATACTAGCGACAGTAGTCGTGAAAAAGAAAAAGGCATGGATATTTAATGGCAACAGCTTGTGGAGGACACAGCCTCAGCTTTCAGCAAGTGAGGAATAAATGCCACATTTGACTGAATCTTTCACATCTTATGCCGGCTTTCCCTCTGCTTTTATCATGTGTGAGCAGAATTTGGCAGAGTAAAAATGGCATCCTCCTCCTGTCAAGTGGGTTTGCTCCTACAGTGCCTGTGAATAGGCACCTTCCAGGATGACTCAGAGTGTGGAGCCTCCTCCGGATAGGCATCAATTGTGCTGCTGTGAATCAGATATGGTATGATTTTTACTTACTGCTGTAAGTTGGCTTTGTTTGCATATCTAAGTGTCAGTTTTGCCTACATACCAAAATGTTATCTGCCTCCAGTTCCTTCAGAAAGGCAAGATGCATGCCTCAACAGATAAGGACTATTTATCCAGGGAGCACTCAGGTCAGGGCACCTCTCTTTACTGGGACTGTTGTAAATCTGTGTCCTTCAAAAGGACACTGTATGGAGGTTGATGACTTCGGAATGTCACAGCTGCTTAACGTACATTATTGAAAAAAGTTTGTAGAGACCTTTTAGATACTTTGAGTTTGAGAATGTGGTGGTAGGAGGGACAGGACGCAGGAAGAAGTACCCTTTCTGGGGTGGTCGCTCACAGGTGGAAGACTTGTGGTTTCATAGTCTTCTTATATCTTCTTCATCCATCTCACAACCCTCTGAACAGTCCAGCTACAAGTTGACTCGTAATCTCCACCAGTATGGAAGGCCCGGTCTCTGATATTAGATGTATTTTCTGAGCATTTTTCTAATAATTTTTCTATGCATTTAGAAAAGAGGAAAATATTTTTTATGCATGTTGTGCATTTGTGAACATCTGTTGGTCAGTCTGTTTGGGTGCTCAGGGCTGCCAGTAAAGGCCCAGCACTCAGTCTGAAGCTCTCTCCTTGTATTGTTACACTTAGAAATCAGAATGGGAATGCTTTTAAGGCTGGCTGTATTATAGCTTGGCGAAGTGTGAAGAGGAGATGAAATGTCAAGGGCAACCGCATGCTGCATTTCTGTAATTATTTTATTATCATTTCCGATTTATAGCAGATGGCTGTGAAGCAATTATTAGAAATAACATTATGTGTGTATGTTTGTGAATGAGAGAAAGAAGGAAAGAGATTACTTATTAGTAATACAGTGCTGCCTTCTGCTTTTAAGTACGAGACATACCGAAGTGATTGGCGTGCCTGGTGACACCTTCCTTCACCTGCGTTGTCTTAAAAGAAGCTGTAGAAGTTATTATAAAGAGGGTGTTAGGAGCATCGTAAAACAAAATCAAACCAGTTTTTAAAATACATAGGATACATTTAGAGGGAGCCATAGAGGAAAATGATTTATCAGAAAACATCACCAGGCATACAGGACCATTTGTTAAAGATCACGATGTATGTGAACATTACTTCTTTATAGACCTGAGAGGGCTTAAAGGGCCGATAAGGCATGAATTAAAGGTAGGAAAAATGATAAACTTTTAGTTTGAAGGGGGAAAAATTATCTTTTTGCTGGTTTCATGAAAAAAGTTGAAGAGAGGAACCTCTACAGTAAGCTAGAGATCACAGGATTATTTCTTTTAGTGCACCAAGGCACTAAAGGACCTAGATTTTCTCAGGGGGCGAAAAAGGGAACCAGAAAATTTTAGTCACCTGGGCCTGAATTACATGCATACAAGTTAGGAATATTGAGAAAGATATTTTATTTTTCCAAATCCAAAAATTTGTGAAATTAATAAAAAAAGCATTCTTTTTCAGCAACGTTTTCTCTCAGTCTCTAAGCATGAGCAAAAATAAATAGCTTAACCCAGCAGTGGTAATAGTCTCTTCCTTTTCTATGATTGCTTTCTCTTTATTATTATTTTTTTATTTTTATGTTTCTGTATATATAATATGTATGTTCATCAGAATTATTTTTTTAACCTGAACTGTAAACATTCTGAATGGCACAAATCAAGTGCAAATTTACACATGTAAACTCTATGGCATATACCTGTATGCAATGTTTGATGCTGATAATTTTCATTAACAGCATGGGAGGAGCATACAGATTTGTAGAATGATGATGATAATGTGAAGCAGCTCTGTAAATCATATTAACAATATTTGTGTTTTGGTATAATAGAATATTATCTAAAGCTTGATTTTTAAATCACTGCTCTTCATTTTAAGGACAATTTTTTTCTACTGAGGGTGTGATTAAGCTCCTCCTGATGTCAGTAGAAGAAGGACTTGGCTCAAAATAAGCATGTAACTCACATTATCATTATGGTATAGTAATTACATGCATCATCAAAAGCAGAATGTGCCCCTAGGTACATTCTAATGTAAACTCTAGTGTGTACTGTACACACATTCTGTAGCTCATTTTAAAACCTGGGGATAATATTTTTAATGGGAAAATTGCAGATTTGGGAATGCATTGTATATCAGGAATGATTATTACCTGCTATAAGTGTGAACTTCATTGTACTGCAAAAACCTGTGAATGTCCCCTTGTACCTTTATACCACAGTGTAGAGTTGCCAATGAAAAGCCAAAGTGAGCTCAGTTGTTCCAGCTGAATGCCAGGTGTGTGGAATCTGTGGATTCTACTTCAGCTCAGAGGTTTGGGTGATACCCCGGGTGTATCTAGCATTCAGGTTGACTTTAGTCTCCATGAATCTGCCTAGCTTCTGATTAACCACGTGTATTATACTGGGTAAATTAAGTTTTCCTTAACAAGATACTTTAAATCTCCATTCGGTGTTGAGTTAATGCTTGGATGTGATAGTTTTTTACATATATCACTGATGGGTTTTTTTTCATAGTAATGAATGAAGTTACTGATTTCTGACCTCTCCATTGTTCTTTTCATGTATTACATAAACTCTTTATTCTCCTGTACCAGTGCTATATATGGCATCACCTGAGTATTTTAAATAACTATCTATCTGGTTTATGTGATGCTTTCTGTCTTGTTTTTCCTCTTGTAATAGCCTTCTAGCAGTTCAAAATTTTTGGATCTGGATCTCTAAGTTACATGCCTTCCCAGAGAAATAAATGCATAAGACAAAAAAATATGTATTTATAATACAAAGTCATGTATATTAATTATGTTCATACTTGCTCAAGTGCCCCTCCAAATTAGCAAAACCCCATTTAGCTGACTGACGCCCTGCCCACAGGTGATGTGTCGCAGAATTAAAAAGTGACTGTATGTTATATATAGTCCTACATCATAGTATTCAAAATAATATGTCCCACAGGTTTTCAGTCCTTTTACTGACGTTCCTAAGTGCCATTCCAGGTCAGCTCTCTCTCTCCACTGATTGAAAAGGACCAAGCAAAGAAACTTAGATAAGCAACAGGAAAAAGATACAGAAAAACTGTGCCTTAGCAAAGAACAGTTCTGACAGAAGAAGTGAAGCACTTAACCTGTATCTTCAGAGGTGTTAATATGGTTCTCAGTATCAGTAACAGTCAAGCACTATGGCTGTCCTCTAAAACACTTCCCAGTTGCCAGTCAAACCAATAACTGCTCATGTCACACCGCAGATGCTGGGGCACCCAGTTTCCTATTTAGGCAGAAGGCTTCTCAAACCTGTGCTCCTCTCTTTGCCCCAGGAGCACAGTTGGATCCTACGAATGCAGCCAATCTGCATGCAGTGTATGGAAAAAGCAAGATGGGAAAAAAGCAGCAAACCTACTGCTGAGTAATACATGCTCGGGTGAGGGAGAGTGCCCAGCCAAAACTCCCATCTGGGTTGATCTGGAGATTGATTTTAACTCATATTGTTAAATTCTCTACTAGTCCTCTATAAAGCACTTCTGTGGCAGTTGTTTTACTAAAAAATACATAAATAAATATATAGTGAACTTTTAATACAACCTCAGCTTCCCACTTAAGTGAGGCCTAAGTTATAGCTGTATTCAACATTGGTATATATGAATAAGTGATCGTGCCTCTGTACTTGGCCCTGGTGAGGCCTCACCTCAAGTGCTGTGTTCAGTTCTGGGCCCCTCCGTACAAGATGGACATTGAAGTGCTGGAGCGTGTCCAGAGGAGAGCTACCAGGCTGGTGAGGGGTCTGGAGACCAAGTCATATGAGGAGAGGCTGAGGGAGCTGGGCATGTTTAGCTTGAAGAGGAGGCTGAGGGGAGACCTCATTGCCCTCTACAACTACCTGAAAGGAGGCTGGAGAGAGGTGGGTGTTGGCCTCTTCTCCCAAGGGAATAATGACAGGACCAGAGGAAATGGTCTGAAGTTGCAGCAGGGGAGGTTTAGATTAGATATTAGGAAGAATTACCTTACTGAAAGAGTGGTCAGGCACTGGAACAGCCTGCCCAGGGAGGTGGCTGAGTCACCATCCCTAGAGGTGTTTAAGAAACGTCTAGATTTGGCACTTCAGGGCATGCTCTAATGGCAGAGATTGTAGGTTGTTTGGCTGGACTTGATGATCTTAAGGGTCCTTTCCAACCATGAAGATTCTGTGATTCTGTGAATACGTACAGCTGAAGTTGTGTATTATATGTTGGAAGTAATGACTGTTACATGCCTTAATACAATAAATCTCCTATAAAATCTGCATGGATTCAAAAAGAAAAGAAGAAAAGCTAGAGTGGATTAAAAGTTTCATTTGTACTTGGAATTATTCTATGTTACAACCCAGAATGAAATATTTATTCAAAGTAATGGGATAGATTAAACTCTGACGTAGACAGTTCAGAGTCACTGCAGCCAAAACCAGGATAAATTAAGCTGAATGTGCCCTGGTAAATGCTCAGAAGCAGCTCTGGAACACAATTTTGAAGTTAGTGTTTGGTGTGAATACAAATTTTGTCCTCCACAAAGTGAATAAAAGCTTAACTTTCAATATATCATGTGTCTATTCAAGGCCACATTGTGTAAATACTGCTATTCCTAGTGTTATATTTTGCCTGTTTTGTAAAGGCTCCTTAATAAAATTCATCTGGACAAAATTTTGGAGAGCAGAAAGACAGTGGGTTACACTGTCTGTTTCTTAAACTCTGAAAAGCAAAATGGGACACAAAGGTGATGACATAATTTTCTTTAGTTACAGTGCATAGTATTTCAGCTAATGAACTTCTTAATCTATTTTGTAAAATCAAACAACGTGCAGTAAAACATTAAAAATAACCTTAATAATATATTTAATATTTTAATATAAAAAGCAAAACCAAGAGAACACATAGGCTTACTTTTCCTATTTCATTTTAATATCTGCAAGTGTCCTCAGAGATATATAGGATTTAATCTATGGTTGTGTGAATCCCACACAGGAAACTATGTTTTTAAGGAACCGTTTATAATGCAAGAACTACCACAAAATGTTTCGAAACTCAACAACATTCTTTTAGAAGATGTATTAGTGTATTCTCCTTACTAGAATTTCGTGCCTCCAAAATTCCCTTCATTAGTTTTACTGGTCTGTTGCTTTTGGAAGGTGTGAAAAAAAAAAAGTACTATATTTCGAGTGACTAATTGTGTAATCACATATCTGCAAAAAATTCAAAATGAGTAGAGTCTATTGGACAACCAACTAAATGAAATGTCCCGACTTTAATTTAATTTAAATAAGTAAAGATCACATTTTAATAAACTAATCTATGGGTGGATTTTTTTCTCATTTAACTTGTAGCCATCTAAAATTAGGTACCTAGTCTAAATCAGTTGTCTAAGCTCCTATTATATTCCATAAAGAGTTAGACACCTTCAGAGACAGTGAAGATAAATCTGCCTCTGGAAACAGCTATCTTCCTTCACTTACTATGTAGAAGGAGCCTAAATTTAGACTAGAGTAGACATCCAACTTTTGGATTATTAAAACTAGATTAACTGAGTCCCATTAAATGCTTTCAAAGGGAGCTACTTGTAGACTGAGGTAAGAGTCAGCGTAGGAAGGTAATTACAGTCCCCCTTCCTGTTAAACCCCTTACCTTTCACATTTGATGGACAATTAGATGGATGAATCTCTCGTATGCAAGATCAGAACTGTTGATTAGTAATAATGTAATTCATGGAGACCACAATTCTTTCATAAGTGAATTCTATAAGAACTTTACATAGCGATTCATTGACAGTGGTAAAATGATCAGGCCTGGGAGCTCGTTATGTAAAACCCAATGTGTATGAAAAAGAAGTGAGTGAAATGGACATTCGTTGTGAAATCCATCAAAACATCTTGCAGCAAAATAAACAAAGGAAAGTCACAAAGCCTATTATAAAATTAATAAAAACAAAGTGCAGAAAACAGCAACCAGAACTTTGTTTCTCATTTTCATTCTCTTATGCTGAAAAAAAGTTTGGGAGATACAATGAAAGAGTCTCACGCTAAAGCAAGTACATGAGTACAAAAATGACATCAAGGAATTGTGGAGGTGAGGAGTAGGAACACAGCAGAGGTAGAACAATGTAATAAGCAGGTAAAATATTAGTGGACAAGGAAGAAAAACAACAAAATAATTCTTTAAAAAGACAAGCTGAATTCAAGTGTATTGAGAATTGTATTAACAATTATAAGTTAAATTTTCATGGATATTGTATCAGTAATTTATATGCTGCTACAGACAGGGACTGCAGCTCAAACTCTGAGCTATTGCATGTTTTGTGGACTTATTGAAATTGGACTTCTCATTAATTTAATGAAAATAGAAAATGAGAGTTTCTTGAATATGCTCATGGATTAAATTTCTTCTTTTCCAGCAAAACTGAACAATGGGTATCATGTGGCAAAAAGGAAATCTTTGAAAAAGTGGAAATTTAGTTTGTATTTTTTTTTGTATTATTAGTATGTTTTATTGTTCATATGTTTAGTATGCTTAATGTTTGCATTATTAGTTTGTATCCTGCAGCAGTATCATGTTTGTATCCTCTAGAAGTTTAGAAAATAATTACTGAAAAGTTTGTTTTAGCCAATTTCCAAACAAATTAATTTCAGTTCGTACACTATTATGTATTTTTAATAAGTGTTATTTTAAAAGACCAAGTTTTAAAGCATACATACATTTCAGTATGGTTAGGGCTAAGCAGAATCTGATTTGCCTTCTGTTTTGAAATGGAATATATTCCATTACACAATACAGTATCACATTAATTGCACCTGGCCTGCCCTCCTCTTTTTATACCAAGAACAAATACTTGTTTTCACTGTCAAGGATACATGTGACTGAGCAGATCTCTGCATATTAGATCTTACTAATTGATGAAATTTTGACTTGCACATTTGACTAATCAATAATGTCAGATTCCATCTCTCAGTTATTGAATTCTGAAAGAACATTCATGCTTCCTTCCATGCAACCTCAGGTGGGGAAGTGCTCCCCATAAACATCTGCCAACTAATATACTACGGAGATCCAAAATACTTGTTTCTTTTATGGCTAAAAAAGAGTCTTTAGAATAATTAAGCTGTCATAGCACTAAACCCACTGTGCACTGGGCTTTCTGCTGTTGCCTTTATTTTTGTACATGCCTCCATTCTTTGGGTGTAACTGTCTGTTTTCCTCCATGTAAACTCTTTGGGAAGAGGGTTTGCTTTATTTCTCTTTGTAGAGAATCTAAGAGAGTAGGCGTTAGTAGGTGTTATTCATCTGCTTGATTCTACGCAGCATGGTAATAGCAATGCAAGAGGAAATAATTTTTCAGCTTCTTCGTAGTATGGAGCTAGTTTCTTAACACTAGTATTGCTATAGTAATATTACAGTATTTCACATTAGATGAAACACAAAAGGCATAGCTGTTCTAGGGCAAAGCAAAGCTTCACCTAGCCCAGCAGCCTTCAACAATAAGCAGAGGCAGATGCTTAAGGGAAGGGTAGAATAAAAGTTTTATAAACTACAGTTATTCTGAGTACTCTCCCAGAGACTCTTGTTATTAGAGGCTCAGGAAATCCCCAAATGAGCTATTGTTTCTATTTATCTAAGAATCCTCCAAAGATTTCTATTCAATGAACTTGATCAGTGTCCACTTGAGAGCATGTAAACTTTTAGTGTCACAAACCCTTTGGCAAGGCATTCCACAGCTTAGCTAAGTGAAATTATTACAATTAGTGTGATATCAGTCCTAGCTGATGTAACTTATTGGTAGAATTAAAATTAGATGTTTGTCATTGTAATACACAGTTGCCGAAGTGTTAGGCGATGCAGTTGTTTATATACTTGTAGCTTGGCACACATTTCCGCTCCCTTTGAGATGCCATCCTTTACACAACATATCACATCAAGATTCACTCTCTGTCCTTGTCACTTGTATTGCTGCTTTCAAAGCAAAATAAAAAATACAACTGACAGCTTTCCATGATATAATGGCTTAGCTGTAAACTGCCTTGTGGTACCTAGAATAAGAAAGAAGCAATAAAAAAGGTTTGTTTCATTCACAGAACAATTCCTAACAGGATCTAACAAGATCCATAATTTTGAAAGAGATGCTAATTATGATATGTTATAATGGCAGTCTCTAAGGTACTCTATTGACATTTTTCCACCATTCTTTCATATCCTAATGACATCATAACAATCATATTAAAGGATTTACTCTCTTCCTGTTATGGCTGTTTTGGCACAGTTAAACACAATGGAAGTTTTGGATGCATAAAAGTGGAAAATATACCCACCATGTCACAGAGAATCCACAAAAATATGTAATTAGACACTAAACATGATGTCGACGGTTCATGTTCAAATTGTCATCAAGGTTCCAAGTATTTCTTCTTAAGGAAAATTTCCTGAGAATATGCATTTCCCATTTTCATTTTCCCTGTTGTTTTCCTGAAAGGGGCAATTTGCCCCTTTCTTTTAAAATTGACAAAGGATTCAGGCCACAGACATCAAACCAAACCATTTACAGAGGCTCAAAAAAGATTTTCAGCTTTGCCAGAGTTCTTTACATAAGAACTGCTTTGCAGTCATGATGGTCCTTGTTCGTACAGCCTTCAATGAGCATGGATCAGCTTTGAGGAAAATATAATTTTCTTCTGCCAAATTACTATGAAACTGCTGGGTGATCATAACATATCCCAAATGACATCACTCCAAGTGGCTGCCTTTACCAGAGAGGTTCTGTTTTCATTGTGGCTTTTGTATGGAGAAAATGGGCTCTCTGAACTTCAGGAAACAGGGGACTTGTGGCAGCAGAGGTGGATGACTTCTTCTTTCTCTATGTAGATGTGGATGTGGGTAGATGTGAAAGGCATGAGTAGGCCCTGGGTCTGTAGGTGTCCAGATTATTATCTACTCTTTCGTATTCTAAATCTATTTAAATAAGCTGAAAAATGTGTGTCAGTGGGAGTTTTTCCTTTACTCCTCTCACTCATGAAGCAAGAAGAATTCCTGATGTAACCAAGTGCTCTCCCACACGCACTGACAGCCACCCACCCACAGCAGATATTTAATGGAAAAGAAGAAGGGAACAAGCACAATAAAAAATAGAAAGCAGTCTTCCACAAAGGAGAGAAATTTGGCATCACTGAAAAGAGGGACCATAAGTACTGTGACTGAAATATCTTCTGATATTCAGTAAGCCCCATTATGTCTTTTTTCACTTAGGGCTGAATCTTATCCATGCACCAGGATAACCCTTTAAAACACAGCAATTAAATTCTGGTCTTACACCCATATCCAGTCTGTCTACACCCTTCCTATCCCCATCCTACCCTTCTCATTGTCAGCTTGCGCTCCATTTGCACTTGCCACCACTGTAAGCAATTGTTGACAAAGGTGCAGTTTTCTGTTGCTGGAATAGAAACTGCCAGTCTTTCTAGGGTTTTGAGGCCAAAAGACAAGTTATCCTCAACTAGGAAAGAGGTTGTCCTGCAACTGTTTACTGTTCTCTGTGTAGGACTGTATAAGATGATCTGGTAGGCATAGATGTCTAACACTTTTGAACTAGAGGAATTAAAAGGTGAAATGAAGACGAAATGAGCCAACAAATATACAGAAACTTGTCTTTCACTTATTAAAATAACTCTTATGAATACCTAAACAAGACTTCTTTTTTTTTTCTCCTTTATTTACATCTCAAGGTATTATTTAGAGTATGCAAATGTGATGTGTTCCACAAATCAAACCTGGCAACTCATAATCACATCCTGCTCTATGTGATTTGATATTCATAGACAATCATTGTCACTGACAAAAGTGTATATGTGGGAGAAGTGTCTATTATTCTGCTATACAAATTAATCAATAAAAAAGTGTGCATGAGAGCACTATGAATAGGAGTGGATATCAGTAGATTTTCCCTAAGGAAGACAGATAATTCCTTTTCCTTTTCTTTCCCCATGTCTCCAACTCAGACTCTTTCTTCAACATGTATCTTAAACCTTCATTTGTTCAGTTTTTCTGACCCTCCCTTTTTCTAAACCAGTATATTTAAATATGAAAATATATTCTAAATGCAGAATATAAAATTTTAGAATATCTGAATAATTTTCCAACTGAGTTTCTAAAAGTAAATTTCAAATTAAGTAAAATATCTAAAAAGAGATTTCTATAACATTTTTTTCTTTTTCTGTTAAGTTTTCCATTGAAGATATTGGAATAAATACATTTTACTTCTTGAAAGCTCTCCTGATTTGGAAAAATGTTCTTACACATGTTATCCAAAGTGTATGTCACCATGTGGATATATGACATACTTACCCATGGATCACATGAAACGTCTTAAAAACCACATGAAATCCTGTACAAAATATGGAGAATTAAAGAATTGTGTGATAAGTAAGAATATATGACGTAAGTGTGAAGAGTGTGATAAGTGTCATAAGTAGGAATATATGACAAGTAGGAAAATAGTTTTCTTTAATTAGTTGTATCTTGAGATCACTGAGGAAATCTGAAAAGTAGTTCACCCTTAATTGTCCTGTTCGGGAAACAAAAGCCTTCCTAGAACTTATGAAATGCATAGTATGATCTGGTGAAAGGAAGCACTGCCCATTTAGGCTGACTCTTTGGAGGAGACAAAATGATCCCATAACACCAGAAAATCATGACAGCTTTCAAGAAGTAAGGCTGTGTAGAAGGTAGACACTGACCTGGGGGTGGGGGAGGAGGGGAAGGGAAGCATAGGAAAGCTTTCATGACAGTAATGCTTTTAAGGAAATGGATCATTCACAATAAACTGTGTGGAGAACTATGTCCTCTTCCTTGCCAGAACCTATCTTGTTCTTTCTATCCAACGTTCTCTCATCTGAAACCTGTGCCTGTCATTTTGACTTTAAGGCTGAAGAGTGACGATGCTGAGGGCATTCACTTACGTGCTCCAAGGTCATTGTGTAAGTGGAAGAGTAAGTGATCAGCTTACCTTCATAGAGATTCCTTGTCCAATACAGGAGACATGTATCACATTTTATTTATTCAAAGGTTTTCTTCTGTGCTGAAAAAGTAATCGGAATGGCCGTTTTTATAAACTGGGTCACGGAACTTTTATGAAGGCCTGCCCTCGTAGCCACTGGCTAGTATATTCTAGCCTGTTCCATCTGTTGACATTAACAGCCTTCAGCATTTTTTTCTGAAATAAAGCTAGATTGTAAGCTGTTCTCCTCTAGTCTCTGTCTTTTGTAAGTATTACAGCTTTGTTTCCTTCAGAAAGAATTGGATAATTCCCCTTTGCATGATTAATTTAGAAAAGGAATAGTATAGAAATTAAAATACCTTTAAAAAATTGTCTATCAACCTGTTCCAATCTGCTGCTGTACTATGTCCAGATTTTAATCTGAACACAAAAAATTATTTCAACTTCCCTTCCTCTGATGATGCTATCGAGGTTTGCCAGTCATGTGTCTCTAATGAGGCTAAGGCAGTGTTTTGCAAATATTTAAAATTTCTTGCTTTTGAGCTTTTCTGAGGTAGATAGCCTTTTATTAAATGGCCATAAACATCTGTTCTCCATTCATAAATAATTACCTGTAGTTCTTTTTTATGCCTAATTAACAAGGCTGTTATATTACCAACTTTTTTTTTCTTAGCCTTTCTAGATAGGAGCCTGCCAGCTGCATTACATAAAAAAACCCCAACATTATGAAAAGGGTATTTTAACATTAGTTCCGCATTACATGATTTTTGAAACACAAAACTTTGACTGAACTTCAAACTTTTTCTCATAATTCTGCTTGTTTCTTAATGTTTTAATTCCATCGCTGGAAGGACTTTGCACTATTCCACCTCAGGCTTTTTGATTTTTGTGAGTTTTTTGTTGGGGGTGGTTTTGTTTTTACAATAATGCTTGCCCTCATCTTTGCAAGGTACTCATAAATGTTTCCCACCTGCATGGTCTTCACATTTTCTCTTTAATTTCCTTGAAAATATTTCATATTTCTTCAGTCCTCTGAGGATCATAAGTTAGAACTCTCCTACATTTATTTATATTACCTTCAGGTTTTTTATTACAGGTATTTTAATAACACATGTACTTTACTAACCAATCAGAGCAAGTCAGCACTCTCCTGGAAGCTGAGGAAATCTGATTTGTTAAGCTGATGAAGTTATGGAAAACATATCAACCTTAGAATACAAAAAAGCATCACAGAACATGGCAAATGTGGGAAGAGCATTTCAGAGCATTTCATGTGTGTATTGGGTCTGTCTGAGATGGAGTTAATTTTCCGCATAGCAGCCCTCATAGTGCTGTGCTTTGTATTGGTAGCTAGAAAAGTGTTGATAGCACACCAGTGTTTTGGCTACTGCTGAGTAGTGCTCGCACAGCATCAAGGCCATCTCTCCAACATTTCCACTTCACCATTAGGCTGGGGGTGGGCAAGATCTTGGGAAGGGACATATCCAGGACAGCTGACCCAAACTGACCAAAGGGATATTCCATACCATATGACGTTTGCTCATCAATAAAAACTAAAAGAACGGAGAGTGTGTGCTTGTGTTTTGTTATTACAATGTTTGTCTTCTGGAGCAACAGCTATGTGTACTGAACCCCAGGAAGTGGTTGGACATCGCCTGCTGATGGGAAATGGGAAGTAGAAAATAAATCTTTTTTTTCCTTTGCTTCCACACACGGCCTTTGCTTTTGCTTTTTTAAACTGCCTTTATATTGACCCATGAGTTTTTTCCATCTTTCTTTCTCCCCTGTCCTGCTGAGGAGGGGAGTGGGCACCTGATATCCAGCCAAGGTCAACCCACCACAATGTGTTGCACATTCTGGTCCCCTTGTTGTGAAAGATTTGTCAGTGGTTTAGATATCTTTTCCACATAACTCCCAAGTATCCTAGTCAGTCTAAGAGCAAGTTTACCTCATGACACACCTTTGCTTCCTGAAGATAAGTTCTCCTCACAAATACATGAAGAAACCTAGAAAAATGACATAACAGACTTGACCTTGGTTGGGATCATCTCAGATAATCTGCTGCCTTCTTAGATGTATGTTTTCAAGTTTTTAAGATGCAGCTGGACAGGGTGATAGGTAACCTCATCTAGGCTTCCTTTCCCATGAAAGATTGGACCAGATGATCTTTCGAGGACCTTTCCAACCTGGGCTGTTTTATGATTCTATGAAATTTCCCCATCTTTTACAACAGAAGATGAAATGAATATCCAGAAACCCTTTTAATCTTCACAATGTATCTCTGTTATTTTTTTTTTATTTCCTCTTACGTACATTAAATTTTTTTTACTAGTGTTTTCATTCTGAGTGTATCTCCTCCTGTTCCTAGGTTGCTTACCCTTAGAACCTACCTTGTGCTTTTTGCAGTCCTTCTAGAACCTCAGACTATCATTTTTATTATGGATTTTTTTTTTTCTTATTTCTCCAAAATATGGAAAGACCAACCCCTTACATTTGGTGTGGGTTTTTAATTCTCCACATCAAAAAAAACTCTCCCTATTTGGAAGGCTCTTTCTGGTGTCCCTGAGGCATAACACAAAACCCGTCAGAGCAGGACGAGTTAATCAGTGACATATTCTAAGCCTCTTTACTTCATATGTTACACTATATGGACTCTCTTCATTTTTCCAGTAATATTTGTACAGTGACTTTTTAGCTGTATATATGCACTTCACATTCATTATGAATAGATTTCCTGGAGAGAGTCTGGAGTGTCCAACATGCTAGAAGATACTTTGCCAGGAATGATAGGGATATAATTGATTCTGTCTTGGTCAGGGAAGTAAAGAATATGACATTTTGAGGTCTTTCTGTTCAACCCTAGATTCTGTTTCACTCCCTAATTACTAATTATACTCTTCCCTCTCCCTATGAAGCTCTTCTCCCATTCTTTTTTTAATCTTTTGCATATTTTTTTAATCATTCTACATCAAGTCCTGCTGTGGACCCATGAATCAGACAGTCTTTTTTCCCTATACCTTTCTTCTCATTGAGACTTTCTTCCTTCCGAGATTAACCATTCCATTTTCTGTCATTCTGCTGATCCTTCACCACTACATAGGACCAAGTCTGGGGTTTGGACTTGTTTTACACACAAGATTCTATTTATTATTTTTTTCAGAATGATAGTTAATTTCCCGAAGATTTTAATCCCTTACTTTAATTTTAATTTTATGGTGTGATGATGGCTTTGCTATATATTACTTTAAAAGGAAAACAACTTCTAACTTTGCCTCAGAAAGTTTCTAATTCATTTATACCTTCCTTTTCTGTATAATAGTCTGTACCATAGCCTGGAACATCTGAAATCTTATGACTTCTTCAAGTAAAATCAGAAAACTCTTTAACCTTCTTGAGAATCAGCTCCTTTTATATTTTTTATTATTTATTTAATGATTAGCAGCTCATTCCCCCTCCCAAATAATTTTGTTTTTATTTTGTAGACCCTTGTTTCATGAGAGTTTTTATCCTGATAGAATCTATTCAGTACCAAGAATTTTTCAATCTCTTACTCATTTTTGATAGTTAATATCTGACAATTCTGGCTTAAAGCCCTAATTTACAAAAAAACTTTCTAGTATGTTTTATTTCCCACTACAGTTTTCCTGTATGTTAAGATTCTCCCAGGCTTTTTTTCTCTCAGGAAAAAGGTCGTCAAAAAGCTTCCTTACCTAAGGCATCCAATCCACAGACAAGGTGGAAACTAGAAAGTTAAGGGTATCATCAGTGTTTGCAAAACACACCGTCATGCTCTTGTAACTCCAGATACAGATATCTGCTTGCTGTTATAACCTCATGTGTGGTCTCCTTTCTCTTTCGTCTAGGCTATAAGACTGTTAAACATCACACAAAGACAGAAATATATAAATTAGGAGGCTTATTTTGCATTTGGTCAATTCTTTTCCCTGTCAACAGCAAAACCTAATGACCGGTATAATCTCAGTGTCTTCTGCATTTGTCTTTTGAGACAAATCTTTATTTTTAAAGGCTTGAAGTGTTTTAGACTGACTAAGGTCTTTAGACTTGATACAGGCCATCTGGGTGAAACTTGGTGGTGTGTATTACATATACCATAATAAATGATCTAACATGGCTTTTTGCCTTTACATTTTATGAAAGTCTCAAAATGTATTAGAAACTGAGTGCACATCTTGAATCTGAAGTCTTTGGATTTAGGAAAAATTATTCATCTCCAAATTCTACAGTTACATCTACAAAAACATATAGTTGAACCACAGTCTTGAACCCAGTCACCCTTGACTGAAAGTGATTGACAGTGAGGAGTGGTTTACTGGTGACAAGAATTTGAAATATGTGTGTGTACATAACAGCAGGTATTCACAGGTCAGAGCTCTGTTGCTTTGGCCAGAACCTTGTGCTTGGACAACTTGAAGACCAGTCGCTGCCCAGTGTCTCACCTCATTGCAATCGAGCTAATCTCAACTGATTTTTTTGTCCCAGAAGAATACTCCCACTGAATATATTCCACTCTGAGAAAATACTTGTAGACTGTTCCATGGAGGGACACAAGTTTTAATGGGAAAAATAAAGGGAGAAAATAACAGTGAGGAAAGGATCTCAATATTCAAGATTGTTAGAAAAGAGGCAAGAGAAACATCACTGACTAGAATTTCAGATTTAGAGAGAACCAAAACATAATTGCTAATTGGATTATCTTGAGTATTAATGACTAATGAATAACATTGATAAACAATGTAAGATTTGGCCTTTAAAATCAATATACTGATTTTTTTTGTTTAAATCACTTTTAGGATTTATTACATCATATTTCTTTTGTAAAGCTTTAACTAAAACACTTCCGGGTAGTCCTTCTGTGCTTATTTACTTTTCATAAATTTCATCAACAACATATTTTGGGTTTTTTTAATATATAGTGAAGGTTCCACTTTAAACTGGAAATGTCTGCCACCATCTATTTTGTACATCTTTTTTTTAATTCAGCTTGTTAAGAAAAAAATAAAGAGACTGAAGTTAAAAAAGGAATAAAAGGCAATGAGACTTTAAACAGTTTTGGGAATTTTGTGTGCCCTCCCAAATGGGCCTTAAAGATGTAAGCACTGGAAGAAAGATGTTGGCAGAATTAGAGATGTTTACATTGCATTGTATCTCAGATGATTGAATTAATCTGTCTTTTCACCATTCAATGGCCAAATACAGAAATTAGTTCAAGGAACAGAAGGAAAGTTTCATCTTATTGTTTATAAGTTTATAAAGAATAAATTAATATTGCTTATAAGTTTAACTTAACTTGTCTATTTCGTACAGATTGTTAAAAAACAGAAAAGCACATGAAAATTATAGGACTGACAAAATATACTTACAGTTCAGATATTGTTTTAAAAAAGAAATAGGATTGGGCCAGCTCAGTTTATTAGTAGATCAAAACATGGTAGGAAATGCAATTCTCCTTGCCAATAATTCTTCCTAAGACTTCACAAGTTTTACTCAAAAGCTTGCCTAAATAACTTTTGTGCTGTATCAGGAAATGTTACTGAGTAGCTCTGATGAACCATTTCAGACAAACTGTTCCTGGACCCCTGGCCTATCATTTTCCCTATGGAATTCTTAATTC
The DNA here is from genome assembly GCF_963924245.1 of Chroicocephalus ridibundus. Taxonomy (NCBI): domain Eukaryota; kingdom Metazoa; phylum Chordata; class Aves; order Charadriiformes; family Laridae; genus Chroicocephalus; species Chroicocephalus ridibundus. Next base: position 199,123,417 of record NC_086284.1, read on the forward strand.
CTTGCATTAATTCTAGCTACCGGCCCTTACTTTACCCTAAATATAATACTTCAGAGGGAAAAAAAGTGACACAGATAGCCATTGATTAAAAGTTAGATGTAATTCTTTTATTTTAGTATTATCGCTTTAATCACTGTAACAGCTTAATTTACATTTGGATTCAGGAAAGTGTCCATCTTCAAGAAAATTCTGAATAAATAGTGCATAAACACACAGATAATTCTATTCTAATTACTAAACTGACCATTCTGTTCAATGGGACAATTTATGTGAGCAAAGGCTGGCATACACTCCAGAGAACATAATGAAACTACTCTCCTATTTTTTTTCTGGTCTAAAAATGTGGAGGGTAATGTAGGTTGTGCTGTTTTATCAGTAGAAGAGAGTTCTAAATGGCTGTTATTGCAATAATCACTCTAGGACCACCTGCTATAAATCTAGCAATTTATAAACTATGAAATATGAGGCAATCCCTTGTCAAAAAAGGGGAACACGTTTGGTATAAAGAAGAGATAAAAGACATAAAATCCTAACTATTGCCTGGCTGGATGCCATATTCATTGTCTAAAAGTAGAGTCTCTTATACTATAAAAATTAATTCTGTTGGCTCAGAGACATGTAACATATGCAGAAAATCCAGGCCATTCCTGGTAAATTCAAGAAATTCTGAATTTCACACATCACAGTGCAGCAATGCTTGTTAGCAGTTAATAGGTTCTAAATTTGGAATGTGTAAATGTGTAAAGACAAAAAGTGGCTTAATGAGGATGAAGATCCTTACTGTCACTCTTTTTAGATAAGTATTGATGAAACACCAAGAACATCAGTGTTTACATTTGGTTTCTTTACTAAGTCAGAACTCATGTTAATGATTGGTTGCTTTTATAAGAATGAATATCTGTGTCCCTGGGTAGTCAGTGCACTGCTCAAGCAAACATAATGTGTCCTGTTAGTTTGTGTTTGTAAAGCAATGACTCCTTCAAAAACAAATGTAACAGAGAGAGCAACGTGCATAGTACACAGGAAACTCAAGAAAAAGAAAATGTTCTTGCTGTATATTGTAAGTAACAACATTGAAATGAGTGACAAGATTTTGAATTTACTTATTTATTTTTTTTAATGGAGCACAGATGTAATGCTGAGAAATATCAATTAGTTGGAGCAGTGCTAAATATGGAGTAATTCCAGTAACACTCCAGTGCTGGTATAAACTGCAGAATAGAGCACAGTCAGTGAATTACAATTAAGAAAATTTGATTGCTGTGAAAGTGATTTTAACAGGCTGTCAAAATACTTCTCTGTTAAATTCTGGTTCTTACACCACACCCTTCATTTAATTATTGATTTAATCTATCAAAATGTTAGTGCTGACCACTAGATACTCCTTTGCAATCTAAATAACTAAAATTTCACCAAAAGGATCCATTTATTCAGGGACTCAGATACGGATGCTACATTTTTTGTGAATGTGAATAAATGGCATGGAAACAATTAAATGCCATGCAAACTGGAAAGTACTGGAGTGAGTTTTGGCAAGGGAAATAGATTGTGGAATTTAAAAAGAACAGCAAATAGGAATTGTTTTCTGTCTGGGCAAAACATTCGTTGGCTGAGATAACATTTCCAAGTGAAGTTTCCTCCTAGCGGTGCAGTCGAGAGAGACTGGGACAAAAACGTGCTCGTTTTGAAATCTGCTACTTACGATTTTTTTCCACTTTAAAAGATATGTCTTGTCTTATACATAAACAAGTAATGTTTTAAATTGTGGATATAAGAAATCCTGCACAGTTGCATGTCACTTCAGTCAATTCAAGGCTTAAATTCTCTTGTGAGTCTACTACTATGAAAAAAAAAAACACAGCTCAAGTTGCTTTCAGGCTCTGTGGTGTCCATGTATCCCCTTGATTTAATTGTGCCTTGCAAACTTGTATCTACATCACAGAACTGAATTATAACAGTTTCTTAAAACAAGCACCTGTATTTCCAGGCACCTGGTGAAAAAAATTGGATGGTCAAGGCAATGTAAAATGACCGGATCTTCAAGGAACTTTTGAAATTTTTATAATTTTAATTTCTGCATACCTAAACCAATGTTCTCAGATCATACCTAATTGCCCCCGCATTGCATGGAGGGAAAGAAAAGAATGGAGTTTTGCTGGGACATCTAGTTTTTCAGAGCAGAGCTTCATAGCTGGGTGCAGACAGCTGCACACAACCAGTTTTTGTGCACTGGTCTGCATAATGTTATTAGTCCAGTGTTCAGTGTAAACTAAGATATCTGTCCTCTTACTGAGGCTTATTAGCTCAGGCTTAACCCTGTTCTACTGTGGCCGTCCAGCTCAGAGCTCAGCCACAGCGAACACATACCCTCTGCACCCAGACATGTAGATTTACTCTCAGGTAATGTGGCCTAAACATTGGATTCCTAGCACTGGGTTTTCATTTTTCTGTTCTTTGGAAGGAAATCAAACTTCGCTCTTCAGATAAGTTTCCTGTAACTTTTATGTCTGGCAAAGCCAAAGAAAATGTCTTCTCCATGACTGGAATTCAAGGCATTTCACATTTCAGCTACTTAGAAACTACATACGTATGTGACAGGCAATGAAATTTGTGTTCAGCTGTAACAGGTTTTGTGAATCTTCAGCTGCACGCGCTGCCACTAAATCTCAGCATTCCCATTTTAATCTTAATATCCTAACATCTTAGCATGTTCATTGGAAAGAAGAATACAATACCTTGATTCAGTACTTAGGCAGCCTGTGATCTGAGGACTAGAAAGTGATGCTGAAACTGTTCTCATGAAAAGGAAAGAGATTACTTCTCTCGCACTAAAAAAGAAAAAAAAAAGATCATTAAGAGAAGTGGGAAAATGTGCAATATAGGTAATGTAGTTATTGTCCTTGGCTAATAAAAAACAATATTTGAGTAACTAAAGAGTGGTCTGAACTTTGAATTTTGAACTCATGGCTTTAGCTGAATCTCAATATAAAGGCAGTTCCCCCAGAAACAAGGTGCATTTTTCTGTGAGCATATGGCAGGTTCTAGGCACAAGGAAATCAGCCCTTGATAAAATTCAGTGGGAACATCTGTTCAAAGAACCTACTTGGAAAGTAGCCCAGACATTTGGACAAACGTCAGTTCAGTGTCCAGCTGCTGCAGTGCTGAAAAACGTAGGAGAAAAAAGGCAGGAGACAGAAGTAAAGCTGGCTAATACATTTCACATCTCCATGGACTCCCAAGCCTACAAATCAGTGGAATTATTTACTAGGGAAGATAAAAAACACTTTTAAATGCAGGGAACAGAACCAAGGATGTAACTTTAACTGCGTTGGTTTTCCATGCAGCTAAAAATCTTTCTGACTCAGTAAAAATTGAGAGAACTGAGAACATAAAATATGATTATGTACTGTGACTTGTCCCCATTTAGATATACAGAATTGAAAATGCCACCTTTTGTAGCAATTTCTCAAATTGTGTCAAATTGAGGCCCTTATTTCAGACAATAGCTAACAAGTACAGTAGAATTTTTGGTTTAGAACACATGGGAAGGATGTGTATGCAAATATTATGATGAAGGTAGATTTCAATATTGCACAAAAATAATTTGCAACTAAGAACTTTTGCTTTCAATATGCAAATTGCCAAAGCTTTCTTCATAAGTAAGAGGGAGGAGGTGTTGATGGAGGAGGATGCAAAATAAAAATCTTGATAGAGGATTGTTTAGTCACTAGGCTACTGTGTTACACTGTTGCTAAGGAGAAGACAGTTATACACGTAGGATGCTTTAATTAAAATCTGTATTTTCATAGCCGGTTAGGATGCTGATTCAGGTCAGGCCAGTATAAAGTGAATCACTGTTAAAATTTTATCACGCCTCAGATACATCTGCTGACTTTCTGAGGCGTTATCTGCCTGAAAGATCATGAGATGGCCTTTTTGTTAACTTTGGTTAGAGTTGATTTGATATAATGATTTGTGGTTTCCTGCACATGTAAACTGTGGTGTATTATGTTTTAAACAGTTTTATTCTGCTCCACAGCAAGACCTAATAAAAAAGATTTAGTGACAAAAAGGTAAACAGAATTCCTCCACAAATCTGCTTTACCCAAAACTCCCTCCTCTGTTTCTGTTCACTATAAAGTACTCTTTGTTGGTTAAAAAACTGGCTGGAGGACCGGGCCCAGAGAGTGGTGGTGAATGGAGTTAAATCCAGTTGGTGGCTGTCCACAAGTGCTGTTCCCAAGGGCTCAGTATTGGGGCCAGTTCTCTTTAATACCTTTATCAATGATCTGGACGAGGGGATTGGGTGCACCCTCAGTAAATTTGCAGATGACACCAAGTTGTGACAGAGCATTGATCTGCTTGAGGGTAGGAAGGCTCTACAGAGCCTGGACAGGCTGGATCTATGAGCTGGGGAAAATGGTATGAGGTTCAACAAGGCCAAGTGCTGGGTCCTGCACTTGGGTCAAAACAACCCCATGCAGTGCTCCAGGCTCGGGGAAGAGTTGCTGGAAAGCTGCCCAGCTGTAAAGGACATGGAGATATTGGTTGACTGCCAGCTGAAAATGAGGCAGCAGTGTGTCCAGGTGGCCAAGAAAGCCAGTAGCATCCTGGCTTGTATCAGGAATAGTGTGGCCAGCAGGACTAGGGAAGCGATCACCCACCTGTACTCGGTACTGGTGAGACCCCACCTTGAGTACTGTGTTCAGTTTTGGGCCCCTAGTGAGGGGGGGGAGAAAAGAAAGAAAGACATTGAGGTGCTGGAGCAGGTCCAGAGAAGGGCAACAAAGCTGGTGAAGGGTCTAGAGCACAAGTCTAGATGCAGAAGTCAAGGAGCGGCTGAAGGAACAGGGGTTGTTTAGCCCGGAGAAAAGAAGGCTGAAGGGAGACCTTATCACTCTCTACACCTACCTGAAAGGAGGCTGTAGCGAGGTGGGGGTCATAGAATCATAGGGTTGGAAGGGACCTCTGGAGATCATCTAGTCCAACCCCCCTGCCAGAGCAGGGTCACCTGCAGCAGGTTGCACAAGAACGCGTCCAGGCAGGTTTTGAATGTCTCTCCAGAAATGGAGACTCCACCACCTCTCTGGGCAGCCTGTTCCAGTGCTCTGCCACCCTCAAAGGAAAGAAGTTCCTCCTCATGTTTCGGTGGAACTTCCTATGCTCAGGTTTGTGCCCATTACCTCTTGTCCTGTCGCTGGGCACCACTGGAAAGAGCCTGACCCCATCCTCCTGACACCCACCCTTTAAGTATTTATAAGTGTTGATAAGATCCCCCCTCAGCTGTCTTTTTTCCAGACTGAAGAGACCCAAATCCTTCAGCCTTTCTTCATAAGAGAGGTGTTCCAGTCCCCTAATCATCTTGGTAGCCCTTTGCTTCACCCTCTCCAGCAGTTACCTCTCCCTCTTGAACCGGGGAGCCCAGAACTGGACACAGCACTCCAGGTGCGGCCTCACCAAGGCAGAGTAGAGGGGGAGGATGACCTCCTTCGACCTGCTGGCCACACTCTTCTCGATGCACCCCAGGATGCCATTGGCCTTCTTGGCCACAAGGGCACATTGCTGCCTCATGGTCATCCTGTTGTCCACCAGGACTCCCAGGTCACTTTCCACTGAGCTGCTCTCCAGCAGGTCAGCCCCCAGCCTGTCCTGGTGCATGGGGTTATTCCTCCCCAGGTGCAGCACCCTACACTTGCCCCTATTGAATTTCATAAGGTTCCTCTTTGCCCAGATCTCCAGCCTGTCCAGGTCTCTCTGTATGGTGGCACAGCCTTCCAGTGTGTCAGCCACTCTCCCCAGCTTTGTGTCATCAGCAAACTTGTGAAGGGTGCACTCTATCCCCTCATCCAGGTCATTGATGAATATATTGAAGAGGACTGGACCCAGCACTGACCCCTGGGGAACACCACTCGTCACTGACCTCCAACTAGACTCTGTGCCCCTAATCATGACCCTCTGAGCTCTGTCTTTCAACCAGTTATCTATCCACCTTACTGTCCATTCATCTAGCCCACTCTTCCTAAGCTTCCCTATGAAGATGCTGTGGGAGACCATGTTGAACGCTTTGCTTAAGTCAAGGTAGACCAGGGTCAGTCTCTTCTCCCAAGTAAGAAGTGATAAGAAAAGAGGAAACAGCCTCAAGTTGTGGCAGGGGAGGTTTAGCTTGGATATTGGGAAAAATCTTTTCACTGAAAGGGTTATCAAGCATTGGAAAAGGCTGACCAGGGAAGTGGTTGAGCCATTATCTCTGGAGGTAATTAAAAGACATGTACATGTGGTACTTAGGGACGTGGTTTAGTGGTGATTTTGGCAGTGCTAGGTTAACAGTTGGACTCAACGATCTTAAAGGTCTTTTCCAACATAAATGATTCTATGATTCTAAGTCCTTATCAACATTACCCGACTCACACACTGCCATTACTTTGAAGTCCCAGCCAAAATACCCCATGGAAATGCTGAACTCCTTTGATCATCAACTTTTAACTCCAAGGCACATGATTGCCCTGCTGTCAAGCCTGCAGAGCTAGGGAAGGGCTCCCACTGTCCAGCTGTGTCTTGAATTTTGTGGTATTGGAGTTAGGATTAATCCTAGTGGCAGGTAGGTGTCTGGATTTTTGTTATTTGGCTTTTCCTTCAGGAGGTTTTGCATTGTCCTCCCTCCTCACCTACCACCCCTGATGTCTCTCTGGGGGGTTGCCCACCTCTTGGCTACTATGCTGCTTCCTGAGGACCTTTCCCAGCACTTTTCAGAGTAGTTCATTATCTCTTGGACATCATGTATGGGAAAAGACCTAATAATAAAAAGCATAGTTAAAATAGCTCCATAGCCTTTAATTTATGTATGCTGCTATTTTGAGGTCCAAAGTTGATAACAGCCCAAATACAACTATCATTTATTTTATTTTCCTTTTCATGGGGCCAAAGAAGAACAAAATTATAATCAGTTAGGTGTACAAATAGTATGTGCTTGTATTATAGCAGCACTGACAGCTCCCATCTGTGATTAAACTTCCCTTTTAACAAGCCATACTAACACATACTCTGAATCACCCTGCAGAATTTAAAGTTAAAATAAGCTCATACAGACGGAACAGACTGCTGGAACTGGTTTTAGCTAAGAAGACAGGCAGATGAAAAGGAAACAGCAGCCATTCAATGGTCAGTGATTCAGTTCAAACTGCATTATCCACTGCTACATAATAAATATTTTGGATCCCCTTAATCATGACAACCATCAGAAATAAATATTATGTTGTGGCCAGCTGTTGACAGAACTTACCCTCCTGTATTTCAAGCTGGTCAGATATGAGCCAGCTCAAGTCCTGAAGTCATATAGCCACAGCATGACATTACTGGGCTTGAGCCAGCCAGAGTGCCCTTCTACAGGACACTTGGATCTGACTGTGTCTTTTGGAGTAGACATGTCTAGACTAATTCTTTGGTGCTTTGTACAGAGGTTATAGGAAATGAAGGCTAGCTCTGGTTCAGATGACCCTTGGAAACACAAAGACTAACAGCCCAAAGTTATGTTATTTTGCCTGCTGTTGCCCAGATCTTATGAAACACATTGAAATTTCTCATGGTTTCCATCTGAAACCAGTAAAAAAGCCTCTTGAGTAGGCAAAATTCAGCCAAGAATGTCCCAAAAACTGAACAGACCTCAAGAAACACGTTTGCAAACCCGCACGAACATCTGGATTATAACAAAAGACAAATCTAGCAAATTTAACCAAATGCCAGCTTTTGTTAAAGACATTTCTTGTAACTGTAAGCAGAGTTACTCGTTTGATAGACAGCATCTGTTACATTTTCATGAACTTTGAACATAAGTTCCCCACTTCCTGGATGGTTTCACAACTTGATGGCAACCTCCCTTTGGTTTTTATGTTCATTGTCTTGCCATATTTGTATACACAAGATCAGTCTGTTACAGATTGAGAAAAACAATCTCCTGGGGCATCCAGCAGTAGTCCATTTTGCCTTGTATTTGTTCTCCTATTAAGCCTGCAATCCTATGAGTGAATGATTCTAATATAATTAATCAGAACTGCATGCATTCAAATCACTGCTGTGGACAAACGGTAACACAGTTGTGTTAAAGATCGTTCACAAAACAGCTACGTCCAGCTACAGCTGCAGAACTTGTAAAATGTTAAAAACGGGGGGGAAGGAGATCTGGTTTTTGAGAGGAAACTTTATAAAATCCAAAACTGCAGATTGTCTGCTCACTATTAGCAGCATGCTGGGCTGGCACACAAAACCAGAGAAATGTTTTCAATCACTGTCAGTGCCATTGTAAGAATAGTAAGCAGCTGATAAAGGTCTTTTGATCTATTTCTTCTAAGCCTACTATTAACTGTCTTTTGTCCTTCAGCATACATAATTTGAATATATAAATCCAATACATTTTAAAGACTAGTCATCCTAGAGAGAAAAAAAAATTGTTATAAAATATTTTTATTACTCTTCTAGAAAAAAAAAAACAGTGGAAAAATATACTAGAGGTCTTGACTGCTCTGTTCTGCTTCCTTGTACTGCAACAGCACTTGGTTGTGCGGGCTGGAATAAATCTTTCTACTCTGCCAGTTGAATGAATGCAAAAGGAAAGGATTATTTTTGTGCTGTACAGGTTAAATGGGGAAAGATACAGCTTTTTAATAATCCAAGGCCTAATTAAAATGAAGCTGTACAATAAGAATTCTAATAGTGCACATCATACAGACACCGGATCTTACCACCACAAGGCCCCACACAGAATACACTTTGGATGTTGGAAAGGAATGGACCTGTCCCATGCACATACCTTGATATCTAAACTGATTTTAATTTGTTCAACAATATCTTTGAATCTCGTTCTTCAAATCCAAACTGCATTTACACAATTTACTTTGAGTAGAAAAATGAACAAGTTCATTTTCTGAAAGGAATGCATCACTGAGGTGATGGCAACATCACCGCTGGCAACTGATGCCTTGGTTTAGTGAAGCACTGCTGCAACTTGAAAACTGCTTTTACTACTTTGAATAAAGAAGGACATATGCTAGGAAACACACTGACACTGTTTTCTTCTCACTTGGGTTCATGTGCATAATCTGGGATTATATATTCTATTATGTGGAGACCGTGATTGCATTTTATAGGGTGCATCAACACCAGGAGGTAATTTCATTTGTAAGAAACTCTTTGAAGGAGGGGAGAAAACGCAGCAGCAAAATGTACAAGTTAGAAAGTCTGACAAGCACATGTATATGTGGATATTTACCTGTTATCCTGTTAAAGTCCACCCATGGACATAGACTAAAGAGGTGGTTAAAAGGCTCCTGACAGATGACTTCCCCTGGATAGTACTCACATCCTGACTGCAGAATAAGAACTTCTACAGGAATATATGGTAATATATTTGAGAGGTTAAATTATTTATTTTTCTGTGTTTCTAACTGACTTAGCCCTGCCAGAGTGGAATTATTGTAGTTGATATAAACGTTTACGTAAGAACTGGCTGCCCTAAATGAGTCTGATATTTGCTAAATTAATCTATAAGATCTTTGAAAATTGTATGAATTGTATGTATTATCTTTTTCTTGTGTAGAAAGGTCTAATAACAATAATAATAATAATTTGAACACGCTTTCTCTTTTTATAAACAGAAGGCAATAAAAAGGCTTCATTCATTTTGTTTTTTCTAATTAAAGAAGATTATATCCAGAACAAAATAACAATCCAGATGACAGGCTTGCACAAGGACAGTCCTGCTTCTTACAATACAGTAGACTGTTGTCTCAGTTTTACCAGACACACAATAATTCCTGCTTTCTTCTGAAGTGGCACTGCCAAGAGAAAACACCATTTATACCTGTCACACTACTTGTCTCTTCGTCAGCTTAGTCCTGCCTTCTTGTCGTGCGTTGCTTTGCTGATATAATGGTGGTAGGAGAAGTAATCAGCAACGGTATTGAAACTGCTCATAGAGCACGCGAGAAGCGTGTCGTGTTGGTGGACAGTGTGCTCATGTAGCCGCCACCTGCGCTGTCTTTTGATTTAAAGCTTAAGTCACAACACAGAAGAGAAAGGAAACATATTTCTCTCACTGACTTTAAATTTAAAATGCCAGAGGGACTGTTTGATAAGCTGATATATACACAATATGCAGTTTTTAAACAGCTTAGAAAGCTTTTAGGGATTTTTTTTTCTTTTTATTCCTAATTAAGTTTAGAGGTTTTGATTTACTTTAAAGCGTGTCTACAGAAAGCCTGTTAAGGTGTGTCCAGATTTTCAGGTTTTAAAATGTTTCAAAGAAATCTCTTGGAGTTACCAGTAATTTGAAAAACCTGTGCAGAAGGAAATTTTCAAGAAAGAAAGGAAAATTCCCAAATAAATATCAAGTTCATCTGATGATTAATTGGATATTGATGTTCTGTCTGAATTTTCCCAGTTTCTGTCTTCCAACTCTGATTTCAGAGTAATGAAGGATATTATAAACTGAGACCTTCTCTTCCTTTGAATAATATTTGGTCTAAAGCAGTAGGAATAAAACAGAACAGAAGCCATAGAAGTCCTGCAATATGTGCAGGATTTTCAGACGGGTTAAAGCATGTTGAGCCTCCAGATTGTAAGTTAAACGTTTGGCAAAGAGTGTGTCTAGCATCTCCTACTCCTTTTCGGTTACTAATATAACTTACAGAAGCCAAACTCAAACAGCACTAGTGACTTTTTACTCCTTGGAGAAAGAGTGAGTAACATTTACAGGACATTTTGTTTTATACTGTGGACCTTTGAAAATCAAAATTCAAAGCTAAGAGGAGAGTTAGAAGTGAAATCGTGATGCACTTTGACATATGGTAAAAACAGTTGTTCCACTAGCATCACCAGTTTAGTTGTAATGTTTAGGATGAATATAGCCTACTTGGTGTCTGACACTATCGCTGTTGAAGATAATTGCTTAAAGGGGAGAATACACAATTCACTGTAAAACTGACTGCTGCCCCATTCAGCACAGAGGCTTCCCTTCAGCCAGAAAAAAAGTCTCTGTAGTGCGGTCTCAAACAATTTGCATTTGATTGCGACAGTTACACGGAGGGGAACTGCTCAGATGCTGTGAGGGGCCTTGTCAAAACAAATGACTCGCACAGTACATTTTTTAGTCATGAGCATTTATGTCTATAGGAAACTAGCCTCACATCAGATGTTTTCTGCAATATAAACGCAGTTGTGTATTAGCAAGACTAGACAGAAGCATTATGTATTTCTTTCTGATACCAGAAGATTCGATTAAGCTAACTTTTGAACATAATACTGCTAATCTGGTCAATGGTAGTTCTACTTCGACGGTTTCAAGATTTAGTTTTCAGCAAAATCTACTTAATAAAGAGTATCTAGAATCAATCGTTTCCTTTCCTTTCTACATACATACTAGGCAATTCAAAGGAGATACAAGCCTGAAAAAAGAATTCCAGCATTTAGCTTAACTAAAATTAAACCCGAGGAAAGTTAATAAGAGTAATAGCAACATTTCCTTAATATTCTCCAATTTAACATATAGCCATGAAACTCTCAAATCAATCCCTTAATTTTCTCTCTCCTTCTGTTCATGTGATATATTTAACCTTCTTCATTTTCCCTTCAACATGCTATTTTCTTCCCCCTCATGTTTAGCTTCTAGACTGTATTCTCACACTCTTCTTTTTCCCATCTTCTTCCCAGCTTTCATGCTGTGGAACCTGTTTTTCTTTCTGTGTTACCATGCTGTCTGCTACTCTTTCTTTTCCCATACAACTGTTGCCTCTTTTATTACCTTCACTCTAATGTGGTGTTTTCTGCCATGCCTCTCACCAGCCTGGTAAAAGTCTGGTCACCAAGACTGATACTCATGTCTTGGTGCTGTAGGTAAGTACAGTTTTTAAGATCCATTCCGTAAATAGAAAATTGATGTAGGAAAGACAAGCAATTTTCCTCAGAACAAAATGATTTGGATAAATATTAAACAATCTAAAAATAAATTGGATATAGATTGTTAGTTTGGGGCTTCTTATGTTGGATATCATTAGGTATTCAACTTGTTGTTGTGTGATTTTCTAAGAAAAAGATATTGTGCTCCCACTACATTTGTATATAGTATATCATATCATAGCAGTTTTAAAGTTACTACCCTGTATGATTTTGCAAATTTATACCAACAATAAGGCTGGCAGATTCGGTAGTATACATTATATTAGTGATGAGTTGGTAAAAACTCTGGAGGCAACTCAGTTATCCGAAGACAGGCATGTAATGCCAGTTTTGGATATGCCTGCCAACAGCATCCTGCCAACACCCCACCTGCTGATCCAGAAAGCTGCAGGTCTCAGACCACTTAAGGCACCTCAGATAACATGAAACACCTACGTCTGATTCAGACAGCTGAATTTTACTCTACATCTCAGATATTAGTCTGAATTAATGTTGTCTTAATTCAAAGCTGATCCTTAGAGTCACTATACACATTGTTCTGGTATTAGAGTTCAGATGGGACATAAAACAAGGGTCCTGGTGACATCTGGCTACCAATGACTACCTGATGTTAACAATTTTAGCTACTTTAACTAGGGCTATGTGGAAATTCCAGATTTCCTATTTAACATTTGCTTTTATTATGGTTGGGTTGGTAAAAGAATTCAAAGTCTCTGGAAGGTATATTACTGTACATGTGTGTGCACACAAGCTAACTTTTTAATCAAAAGGAATTCACGAATCAATATTGGAAAGCAGAATTGCCCTATATAATTGAATATTTTGTTCACAGCTGAGGGAATAATAATTTTGAGGTTTGTAACTGCTACGTATATATGTAAAATCTCAAGAATAATATAGGTCATAGCAGTATATGTATTTATTCACCTCAATTCTTTACTCCCAGAAGAAAGCAGAGATGTAGAAATGTTGGTAGGTCAGGACAGTAGCAGTGTGGAGGACCGTGTTTAAATGTGGAGCATGATTTGGGGCATGCAAGATAAAAGTTGAGAGCTGACATCTGCAGTTACCTGTTGCTGTTCTCCAGGGCATGTCTTGGTTTCTGGTCTTCCACACAGCTGGATCTCAGGACTGGCTGATGGAGCACACTATAGTTCCTACATTATTTGTGTATCTTGGTTCCTTGTGTACTTATGTGGTGGGTTCACACTGCCTGGAAGCAAGATGCCCACCAAAGCCGCTCTATCACTCCCCTCCTCTGCTGGCCAGGGGACACAAAATATAACGAAAGGCTCATGGGCTGAGATAAGGGCAGAGAGATCATTCAGCAATTACCATAATGCAAAATAGACTAGAATTGTGGAAAATTAATTTAATTTATTGCCAATCCCATTAGAGCAGGGTAATAAAAAATAAAATCTAAACGTTAGAACACCTTCCCCCCACCCCTCCCTTCTTTCCAGGCTCAACTTCACTCACTATTTTCTTTACCTCCTTCCCGCAAGCCATGCAGGGGGACGGGGAATGGGGGTTGTGGTCAGTTCATCACACGTAGTCTCTGCTGCTCCTTCCTCCTTGGGGGGAGGACTCCTCAAACTCTTTCCCTACTCCCTCCCATGGGAGACAGTCCTCCCTGAACTTCTCCAGTGTGAGTCTTTCCACAGGGTGCAGTCCTTCAGGAATAGACCCATGAGGTCACAAGTCCTGACAGCAAACCTGCTCCGTGTGGGCTTCTCTTTCCATGGGTCCTGCCAGAAGCCTGCTCCAGTGTAGGCTTCCCAGGGGGTCACAGCCTCCTTTGGGCATCTACCTGCTCCGGCGTGGGGTCCTCTATGGGCTGCAGGTGGACATCTGCTCCACTGTGGACCTCCATGGGCTGCAGGGGGACAGCCTGCCTCACCATGGTCTTCAACAGGGGCTGCAGGGGAATCTCTGCTCTGGTGCCTGGAGCATCTCCTCCACCTCCTTCTTCACTGACCTTGGTGTCTGCAGAGTTGTTTCTCTCACATATTCTCTCTTCTGGCTGCTGCTGCTCAGGGTTTTAGTCCCCCTTCTTAAATATGTTATCATGGAAGGCACTACCACTGTCGCTGATGGGCTTGGCCTTGGCCAGTGGTGAGTCTGTCTTGGAGCCGGCTGGCATTGGCTCTGTCAGACAGAGGGGAAGCTTCTAGCAGCTTCTCACAGAAGCCACCCCTGTAGCCCTCCCCACTACCAAAACCTTGCCAAGCAAACCCAATACAACTTAACCACATGTTCCTGCCTGTATACAGAATAGAAAGGCATTAAGGTGTGCCGCCAGACTGAAAGCAAAAATGCGTCTCTATTCTGTGGTCTAGGTGTAGCCACAACAGCCTAAAGCGAACAGTTCCAAAGTGTGCCCTATGACAAAATAATGTATTTGGCACCTATCTTGATCTTATCTGAAGATTACCTCATGTTTCATTCTTTCCTTAGTCACCGCCCAACATAGAAAGTGAATTTCCGACTGGCTCATGACATGATTTATTTATTTTTCCGGTGTTATTCCTAGGTTAATCCTTATTTGTGAGCCTCTTTAGTGTGTGGTTGTTCATGCCAAGTGTCAAACAGGCTTCTCAAATCAGTCTGCTGCCCTGAAAATGAGGTTGCAAATAATGGAGAATCAAAGGACGAAGATCTAATTAATGCCCAAATCCACAAGTAAAGAGAAAAAAAAAAGAAAAAAAAAAGAAAAAAGAGAATTTTTGGAAAAAAAAGAAAGCTGGCAATGATTCAGATTTTGGCTCAGATGAGAGGATCAGCTCTACTTCTCTTTGCTAGCGGGGCACTCGATCTTCTTTGATCATGCTGCTAGAGAGGCTGTCTGTGCTCTGTGGTTTGCTGAAACTGGCTATTATTCAGCAGAACTGAGCTAAAACCCTTAAATTCCCTTTAAGTGCTCCTCAGTCAAAGCTTTACCTCAGATCACCGGCTATGGATTTAGAAAAAAAAAGGAAAAGATAGGATAAAATCACCACCAAATCTGCTGTCAGATTATTTTAAGACACTCAGTTCCAGTCAGTTAAACTGACTCAAAAACATGTAGTAGAAAAACAGTATAGTGGAAATGAACTTAGTGAACTCAAAAGAAAAACAATAGCATCAGACAATGTAGACTGCTTCCCTGAGCTTCCTGTCATACAGTTAGTCCCTAAATCCCAACAGAGACAGTGAAGGCAAACAACATTTTACAAAGCAAACACAGAAGTCTGGGTCTTTCCTGTTTTTCATAATGAGGTCACCTGAAAAATGAGCTAGATATATCTCAGGTGTTTGTTTTCTGTTGTCTCCTGCAGCTGTTATGCAGAGCAAGGAAGAGTTTTCTTTCCTGTTATTTGGTTTTTTAACAGATCCTGTGCATGTCAACACTGAAGAAAGAAAGAAAGCATGAAAAGCATGGGCTATGCAAACAATTTCTCCTTATACAGGTCATTGACGCTATGAGTCAGAAGAGGAAAACGGAATTCAGGATGCCAGGCAAACATTAAAATTACTCACAAATGAGTTGTAAATTTTCCGGTTAAAAAGGTAACAACAAGTTTGTATGAGATGTTTGAATGGGACAATATTATTCAGGAACTGCTTGCTGTTGAATGCTGTAACTACAATAACATAACCTCATGCATTGTTCAAAAGCAAAGGGAAGTCCCAACAAAGTACTATATAATTCTTATTATGAAATTTTAAATTATATAACAACCTCTGGAAGCACATAAAACTTTGTTTAGAACTGAATTTTTCCATTTCATCAGTACCAGGCTGGATGGGGCTCTGAGCAACCTGGTCTAGTGGGAGATGTCCCTGCCCATGGCAGGGGGGTTGGAACTAGATGATCTTTAAGGTCCCTTCCAACCCAAACCATTCTATGATCATTTACAGAAAGTTCTTTCTCAGGAAAAATGTCCATTGGATCCATCTATATTTTACAGGCAATCTTTGACTGAGATAAATTTCTTGTTGATAGCCATGTGAGAGATTATGTTGCACAAGTAACATTGATCCAGGCAGCAAATGGTCACTTGAAATAGGATACGTTATCCAAAAGCAATTACAAAATGGTATGGCTGTTAAAATGGCCCAGGCACAATGACTGAAAGGTGATCCATAAAAAAGAGGAGAAAGCAAACAGCTACAGACCTAACATAAAACTTTAACAGGGCAAAAAGGAAATCTAGTTCTTAACGCTTATCTTAACTGCACCAGTTTTGCACCAGTATAATCATTAACTTCAATGTGGCTGCTTCTTTTGTTCATCCATGTGAGCTGGGTGAGATTTGAGCCTACAGTATCTCTCTGAACGCGTTAGCAGCCTGCGTACTACAGGTGAGTTCTTTTAATAGTTCCTAAAGCTGGTCATTAAGCATGCGAATTTCTCTGTGAGTGGGTGCACCAATGTGTAGGTATATCGCAAATCAGTGTTTACCTTTAAACGATGTGCTTGACTTCATCTAGAACACAGTAAGGACTTCTTTCTGTGTAGAAGCTTCAATGCTGAAAAGTAAGTGTTGTGGATTTTTTTTTCCATACTAGGAGCCTTTGAGATGGGATTTGTGAGTGAAGACATTTCTTTATGTAACTGCTTGTGAAAATGACACTTGATAGCAATAAAATAATCACGCACAGATAATTTTTTTGAAACTCCAAGAGAGACACTAGCTTTCATTTCTGCAGAATGAAAGGGCAAAAAATTGGAGTAATTTTATTTAGTTTCATATATTCAGTACGTCTCTTCACCTAACTGAAAAACAAACAAAATAAACCCCCCAAACACATCAAAGGTGATCATGTCCATTAAATTTTAAACCAAAGATATATGCAGACATTTGCTGCCTGATTGGATTCTGAAAGATTAACTTAGCATAGGAGCCGCAAGTTCAGTTACATGGCTCAAGTGGCTAACATGTGGCTGATTTATTGTTCTCTGGGGACAAAGGGAATTGAAATTTGACAGACAGGATACGCTGTACCCACTTACTGGCAGAACATTAATTCCCAGAAGTCAGAATGTATGCGTTACAAGCAATGCATCTTTTCATTTTGTTTTGTTTTCAAGTAGTATACAGCTGAAAATAGCACAGACGATGCCTGAATATCTAAGTTACTCCTATATAGTGAACTGGTGGAGAGGAAAAGGAAGTGTGGCTGTCCAAGAAGCACTTCAAGAAAGCCTTGCAGGCATGCTTGATTTAATGCAACATACTAGCCAAATCTTTTGAGCTCTTAAGCAGCACCGGCGTCTTCGAACAGCAGAAGCAAGAGCAGCATGCTTTTCTGGGGAGAAAGCATACAAGATAAAGAATGTGTGAGCTCTGGAGATAAATTAGGTTACAAGTTGAGAGAATCTGTAAAGTGTGATCCAAAACCTGCTTATCATATCAAGTTACCTTCTTCCCTACTGCACTTGACTCATCTGAATCCTGGGCCATACTTGCCTATGGGGAAAAGACAACAATGAAAATACAATTTAAACTTCTGACACTTATTTGTATAACCAAGTTTTTCTTCCACATGCATAAAATCACATCCTTTAAAATTAAATGTCTTTCAAAATCTGCTCCAAATGTGTTAGTTGAAAATTTTCATGCCATAAAGTGCTGTAATGTCAAAAGTGAGGTTTTTTAAGGGACCAGGTGCTTTTTTGACAGTATGACACTAGTAATTCTAAACAAATTAGATCGACTTTTTTACAATAGAGTAAAATCTAATAAGGTTCATGTGTTATGTGGAACCTTTGGAAAATAAAGTATGCTTACATGGCTAAGTAACCATGCACACCCACATGGAGTCTGTAGTAGACACCACAAGGGGTAACAATACAAATTTCAAAATCATTTGGAGGCTTTTCTGCTCACTATCACAGCACTTTCTCAAAGCCAGGTGATGAAATGTTTTAGAATGAACTATACTTACAGGAAAGCTGTCATTGACAGAATCAGAGCTCTTAGTTTTGTCCTCTCCGCCCTTTCTCAGGTCAGCTACAAGTACAACATCCCACCTAGCACTCAGTGAACCAAAGAAGGCAGCCAATAAAGCAACTGGAAGTATATCTTCAACCACTTTTCCTGAAACTACCTCTTTTTTTTCTTCGCTTGCAGGCTATTAATGCTTGCACAATACTTCATCTCTGTTTTGCCCTGAAGGTGGAGTGTTTGCCATAGGTATACTTATTTCTGGAGTTTTTCCATCTGTGGGGTGCTGAAATGGGATCTCTAGATCCCATTTCAGCTACAAACACAGCTCACACTCTGTGAAAGCGTAAAATGTTCTGACTAGATAGCTAATGATTTATTGTTGCCAACAGTGGTTTTCTAATTCCATTACCATAATTTCCACTGAAAATTCCATTTACAGCACTCTATGTTTAGACTCCAGGTAAATGAAAGTTAGTAATTTAGTGCTGCGAATGTGCCTCACTATTCTAATTAACATGTTACTTGTTATAGGCCTTCTTTCTTTCTAGAAAAAAGATCCCAGAGAAACAATTGCCACACATTTTTATGAAGAAAACAAATGTGGGGACTTTGAGTGTTACACTACATCTATCACATAAATTATCCTCTATTCTTAATACAAACTGTGCACTGTAATTTAAAGTCACTGTGCAGCCACCTATTTTCCATTGCTGCGGAACTGGATTACCACCTGCCTTGACTCCATCCTTTGGGAGGCTGCCAGCATTGTTACAATTTAATGCTATATCCCACTGTGTCAGGAAAGACATGCCTCCCCAATCTCACTGTCAAATGAATGCTTGTCAACATCCCTTAATTATTGCTATTATTAGGAATGAAGGTTAAATATATGTGCTTTGTGAATGGTAATGTCTATTGTCTGTTTTAGTTTTGTTAGGTTCAGTTGTACTACTAGGAAATAAAGTAAAGATTTAATTGAAAGATGATTTTGGAGTCAGGCCTCTGAGTTTATTTGTCATTGTTTGTAGTGAATTTTGTGTAAGCTGTGTTAGCATTTACATTCCAAAATGCCCGTAGAGGAGAGAATGCATGTTCAGCAAACTAGGAAAAATATCTCTCTCAGTAAAAATAAAATAAAACTCAAATCCCCAGGACACCATATAGGCACAGAAGAATCCAAGTGATATTTTCCTCCTGGGCAGGTTGAGGGCTATGAGAAAGTCAGAAAGTAGGCACAGCTCTAGCTCTCGTATCTGATGCCTTGTTTTGTACCCAAGTGATGAATGGTTACTTCTAGGAACCATGGCCTTGCAACTGGTTGACAGAAGATGATAGGTCTGAGAGATTTTTATGTCAGTTGAAATAAGTAAATTCTTGCAATTTTTTCTAAGATAAGGTCAAGTTGCCCTTCAAATTATTGCTCTTGTCCTATTTGTTTCTAGTGTGTATGTGGCCTATATATTTCAGCCTTTGGGGAAGACAAAATTTTTACTTTCATTTTCACAACATGCCACTGAGGTGGTGTTATAAGTGCCCCAGTATCAGGCAAGACACTGGCTTTTGGAGCAGGTGCGTTACCTGTGCTGACATAACAGCTCACCACAGAGCTGTTCAACTCCTTACTCTTTCCAGCCTCTCCTCTAGCAGTGTAGCTCTTCCTCTTCATGTAGTTCCAGCTTCTGCCTTTCTGCCTCTGGTGCTCATTAGATGCATTTTATTGTGGGTTTTTTTGATGCATTATCTTTTTCTTCCATTCATGGTTTCAGCTGGCCTGTGGGGGGAAGAGAAAGAAGTTAGTCAAGAATGAGGAGGCTAAAACCCCTGTAAACTTCCCTCAAGCTATCTTTCTAACAAAATTACTATCTGGTTAACTTCAGCCACACTCAGCAGAAGCACAATTTAGGTCAGTGAACTTCCCCCTCCATCCCCTGCTTCTCATCTTTCTTTGTTCATCTCATCATCACTCTGTCTTCCCTTGCATTATGTTTTTAAGGCTGTAGTATCCGTGAACTCAAGAAACTGATTGAACTGATCAATATTGGCACAAAATAGCACTGCTTTCCAGTTGTATCGGGTTAAATTCACTGTGTGATCGTGCAACCTCCTGATCTGGCAAAAGGGGAGTAGAAGATGTGTTGCAGTAGCTTAATCAGACATTGCTATGGGACTTGTCCCTGCAACCACAACCTGGCTGTGCCACCGATGGGTTAAGACACCTGACAAATATGTGCTGCTCCCAACAGGCTGATCCACAGCCCATGGCACAGCCAGCGGTCCCACCAGCACTCTGACTTGTTGCGTACCTAAATTAGGATACACTCAAGCATTGTATCTTAGCAAGGAGGCAGCTGAGGAAGCAAAAAGAAACAATGCTTTAAACTGTACCCCAGTGGACTAGAAGAGCTTCTTTCATCAGTGCAGACTGCAATACAGAAGTAGTACAAGCATTTTAAGTATCTGTTTTATTCTTGTCTTCAACCTGGAGTTTGCTGGAGTACCACATGGCTTGTTCTCAGTACTGCCTCTATGAAAGCTGTCACAAGATCACTCTAGGGAGTCGGTCTTCTCACATTCAGTTTCTCAGCCTGTGCCAAGCAGGACAGAAGGGACATCAAGGCAATGCTAGGGTGTTCAGCAGTTCGTGTGGTTTTCTGGTTAGAATAAAGCAAGGACATTACTACAGATCTATCTAGTTAGGTGTAAGTTATTTCTAAAAGGCAGTCCAGCATATTGAGTGGGGATCCACTCATACGTACACAATAACTGATGACAGACACAGGGCAAGCATCTCAGCTTCTGCTCTCCTGAAGTTTATGTGCCTGATTCAGAGCTGTACACTGGTCATTTCCACCTAACTTGGGTATCAGAAGCAACAATCCTCTTGTGAGGTGGGTTTCTGACTTGAAAAAAATTTCAAACTTAAAATATACTCTGAGAAAGCGAAGGAATTGGAAACAATGCCAAGCTTTTCCATAGTAGTCAGGTGACCAATCTACTCATCTGGAAACAGGAGATCTGAATTCAACCTCCTTCCCAATTAAAGGGTTCAAACCTCTATTTCCCCCTTCCTGGGATGGTAGCATGCATGCTTTCTATCAAACATCCTTTGCAATCTTAAATGGAAGTGCTAGTTGAACACAGACACCTCACCATCCAAACGGCATGTGAAAGGAGGTTTCTTGGACTTCAAAGGCTAAATTCTTTCCAGTGCTTAGGTCCTAAAGCAAATGGTCCTAATTCTTGCCCCCAAATATTTGCCTTGGTTTACAGGGAAGACCAGATCAGGGAAATGAACTATCCTAGCATCCCACATGGCTGTTTTAGTGACTATTGCCTTCACTTTTTGTGCTGTTTCTCTACAGTAATATGGGAGGAAAATGGCAAATCCAAATCCATCCAAAACATTCCAGGAATTTGAAAATAAAGTAACAAGTCTTCTATAGTAATTATCTTTAAGGCTTATTATGAAACAAGACATAACATTATTATTATTATTTTTCAATCAAGAACGTGTAGCTGACTAGGCAGTGAATAGTTTGAAGGACATAGGAAATACACAGAAGGTCATTTCATAGATTGTGAATACACAGCATTTAGAATAGATGAAGTAGGGAAAACAAACTGAAAGTATGCAATAT